>NC_058080.1:315646795-316246795 GCF_014858855.1 Bufo gargarizans
TTGTTGATACTTTGTTGATACTACGTTGATACTACCTCCACTGCGGGCACCATCTTTGCAGCTTTATATGGAGAGCCGGAGCTAGACTTTTTCCAATATTTCTGCAGTTCCATCTGTGCTTTCTGGGTCTTCTGCGTTCCAGGAGTGTCCCCACTTCTTTCTCTCCCGGTTCTGAACATTTTTGGCAAGTTTTTCGCTAGAAGTGGCAGTATTCCAGTGTGAGTGCGACGGAGCTGCAGGATCAAGCGGCCATCACAGAAAGCGTTCAGGCTCCGCCCCCGTTCCCAACTTCATGTTAATGCTGTAAGGAGACCTGTCTCCATACAGTATCAAACTGTAAGGGCTTTGCGGAGGCAAAATTAGTTAAGTCCGAAGTCTTGCAAGGCTTCAGTGAAGAACTTTGGGCTTCAATTCTAAAAAAAAATAAAAAATTTAAATCCAGTAAATTCGGTACCGAGGTACCAGCCGATTCCAAAGCCGACTTTGGATTCCTGTTTTAAAATGTTTGTAAAGTTGTAGAATTCACTGAAGTCTCACGCATCTTTGGACTTAATGAATTTTGCTTCCGTGAAGCCCATACATTTTAATGCTGTACAGAGAAAGGTCTTCATACAACATTAAAATAAATTTGGGGAACTAATCGACTTTGGATCTTGGATCCGAGGCTTGATTCGCTCACCCCTAGTCTCAATGTATAGCCCTTATCTCTGAACTCCTCACAGACCGCAAACTTTCAATTATGCCATATTTTTAGCAGTTTGACATATTGTTCATAATGCAGGAGCAATAAGGCATCTGCCTTATAACTGTCTGAAAATGACCTTAGTTAATGCATTATATAAGGATTATAAATTTATATTTAATTTGGATTACATTTTGTATAAAGGCATGGAAAATGTAGATTGTAGTGTTCATGACAGTTGTTTGTTCTCTACAGGTCTTTTGTTACAATGGCAGGCCAGCATCATGGAGATACAGTGCCTGTATTAGATGTGGACAAGGTGAATTTCATACACACACCATGCTGCAAATGGACATTGGCTTCAATACTTCTTGGAGGCACGGCCATCAGTGTCACTACAGGACTATTAATAAGTAAGTGTGATCAGATTTTTCTTATCCTAAAGGAAATGTGTCACAAAAATTATTTTCTGCCAGTTAAAACCAGAAAGTAACACATCCTTTTCTTCTAATCTGTTTTTTATTTTCTGATTGCAGATTTTTTTTGCTCAATTTACTGAATGTGATTATGGGGGCAGGCATCTTGCCTGAGCTTTTCTTAACAGCATTTAGAAAGCATTAAGAAAATTGCTTTATGGCAGCCCCATGGTTCATAAACAATGGTCAGGAGGGGACCTCACTAGTGATGATCAAACATGCTCGGCCGAACACCTGTTTGGCTCGAGTATCTCGATGCTCGGCAAATGGCGGTTCTCGGCCGAGGACTGCATGTGCTTGAAAGCCATGCTCGAGTCTCCTCCCCGCACGTTTCTTGGCTGCTACACAGAAAATAAACGTGCAGGTAAGTACTGCCCTCACTGTAATGCCAGTAGCCATGTTGGCTACTGGCATTACAGTGATTGGCTGGCCGGAATGCGTCATCGGGTGCTATATAGCACCCGATGAAGCATGTTCGGCTCATTCGTAGTCAGGGAGAGCTGACCATAGGAAGGGACAGAGAGTGTAGGGAGCGTAATTAAATATTTTTTTGTACAAAAACATTTGGGAGACTCAAAAGTCCTTGCAAAGACTATTGTGTGTGACAGCAGCAATATAGGTTTGTACCGCAACCTGCGCTAAATTGCTCAGTCTTAGGCCTCATGCACGCGGCCGTTGTTTTGGTCTGCATCTGAGCCGCAGTTTTGGCTTCAATGGGGCCGCCAAAGATGTGGACAGCACTCCGTGTGCTGTCCGCATCGGTTGCTCCATTCCGTGGCCCCACAAAAAAAATATAGCGTCCTATTCTTGTCCGCGCTTTGTGTACAAGAATAGGCAGTTAGATTAAAGGCTGTCCGTGCCGTTTTGCAAATTGCGGAACGCACACAGATGCCATCCGTGTTTTGTGGATACGCGATTTGCGGACCGCAAAACACACAACGGTCGTGTGCATGTAGCCTTAGGAAGAGCTATGCATAGGAAGGGACAGACAGTATAGGGAGTGTACTAGGAAGATTTTTATACAAAAAACTTTTCAGAGATCCAAAAGTCCTTTTAAGTACTATTTTGTGTGACAGCAGCAATATATATTTTTAGCGCATCCTGTTTAAAGTGTGCGCATCCCTAAAATATCAGTGACATCCAGTGCACTTTTTCCGTAGACACTGTGAACAGTAACATTACCTGTGGTACCTGTCCTGTATAATTTTCCTAACCACAAATACCTTAGTAAAATGTTTTGCGCATACACTTCCAAATCCTACGCTACTGTATGTGTGACATACTTTCAAGCATATATCACATTTAAAATGAAGGTGAGCAGTAAGGGACGGGGAAGTGGCCGTAATGCTGATGGTGCACGCAGAGACCATGGCCCTGGGTGCGGAGAAACTGTGCCTGCTGCCAGAGCACAAGAAAAACAATCATCCACAATACCTAGCTTCATGTCCCACTTTGCAGGGTGGCGCACCACTTTTGAAGTCAGACCAGTGCAACCAGGTGGTCGGTTGGATTGCAGCAGATAATGCTTCCAGTCAGTTAAGCACCACCCTGTCTTCCACCAAGTCCAGTCTCAGTAGCCAGGAGTCTGGTCAATGCAATTCTCACCCTGATCCTCCTTCCTCCCACCATGTACAAGTAGTTAAGGGTTTGAAACCGCGCTGCTAATGATTCAGTCAGACGCTACACAAGTGAAAGAAACAGGGTATTAGCCTTCGTCCTCCTCTCTCAAGGGTTCGATCCTCCTCAGACCTATTGTGATATGCCAATGATCTACCATTGTCTGTGAGTAGAATAAAACCTTTTTTTATCAACAACTAAGAGGGTACTTCACTATATGCCGGTCATTTAATCCTACAGAGGAGGCGGTCTGAGGAGGATCGAACCCTTGAGAGAGGAGGACGAAGGCTAATACCCTGTTTCTTTCACTTGTGTAGCATCTGACTGAATCATTAGCAGCGTGGTTTCAAACCCTTAACTACTTAACTTTTGAGTGTGAATACCCACCACACTACACCGGAACCAGCAGCGCAAGTAATTGTCTGTGTTCTGGGACACAGGACTGACACTTTCATTTTGTTTTATCCCACCATGTACAGTCTGGCCAAACAAGTGATCCCACACTCGGATATTCAGAGGACCTCTTTTCATCGCCATTATGCCATTACTTGATTTGGCACGCTGGAAGAGGGACATGAGATCTTGTGCACTGATTCCCAACCTCTTCAGCATCCACAGTCACAAGAACATGATGGTGGGGAATGGCAATTAGTGTTTAATGAGGAGGTTGATGATGAGACAGAGTTGCCAAGAGTCAACCGCAATTACTGTCTCAAGAGGTTGATGAAGAAGATGAGACACAGTAGTCAATCCCTGAGGTTTTGGTTAGGTCAACAAATCAGGAGGATGATCAGAGTGAGGAAGTGGAAGAGGAAGTGGTGGACGATGAGGTCACTGACCCAACCTGGGAAGGTGGAAAGCCGAGAGAGGACAGGTGAAAAGCCGAGAGAGGGAGCGACCTGCAGCACCGCAACAGTCTGGAAGAGGCAGTGGGGTTCCAAAAGGGAGAAGGCGGGCCACACCAAACAGGCCCGCAAATGTTCCATGGAGCACCCCCTTGTCGAAATCTCCCTTGCCAAGAGGTAGATGTTCCACAGTATGGCGCTTTTTTGAGAAAAATGCGGACAACAAAAGAATAGTAGTTTGCAACCTGTGCCATAAGAAAACTAACAGGGGCGTGAACACTGGCAACCTCACCACCACCAGCATGATCCGCCACATGGCATCCAAGCATCATAATAAGTGGGATGAACGCCTGGGTCCACAGTCTGTGTCTGCGGGTCACACCACTGCCTCCTCTTCCACTATGTTACGTGCTGGCCAATCCCTGTCAAAGGCGCAGGCCTGGATGCCTCCCACCCTGCACCTGGACCTTTGCAAGCACCATCAGCGACCACATCCACTTCCGTGTCCCAGCGCAGCGTCCAAATGTCCTTACCCCAGGTCTTTGAACGTAAGCGAAAATACCCAGCCACCCACCCACAGGCCATAGCACTAAATACGCAGCTTTCCAAATTACTGGCCCTTGAAACGTTGCCATTTAGGCTTGTAGACACTGATGCCTTCCGCAGCCTGATGTCGGCGGCCATCTTGCGTTACGCAGTCCCCAGACGCCACTATTTTTCAAGGTGTGCCGTGCCCGCCTTACACTAACCTGTGTCCCATAACATCACACGTGCCCTGACCAACGCAGTTACTGGGAAGGTCCACTTAACCACGGACACATGGACAAGTGCATTAAGCCAGGGACACTACATTTCCCTGACGGCACACTGGGTGATTGCGGGCCCTACGTTGATCAGGGTTTCCGCCAGCACCTACGTTAGTGGCTCCAAACCCCACTTCTCCTCCTCCGGCTCCTCCTCCACTTCCACCTCTGATTTATCCGCATGCAGCACGAGTCAGTTATCAGTTGGTAGTTGGAAGCAGTGTAGCACTGCAGTGAGGAAGCCGCAACAGGCCGTGCTGAAGCTGATTTGCTTAGGGGACAAACAGCACACCACCACAGAGCTGTTGCAGGGGATTAGAGACCAGACTGAGCTGTGGCTCTCGCCACTCAACCTAGAACTAGGCATGATTGTGTCTGATAATGGCCGTAACTTGGTGGCGGCTTTGGAGCTCGGCAAGCTCAGACACATCCCATGCCTAGCCCATGTGTTCAACCTTGTGGTTCTGCAGTTTCTAAAAACCTACCCCAATTTGCCTGAGCTACTGGTGAAGGTGCGCCGTTTGTGTGCACATTTCCGCAAGTCATCGACAGCTTCAGCCAGCCTGCGCTGCAGCAGTGCTTGAAATTGCCAGCTCACCAGCTGTTGAGCGATGTGAGCACGTGCTGGAACTCCACGTTCCACGTGTTGGCCAGGCTTTGTGAGCAGCAGAGGGCAGTAGTGGAATACCAGCTGCAACATGGTCGTCACCTTTCCAGTGAGCTTCTGCTAATTACAACCAAGGAGTGGGCATGGATGTCTGACCTCAGTGAGGTTTAAAGAAACTTTGAGGAATCAACACAGATGTGAGCGGCGATAACACCATTATCAGCGTAACAATCCCTTCTGTGTCTACTCAAATTCTTGCTGCTCACAATTAAGGACGACGATCTCTCATTCCTCTGCTAGAGAGGACGAGCAAAACGGTGCAATACCAGAAGATCCTTGTTGAAAAATTGCTCCAAAACTTTCCATCTGACAACGCTGGCGACAGAGTCCATAGTTCCTTGGCCAACCAAGGAGGGGGGACAAGGGGAACACACAGCAGTTCCAACAGGGGCAGGGCAACACTCTCCAAAGCCTGGGACAGTTTCATAACACCCTCACCGTGTCAGCGTCCTCAATGATCCCTCAGTGCCCTACAACTACTGGATGTCCATGCTGTACACGTGGCACAAAATGGCGCTCTATACCTTGGAGGTTCTGGCCTGCCCTGTAATAAATTCACAATAAATTTGCGATTAGAATATTCAACACTATTCGCGAATACGACTATATAGCACTATATTCTAAATATTTACAATAAATAACAAATAACAAATAATTCTCGAAGTGGTAAAATTCGCGATTCGAATATTCGTTCTCAACACTAGTCAAGAGACGTCTGAGAGAAGCTAACATCCCGTACTCTATGCGCTATCGTGCCAAGCTCAGAGTGGTGGACGGCGACAGAGCGGTCTTCTTTACTTCCCCTGGAGAGGTCTCCGAATGGCTGGCCCTGTGGCGAAGAACTCCACGATGCTGAGGTACCCGATACATCTAGGGACTGGTCACCAAACTACATCAGCGGACTGGTTTGCTTTCATTGAGTGATATGTTAGTTGTAATTCTTCCATAACTCCTCCCTCACATCTTGCCTTACTTTTGCTAATGACACAGGGCTTAGTTATATACAGTGCCTCGCAAAAGTAATCACCCCCCTTGACTTTTTTCGTATTTTGGTGCCTCACAACCTGGAATTAATATGGATTGTTTTAGGATTTGCATCATTTAATTTACAGAACATGCCCACAACTTTGAAGATGTTTTTTTTTTTTATTTATTGTGAAGCAAACAACAAATAGGACAAAATAACAGAAAAAGTCAATGTGCATAATTATTCACCCCCCTAAAGTCAATGCTTTGTAGAGCCACCTTTTGCGGTAATCACGGCTCCAAGTCGCTTTGGATAAGTCTCTATGAGCATGCCACATCTTACCACTGGGATTTTTGCCCATTCCTCCTTGCAAAACTGCTCCAGCTCCTTCAAGTTGGATGTTTGCCCTTGTGAACAGCAATCTTTAAAGGGTTTCTACCACTTGAATATCACATATTTGGTGTTCAGACACTAGCGATTCGCTAGTGTCTGTTCTTGCCTACAAGCTAATTATCACATTAATCCGGGCTGCCGATACCTCAAAAAAAGCACTTATATCTTTATGCAAATGAGCCTCTAGGTGCTATGCAGGCGTTTTTCTAAGCACCTAGAGGCTCCGTCTACCTTGCATTTTGCCGCCCTGCGCCTCGCTCCAGCACGCCCATCTCTCACTGTAATCGATCCTCCCCCTGCTTCAGCCTTCCGAAATCCCGCGCCTGCGCCGTCCGTCGCGGCATTCGGAGGCATTCGGCGCAGGCGCAGTCAATGTCTGACCGCTTGCTGCTGGGCTTCGTCTGTCCCACGGAGCTCTGTGACGTCATCGGCGCAGGCGCAGTTGAAATGTCTGAGCAGGGAGCGGTCAGACATTGACTGCGCCTGCGCCGAATGCCTCCGAATGCCGCGACGGACGGCGCAGGCGCGGGATTTCGGAAGGCTGAAGCAGGGGGAGGATCGATTACAGTGAGAGATGGGCGTGCTGGAGCGAGGCGCAGGGCGGCAAAATGCAAGGTAGACGGAGCCTCTAGGTGCTTAGAAAAACGCCTGCATAGCACCTAGAGGCTCATTTGCATAAAGATATAAGTGCTTTTTTTGAGGTATCGGCAGCCCGGATTAATGTGATAATTAGCTTGTAGGCAAGAACAGACACTAGCGAATCGCTAGTGTCTGAACACCAAATATGTGATATTCAAGTGGTAGAAACCCTTTAAGTCTGACCACAGATTTTCTATGGGATGGAGATCTGAGCTGTGACTAGGCCATTCCAACACATTTACATGTTTCCCCTTAAACCACTCAAGTGTTGCTTTAGCAGTGTGTTTGGGGTCATTGTCCTGCTGAAAGGTGAACCTCCGTCCTAGCCTCAAATCATGCACAGGGTGGTACAGGTTTTGCTCAAGAATATCCCTGTATTTAGCACCATTCATCTTTCCCTCAACTATGACCAGTTTCCCAGTCCCAGCTGCTGAAAAACATCCCCACAGCATGATGCTGCCACCACCATGTCTCACTGTGGGGATGGTGTTCTTTGGGTGATGTGTTGCGCCAGACATAGCGTTTTCTTTGATGGCCGAAAAGTTCAATTTTAGTCTCATCAGACTGGAGCACCTTCCTCCTTACATTTTGGGAGTCTCCCACATGCCATTTCGCAAACTCACAATGTGCCTTTTTGTTTTTAGCTTAAATTAATGGCTTTCTTCTGGCCACACTGCCATAAAGCCCAATTCTATGGAGCGTACCGCTTATTTTCGTCCTATGTACAGATACTCCAGTCTCTGTTGTGGAACTCTACAATTATGTGACTTCTGAAGGTAATTGGTTGCACCAAAGCTTTTTTACGGGCTTCCTAACAAAGGGGGTAAATACATACACACATGCCAATTTTCTGTTTTCTATTTCTAAACAATAGTTTTATTTATATATTTTTCTCATTTCACTTCGCCAACTTAGACTATTGTATTCTGATCCATCACATAAAATTCAGATTAACAAAACATTGAACTTAAAGGGCTTCTACCACCAGAAATACTGTTATGTAGCTGACTGACATTAGCGATGCGCTAATGTCAGCACTACATAACAGTATGTTTCTAACATTTGTCCCTGCTGCCGTTTTTGTAAAAAAAAAAAGCACTTTTATTATATGCTAATGAGCCTCTAGGCGCTATGTGGGCGTAAAATCAGACTTCTGTCTTCGGCACAGGCGCAGTGAGTGAAGACCGCTTTCCTGATGCCGGCTTCCTCACCGTGACGTAGTCGGTGCAGTGAGGAATCCGGCACCAGGAGCGCATCATTCACTCTCTGCCCCTGCGCTGAAGACAGAAGTGAACGGTGCAGGCGCGGGATTTCATCAACGATGCGGTGGACCGTGGCATCAATCAAGAGGAGCTGGGAGGGCAGAACAGGGGACCTGGGCGGGATAAAGCGTGAGTAGACGGAGCCTCTAGGTGCTGATTTTACGCTCACATAGCACCTAGAGGCTCATTGGCATATAATAAAAGTGCTTTTTTTTTTACTAAAAGGGCTGCTGGGACAAATGTTAGAAAAGTACTGTTATGTAGTGCTGACATTAGCGCATCGCTAATGTCAGTCAGCTACATAACAGTATTTCTGGTGGTAGAAGCCCTTTAAGGGTGTAATGTACCAAAATGTACAAATGTACCAAAATGCTAAAAAAGTCAAGGGGGTGAATACTTTTGCAAGGCACAGTATATACAGCTAAGTACAATGGGTACTCCATCTCTGCAGCCCGTATGCCTCTGCAAACTAACATAATAGGCAGGGGCATCCCGGACTTACTGGCCTAAAGTCTGAAATAAGAATTTATTACAGTCCTAACATTTAGAAAAATAACGTTGGAGAACTTAGATTGTTTACAAGTTTAGTTTCTTTGGTTCTGCAATAATTATGTTCTGTTCATTGTTTGCAGTTATTCATGTAGCAATGTTACATGCTAATAAATCCACTGCGCTACACCTCACCTCTGATCACATATACCTGCTTTTGAATCCATGGCTGAGCTAAAAATACTATCGTGGAATGTTAGGGGACTGGGGACACCCCAAAAGAGATCTATGGGGCTTGCTTTCATCAGGCATTCTAGCCCACAAATTTTTTGCCTTCAAGAGACGCATTTTATTGCTAACACATCTCAAGTAATAAGGAAACCTTGGGTTTAATGAGCCGCACACTCATACCATACTTTTTCTTCACGATGAGTGTCCCTGTTAGTGCACAAACAACTGTGCTGGGAGGTGAAAGACCTAGGCATTGATTCAGAAGGCAGATATGTCTTTGTTCACTCTATAATTGATAATGTACAATATGCATTAATAGTAACTTATAACCCACCCCCAGTTTCCATGCAGGTTCTACACATGGCTGCTACATTTGCAGCCATTTATCCACAAGCTAGGGTCTGCATGGGAGATCTCAATCTGACGTTAAATCCCTCTCTTGACCGCTTTATGGACAATGCGGATCCAATAACCGCAGAGAATCTCTCACGACTCAGCAGGTTTCTGATGGAATTTAGATGGTTGGACCTCTAGAGAGCTAAATATCCCATAGACAAGGTATACTCCTGCCACAGTAGCGGACATAACTCCCTAACCCATATAGACTATATGTTAGGTAATGAGACAGTGATGTTAAACCTTTGCGCGATAAAATACCTACCCAGGGGGATATCGGATCACTCACCGATACTGGGCACTCTGATGCGGGGGACACCCCTTCAATAATGTATAGGATGAATATACATCCATTCTGGCTAAACCTCTTGGGATCAGCAGATGGAATCCCTTACCAGTTACGAGAGTTTCTGGAATTGCACACAAATGAGTCTAATTTAGCACTAGTGTAGGACACCTTAAAGGTATTTCTTCGAGGGTCTTCGCACTCCAGCATTTCTTTTATAAAAAAGGATACTAAACGTTCAGAGGTGGAGCTGGAGTCCTTATGTACTACACTAGAACAGCAATATATTAATCACCCGACAGACGCCAATAGGACAGCTTGGCTTCAAGCGGGCAGACAATATTTAGCAACACTTAGGGACAAAGCCGATAGAAAACTATTCTTCATGAAACAGACAGCATTCAAACTGGGAAATCAGTCAGCTAAATTACTGGTTCAATTAGTTCGTCATAATTCTCCCTTCTCAATGATTTTAGCAGTTAGAGACCCTGCAGGACATTTAAACAAAACGCAAGAGGCGATTCTCTCCACATTTACACGCTTCTACCAAGATTTATACAGATCTAGCATAACAGCGACTGAGGCGGAGATAGCTGCATATTTAGAGGGCATATCCCTACCTACTCTTACTACAACACAACATAACCACCTAGACCAACCAATTAACTTAGAAACACAAGCAATATCAGACCTTTAATAATGGGAAATCCCCCAGCCCAGATGGGCTCCCTAAAGAAGTGTATGCTAAATATGTGGAGGTACTAGCCCCTCAATTGTTATCCCCCCTCCAATTCTCCTTGGAAAGGGGACTATTGCCAAAGACTTAGATGGAAGCCACTATTGTACCTTTACTTAAACCTGATAAGGACCCTTTACAGTCTGGTTCATATAGACCCATAGCATTATTAAATGTAAATTACAAAAAAATTGACCAGAATTCTGGCCACTCGTTTAAATAAGGTAATCCTATCATTGGTCCATCTGGATCAGACGGGATTCATGCTCGGAAAATCCACCACTGAGAACATCAGGCTGGTCCAGGTAGTTACGCAGGTGGGGTTCTCCTTAAATGAGGATTGGACCTTGGCTTCATTAGATGCTGCCAAGGCATTTGATTCTATGGGAGGGACCTATCTGATTAACTGCCTGAAAGGGTGTGGGTTTGGCCCACAATTTCTCAAATCGATTACTATCTTGTACAGCAACCCAGTCAGCAGGCTATTGATCAATGGAGAGTTATCTGGAAAATTTCCTCTCCATAGAGGTACGAGACAGGGCAGCCCTCTGTCACCACTCCTGTTTGCACTGGCAGTTGAGTCTCTTCAATCAGGGTGAGGAGCAGCGGCACTATATCCGGGGTGTCCATGGGAGAAAGAGAAGTCCGTATCGGACTCTATGCCGATGGCAGGATTTTATATTTATTGTCACCTGACACTTCCCTTAAAAATGCAGTGGTTTTGATAGATGAATTTGGGGAGTATTCGGGCCTACGAATCAATTGGGAGAAATCGGTCTACTTGCCTCTGGGTAAGGCAAGTTGGTCAGGCCCTCTGTCACGGATGTAGTAGGGGAGAATACCAAAAGACAACAAGAAGGAAGGGGAAAGACACTAGGCCTCACCGCTAGGGAAGGAAAAGGGTCACCACCTATAAAACCCTGCTCCTGGCCTTAACTCCTATCCATATGGGCACCTCTGGATGGTAGAGATGCCCATACACAGGAACCTAGAAAACCCTGGTGACTCTTGGATGCCCTAAAGATAATGACAGGGCAGAGACTACCAGTTCCTTTCCTGGTGAAGCAGAACACTTAACTTCTGAGGATGATAGACGAACAGGACTCCAACAAGAACCATACTCCAGCTCTTCCAAAACCAAATGAAGCTATCCCAAGCAAGGAGTGATGGGTAAAGTCAGACTAAATAGGGAGAGGTAAAGGTCACATGATCCACACCTGAACAGGAGGTGTGGACATACCAGCAACACACAGACAAAGCGAAATTAAAAGAGGCTATCAGATCACTAATGTGTAGATAATCTTTCAGACCTTCTGAGGCCTGTCACAGATGTGACACCCTCTCCATGTGGAAAGATTAAATATAGTAGATTAAAAGTAGTAGATACATTCAAATATCTAGGGGTACACATTACTAAAAGATATTTACCCCTTAAAAGATTATATACGAAACAAGCTCCAAAACTGGAAAATATTACCCATCGCGGTGGCAGGACGTATTAACCTAATTAAAATGATTATACTTACCAAGGTATTATATGCCCTTCAACACTCAGAGGTTCATATACCTAAATCGATATTTAGGGAAATAGACTCTTTGACTAGAGTTTTTATATGGGAAAGATCACGTGCTAAACTAAGTCTAGACACATTAAAACAGCCAAAAACAGAAGGAGGTATGGCTTTACCAGATTACTATATGTACTATTTAGCAGGTCAATTGAGGCTTATTAGAACCTGGTATACTGCGGAGGACTTAATATGGTCGGTCTTTGAAATGCCTCCTAGATTCCAGAAACCGCTGCTGCTGTATAGGCTGGCACAAACGATCTGGAAAGAAGCGAAATTAATGACCCAGTTTAAGGGTGTTGTCTCAGATATACCTCTGTGGGCCAATCAATCGATGACAGGCAGGTGGCAGAGATTAAAGCTCTTGGTGACATATACGATCAGGATGCATTAATGACGTTTGAAACACTGGGAAGGGGCTAATGTACCTTGTAACGTACACCCAGAAAATGTCACATTAGGAGTGAGAATTCTATTCAGTATTGTTGCAAAAGTGTAAAGCATCCAGCAGTCGGGAATAAAATCCAAACATTTTACTTAAAGGGATTATCCGATTCTTTGTAACTGATGACCTATCCTCTGGATAGTGAAGAAAGACCGGCACTCACTGTAGTCTTCAACACAAAAGATGATGTCTTTATTGGTCATATACAATAATCTGTGACGCGTTTCGGCTCACATCAGGAGCCTTTCTCAAACATATGGATATGGATGTGGCATCCATATCCATATGTTTGAGAAAGGCTCCTGATGTGGGCCGAAACGCGTCACAGATTATTGTATGTGACCAATAAAGACATCATCTTTTGTGTTGAAGACTACAGTGAGTGCCGGTCTTTCTTCATTATTTATGTGAGATTGTTATCTCGGATGCGTGCCCAACGCCATTTCATCAGAGTGCCGGCTGATCACTACTAGTGATGAGCGGGAGGTGCCATATTCGATTTCGCGATATTTCGCGAATATTCGATTGAATATTCGTGTTATATTCGTCAAAAATCGAATATTCGTAATGATTCCAATTATCGCGAATAATATGCGATTTAATTAATCGCGTATTGCGATTTTTTTTTTCTTAGGCAACGTTCCTATGACTAATTGACTATGGCTAGTAGTGCTGAGCGCGAATAATCGAATTGCGAATTTTATTCTCGAATATTGTAACTTTGAGCTTTTGCAAATATTTAGAATATAGTTCTATATATTCGCGAAATGGAATATTCGTTTTTTTTTTTTTTGTTATATTTTTTTACTTTCCCACTTCCCTAAAGTAGTTCTTACCTGTCCTTTGGATTCCTGGCTTCCTGGCTGCTCCAGTCAGTGCCCGTTGCCACTTATGACGACTTCCGTGCTCATGGAGCGTCCCCATCACCATGGGAACGTCTCCATATACTAGAATGTACTGTCGGATTTGAGAATTACGTTGAAATCGCAATTCGATTAATTCAAGGTATAATAATCAAATTGCGATTTCAACTTAACACTGCTATATTCCATATTCATTAATTCTAGCCTAATATGTAATATAGCAGTGCTAAGTTGTAATCGCAATCCGATTAATTCAAGTTATAATAATCGAATTGCGATTTCAACTTAGCACTGCTATATTCCATATTAGGCTAGAATTAACGAATATGGAATATAGCAGTGTTAAGTTGAAATCGCAATTTGATTATGTCAAGATATAATAATCGAATTGCGATTTCAACTTTTTGCGTATATTCTTAATATTGCTCTAACTTCGTCTTTTAGAATATTTGTAATATTCTAAAAGACCAAGTTAGAGCAATATTAAGAATATTCGTAAATCACACATATAGATTGTAATTTAGCTAATATACTGCTATAGTAATTTTTTTAATAGTGTACATATTTTACAAAACTTAAGTTCATAAGAGGAAAAAAAAATTGAGAAAAAAAAAGGATTATAGCACTATATTAGCTAAATTACAATCTATATGTGTATTTTCAGAAAATTTTTAATATTGCTCTAACTTCGTCTTTTAGAATATTACGAATATTCTAAAAGACGAAGTTAGAGCAATATTAAGAATATTCGTAAAATACACATATAGCCTAGCCATAGTCAATTAGTCATAGGAACGTTGCCTAAGAAAAAAAAATCGCAATACGCGATTAATTAAATCGCATATTATTCGCGATAATTGGAATAATTACGAATATTCGATTTCGACGAATATAACACGAATATTCAATCGAATATTCGCGAAATATCGCAAAATCGAATATGGCACCTCCCGCTCATCACTAATGGCTAGGCTATATGTGTATTTTACGAATATTCTTAATATTGCTCTAACTTCGTCCTTTAGAATATTCGTAATATTCTAAAAGACGAAGTTAGAGCAATATTACTAATTTTCGTAAAATACACATAGATTGTAATTTAGCTAATATAGTGCTATAATCCTTTTTTTGCTCAAATTTTTTTGCCTCTTATGAACTTAAGTTTTGTAAAATATGTACACTATTAAAAAAATTACTATAGCAGTATATTAGCTAAATTACAATCTATATGTGTATTTTACGAATATTCTTAATATTGCTCTAACTTCGTCTTTTAGAATATTCGTAATATTCTAAAAGAAGACGTTAGAGCAATATTACGAAATTTCGTAAAATACACATATTTTTTTTACGAAATTTCGTAATATTGCTCTAACTTAGTCTTTTAGAATATTACGAATATAAAAAAGTTGAAGTTAGAGCAATATTAAGAATATACGTAAAAAGTTGAAATCGCAATTCGATAATTATAACTTTGACTTAATCGAATTGCAATTTCAATTTAACACTGCTATATTCCATATTCGTTAATTCTAGCCTAATATGGAATATAGCAGTGCTAAGTTGAAATCGCAATTCGATTATTATAACTTGAATTAATCGAATTGCGATTTCAACGTAATTCTCAAATCCGACAGTACATTCTAGTATATGGAGACGTTCCGGTGATGGGGACGCTCCATGAGCACAGAAGTCGTCATAAGCGGCAACGGGCACTGACTGGAGCAGCCAGGAAGCCAAAGGACAGGTAAGAACTACTTTAGGGAAGTGGGAAAGTAAAAAATATAACAATAAAAAAAAAAAAAAGAATATTCGATTTCGCTGAATATATAGAACTATATTCTAAATATTCGCGAAATCTCTAAGTTACGATATTCGACTGGCCCACCAGAATACCAGAGGATCCTTCAGTGGTCCCAGGCTCTGATACCAAAGTGAGCTACAAAGGTAAAAGAGAAAAGAAAACATTTGGAGCTGCTTTGGGAAACAATAAATTGCCATAGGGGTCTATTTCTTTGAATACATTTTTATTTATTTATTGATAATATAGGGCAGTGGTGGGCAACCTTATTAGTAAAATGAGCCAAATATCGACAAAACAGCGATTTTTATTTTTTTGAGAGCCCAATTTTTTAAACTTCAAATATATAGGAAGGTACATTGTTATTTACTTCATAAGGGTATTCCTAACCATCTGAACATACCTTTCACAATCCTCGACACTACATCTTCTTTCACTCCACAATGTTTTACCCTATAAGACGCACATAAGTTTTAGAGGAGGACAATATGGAAAAAAATATTTTTCATTACACCTCAGGTCAGACCACTAATCAGAACCTCAATGTTTGAAATCTCTTTTGAAATTTGAAAAAAAGGAACTCGGGGGTTCTGTACCAACGCAACGCTGTCTTAACAGAGTTTTCTTGAATTTTTATGCACTTGGAAAAGCCGTGCGAAGATTTCTGAATCCATTTACTGTCAGTGTCACTTAATTCAAGGTGGAGTTCTTTTCCCCACTCAGCAACCCAGGGCGGTACGCTAGAATAGCTCTCACTTAGAATCTGCCTATAAATGAGGGTGGTGCATTTATGAGGTAAATTTGGCAGCAGAACATAATTCTCCAACCATGATGGATCAGGGAGAGGGGTAAATTTGGAAATCATAAACTGCCTACAAGCATTCTCAAAGTAATTTCTTTGAATGAAATCTTTAACAAGGGCAGGTACACCCGAGAGGGCAGTATAGAAGTCGGAAGTAATCTGTAACCCTTTCAAATCTCCTAATCTGTGATGTGACATTGATAGCCAAATGTCTGATGGAGATTTAATTTGTGGGAACAGTAGTGTGGGGATAACTGAGATAGGAGCTAAGGGAGAAATCTTGTCCTGAGCAGATGTTAAGACCAAAGACTTATGGCAAATATGCAGCATTCCTCTGGTGAGTACGCTATCTACTTTGGTCCCTTCTCCTGTCCTCTCAGGTGTCCATACCCTATGGAACAATTCCTTACCCAACAGGGCCAATTCTAAATCTACATGCATACAGAATGTCTCTTGTCTGGCCAGTTTAAGCCACCTTTCCAAACTAATAGCCTGTATATAGGTTGATAGGTCAGGGAGGGAGATACCCCCATGTTTCTTTCTTCGGGAAAGAAGGCGAAAGGACATTCTAGTGCACTTCTTATCCCACAAATAACTGCTCATGATGAATTGCAGTTTATTAATGAAACTAACAGGTACCGATATGGGTAGGGCTCTCAAGGTGTACATTATCAGCGGCAGGATTTAGGTGGTGAGGACATTTTTTCTGCCTAGCCAGGTTAGGAAAGGAGAGCTGCTCTTAGAGAGAATAGAGGTGACTTTGGAGAGTAGCGGGGGGAAATTAAGACTAAACAACAACTTGGGGTCCATCGGGATCGTCACCCCCAAATATTTTATTGCTTGTGTAGGCCACTTGAATGGTGTGAGGGCTTTGACCTTAGTATGCAGGACAGCTGGGAGGGAAACGCCAAGGGTCTCCGACTTATCGAAATTTATCTTAAAATTTGAGAACCCCAAAAGTTTCGAAAATCTGCATAACCTCCAGCAAAGCCTCTTCAGGATTTGACAACAGGAGCAGTAAATCATCAGGAGCAGTAAATCTGCCTAGTTTCACTCCTTTGATCGTGGGGGATTGGCGGAACTTAAGAAGAAGCGTCTCTAGGGTGAGTACAAACAAGGTGGGGGATAATGGGCATCCTTGACGAGTACCGTTTCTAATTTGGAAGGCGTTCGATAGGGTGCCGTTGACTAGTACTCTCGCAGATGGTGCAGAGTATAGAGTATAGATAGCTCTGATGAGGCCTTCAGGGAAGCCAAAGGCTTGTAGTACTTTCTCCATATAGGCCCAGCTAACCCTATCGAACGCCTTCTCCGCATCTGTGCCCAGGAGTACAAGAGGGGACTTAGATTTGATGGCGTGGGTGATCGCATGTATGACTCTACTGATATTATGCCTACCCTCTCTACCTGCAACGAAACCTACCTGTTCTTCACCCACAAGCCCAGGGAGCAACCCTGACATCCTGCTGTTAAGCAGTTTAGCTCACCACTTCAAATCGGTGTTCAGCAGTGAAATCGGCCTGTAACTTCCACATGCTTCCTTATCCTTCCCTTCTTTATGGATAATCGTTATGTGCGCTTCCTAGGCTTGTGGGGTCAGAGAGCCACCTGTAAGGAGGAGATTGCATGCCGTGACAAAATGTGGGACTAAAATATCTTTATACTTTTTGTAATATGAGCTTGGAAAACCGTCAGGTCCGGGACCCCTGCCTGAAGGGATAGACATTAGAACCTTTTCTGCCTCTTCCGTTGTAAACGGTTGAAGCAGCTGATGTATATCGACCTCAGAAATTCTTGGGATGTTAATAGAGCTAAGGAACTCCGACGTGCGTGTCTCGATTTGCTGGCTGGTGAGGGGTATTGGGAGGTTATACAGATTTGAATAAAAGGAGCAAAACTCCTGAGCTATCGCTGGAGTATTAATAAGTCGGGGGCCTGAGGCTGATTTGATGGCTAGAATAAAGGATTTATTTCTTTGGTTCTTAATATGGTTGGAGACTAACTTAGAACCCGTATTCCCATGAAGGTATTGTTTGAAGCGCAATACGAACATTCAAAAAGTCAGTGACCTTATGCCTCAAGCACTTAAGCAGAACCTTAATGTTACTAAGACCTCCCTGAGATCAGATGTCAGCTCAGACCCCAAAGTAAATGACCCCCTCAATCAGACCTCAGATAAGAGCCCCATGCCTCTCATCATCCCCATTATCAACCATGATGCCTCTCATCATCACCATTATCATCCATGATGCCTCTCATCATCCATGATGCCTCTCATATCCCCCATTATGATTCTCATCACCTCATTGCCTTAGATCAGCCCCAAGTTTCATAAAATAAAAAAGCACTTACCTCTCCGGCTCCTGGATGCCGCTGCTCCTCACCACCCGCGCTCTGTGTTCCTCCTGCTGTCGGCTGTGCTGTGAACTGGCGTGCACAGAGTGACGTCACAGAGCACCTCACACTGTGCACAGCCTACAACCGAGGACCAGGAAGCGGTGAGTACAGAGCCTTCACTGCTTCCTGGTCTTCACCCTCCTACCTATTTTTGCTACGGGCAACGAAAATGCTATCGCACTGTACATGTGAGCCCGCACCTGGAAGAGCCAATATCAGGGGGCTAAAGAGCCGCATGTGGCTCTAGAGCCGCAGGTTGCTGACCACTGATATAGGGTAATATCTAATTACCTATCTGTGTCTATCTAATCTATGTCATATAAAATTATGTATCTATGTCATATTTATCTGTCTTTCTCACATCTATCTATCTGTGTATCTATCTCATATCTATCTATCTACCTACCTATCCCATTTCTCTCTATATATACAGTACAGACCAAAAGTTTGGACACACCTTCTCATTCAAAGAGTTTTCTTTATTTTCATGACTATGAAAATTGTAGATTCACACTGAAGGCATCAAAACTATGAATTAACACATGTGGAATTATATACATAACAAAAAAGTGTGAAACAACTGAAAATATGTCCTATTCTAGGTTCTTCAAAGTAGCCACCTTTTGCTTTGATTACTGCTTTGCACACTCTTGGCATTCTCTTGATGAGCTTCAAGAGGTAGTCACCTGAAATGGTTTTCACTTCACAGGTGTGCCCTGTCAGGTTTAATAAGTGGGATTTCTTGCCTTATAAATGGGGTTGGGACCATCAGTTGCGTTGTGGAGAAGTCAGGTGGATACACAGCTGATAGTCCTACTGAATAGACTGTTAAAATTTGTATTATGGCAAGAAAAAAGCATCTAAGTAAAGAAAAATGAGTGGCCATCATTACTTTAAGAAATGAAGGTCAATCAGTCCGAAAAATTTGGAAAACTTTGAAAGTGTCCCCAAGTGCAGTCACAAAAACCATCAAGCGCTACAAAGAAACTGGCTCACATACGGACCGCCCCAGGAAAGGAAGACCAAGAGTCACCTCTGCTGCGGAGGATAAGTTCATCCGAGTCACCAGCCTCAGAAATCGCAGGTTAACAGCAGCTCAGATTAGAGACCAAGTCTATGCCACACAGAGTTCTAGCAGCAGACACATCTCTAGAACAACTGTTAAGAGGAGACTGTGTGAATCAGGTCTTTATGGTAGAATATCTGCTAGGAAACCACTGCTAAGGACAGGCAACAAGCAGAAGAGACTTGTTTGGGCTAAAGAACACAAGGAATGGACATTAGACCAGTGTAAATCTGTGCTTTGATCTGATGAGTCCAAATTTGAGATCTTTGGTTCCAACCACCATGTCTTTGTGCAACGCAGAAAAGGTGAACGGATGGACTCTACATGCCTGGTTCCCACTGTGAAGCATGTAGGAGGAGGTGTGATGGTGTGGGGGTGCTTTGCTGGTGACACTGTTGGGGATTTATTCAAAATTGAAGGCATACTGAACCAGCATGGCTACCACAGCATCTTGCAGCGGCATGCTATTCCATCCGGTTTGCGTTTAGTTGGACCATCATTTATTTTTCAACAGGACAATGACCCCAAACACACCTCCAGGCTGTGTAAGGGCTATTTGACCATGAAGGAGAGTGATGGGGTGCTGCGCCAGATGACCTGGCCTCCACAGTCACCGGACCTGAACCCAATCGAGATGGTTTGGGGTGAGCTGGACCGCAGAGTGAAGGCAAAAGGGCCAACAAGTGCTAAGCATCTCTGGGAACTCCTTCAAGACTGTTGGAAGACCATTTCAGGTGACTACCTCTTGAAGCTCATCAAGAGAATGCCAAGATTGTGCAAAGCAGTAATCAAAGCAAAAGGCGGCTACTTTGAAGAACCTAGAATAGGACATATTTTCAGTATTTTCACACTTTTTGTTATGTATATAATTCCACATGTGTTAATTCATAGTTTTGATGCCTTCAGCGTGAATCTACAATTTTCATAGTCATGAAAGTAAAGAAAACTCTTTGAATGAGAAGGTGTGTCCAAACTTTTGGTCTGTACTGTATATCATATCTATCTAGACTGTAAAATTCAAGTCGTGCTGTGATTTAAAGAGATAGGGCCTCATTTATCAAAACTAACAGGAAACCTATCTTATTTGCCAATAGCAACCTATCAGAGGTCACCTTTCAGTTTTCCTGTTAGACAGTTTTGATAAATGAGGCCCATAGTGTGCCAGCAGCTGAGACCCCAATCAAGAGTCCAAAAATACATCAAAGGAATTCCGCAGCACTCCCAATATATGATCAAATCAGTTGTCCTTTATTCATGTCTATTTATTTATCTATCACATGGATTGTGCACATTTGCATATGCAACTGCCAATCAGCTGTCTTGTAAAATTTAATTGCCTCCCAGACTGAAAACTTTCCACCCATTGGATTCTATTGACACAACGTTAAAAGAGCCCAAGATCATCTAATAGCTACTAAAGTTTCCCTATTGGGCACCTCATATCTATCTATCTTTCTATCTATCTCATGCCAAATTTAAAGGGAACCTGTTACCCGGATTTTGTGTACATAGAGCTGAGGACATGGGTTGCTAGATGGCCGCTAGCACATCTGTAATACCCAGTCCCCATAGCTCTGTGTGCTTTTATTGTGTAAAATAAATGATTTGATACATATGCAAATTAACCTGAGATGAGTCCTCTATGTGAGATGAGTCAGGGACAGGACTCATCTCAGGTTAATTTGCCTATGTATCAAATCAGGTTTTTTACACAATAAAAGCACACAGAGCTATGGGGACTGGGTATTGCGGATGTGCTAGCAGCCATCTAGCAACCCATGTCCTCAGCTCTATACACAAAATCCCGGTGACAGGTTCCCTTTAAGTTAGCTTTATTAGCAGGAATAAATACATATTAGCATTGCCAAAACAAGTAGGAAATAATTGGGTTAGAACTTGGGACTGGGAATGGGGATAGGGACACATCAAAAACTTTTAGCCCCCTTAGAGGGTTAGATTCTGTGATTTTTCTGATTGCTTGTTCCATAGAGTACTATTGTGGTTTATGAGATTCTGACAGTCTGCCTACTGAGGATACTTTCACACTAGCGTTAAAGTTTTCCGGTATTGAGTTCCGTCATAGTGGCTCAATACCGGAAAAAATGCATCAGTTTTATCCCAATGCAGGGACGTTGCTAGGGTCTGAAAACATACAGGGCACACATTCACTGTACCACGCCCCTGTGAAGCCATGCCCCCACTGCCATGGGGGGGGGGGGGGATGGGGAGGACCCTTCACAGTAGTTATTAACCCCTTTCAGCAGTCCCCCCCTTCAGTGAATGGGGGAGAGCTGAAAGGGGTTAATACCTACTGTGAAGGGCCTAGCCATCTGGGCAACCCCACAGATCATCCCCCATCCTCCTTGTACTTGTTCCGCTGATCTGCTACTTGCGCGCTGCGTGATCCTGAGTTCAGTCACTTTGGTGTGCAATCCCGTCCTGCGGCACATGATCCCGAGAGACCCATGACCTACAGCGGCGGGTCTCGCAGGATCACACGCCGCAGGATGGGATTGCACACCGAAGTGACTGAACTCATGCTCGCGCAGCCCGCAAGTAGGGGAACAAGTACAAGGGGGGTGGGGAATGGCCAAATTTAAAAAATAAATGCTACCAGGCCAGCATAACATTCGGGGCACTGGACAAAACATCCGGGGCTCAAGCCCTGAATGTTTTGACCTAACGACGCCCCTGCCCCAATGCATTCTGAATGGAAAGCAATCCGTTCAGTATGCATCAGGAAGTCCTCAGTTCAGTTCTTTTAGGGTATTTAGCCGGAGAAAATACCGCAGCATGCTGCAGTATTTTCTCCAGCCACAATTCTGGAGCACCAGACTGATTGCCGGATCCGGCATTAATTTCCATTGAAATGTAATGCGGATCCGATACCAATTGTTCCTGAAAAACGGATTCGGTTAAATCTGTGAAAAAGATAAATACCAGATCAGTTTTTTCCGGATGACACCGGAGAGACGAATCCGGTATTGCAATGTATTTGTCCGATGGATCCGCATGCGGATCCGGAAACAAATGATATCCATTTGCATACAGATTCACATATCTGCCTGCCGGATTCTTCTTTCTAGGCAAGGTAGATGTTGTTGGTTTCTGTAAGTGGACACTTGTTTAGCAGGAAGGTTCTCTTCTGGAACACCACCATGTTGTTAGTTTTCTTTGGATTGATGTGCAGAGCCCATGTAGTGCAGAATTTCTCCAGGATTTGCAAGTTGTCTTGGACACCTTTCTTGGTTGGAGATCACACAAGCACATAGCAGAAATTTCACCTCGGTGTTATGGACGATGAGCCCTGATGTTGAGGAGGACTCCAGAGCCGCAGCTAGCGGCTCCTTCTCCTTCCAGTTACCCACATGCTGCATCTGTTCTCAGTGTCTGAGTTTCTGATGATATAGTAACATGGTAATGTAGTTTGTAAGGCTGAAAAAAGACATATGTCCATCCAGTTCAACCTATCATACATTTTTCCTCCTTTTCCACTTTCTAGACATAGATCTTTCCATGCTTTGTATTGTGGAAGTGGCACTTGATGAGGCTGTGCAGGGTGTGTAGATGTGGTCCATCATGCAGTGGTTTAGCATATCTATCTATCTATCTATCTATCTATCTATCTATCCCCAATAAAGAATACCTCCCCAGTGTGTCCTGTGAGCATAGTGGAAGCTGGAGAACCTATGTGCATACCTGCTTTAGCCTCGGATCACACAGTTTGCCCTCCGGCAAAGGAATGAGCAATCCCAATAGTGTCTGGTGTTATGGGTCTTATACAAGGGCCATCTTAGTGATGTCATGGAATGCTGTGATGTCATGTGCTCATTTGCATATACAGCTGCCAATCTGTTGTCTTTTAAATTGTGGAAAACCTCTTTTATTGCCTCCCAGACTGAAAACTTCCTGGGCATCGGTAATAAAATGACTGTACAGTGCACCTCATTATCTATCTATCTCATACAGTACAGCATTGGACTTTCCTGCCAGAGTACCAGAGGATCCTATGGTGGTCCCTAAATCTGATACCTTAGTGGGTCCAAAAATTCTAAAGGAACAAAAAAATGGAGCTGCCTTTGTAGACAATAAATGTCCTCTAGGGTCTTTTTCTGTTAATCTAAATCTGTTATCTATTTATTGATCATATGGTGTTTGGGCCCCAAGAAACATTTCCTCTGATGGGCCCAAGGAACCTATAGACAGGCAGCCATGAGAATACACACAGTCATGAAGTTACTGTAATAACCACGATAAAATCAGGATTCCATTACTAGTCATATTACTTATTGCATGAATGTGTTCTGTTTGCTGACCCAGCACATGAATGTCAGAGATGATAATATGTAAAGAGCATCACATGACTGATGCCATGGATGTTTCAGTTAGGCCATAGATATATTGCATTACACAGAACTGATACATGAGCTATATAATTATTTTGCATATAGGGGTCAACTGCCTGATATAAGAAAGGTATGCATGCAGAATTTTTGATATATGCATATTAGAAATTTTCATATAAATAAAATAAAAACTAGAATATCCTTTTAACTGTTACAGAATAAAACCCCTCAAAGTGTATATTAGATGTAAAAATCAACCTTTCGATGTTTATATCATTGATGTAGCCAGATCACAAATACTGCATTACATAAAAGTTCTAGTCAAATAAATGTCTATGGTTGACTAGACCCCAAGGTTTTGACTCCTTTTAATCACCCAAATTTGTTTTTGTCTAGTGTATTTAACAACAACACAAAGCCTCACTGTCGTCCAAACTTTGGAATTACAAGGTCTTCGGTACAATCCCAGTTTACAAAATAGCTCTTCTTTGTACTACAAATCAATAACCACTACGTTACAAAGAATGGTAAGTCAGACAAAATAGCGTGATCCATTTCTGTAAATAACCCAAGAATCGGTCCAAACACAATCTTATCAACAACGTAATGTGTATGAGGGGCTCCCAACTAATCCCCGACAGAAGACTGTGGAGGGGAGAAGGATTTGACACCAGAAGTTTCTGGCAGCAACGGTCTCCTCACTCTATTGGAAACACAACTGAGCACGTATGTGTAAGGCCTCTTGCATACGACCGTTGGGCTTTTGCAGTAGTTTTCGGTCTGCAAAAAATACGGATGACGCATTCAGTTTTTTTGCGGAATGGAACAGCTGGCCACTGATAGAACAGTACTATCCTTGTCCGTTATGCGGACAATAATAGAACATGTTCTGTCTTTGGACGGAAAATCGGAAATGGAAGGCATACGAAGTACCTTCTGTTTTTTTGCAGATCCATTGAAATGAATGGGCCTGTATACCGAACGCAAAAAACGGAACGTAAACAAAAAAAAACACGTTTGTGTGCAAGAGGCCTAAGGAAGAGGCATGAGAGAGCTGACGCATAATGCGTGTTCAGCAAGCTGCTATTGAAGGTGTAGAAGCACCTTTAGGCCTCGTGCACATGGTAGATTGGCTGGAGAAAGATGTGAACGGAAATGACAATATTATCAAGACTTTTCTTTCTTTTAAAATTATTTTTCAAAAATATATGCAGTTTTGGTGCCAAAATCAGGAAAGAAAACATGGCAAAACCATGAAAACCATGCAGTAAAAGGAAACCCTAAGGCCCCTTTCACACGAGCGAGTTTTCCGCACTGGTGCAATGCGTGATGCATCAGTTCTGCGTTGCGTGAAAAACACAGCATGTTCTATATTCTACGTTTTTCACGCAGCCCTGGCCCCATAGAAGTGGATGGCCTCTTTCACACGAGCGTGACAGATTAGGTCCGGATGTGTTCAGGGTGCGTTTAGTGAAACTTGCACCATTTTGCAAGCAAGTTCAGTCAGTTATGTCTACCATTGCGTTAACAGTTCTGTGCGGGTGCAATGTGTTTTGATGCATTTTTCACGCATGATAATGACATGATAAAAAACTGAAGGTTTACAAACATCTCTTAGCAACCGTCAGTGAAAAACGTACTGCATCTGCACTTGCTTGCGGATGCAATGCGTTTTTCACTGAAGCCCCTTTCACTTCTATGGGGCCAGGGCTGCGTGAAAAACAGAAGTGATGCGTGAAAAACAATGCTCATGTACACAGACCCATTGAAATGAATGGGTCAGGATTCAGGCCCCCTCCACACGAGCGAGTTTTCTGTGTGGGTGCAATGCGTGACGTGAACGCATAGCACCCACACATAATCCTGACCCATTCATTTCAATAGGTCTGTGTACATGAGCGCATCAGTTTTGCGTTGCGTGAAAAACGCAGCATGTTCTATATTCTGTGTTTTTCACGCAGCCCTGGCCCCATAGAAGTGAATGGGGCTTCAGTGAAAAACGCATTGCATCCGGAAGCAAGTGCGGATGCAATGCATTTTTCACTGATGGTTACTAAGAGATGTTTGTAAACCTTCAGTTATTCATCACGCGTGTGAAAAAATGCATCAAAATGTATTGCACCCGCATGGAAAAAACTGAACTGGACGCAATCGCAGACAAAACTGACTGAACTTTCTTGACAAAATGATTCGAGTTTCACTGAACGCTCCCTGAACGGATCCGTCAGGTCACATGGTCCAATCACATGGTCCATCACCACGGTGATGGACCATGTGATTGGACCATGTGATGTGATGTCACCACAGGTCCTTTAGCGGGCAGCTCATGATTAAAGAAGTAAGAAAAGACCGGCAGCTACGCAATCAAGAGGAGAAGGTGAGTTAATAATATTATTTTTTTTTTACCCTCAATTAAGCATTCTGTATTAAAGAATGCTATTATTTCCCCTAATAACCATGTTATAAGGGAAAATAATACAGTGAATAGACTGTCATCTTAACAACCATGCGTGAAAATCGCACCGCATCCGCACTTGATTGCGGATGCTTGCGATTTTCACTCAGCCCTATTCACTTCTATGGGGCCTGCGTTGCGTGATAAACGCACAATATAGAGCATGCTGCGATTTTCACGCAACGCATAAGTGATGCGTGAAAATCACTGCTCATGTGCACAGCCCCATAGAGGTGAATGGGTCCGGATTCAGTGCGGGTGCAATGCGTTCACCTCACACATTGCACCCGCGCGGAAATCTCACCCGTGTGAACTCAGCCTAAGGCTACCTGCACATGGGTGCGGGTGAACGCACATAAGATCCACACAAATTTCCGGATTTATATCTAATTGCGATCTTTGGTGCAGATTTGCCACAGATCTCACTCTTCCATTTAAAAGGGTGAAATCCGCAGCTAAAACTGCAAACATAATGGACATGCTATTTAATTTGAAATCCGCACGGCAGGTCAATTGCCACATGGAGAAAATCTGCAGTGTACATGAGAATAGTGTAATCTTATACACTTTGCTGGTACTGTAATACACACGTATACCACAACTTGTGCATGTGGCTTAGGCCTCATGCACACAGACGTGTTCCACGGCCGAGAGCGGACCGTGGAAATCCAGCCGGGATTCCTGCTGACAGCATGAGCGCACGGCGTCATTGGTTGCTATGACGCCGTGCGCTTCATGCAGCCGCTGCTGTACAGTAATGCACTATACTAGGCACATTTTTTCAGCTTCCCATTCATTTCAATGGAAGAATCATTGTGGATTTTGCCCAAGATAGAGCATGCTGCCTCTTTTTTCCAGTGACTGAAATTCATTTCAACGGGAGGCTTTTTAGAGGCATTTTTTTGTGTGGATTCTGCGTGGAAAATTAGTGAAAAACAACGTGAAAAAATGTCATGTGAAGGGGCCCTAATTTTTTTTTTTTTTATGGATGTTTTTCAGTCCTTTCAAAGCCATGAAATCAAAAGTCCAATTAGCAATATCTCTGCTGCCTTCATGATATTTGGGATACTTAAAGAGGAATTTTCACTGGTCCTAACATTGCAATTTTATTACCTGACAGTGTAGGGCTTTATTTGGAGATGTCAGGGCGCTTTTTCTTTTTCACATTGGCTGCTCCGTTCCCCTGCTGTGTCCCCCATTCACTTTTGACGCCCTGTATGCTAATTAGCAGCATTGGTACAGGGAGGAAAAGATGGCCGGATTTCTCAAGGGGCATCTCCTTCTCCCTGGCTGTGAGCTGGCCAATAGCAGCAGAGAGTGTCACAGACAGGGAAAAAAATGATAACCTTCTCCCTGGCTGTGACGCTCTCCGCTGCGATTGGGCAGCTCCCAGCCAGAGAGAAACAGTCCATGTAGCCTCCTCAGTGAAGTACCATATTTTTTAGACTATAAGATGCACTTAGGATTTTGAGGAGGAAAATAAGATTTTTTTTTTTCCATCAGATCTCAAAATGAGACCCTCAAGCTCCATCAGACCTCAGATCAGACCACCAAGCTCCATGAGCTTCAGATCAGACCCTCAGACCCCCAAGCTTCATCAGCCTCAAATTAGACCCTATTAGCCTCCGATCAGACCGCCATCAGCTTCAGATCATACTCCCATCAGCCTCAGATTGAGTCCCATCCTAAAAAAATTGAAATAAACTTACCTCGCTTGCTCTTTATGGTGCTGCCACTCACTGCTCCCTAGTCTTCTTCTGGCCCACGATGCACCGTGACCTGACGTTGCACAGCGTCAGGACATAGTGTGCATCTATGTGCACTACATTTTGATGCTGGATGCTGTCAGGACAGTGCAGAGCGGGGACCGGAAGAAGACCAGGGAGGTGAGTAGAGCCAGTGCAGCGCCACCTTTACAGCTCCCCATGCCTCCCACATGCTGATGACCTCTTGGAAGTGATCAAAGAACAGGCCAGTAAGCCCAAGGAAACCCCAATGAAGTGCACATCCAACAAACATAAACCAATATGTAATTTTATTGAGCTACAAAGACATACAAAAGATTAAAAATTGTATACAATATGCCATGTGCTGGTACCAAATTAAACCAGACACATATACAGACCCCAAAAATAACCACATATAGGGACACAATATAGATAGTCTGAAAATAATAATGCCCAACAAAAAGTAAAACATTAAATGCAACCCAGGATATACATTAAATAATCAATGATAATGTGACAGCCAAGTACCTAATACCTAAGTGAAATACATGGGTACAGGACTATCCAGGCGCCTCCCTCACCGCTCCCCATACCTCCCACAAGCTGATGACCGCTTGGAAGCGGTCATTAGCACTCGGACTATGAGAACCACTGCAACTTTTGCCTCACCTTTTGTGTCTTATAGTCCGAAAAATATAATGGCTTGGTGCATGCTACAGATTTTGTTGCACTTCTGACAAAATTTGTATTAATCTGTGTAAATTTGTATAAAATGTATTGTATTAGCTCAGAAGATAGGAAATTGCCGATTCATACAACACATATCTGACTTATAAGGTTAGGTTCACGCTGAGATTTTTGGAGGAGATTTGAGACAGAATTTTCAGGATTTTTCAGCCAAAGCCAGAAGTGGATCCAGGAGGAAGGATAAGTATAAGTCTATTTCTGGTTCCTTTAGAAGCCACTTCTGACTTTGGTTAAAAAACCTGCAGGAAAATCTGCTTCAAAACCTCCTCTAAAAATGCGTGAACGTAGGTAAAATTTTACATTTATGTATCAGTTCATGGCTGAGTTGGTGTATTTTTTAATGTAATTTATATACTTCACATTTTGCACTCTTCACTTAGTTGAAATCCAGTTTCAAGAATACAGTTCTAGAAGATAGTTATACAGGATTAACAGTTTTACATTACAGGTAAGTAAATATATTTTCTCATTATATATTTTCTGACTATTGGTTCTCATGATCTGACACACTGCCACTTTCAGATTATGTGGTTGTTGTTTTACTGTTGTGACGATAAAGCTATATTCACATTGATCATATGCAAATATATTTGTGGTAGAAAACTGATGTGGACTTGAATTTTTGCCATGTACAGTACTGTGCAAAAGTTTTAGGTGCGGGGAAAAATGCAGCCAAGTAAGAACGCTTTCAAAAATAGAAAGGTTACTAGATTATTTTTATCAATTAACAAAATGCAAAGTAAATGAACAAGAGAGCAATCTGAATCAAATCAATATTTGCCGTAACCACCCTTTGCCTTCAAAACAGCATCAGCAGATCTTCTGTCAATGGAAGCTTGGTCAAATCTAACTCTTCGTCTGTAATCCCAGACAGATGCAATGAAGTTGAGATCAGGGCTCTGTGGTACCATATCATCACTTCCAGTATTCCCTGTTCTTCTTTACGCTGAAGATAGTTTTTCATTACATTAGATGTTTGTTTGGGGTTGTTGTCCTGCTGCAGAGTAAATTTGGAGCCAATTGGATGCCTCCCTAATGGATATGATGGGTAAATATCTGCCTGTATTTCTCCTCATTGAAGACACTATTAATCCTGCCAAAACCAGTGTTCCCTCTAAGGTGCGCGGGTGCGCGGCCGCGCATCAATTATTGTGCCCCCGCTCACCACTTTATAATGTCCGCTCAGCACCACCTGCAGTCATCATGATGATGACTTCTTCAGCAATACGTTCAGGGTGTGGCTCAGCGGGGGCGCCGCCTCCACATATTTCTGCGCTACTGCTGCAGCTCCTCCTTCTTTTTCTGACCGGAAGAGGCGAGGAGGACTGAGCAGCACGAAGCAGCAGGGCAAGGTACTGTGGAGGTGGAGCTGTCTTTTAGCCTGAGGGAGGCTAAAGTGGTTACCCTGCTGTGTCAGGGACAGGGTAAGACGCCGCCTGCAAAGTGAAGACATTAAAATCTCCCTGAGTGTTCCCATAGATCAGGCGGGAGCAGAGTGCAGGGTAATTACAGAGCTTCATCTTCCATTTAGTTGAACAGGACACTGCACAGCCCTTTGAATGAGAAATTTATCATTTTATGTTTGCAAAGTGAGGAGGGTTTCAGGCTTTCACTGCATGTCTCCCACACAACATTACCATTCCCTTCATATCCCAGTGCCTCACTCTGCCCTCAGCATGGTATGTAGCTGGAGGGAGAAAGCGCGACCTTATCACTATGTAGGGCACAGTAGGCAATCTCCACAGCACATACCACATAGGTTGCAGCCTGGCTGTGCAGCACCTTCTTCTTCTGCAATACAGAAGAAGCTGCAGCAAAGAAAAGTAAAAGTTCAAATGAGACCACAATGTTTTAGTGTGTTAAAGAAACTATTCACTCAATGAAGGACAAAGGCATATTTTATGTTCACCATTATATAACCAAGTGCAAAATAATAATTGTTACTTATATAATACTGCCTCTATGTACAAGAATATAACTACTATAATACTGCATCCTATGTACAAGAATATAACTACTATAATACCGCCTCCTATGTACAAGAATATAACTACTATAATACAGCCTCCTATGTACAAGAATATAACTGCTATAATACTGCATCTCTTTACAAGTATATAACTACTATAATACCGCCTCCTATGTACAAGAATATAACTACTATAATACAGCCTCCTATGTACAAGAATATAACTACTATAATACTGTCTCCTATGCACAAGAATATAACTACTATAATACTGCCTCCTATGTACAAGAATATAACTACTATAATACAGCCTCCTATGTACAAGAATATAACTACTATAATACTGTCTCCTATGCACAAGAATATAACTACTATAATACTGCCTCCTATGTACAAGAATATAACTACTATAATACTGCATCTATGTACAAGTATATAACTACTATAATACCGCCTCCTATGTACAAGAATATAACTACTATAATACAGCCTCCTATGTACAAGAATATAACTGCTATAAAACTGCTCCATTATACAAGAATATAACTACTATACTACTTCCTCCTATGTACTAGAATATACCTACTATAATACTGCATCCATGTACAAGTATATAACTACTATAATACCGCCTCCTATGTACAAGAATATAACTACTATAATACTGCTCCTATGTACAAGAATATAACTACTATAATACTGCCTCCTATGTACAAGAATATAACTACTATAATACTGTCTCCTATGTACAAGAATATAACTACTATACTACTGCCTCCTATGTACAAGAATATAACTACTATAATACTGCCTCCTATCTACAAGAATATACCTACTATAATACTGTCTCCTATGTACAAGAATATAACTACTATAATACTGTCTCCTATGTACAAGAATATAACTACTATACTACTTCCTCCTATGTACTAGAATATACCTACTATAATACTGCCTCCTATGTACAAGAATATAACTACTATAATACCGCCTCCTATGTACAAGAATATAACTATTATAATACTGCTCCTATGTACAAGAATATAACTACTACGTATAATACTGCCTCCTATGTACAAGAATATAACTGCTATAATACTGCCTCCTATGTACAAGAATATAACTACTATAATACTGCTCCTATGTACAAGGATATAACTACTATAATACTGCTCCTATGTACAGGAATATAACTGCTATAATTCTGCTCCTATGTGCAGTAATATAACTACTATAATACTGCCCCTTCTTGTTTGCCTGTCCTATCGCCCACCTTTGACTAAGCATTGCCCATCTCTAAGTCGACCACGCTCAGCAGCGGCCAAGGCTTAGAGGGAACACTGGCCAAAACCCCAACTCCATTTGCTGAAATGCAGCACCAAATTTGCAAGGAACCTCCACCATGCTGCACTGTTTTCTGCAGACATTCATTATTGAACTGCTCTCCAGCCCTTCCATGAACATACTGTTACAGACAAATCTTTCAGCTTTTGACTCTTTTGACATTTTTTTGCACTCCAATTCCTTTGTTTTCATTCACAGTTGAGTGGAATTAAGGGCAGTCGTATCTGCAGCCTAGAGAAAAACAAGGAGTCCTGGAAGTTATGATATGGCCCCCACAGAGCCCTGATCTCAACATCATCGCATCTTTCCAGGATTACATTAGGGAATAGAGGGATCTGAGCAAGCCTATATCCATAGAAACTTAGTTCTCCAAGATGTTTGTAACAAAAATTTAGTTCCTTCAAGCACTGTGTGCAGTATGTATCTAGAAAAATTGATGCTGTTGAAGACAAAGGGTGGTCACACCATATGTTGATTTAATTTCGCTTTCTGTTTACTTTGCATATACTTAATTGATAAAAATAAATTATTAACACTTCTAATTTTGAAAACATACTTACTTTTCATCATTTTGCATAATACTATATGTGCCAGCAGAACGTTATTGGATTAGCTCCATTGTAATTCAATAGAGCTTATCAGCGTCTTTTCTGTGCGGATTCTGCTGTTATAATGAACATGCTGGATTTAAAATTAACAGAACGTTCATTTTTAGGGCACGTTCAAACATCATATTTGGTGAGAATTTCAACATGTATTCTTCAGCAAAAATCCATGTAAAAAACTGTTTTGGAGAACTGTTTCAATCCATGCTATATTCAAATAGCACAGATTGCTACTTGCATGAATTTGAAATGAGTGAGGGTGTCAGTTCTTTCTGCAGTCTTGGGCAGTGTAAAAAGGAAAAACTGTGGCAGAAATCAGCCTTGGATTGCTGCTATAGATTTCATGGCAAATATACATCTATTTCCAATTTTGGCTGTGTTAGCATGGCCTTAAAGGGGTTGTCCGGGTTCAGAGCTGAACCCGGGCATACCCTTATTTTCACCCCGGCAGCCCCCCTGAGCCTAGCATCGGAGCATCTCATGCTCCGATGCGCTCCCGTGCCCTGCGCTAGATCGCGCAGGGCACAGGCTCTTGTGTTTTCAATAACACACTGCCGGGCGGTAACTTCCGCCCAGCAGTGTGTTCGGTGACGTCACCGGCTCTGAGGGGCGGGCTTTAGCTCTGCCCTAGCCGTTTTACTGGCTAGGGCAGAGCTAAATCCCGCCTATCAGTGCTGGTGACGTCACCGGGCTGCCTGTCAGCCCCATAGAGAGCCCGGTATGTCACCGGAACTCAGAAAAATGCCTTTGCCCTGCGCGATTTAGCGCAGGGCAAAGGAGAGCATCGGAGCATGAACTGCTCCGATGCTCATGTCAGGGGGGCTGCCGGGGTGAAAATGGAGGGATGTCCAGGTTCAGCTCTGAACCTGGACAACCCCTTTAAGCTAACATCAGGACATTTAATCAGGATTTAGGTGTAGATTCTGATGTGTGAAAATCCTGAAAGGCTTCATACAAAAAATTTGGTTAAGGGCTTGTTCACCTCTGAGCATTTGTTTGGGGTGTCACACACACAGGGGGTGGGGTAGTGACCACTGAACTCCACCTTCACCCCTGTCCCTGCCTACTTGCCTTGCAAGTCCTAGCAACAAGGGACAATTGGTCGACAAACCCTTAGCTAGGATAGTGCAGGGAAGACAAAAAACGCATAAACAGGAAGGTCAAACAAGCCGCGTCAAAACCAAGAGAGCAGAAAGGGTACCTGAAGAGCAAGCAGAGAATTGTCAGGACAAGCTGAAGTCAAACCAGGAGAGCACGCCAAGACCAGAGGATGAGACGGACGGGAAATCGTAAGCAGGAACAAACAAACCACGTGAGTATCATGCATGAAGGACCTCTGCTGGCCACAGATTGGCTGTTTAAATAGAGCACTAGTGGAGTCATGTGACGTGGCCAGCGTTATATGACTCCTGAGTTCCAATGCAGCCCATACAGCCGAGCACCGAGTGATCAGCTGGGCACTCAGCCCTAGTGTGGTTCCCAAGGGAACGGACGACGCCGGGTGCACTGATAACGCGAGCGCTCCTCGGCCGTCCGCGCCTCCTGGAACAAAGCACAGGGCGCATCGTGACATGGGGCCTCCTTCGTAGATTTTGTAAAAAAAAAGTGCAGAGAAAAGTTCTGTATGCATTTTTTCGAATGGAAACCTAATGGACCCCATTTATGTTATTGGTATTTGTTGGCTTTGTTCGCGTCACTTATGCGTTGAATCTCAGACTCCCGATATTTTCGTTGTTCTGCTCCTATAACAATAGTGCTGGTGTGAAGATATGATATATGAGATAGATATATGTAGTAAAAGTATAGACAAACTAATGTATATAGATTTCTTTTTTGTTTTTACTTTTTATCCAGAAAGTTAAATACATATTTTATAGTGTAATAGAGTACAAAATAAACTATTCCTGTATTATTCTGAATGTGCTTACAGCAGAGGGAATGCAAGCATCATTGCCCATCTCAAGATGCAGTTTATTTCATCAGTTCACACTGATGATCGAGAGCAGATAGAAGACATTCTCAGAGAAGGCCTGACCTCCTCACTAAGTGATCAGCCCATCTCAGTGTACTCCTATGGGAATATCACTTCTGCAGTACTTGCAGGTAAGTTCCCTGCTTAGAAACACATTGGGACGAACTGAGATTTTTTGATACAGATGTTTTAAAAAAAAAAAAAAAAAGGATTTGGCCTTTTTCACACTTCGGTGTCCGCCTAAGGTTTCCATCAAGAGGATTTCCTGAAACCTCACCCGCATGTGTCTAATAGATCAGTTGGCAGCCCAGCTAAAAATGGATACTGCAAGATATACAGATTTTTTTTACTGGATCACTCTGCATGGAATAGTTTTTTAAAGTTTTAGAAAATAAAGTTTATTTTTTGTATAATGAAAAGTTATAGTTTTCCAATATAAGTTCTACATTACTTCAGTTTTGTTTCAACTTCTCTGCCTGCTGTCATTCAATAGAAATCTACATTTTTTACTTCCAGTGGATAAAACCTGCCCATGTCATGTAAATGACATACAGCATAAATCCAGAGATACAATCTGTCCTCATTATTCCCTATCAGGGAGTACAAACTGGCCCTAAAAAACCTAATCACAGAGCACCCACCCCGATAAGGGAAACCAGGTCCGGAAACTGTCCCTATGTAGGAATGCCCTAAGTATTCCCTAGCCCTGGAACCCTAAAAGCCCAACATGCACATTTCGCATTATGTTTCTTAGGGGGTAGGGAAATTGTTGCTGGGGCAAAAGGAATCTTGCATCATACGCAGGTTACAATGCTTGAAATTCCACTACAATTGTATTCTTAGCAACACCACAGGCTATCAATTGCCCTATTTAAAAAAAAAAAAACTTCACCAGTGCACCCATACACCTCCATTTGATAGCACTTTATCTAACTATATATTGCCCTTTATGCACAAGCATAATCCTGCCTAGCATATTTTAGATTCTTTTGGTCCCTGCTACAATTTCCCTACCTCCTGAGGAACATCATGGAAAATGTGCATGTCAGGGTTTGGAGGTGCCCTAAGACGATACTTAGGGCATTCCAACTTAGGGATGGGTTCCAGACAGTGTCACCCTTATCAGGGCGGGTGCTCTGTGGTTAGGTCTTTTAGGGCCAGTGTAGCTCTCCATAATAGGGATAGACTAGCAGTCCCTGGATTAATGCAACACCTAGTTGCAGTACAGCGTATAACAGCTATGTGTTTTAATGAGCTATGCACCGTAGTGTCCATATGATGACCAAGACAGATTTTTATCCACTGGTGGTAAACAATCTACGTTCTTATAACAGTAAACATAGATCTTGAAAGCTGTGAGAAATTCTGAAGTACATTGGAAAATTATATAGTTTTTCAGTAGACTAAGAATAACCTTTTAATTTATGAATGTTCTCTTCCTCTATTATAGTTTTCACCGTATTTGTTGGCAGATACCTCCATCTTAGTGTAGGCAATGTTAGTAGATAATTTAGTATCTAGCGACTGTCTTTCTGTAGCATTGAAATAAATGTCTCCATCCATCTAACAGCTTGCAGAACTAGCATGGAGGGAGCAGGAGTAGCAAAGGTGAATTCCTGCCAACTTTCCACTGTAATCTGAGCAAGTGCAGAGGGGAGCGGATCCTTTTTACAGATGCCAAGAACAATTGAAGTAAATGAAATAAAAAAAAAAAGCTAAAAAAATACAGAGGGGTGATTACAGAGCTGCATGCATGTGCAATTTTAAAGGAGAACAATGACTCTTTTTCTAAGAACAGAAAGCTGTTCACATGATGAATATACCTTACCTTAAAGGTATGATATATTGTGAACTGTTCGATTAAAAGACAACTTTTTCTCAGATGTGACCCTGAGGTCCTAAATCTCTAGGTTATCTCTAGGTCATAAGGGTTCTGAAATACAAAAATGGCTGGGAGAAGTCTCTAGGTAATATAGATACCTGTTCATCATTGACCTAAAATCTAATCATAGAGCCTCAAAATTTAGGGTTACCACAAGAATAATACAATATACACGGATGATGCACACTGTATTGTCACAGTACAAGAATATAGCATACAATGACAGATGTTGCACACTGTGATGTCACAGCACAGGAATAGTGCATACAAAATGATTTCATTGGACACTGTAATGCTCTATACTATCACCAATAGTTATCACTAATTGCACCCTAGCTTCAAGTGGAAATGATGTATGTAGTGCTCTGAAGCTTGGGTACTTTGACGTCTGGACATTTGCCCATGTTTTCCTATGCAAACTCATCAACTCCTTACTTTCTTTCACTTTAAAGGGTTAATTTGCATGGACTTATACTGTTTAATACTGTGTAACTGCATTTGATATGTATTGTGTGATATATATCCTGTTCATTTTTACTGTATTTGCACAGCACTGTGGAAATGGTTAATGAATACTTTTGGAACTTTCTAGCTAATAATGAGAAGCTACCATGAGGTTTAAAGAAGAGCAGGTTTTGGAGGGGAAAAGACAGACTTGTTTACCACCAAAACCTGACAGACTGACCTTTTAAATGTCTGGTTTAGCTCTGTTATTATGTCTAAAAACCTGTTTTTGTCTGGAAAACCTGCTATGTCATTGCCATTGAGTATCATTGAAGCTCTAATGCAAGTCTACGAGAGACGGGAGTTGTAACATTGTATTTGTTTATGATGAGTTTCTCCACTTCACCCCTCCCATTAGAATTTTTTAGCTTAGCCAGAAACTGTATATAAGGAGAGCAGTCAAAGCCCCTACTGTTCTGCAGTTAGGGAACAGTGCTTGAAAGACTCTGCCAGACTACTTGAGTGATCAGAAGAAGACGCTGAGACAGAGATACTCTGCCACAGACCCTAGATCACCAGCCTTTGTTGGCCAGGGTACAAGCCTTCTGAGAGAAAGAGAGATGGACAGCTAGCTCAGGCTTTTCCTCAGCATCAAACCCTTCTTCTGACAGGGGGAAGACTGGAGAATCCAGCCTTATTTCTCGCCTGTATTGTTTTGCACCTGAATTCTTCCAGTAAAGAAGCACACTGGTTCACTGCAGACCCTGACTCTCTGGACTTACTTCCCATTGGGGTGCACCATGCCTTACCATCTCCTCCAGAGAGCAGCAACACATGGTGACAACTCGACAATGTCCGGGGGACCCAGCATAGACTTGAGGCCACCCCAAACCCGGCCACTGCATGTATACAGAATGGTACCACACACCTATCTTTATACAGATGCGGATAAAGCAGAAGGGTTGTTCAGTCCATATAACATTAACCAACTAACAGTTTTTCCCGAGTTCAGCTCAGGCTTTCCTGGCTTTTATACAAGACTAAGAAGATAATGGTGTAATTCTGGTATTGTTTGAAAGCTTGGAATGCTGATATCAAACCAGAGATATGAGCAGCTAAAGAAGAATTTTTACCACACACTGAACACCGTTAAAAAAAAATTCCACAAAGTAAAAATTGCTATTTTTTAAATCTTTCCCCCTAAAAATAAAATAATATAATAAAAAATACCCCAAAATCATTTCTAAAAAAACCTACAACTAATCCCGCAAAATGAAAAAGAATTTAGAAGAAAAAAAATTAAACTTAATGACTGCTGGAACACAAAGTAGGAAAATATTATTGGTCCTTAAGGCTAAAATTAATTATTATTAAGGGGTTAAAAATGCTATTGTGTCCTTTGACTTTGTACCAACAAGATTTACTGCTGACACTTAAAAAACCTACAATAAAAAAGTTACATTTTGGGAGGGTTTTTTCAATTTTAATGTGACTGTTAGGAGGTTAAAGGGGTATTCTGGTTTTGCAATTTTCAACAATTGTCCATCAATTGACAGGAAACAGCATATGCTATCACTTACTAATAGTGACTGTTTATCTGTAATGCCCCGTTTTCCTGTACTCCATTGTGGTCACGTGAGATTTTCCACTGTGTTGGTTCTGCCAATGCTTGTAAGGCTCTGCCCTGTTGACACAACATCATCAGTGACCATGCCTCTGAGGGCGGTGTTATGCTCCTTCTCCTGGACCCTTCCCTGTAGACGTGATGTCAGCAATGATGCTGTGTCATAGGGTATTTTTTTTTCCAGCAGAAATTGAAACACGTTTGGATTCAGGGCTGCCTTCAGAAATTTCACGGCACCATACAGGCAAACCTTGTACCCCCATCCCCCCTTCTATTTTTATTCACGCAGTTTACCAATCACCGTAAATAATATGTTCACTATATTGGCATGGGTTATTATGATTATAGGGATAGCAAATACTGTTTCGTGCTATTTAATAAAAAATAAATAAAAAAACAACAGAGCTTTTCTTTAGAGGAGTGAGTAAGTGTAATGACCAGCGTCACGCACAGGGAGGGAAGAGGGAAAGCCCTGCCCAAGAGAGAGGGAAAGGTGGTGACCCCTGACTCACCTTGCGGCTGGCACCTGACTGCCCTGACGTCCCTAGACGGGTTCCTCACCCGTGCGGCGATCACGTGCCTAAACCCTGGCTTTCCCTAAAATGAGCCCTAGATAGTGAACGGGCCGGTGGGATCGCTAGTCCGCACCACTGACACTAAGAGGAAAACACCAGGGAGAGGACAGACAATACAGAGAAACACATAAACCCAGGTGGGCGACCACAGCAGACCACAAAGGTCCAACAGGGATCCGGAGGGAAACGTTCTGGACCAACAACCAGAGAACGCAGCAACACAGCTCCAGTGGGTCAGTATAGAAGTCCAGGCAGGAAGCTCTATATCTGGCAACCAGAGAAGTGTGAGAGGGGAATATAAGGAGGTTGGGAGTGCTGGACAAGGAACAGCTGAGGAGAAGGAGCTACGGATCCCTGAGTGAGCCAAGAAGGGTTGCAAAGCAAACCCATAAAGCTACCATAAGGAAACAGCCCTATCTTACTACATAGAGCGCGCAGCCAACCGCTGCGACTTCCTGACCCCGGGTATAACGGAGTCAGGCGTGGTTCTTGACACCCTCGTGACAGTAAGGCTACTTTCACATCTGCGATTTTGCTGTCCGGTTTTGAAATCCGGCATGGGATCTCAAAACCACAGCAAAACACTTCTGTTATAATAATACAACCGACTGCATCCATTCAAAATTGATCCAGGTGTATTATATCGAAAAAACTAACATGCTGGATCTGGCACTAAAACCGTTGTAAGACAATGTGCACTGGATCCGGCAACCATTGACTTACATGGTTTTTGGTGTGTGTTCAGTTTCTCATGCCACACACAAAAATGCAGAAGTTGGCATATATCGTGCAAGTGGGGGGGCGTTGCATTTCTCATGGCGGAGTAAGATGCACGTCGGAACAGCTCTACCACCATCCCTGCTATATTTTGCTATCCTCTGTGCAATCTTCCTTACCGACAGTCCAGATGGGTCGGAAAACAGTGAAGGGTCCGGTGGAAACCGAACCCCAACCTGAGAACTCCGGCATTCAGAAGTTCTTCGGCTCCCAGCCGGGTGCTGCTGGGCATCAAGCTACGCCTAAAAAGGCCGCCGCTTCCTCCCTTCCTAGTGCTGAATGCAGCGCGCGCTCATTGCCTCCTGAAATAGATTCTCGGAGCCCCTCATCATGCGCTTCAGACAGCAGTTGGGATCTCCGTGCCCAGCTGCAGGCATTACCCACCAAAGAGGACCTAGAGAATTCGGTCTTCAGGCTGGAGAGGACGTACAAGGCCGCGATGGAGGTACTAAAGGGGATAGTCAAACACCTAGGCCACCGGGTGGAGGCCTCTGAGAGGGCGCAGGAAGCCATAATGGGGCATCTGGAAGATTACCATAAGGTGTTGGAAGCCCACTCCCAGCATATCTCACTTAGATGACATCGATAACCGCCATCGCCGAAACAATCTCCGGATCAGAGGGGTCGTGGAATCGGTTCAACCCGGTGACCTAGAGCATACCATACAGTCACTCTTTGGCTCTCTATTGAATGGTTTGGTCACACTACCTATCAAGCTTGATTGTATTCACAGAGCTCTGGGGCCTAAACCGATACACCCAGCCAAACCACGCAACATTGTATGCCGTGTCTACTTTTCCAAAATTAAAGAAGCCATCTTGAATGCTGCTCGCCAGGCAGAGAAAGTGGAGATCGAAGGGTCCCAGGTCCAAATTATGCCTGACCTCTCCAGAAGAACACTTCAACTCTGCGGAGTGGTACGCCCTATCCTTACCCTGTTAAAAGATAAGGAGATTACCTACAGATGGGGTTTCCCATTTCAGCTCCATGCGAAGAAGGATGGAAGATCGGCGACATTTTGTGATCTGGCGGGCCTCTCCAAGTTTCTAGAAACTTTCTCACTACCTCAGGTCTCCCTTGCAGACTGTCCGACAGTCCCATCTTCGCTGCACATGCCAGACAGGGAGCAATAGTCCAAGGTGTCCCCAAGATCATCAAAACAGAGAAAGACATCTTGAGACTTCTTGTTTATTAACCTACATTCGCATCTAAATGCGCCTATAAATGGGGCCTAACAGTGTTCCTTCCTGTGGAGCACTTATTGCGCTTCTTAATGTTTATAATGTCGTTAGGAAGTGTGTAATTCCCATTCGCTTCAATTACTTCATTTGGGGTTTAGACCTAGTTCTGTTCATTTAATATAAATCTGGTTCAGGGTTGGTGGGGGGCGACATGCTTCGTCGGGGCCTCCACTTTCCCTCCCATTACATACATATTTAGGGTTGCAGGGTTACCCTTAATAATTTCCGAGTTATCGGAGATGTGTGTTTAAGCAGATGACTCACAAATGCTGTTTGACCTATTTGTCTTGTCCCCCTGTTTTGCTGTGTCTAACCTCTCGTTTCCCCCTCCCTAATCCTTCCCTTGCGTTGCGAGCTACAGAGATGTTCATACATATACTGATTTATAGCTTCTATTAAGATCTGCTCGTATAATGTTAATGGTCTAAATGACCCCGCTAAAAGAAATAAAATTTTGCATAGCCTTCATAAGCAGAGGGTCTCTATAGCTCTTCTGCAAGAAACACACTTTAAAACTGGGCATGTCCCTACCTGCAAAAATAGATATTTCTCGGAGTGGGTTCATAGCACATTCCCAGAGTCTAAATCCAGAGGGGTGTCTATAGCTATACACAAGTCGACCCTTTGTACTGTTCTGAGTACTGAAATAGATAGGTCGGGTCGGTATCTCTTCCTTCAGTTGTCTGTGCATGCTAAAACGTTCCTGAAGTTCATTTGGGCGGGCTCCTCCCCCAGACTAGGTTGGCGCTATTTATTCCGGCATAAGTCGATGGGTGGCGTGGGGGTCCCAGACCTTCAAAAATACCATAGAGCTGCAATTCTCTCTTATATGTTGGATTGGTTTTTACAATGGTCTATCCAAACGCTGGATTCAGTTTGAGAGGAGAGAGGTGGGTTATCCTACCCAGAATTTGCTTTGGATACCTAAGGCTAAAAGACCCCTACGCCTCCCCTCTATAACGTCAGGTATACTGCAGGTGTGGGACAGAATGGCTGTACCTTTGGGCCTCTCCTCGCTCCCTGGCCCTATGACCCCTATATTTAACAACCCTGACTTCCCACTGGGTGTAGGAAGGCGTATGTTGTTGGGTCTTCAGTGTGAAGAGAATATGCGGATGTCCCAGCTAATTGTGAACAAAGCCATTCGCCCACTGGATTCTTTCCTGGAGGGTCATTCCCAAGGGGGCTGGTTCAGCTATATTAGCTTGACAAATTTTATATCTAAGCTGGGCAACAAGGAAGTTCTTACCAGGGACCTCAATCCTTTTGAATCTCTGTGTCTCCAATCTTCGCCACCTACACACTTAGTGTCTCTGGTCTACGGGCTGCTCCAGGAGGGAGGAGGGCCCCCTTCTTCCTTGCCTTATGTAAGGGCGTGGGAGAGGGAATTGGGTAAATCCTTTTCCACTGAACAATGGTGAAAAGCATTCGCTTTATCACATAAATCGTCCATTAGCTGCAACTTACAAGAGAAGAATTTTAAGATCATGTCCAGGTGGTATAGGACTCCTGATCTCTTGCACTCTTTTTATCTGTCCTGTCCAAGCACCTGTTGGTACTGTAAGCAAGAGACAGGATCCATGGCCCATGTATGGTGGCACTGTAGTTGGTTATTTCCTTTTTGGAAGACCTTAAATAATCTGTACGACCGGCTTAGTGGCACTACTGCACAATGGATTCTGGAAGGGTCGTTGCTAGCTATGCTCCCTGGTTCTATATCTACCCTGAAAAGGGGTCTATTACATTTTTTCCTGCAGGCCGCTCGCTTGGTCATACCTAGATATTGGAAGACCACAACCACCCCACACTTTAGGGATTGGCTTAATACCTTTGAAAAAATCCATAGAATGGAGGAGCTCATGGCAGAGGATGAAGGGAATGTTGCTAAATACCTCAAAATATGGACCCCTTGTATTCTATATAAGGATTCTAGGGACTATCAGCTGTGGTTGCAAAGATTAGAAGCCACTTTCTAAACTGTTTTTGGTTTATATCAGCGCAAGATTGACCCCCCCCCCCCCCCCCTTCCCTTGTCTTTGTCTTGTTGTTTGTCATTTATATGTCTGGTATCCTCCTGAGCTGGCATCCTCCATATCTGGGTGGTTTTAGGCTACTTTCACACTTGCGTTCGGTGCAGATCCATCTGGTATCTGCACAGACGGATCCGCACCTATAATGCAAACAATGGTATCCGTTCAGAACGGATCCGTCTGCATAACAGCTTTTTCAGATCTGAGTTTTCGCATCGTGACAACTCAGATCCAACAGTATATTCTAACACAGAGGCGTTCCCATGGTGATGGGGACGCTTCAAGTTAGAATATACTAAGAACTGTGTACATAACTGCCCCCTGGCACCACCCGATCTCTTACAGGGGGCTGTGATCCGCACAATTAACCCCTCAGGTGCCGCACCTGAGGGGTTAATTGTGCGTATCATAGCCCCCTGTAAGAGATCAGGTGCTGCCAGGCAGCAGGGGGTCAGACCCTCCTCCTTCCCCAGTTTTAAATTCATTGGTGGCCAGTGTGGCCCCCCCTCCCCAGTATTAAATTCATTGGTGGCCAGTGCGGCCACCGCCCCATGTCAGAGATCGGGTGCTGCTAGGCAGCAGGGGGCAGTTATGTACACAGTTCTTAGTATATTCTAACTTGAAGCGTCCCCATCACTATGGGAACGCCTCTGTGTTAGACTATACTGTCGGATCTGAGTTTTCACGATCTAACTCAAATCCGATGGTATATTCTAACATAGAGGCGTTCCCATGGTGATAGGGACACTTCAAGTTAAAATATACCATCGGATTGGAGAAAACTCTGATCCGATGGTATACAGGGAGTGCAGAATTATTAGGCAAGTTGTATTTTTGAGGATTAATTTTATTATTGAACAACAACCATGTTCTCAATGAACCCAAAAAACTCATTAATATAAAAGCTGAATATTTTTGGAAGTAGTTTTTAGTTTGTTTTTAGTTTTAGCTATTTTAGGGGGATATCTGTGTGTGCAGGTGACTATTACTGTGCATAATTATTAGGCAACGTAACAAAAAACAAATATATACCCATTTCAATTATTTATTTTTACCAGTGAAACCAATATAACATCTCAACATTCACAAATATACATTTCTGACATTCAAAAACAAAACAAAAACAAATCAGTGACCAATATAGCCACCTTTCTTTGCAAGGACACTCAAAAGCCTGCCATCCATGGATTCTGTCAGTGTTTTGATCTCTTCACCATCAACATTGTGTGCAGCAGCAACCACAGCCTCCCAGACACTGTTCAGAGAGGTGGACTGTTTTCCCTCCTTGTAAATCTCACATTTGATGATGGACCACAGGTTCTCAATGGGGTTCAGATCAGGTGAACAAGGAGGCCATGTCATTAGTTTTTCTTCTTTTATACCGTTTCTTGCCAGCCACGCTGTGGAGTACTTGGACGCGTGTGATGGAGCATTGTCCTGCATGAAAATCATGTTTTTCTTGAAGGATGCAGACTTCTTCCTGTACCACTGCTTGAAGAAGGTGTCTTCTAGAAACTGGCAGTAGGACTGGGAGTTGAGCTTGACTCCATCCTCAACCCAAAAAGGCCCCACAAGCTCATCTTTGATGATACCAGCCCAAACCAGTACTCCACCTCCACCTTGCTGGCGTCTGAGTCGGACTGGAGCTCTCTGCCCTTTACCAATCCAGCCATCTGGCCCATCAAGACTCACTCTCATTTCATCAGTCCATAAAACCTTAGAAAAATCAGTCTTGAGATATTTCTTGGCCCAGTCTTGACGTTTCAGCTTGTGTGTCTTGTTCAGTGGTGGTCGTCTTTCAGCCTTTCTTACCTTGGCCATGTCTCTGAGTATTGGACACCTTGTGCTTTTGGGCACTCCAGTGATGTTGCAGCTCTGAAATATGGCCAAACTGGTGGCAAGTGGCATCTTGGCAGCTGCACGCTTGACTTTTCTCAGTTCATGGGCAGTTATTTTGCGCCTTGGTTTTTCCACACGCATCCCTCTGCAAGATATCTCACTATTTTTGACTTTTCTGAGCCTGTCAAGTCCTTCTTTTGACCCATTTTGCCAAAGGAAAGGAAGTTGCCTAATAATTATGCACACCTGATATAGGGTGTTGATGTCATTAGACCACACCCCTTCTCATTACAGAGATGCACATCACCTGATATGCTTAATTGGTAGTAGGCTTTCGAGCCTATACAGCTTGGAGTAAGACAACATGCATAAAGAGGATGATGTGGTCAAAATACTCATTTGCCTAATAATTCTGCACGTAGTGTATTAATAGGGACGGATCCGTTTGCAATTGCACCATATTGTGTCAACGTCAAAAGGATCCGTCCCCATTGACTTGCATTGTAAGTCAGGATGGATCCATTTGGCTCCGAACGGCCAGGCAAACACCAAAATGCTGCAAGCTGCGTTTTGGTGTCCGCCTCCAGAGTGGAATGGAGGCGGAACAGAGCCAAACTGATGCATTCTGAACGGATCCTTATCCATTCAGAATGCATTGGGGATGAATGGATCAGTTTGGGGCCGCTTGTGAGAGCCCTCAAACGGATCTCACAAGCGGAACTCCAAACGCAAGTGTGAAAGTAGCCTTAGTTGTCATCTCCCTGGCTGCCTTACTGACACATCTCACCCATTCTGAGTTTATGCTTATCTATTGCATATGTGTTGCGTGATGCTTTATCATGATATCCAAGACACTTCATTGTACCATCTGTGTCTTTTTCTTTTTGATCTTTAATAAAAGATATTTAACAACAAAAATGCAGCAGTTTTGTGTCTGGCATTGGAACGCAACAAACTGGAACGAAATGCATTATGGTGCACTCTGTTCCGGTTTGTTCAGTTTTGTCCCCTTTGACAATGAATGGGGACAAAACTGAAGCATTGTGCTGAGGTTTTGAGACCCTGTGCCGGATCTCATAACCGGACAGCACAACGCAAATGTGAAAGTAGCCTAAGGCAGCTTTTTACTGTACACACGGTCTGGGGTTCAAATCTCACTGAAACCTGTAAAATCTTTATAGTAAAAGTTTTTGTAACATCCTTAGTATGAACTATCACAAAACAGTATTTGTCTGCAATCATAATAAGCTGTACAATATAGTGAACATATTATTTATGGTGATTGGTAGATGGCACAATGTTTTTCCCATTCATTTCAGTAATATACTATTTATTTGGTGTTTAGTGCCTGTGAAGAAAATAGCATTTTAAGCACAGAAAATTCAGTCCTTCCAACAGAGCAGGTCTGTAGAGTAATGGTAACTCTTCTGCCTGACATACAGAAGATCTCGAGTTCAAATCCTGATGAAGACCTGTTTAATGATTTCTTTTGTAAAAATCTATGTGCTGGAAGAGGGCCCCTCCTTCCAATCCATTTCAAACACAGCTTCATTAGGATTGACTGCAGTCTGCCGACGCTGTTTGGATCTGTGATGTTCTGGCTGGAAGGAGAAGAAAGCAGAGACCTGATGCTACAGACACTCCCCGTGAGTCTTGGGCTGGGATATAAACACAGGGTCTGGGCCGCATATCTCAATTATGCTGGAGGAGTCAAAATGCATTTAGAACATCATCATCCGACTTATTTAATGGAGTAATGTTGACTGCTGGTGTTATATATTTTTTTTGCGTAACTGGAAACTCCCTTTAACCCCTTCCCAACCAGCGCTGTACATGTACTGTGCTGGCCAGGACTCTAAACATGATGCCCACTCGCACATACAGTGGGCACCATAGCTGCCAGGTTTCTGCTGTTTCAAACAGCAGACACCTATGGCACATGTATACAATCAGCCATGAGGATGATTATATACATTTCACCGTGGTCAGGCTGGAAGCAGGAGCCAATTGCTCCTGTAACAGCGTTCCCCGGCTGAGATCGGGAAATTTGTAACACTACTCTAACAGCCCGAAGCATGGGCGTAGGGATCACCATAGCAGCCATAGCAATGGCTATGGGGCCCTACGCCACTGGGGGCCCGGACCGCCGGCTGAGAATTATTATTTTTTTCAATAATTAATGTGGCGTATCCTGGACCATTATATCTAGGGAGGAGGGGCGAGCAGGACCCTGTAGGTCTGGACCATTACATTTAAGAAGAAGGGGGGAGCAGGGCCCTGGAGGTCTGGACCAGTACATTTAAGGAGAAGGGGGGAGCAGGACCCTGGACGTCTGGACCATTATATTTAAGAAGGGGGCAACAGGACACTGGAGGTCTGGACCATTCTATTTAGGGGGGAGCAGGACCCTGGAGGTCTGGACCATTATATTTAGGGAGGAGGGGGAAGCAGGACCCTGGAGGTCTGTACCATTATATAGGGAGGAGGGGGGAACAGGACACTGGAGGTCTGGACCATTATATATGCAGATTAGGGGGAAGCAGGATCCTGGAGGTCTGGACCATTATATATGGGGAGTAGGGGGAAGCAGGAACCTGGAGGTCTGGACCATTATATAGGGAGGAGGGGGGAGCAGGACACTGGAGGTCTGGATCATTATATATGGGGAGTAGGGGGAAGCAGGAACCTGGAGGTCTTGACCATTATATAGGCAGGAGGGGGGGAGCAGGACACTTGATGTCTGAATCATTATATCTTTGGACTGGCGGTGGGAGATTTAGGATGGGTGTGGGAGGCCTAGGAGGGGTGTGGGGATGTTGGGGTGGGGGGTCCTGGAGGGGTGTTTGGGTGGGAGCTCTGGAAGGGGTGGGAGGTCTGAGAGGTATGTGGGGGTGGCAGATCCAGGAGGGGGGCCCATAATATTTTTTTGCTATGGGGCCCAGTCATTTATAGCTACACCCCTGGCCCGAAGCCTCAAGCAGGCTTCGGCAGCTATTAGTAGAATATACCAAAACAGGCCACTAGGTGGCAGCTCTGTATTGTTATATTGAAAATGAAGTGTCCAATGATGGCTATATAGCCATCAATAAACACAATGGGCAATCTAATGACCTAACTTGTGTTGCAGGCTGAGGCTCCATTAGGAGCCTCCATTGCATATATAATCAAAACCTGGATAAAATAGCATGGCATGCTTAATTGTTTGTTCAATAAAATGACAGACATCATGACAGAAACTCTCCATTTGTGTCCTATTTGATGCCTAAGGCTAGGGCTACACGGCGATATATGTAACTGCACAAAAAGATTACAACTACACTGAGACACATTCATGTCGCGTAATATTTTTTGTAATGATAGTCAATGGTGTCACACTACGACATGCGACATACTGAGACGCGATAGCCGCACAGAAATCGAACTTTGATTGGACAGTTTGACACCATTTACTATCATTATAAAAAATGTTGCGCGACATGTTGCCGTGTAGCTCTAGCCTTTTGACTGATTCAGACGGCCATATGAATGAGTCCGCATCCGTTCCGCAATTTTGCGGAACGGGTGGTGACCCGTTAATTTCAATGGGGCCTCAAAAGATGCTGACAGCATATCGTGTGCCGTCCACATCCGTGGTTCCGTTCCGCGACTCAGCGGAAAAGATAGAACTTGTGCTATTCTTGTCCGCAATCGCAGACAAGAATAGGCATTTTCTATTATGGTTGTGGCCATGTGTGGTCCATAAATTGCAGAACGCACATGGCCGGTATGCGTGTTTTGCAGATCCACAAAGCACTACAGCCGTCTGAATGAGACCTTAAGGGGAAACCCTTTTCTTTTTATTTACGCTGAGATCAAGTCTCCATCAAGTGTCTGCATATAGTCTGTGATCAAGTCTCATGTCTATTCAAAGCCTCAGATATTTCCTGCCAAACATCTTTGCTGTGCCTAGGAGGGCAAAGAATGTGTAGATGCTCCAACCATTGCTGGCACTGAGATACAGTACCCGCCTTTTGTGGCCATTCTTACTCACCCCTTTCCTTTTTTTCCCCATTAAATTCAGATAACGGGCTATCCTTCTATTCTATTGGCCTAAAGTCAGGTAAGATAATAATATTTTTCTCTTAGTGTTATTATCCTTGCACACTACACAAACTAGAAAGTGTTTATGAATGTAAACTATTGAAAGATGGATTGTTGGGTGGTATAGCATCTAAACGAATTTCTCTTTTTCACACCATTTGCTCTTAGGCTGCCTGTTTACTAACTGTAACACTAAAGCAAGTAACATAACTAAGATAAAAGTTGTTCGAACTTGCTTATTTATAGCTGATTATTTCATGTGTAATGGGACCTCCTGACTGTCCCTCAGATTTCACCGTCCAAACCAGTGCCATAGGTGTGCTTATTCTCATCTCCTTATTGAAATAATCATGCATGCTTACACGCTTATGATGGTGTTAACAGAAATACCTGTTGTCATCAGACTAAATACTAAACTGTATGGCCAAAAGTATGTGGTCACATGGTCACGTTTGTTGTCCCATTCCCAAAACAATGAGATCCCCTTTTGTGACTGGAACTGTCTTATGGCTTTCTGCAAGATTTTAGAGTGTCTCTTGTCCATTGAGCCAAGAGAGCATTTATAAGGTCTGCCAGTAATGTTTAGCTAGCAGTCCAATTCTTCTCAATAATGTTCATGGGTTGAGGTTCTACACAGCAAATGTGTCAAACCATTTTTTTTTTAACCTTGTTCTGTGCCCCTTGTTCATGGAGCTGAGTATGACTTAATTTGTTATTTTTATACTAGTCAGGGAAGCAAGGAGAACTTGCTGTCATGTCCCTGGGACTAATTTATGACTATATGAGCCTTGTAGCATGGTGCATCGTCCTGCTGAAAGTGTAAACAGCTGCAATAAAGGGATGAACATGGCTGGCCACAATGCTTAGGTAAGCCATACTGTCCTAAAGTCCATCCACAGGTGTCAGAAGACCTAGGGTGTGCCAAGAATATTACCCAAACCACTACTGCACCTCCACTAGCCTGAACTTTTGACACCTAAATAAGAGGGTTCGGTGATTCATGCTGTGTTCTCCAACTTCTGACCCTCTTATGACCATGGTGCAACAGAAATCTGGATTCACCTGACCAGGTGACTTTTTCCCACTGGCCCCAGGCAGTCTAGCACAGATGACCGTGTCTTGTTTGAATTCACTCAGATCACTCGATTTTTCCCGTTCTTATATGAGAGTGTTTTATGCTGCACTCTGAGGCCACATGTTTAATTTCAATACAGGGCAAGCGACCCTATAACTTTATATTTGCAATGAATTTGGCTGAAATGTCTTAACTCGATAATTAGGAGAGTATCCAAATACTTTTGGCTATATAGTATATGTCAATTGTATGGTCTATGCTGGCAAATTTGCTGGGTTCAGATGACTTTTATGTGTATGGCTAACTTAACCCTATTTTAATCCTTGCTCTTCATTAATATGCTGGCTTGTTGCTACCTCCGCAGGAAGTTGCCCTTCTCAAGTATTTGCCTGCAAGAACAGCCAATGCATTGTAAAACAAAACCCAGAATGTGACAATGTTCGCGACTGCAAAGATGGATCAGATGAGAAGAACTGCAGTGAGTTTGCATTAAAAAAAAAACTGACACTAAATTTGTCACAGAAAATAATGCACGTTTGAAAACCCCAGTGTTATAATTATCAATGTTCTGGTCACGCTCAATCTCTTGATCTCTATGCCTCAATGTAAGCAACTTTATATCATACAGATCCATACATATGTCCACCACTGACTCCCACTGTAAAACATATTATGCATTTTTTTTATTTTATTTTTTGCAGGATCCCATTTACCTAATCCCTTAATGACTGGCCAATTTTCCATTTTTTTCATTTTTGTTTTTACTCCCAATGCCATAACTTTTTTTAAAAATTTCTAATGGCACTATTTACAGTAGCATACAATTAAGTGGGAAGCAGGAAAAGCCATATTTTGTGACTTTTTAAAACCAGATTTCTGGAATGCAGGGCATGATAAATTATCCTCGAGCTCCGTAGTTCAATTAAACAGTTAGGCCTCTTGCGCATCACATTAGGGAGATCTGCTGTCCTGTACACCTTCCATGCTTGAGAAAGCCTCATTGGAGCTGAAACATTCCATTAGTGGAGGATCGTGGCATAAAAAGAGGATCGGATTATAGCACTAGGGAGAGGGCAAACATTCCTTTATTTTTCTATAGGGTATAAGCACATCGTGTTGAACAGCAGCAGTGTAATACAGTACCAGTTAAGTAGATTTTCATTATCTCATGTACACAGTGTGGCCATTTTTTGGGTGGAAATTGACCTGCGATGTGGATTTTGAAATCTGCAGTATGTTTGTGCATATTTTCGATGTAGATTTCACCATTTACAATGCAAAGGGTAAGATCTGGGGCAAATTCGCTACAAAGTCCATGAGCAACTGATGCAGATTTTGGGACAGAAATCCTGTGAAAACCACAAAAAATCTGCGAAGAAGAGCCCCTTGTAATATGCACCATGTGCATATACCCATAGAAAATGTTTCTGCTCTCCATTGTGATGAGAGCTACTTCTTTGATCGAAGATGTATGAGAGTGTAGATCTCCTAACTGTGACATGCAAGGGGCCTTAAAGTGAACCTATCATCGACTGTATACTGACCTCACTGAGGGCAGCATAAGTTAGTGGCAGTGATTTCAGCAGTGTGTCACTCGTGAGCTACAAGTCAGTGGTTGCTGAGAACCAGCATCATAACCATTGCAGCACAGGCCTGGAAAAGGGTCAAATCTACCTGAAAAGAGTCATAGTTATTCCTAATCTGCTGCTCTCTCACCCATCTGCTGATGATTGGCAGTTCTCTTCTAGACAGAAAGGGAGAAAACTAGGTAGAAGACTGTCAGTCATCAGCAGGTGAGCAGGAGAGCAGGACTTCATGAATAACCAGGACTCTTCTCAGGTGGCCGGGACTCTTTTCCTCTGAAATCAACTCACCTGTCTCTACTTTATTCTGCTGTTAGTATGGGCAGCATAAAGTTGATGACAGGTGACTGGGGCAGACACCGCCTACTATAACTTACAGAGCGAAGATACCGGAGGACATAACAGGAGAACGGAGCGGCGCCCGGGGATAATAGTAAGTGCAGTGAGATCCCCGGGCGCCGCTCTACATGTCAGCATACTTAGTTCACATTGTTTTTCCAGGTGAAAGGTCCTCTTTAAGGCTTTATTATATTAAGTGATCTAGCAGGCGATTGTCGGAAGGGAACCATTCTTTCCTGGCAATCGCCTGCTCGCTAGCAGAGTAGACCGCTGCTATTAAATGCACCAATCTTCTCCATAGTGTGGGGAGGAGAGATCACTATGCCATCGCTCATCAAGCAAGCTTAAAAATCTGGATTGCCCCATGAATAAGCTCGTTCACTAGGTACTTGGTGGCAGTATTAGACTGCCAGATCACAATTAACACGTGTTCACTGCGAACACTCGTTAACAATGAACTGCCCGACAATCAGCCAGTGTAATACAGGCTTTACTCAGTTATTTAATGGTGACTATTTACTTAGGTCCCTCTTCTTACTTCTACTTCAGATTGTGGTACTCGACCAGCAATGCAAAAAGCCAACAGAATAGTTGGCGGGTCAGATGCTTCAAAGGGAGAGTTTCCATGGCAGGTCAGCCTCAGAGAGAACAATGAACACTTCTGTGGAGCCACCATAATAAGTGCTAAGTGGCTGGTTTCAGCAGCTCACTGCTTTAATGAGTAAGTATAGCTGGATTATACATCTAATTCGACGGTTTGTTTAGTAGTAGTAGCCAATGAGTACATGGAGGTATAGGAATAAATTAGAATTATTTAATAAATGTAAGTTATATGCTTATGGTATTTTCACAGTGGTGGTTAGGTTCTGTTTGAAAGCTTTTGATGAACAGTATAGCATATTCTGCTGATAAATTCTACCCAGCAGAAAAAATCCAGAAACCTGACAGATACATCATAACTTAGTGGAGTCTTAAAGGAAATGTATCACCTTATTTGTTTCACAATTTTATGGGAGAGTTTTGTAGTCATGCTGTATGACATTAGCAGGTCCTGCCCACAGGAGGACATCATCTGCTTTTCTCCAAGACTGAGAAAACTTTTTGTATGGTTCTGTCCTACAGAGAGGAAGTCTTCAGTTTGATTATTAACAATAATAACTATTAACAATCAAGAATTGGGACCGTACACAAAATATGAACCTTTTCTTTAAGGGCTTTCACATCTGGTTCATAATTAGACTCAGAATCCTTAGCTTAAAGCAGGGAAAGTCTCAGTCCAGCTAACCAGAACATTTAGATGAATTATCCATTAAAGAGGTGGTCCCATTATGACAACTTATGCCCTATACACTTGGATATTTCTGACAGTCACATACAGTTGAATGGAATGGTAGACACAGTGTCAGATCTTAGACAATCAATCACTTATCCCTTATGCCGTGGAGTGTCATAATGGGATAACCCCTTGAATCATTATTATTAGCAGCTTTATCGCTAGATAATGAACATGGTGCACAGAAACAACAAGAGGATCCGCTTAAGTTTAAATAAAAATGTCCGTGCTGGCTCACTTACCTGGGCTCTGGGCCAATGTGAATCAGGCTCTATATTTGTGGTGGCTGTTTGCCTTTAACTCCTGTAATCAGAAACTTTTCTCCATAAAGCTAAGGATATACTGTATTTAAAAGTATTCTGCAGTTTTCAGGATCCCGCTGTATGGGTGGCTTACATAGGATCTACATCTCTGAGTGGTTTAGACAGCAGCACAGTGAAAGCCTCCATCAAAAGCATTGTAAAGCATCCTTCTTACGACCCGGACACCGCAGATTATGATGTGGCTGTACTGGAACTGGAGTCTGAATTACGCTTCAACAAATACACCCAACCAATCTGCCTTCCAGACTCCACTCACATCTTCCCCATGGGCAAGAAGTGCATTATTACAGGATGGGGCTACCTCAAGGAGGACAACTGTAAGATATACAATATGCTGACATTTTACTGAATAGAGAAATCAAATGTTAATATTAGAATCAGAAATTAAGGTTCAATGCCTAATAACATATTGGACAGTTGTTATAATCTTTGAATGGAACATAAAGTTGCATTGGTAACAAACCAAAAGGTAAACCATGGTGGTTATAGAAGGATTTAGACAGACCACAATGCAGCATACTGTAGCTTCAAGCCACAAGACACGTTGTCATTGGCTAAAACTGATGCAAACTGATAAAAATAGAGAAATATGATTGCATGTAACACACCAGGGTACCACAATGTGAAAATGCCATCCCAACATTATGTCATATTTAGTTTGCCCTCTCATATGACCAGAGTTTCTTAAGACCTCTTTACATGGGCCGATGGAGCAGATGTTGGGAAGGAAGCGTTTCTTCCCGAAAATCGTCTGCTCGTCAGTGAAGGAGATCGATGCATTTACATGCAGCGATCTCCTCCACAGTATGGAAAGGAGCAATTGCTAATGCCATCGCTCGTCCCCATACAAAATCACTGTTTGCAGGCAGCAGAGCATGATTAGACAGCACAATGTGCTGACGGCAAATGATGATTTAGGTGACTGCACCAACGATCTATTACCCAATGAACGAGGCTTTCAGAGGGTCATCGATTACACCTTTAGACAGGCACATTAACGTGACATCAGTGTGGGGAATGTCTTAAGGCATCTATTGTACAAATGTATTAATTTATTGTTAAAGTGACTCTACCCATTTTAACACCCTGATTTGTGGTCCACTTAATATATCTTTATAGTGCTTGGTGTCTTCTTTTTCTCTTACGTAGGTCTAAATACCCTACATATCTGGCACTGCCAAGCGCTTGTGACTCACTTATATTCCCTGGTAGAAGATCAAGATAATTGGGGGCGCAGGAACAACTTGCGGTTTAAAGGCCTCCCCGAATCTGTCACTCCAGAAGGCTTTTACCTCCATGTTAGGCTAAGATGCTGGCTGCCTAAAGCCACCACTAGAAGAAACATAGAAGCTTACTGCATATTGATACAGATTAGGGGTTTTCTGGGACTTAAACTAGTTTTCTAGGAGTACAATCTTGATAACCTATTCCCAGGTCATGGGGATTCAATTAGCATCACGGCCTCTTCTGAGCATAGCAAACACAGTGCCGTACATTGTATAGCATTATTTGCATGTGCTTGGTATTGCAGCACAGGCCCATTCACTTATACGGGACTGAGTTGCACATAGGCCATGTGACCAATAAATGTGACATTACTGGCCTAGGAAGAGGCTGCATCACCGAGTGGAGATATTGATGGTATTTCCTGAGGATAGATGATCAGTTCTGTACTCCCGGAAAACCTGTTCAAATATTGATAACCTTTCCTAAGGATAGTTCATCAGTGTCTGATCAGTGGGGGTTCAACACCCAGTTCCCCTGCTGATAAGCTGTTTGAAAGGGCTGCAGCCTTTGAGCGAACCTCTTCATACCAAGCACAGGGTCAGAGCCATACATTTTATAGTGGCTGTGCTTGGTATTGGAGCTCAATCCCATTCCCTTGATTGAGACTGAGTTGCACAAAGGCCATTGACTGAGAGATGTAACATCACAGGCCTAGGAAGAGGACACGACACTCACTTGAGTGAAATTGCCTCCTCAAATGGCTGTACGGCATGGTGTGTCGGTAGGTGGATGCCCACCAATCTGATACTGATGACGTATCTTGAGGACAAGTCATCAATATTTAAGTCCCAGAAAAACCCTTTAAATGCCATTATAATATGTAGTATGTGACAATGCGCTAAGGAATGATAACTGACAGCGGCCAGCATGTTATATTTAAAATATATATAAGATAACCCCTTTAAAGTTGACCTATATCTTTCTAGTGTTTGTTAAAGTATACCTATTTCTTTTAATAGACCGACTTATCCCATGAGTCTTTCTCTTGAAAACTGTCCACCTAAATATGCCACATACAGCAAATGTTTTAATCGTTTTGACAAGCAGAAAAGAAGCCAACAGTAGATATTTGAAACAAGGGAACCTGTCTATAGTGACAGATTCTCTGACAGATCCCCTCCATATCTAAACTGATTTATAGGTAAACCCTTTTACTATTTATATATATTTAATGTGTTCGCTAGACATATGCAGCACGCCAGACCTGCAGGGTATAGCGATAGTGAGGTCACGGTTATGGGCAATCGAGGGTTACTCACTTTTTAGAGGAGAACCCTGGGCAGGCATGCGGCAGTGAAGGAGAGGTAGACACAAGTTCCTCTGGGGCACACTCTGTAAATAGGGACCTGGACTGATGGTGTGTGAGGTGCCCTGGATGTTGCAGGTATTTTGAGTGCCTGAGCCATGGTCCCTTTAAGGATCGTGACGCCAGTGGCATACCGATTTATAGGAGTAGTAATGGAGTACACAGATGGTATGGTAAACCAAACGTTGCTTTACTTGGGAAACAGTCCAACTTTGTACAGACAGTTGATGATGATGCAGTCCCTTATATCACAAATGCCACAGCAGGCTTACTTCACAATATGGCAGGTATGAATCTTGCAAGATACTTGGAGGGTAAACAGTTAATGCTTCGCAGTACTATGCTGCACTATCCCCTCAGCTATTCTAGCTGGCTGGATCCCAAGGCCCGGATGCCTAATTGCTGGCTTTAATCCTTGGTAATAAATCTTCCTCCCGTATTGACCCTTGCTTCTATCTTATAGTACCTCTGCCCATCAGCTTACTTATCTGAGCTGGTTGTATTGTTCCTGTTGTGAGGGATGCTGCAGGTTACTCCCAGGAGGTCCATTCCTACTACTATGACCTGACCCCTCCCTGTCTGGGCCTGGACATTTATACTAGGGGCTCCCTATCTCCCTCTAGTGTCTGGGATGCCTAACTACACCCCAATAGGCCTGCTGATCATATAACAGGGAAACACAACATGTAAAACACTGAAAAATACATTAAATGCATAGTTAAATACAATATCACTGTCCCTTATGAGCAGGAGTAACACGTGACCCAATTGACCCTTGTGTAGTGCCCACCCCTACCTAGTGGGACACTACAGATACATGAAAAAAAGTATACAATTGTATGCAATTTTGTGGTTTTTCCTTTTTTTTTTACTTATACATTTGATGCATTTGTGCATTTATTTCAATACATTTGTGTTTTTTTTTTTAAAAGTATACTTGTTTTTGTGAAGGCTTTCTTTTTGTAAATGAAGATTTAAAGGCATCATACAAAAATAAATTATGCGTTTAAAGGATGGCAGCATAATGTTGTAAGTTTCCATCCCACTCTCATTGACTGCAAAGAAACCTTTGTGTTTCTATACTTTATTTGCAGGACAGTAAAGGGTGGTATGCTATGCTATTCTGTCCTTAAAAAAACGTACCGAAACATAAACCGTAATAAACGGAGTCAGAAGAATGCACTATTGAACTGCATTTGCTCATTTGTAGTCTATGGGTATATTGAAGGGTGATACCTTTCAATATTTTTTTAATGTTTACAAATATATCCGCTTGTCTTAAAGCAAAAATGAGATGTGAACAGCCCCTAATTTAAACAGGGTCTGCATAAATAATGCATAATCCCGTGAATGCAGTATATGTCCTTAATTTTCAGTTTTCTCCCAAGTAAAAAATCTTATTCAGATATTTCTTATATTCTTTTTCAAAAATATTTTTTTTTATCAAGCATCTAATACAGTATACAACAGACCATATCAGATCAAATGAAATAATTCCTCTACATCCAGTATCATTATGTGTTATTGCATAGCAAGACCACATACTGTTATCTCACATATATATTATTATTATAGCCAAATTTGCCACCCTAACTCCTCCCACAGTTTTTACACTACATAGACAAAAATTTACCAAAACGTGCAGATTGTACCCGATCGGATTGCTATTACTTTGTGGAGCGATCCCACCCCCGGGGCCCCCGTGGCGGGCCCCGGAAGCCCCCTTTTTTCCCATAGACTTTGACAGGGTAAATTTTCAAATCGCTCCCACTCGCCAGGCTTTGACGCTAAAGTCACCAAACTTGGGTCACTTAGTCATGGAGTCAACCCGAAAATTTTGGGCACATTTCGGGGACCCCAAAAAGTGGGCGGGGCCATACAGAACCAATCAAAATCTCCCCATTGACTTTAATGAGAACTTCAAATTGCTACTCCTCCCACATTTTTAGGAGTACAAATTCCAGACTTTGCAGACTTGGTCGGCACCCACCCGAGTACCTTGCTTGTGCTTTGTTACCCGATCCCACCCTCCGGGCCCCTGGGACAGGGCCCCCAAAATCCATGTTTTTCCCATTGACTTTGACAGGGACAATTTTCAAATCGCTCCCAGTCGCACAGATTTTAAACTAAAGTCACCAAACTTGGGTCACTTAGTCATGGGGTCAACCTGAAAATTTCTGTCACATTTTGGGGGACATTAAAAAGTGGGCGGAGCTACAAACCACCAATCAGATTTTCCCTATTGACTTCAATGAGAAACTTTTAAATTGCTGTCATTCTCACAGTATTTAAGTCAGAATACCCAAACTAGGCACCGTAGGTCATTGGGTGACTGGGGTCAAAAAAAATTAAAAAGTGGGCGGGGTCTACAACGGCCAATCAAATTTCAGCCATTTGTTTAAATGGGAAAAATTCAAACTGCCGCTGCTCTTAGACTGTTAATGGCAGGGTTCCGAAACTTGGCACAGTTGGTCACTGGAGGACTGTGCCAATGTATATCTCATTTTGGGGATGCTAAAAAGTGGGCGGAGCCACAAACAACCAATCAGATTTTCCCTATTGACTTCAATAAGAAACCTTTAAACAGCTGTCATTCTCACAGCACCCAAACTCGGCAGGGTGGGTCAGTGTGAGACAAAGGTCAAAATTTATAAAAGTGGGCGGAGTCTACACTCCACCCAGTTACTCCGCCCACTCCAGTTGTAAGCTACTGGTGGAGGCAAGAACACATCACACAATTTCCCCAGAAATTGTACCTTTTCTAGTTATTCTTCTTATTATAGCCAAATTTGCCACCCTAACTCCTCCCACAGTTTTTACACTACATAGACAAAAATTTACCAAAACGTGCAGATTGTGCCCGATCGGATTGCTATTACTTTGTGGAGCGATCCCACCCCCGGGGCCCCCGTGGCGGGCCCCGGAAGCCCCCTTTTTTCCCTTAGACTTTGACAGGGTACATTTTCAAATCGCTCCGACTCGCCAGGCTTTGAGGCTAAAGTCACCAAACTTGGGTCACTTAGTCATGGAGTCAACCCGAAAATTTTTGGCACATTTCGGGGACCCCAAAATGTAGGCGGGGCCACACAGAACCAATCAAAATCTCCCCATTGACTATAATGAGACCTTCAAATCGCTACTCCTCCCACATTTTTAGGAGTACAAATTCCAAACTTTGCAGACTTGGTCGGCACCCACCCGAGTACCTTGCTTGTGCTTTGTTACCCGATCCCACCCTCCGGGCCCCTGGGACAGGGCCCCCAAAATCCAAGTTTTTCCCATTGACTTTGACAGGGACAATTTTCAAATCGCTCCCAGTCGCACAGATTTTAAACTAAAGTCACCAAACTTGGGTCACTTAGTCATGGGGTCAACGCGCAATTTGTTAGCACATTTCGGAGACCCGAAAATTTGGGCGGGGCCACACAGAACCAATCAAATTCTCCCCATTGACTACAATGAGACGTTCAAATTGCTACTCCTCCCACAGATTTAGGAGTATAAATACCGAACTTTGCACCCTTGGTCGGCACATACCCGAGTATCTTGCTTGTGCTTTGTTAACCGATCCCTACCCTCCGGGCCCCTGGGGCGGGCCCCCGAAAACCTCTTTTTTTCTCCCATAGAGTTTTATTGGAAAAATGCAAACGTTTGTCACTCATACAGCTTCGGAGTGAAACTCACCAAACTTGGGTCACTCAGTCATGGGGTCAACCTGGAAATTTCTGTCACATTTTGGGGACATTAAAAAGTGGGCGGAGCTACAAACAACCAATCAGATTTTCCCTATTGACTTCAATAAGAAACCTTTAAATTGCTGTCATTCTCACAGTATTTAAGCCAGAATACCCAAACTTGGCACCGTAGGTCATTGGGTGACTGGATTCAAAAAATAATGAAAAAGTGGGCGGAGTCTACAACGGCCAATCAAATTTCAGCCATTTGTTTAAATGGGAAAAATTCAAACTGCCGCTGCTCTTAGACTGTTAATGGCAGGTTTCCCAAACTTGGTACAGTTGGACAATTTAGGATTAGGATTAAAATTTTGAAAAGTGGGCGGGGCCAAAAACAACCAATCAGATTTCTTTCATTGATTTCAATATGGAAAAAAAAAATTCAGAAAATTGAAAAATGCTGCCATGATTGATGTCAGGGGCTTCAAATCGCTGAAATCAGGTGATAGATTACTTTGGATTCAAAAATTTAAAAAGTGGGCGGAGCCAACAACAACAAATCAGATTTTCCCTATTAACTTTAATGAGAAACCTTTAAATTGCTGTCATTCTCACAGTATTTAAGCCAGAATACCCAAACTTGGCACCGTAGGTCATTGGGTGACTGGATTCAAAAATTTATAAAAAAGTGGGCGGAGTCTACAACGGCCAATCAAATTTCAGCCATTTGTTTAAATGGGAAAAATTCAAACTGCCGCTGCTCTTAGACTGTTAATGGCAGGTTCCCCAAACTTGGTACAGTTGGACAATTTAGGATTAGGATTAAAATTTTGAAAAGTGGGCGGGGCCAAAAACAACCAATCAGATTTCTTTCATTGATTTCAATGTGGAAAAAAAAAATGCAGAAAATTGAAAAATGCTTCCATGATTGATGTCAGGGGCTTCAAATCTCTGAAATCAGGTGATAGATTAATTTGGATTCAAAAATTTAAAAAGTGGGCGGAGCCAACAACAACAAATCAGATTTTCCCTATTGACTTCAATGAGAAACCTTTAAATTGCTGTCATTCTCACAATATTTAAGTCAGAATACCCAAACTTGGCACCGTAGGTCATTGGGTGACTGGGGTCAAAAAAAAATTAAAAAGTGGGCGGGGTCTACAACGGCCAATCAAATTTCAGCCATTTGTTTAAATGGGAAAAATTCTAAACTGCCGCTGCTCTTAGACTGTTAATGGCAGGGTTCCGAAACTTGGCACAGTTGGTCACTGGAGGACTGTGCCAATGTATATCTCATTTTGGGGATGCTAAAAAGTGGGCGGAGCCACAAACAACCAATCAGATTTTCCCTATTGACTTCAATAAGAAACCTTTAAACAGCTGTCATTCTCACAGCACCCAAACTCGGCAGGGTGGGTCAGTGTGAGACAAAGGTCAAAATTTATAAAAGTGGGCGGAGTCTACACTCCACCCAGTTACTCCGCCCACTCCAGTTGTAAGCTACTGGTGGAGGCAAGAACACATCACACAATTTCCCCAGAAATTGTACCTTTTCTAGTTATTCTTCTTATTATAGCCAAATTTGCCACCCTAACTCCTCCCACAGTTTTTACACTACATAGACAAAAATTTACCAAAACGTGCAGATTGTACCCGATCGGATTGCTATTACTTTGTGGAGCGATCCCACCCCCGGGGCCCCCGTGGCGGGCCCCGGAAGCCCCCTTTTTTCCCATAGACTTTGACAGGGTACATTTTCAAATCGCTCCCACTCGCCAGGCTTTGACGCTAAAGTCACCAAACTTGGGTCACTTAGTCATGGAGTCAACCCGAAAATTTTGGGCACATTTCGGGGACCCCAAAAAGTGGGCGGGGCCACACAGAACCAATCAAAATCTCCCCATTGACTATAATGAGACCTTCAAATTGCTACTCCTCCCACATTTTTAGGAGTACAAATTCCAAACTTTGCAGACTTGGTCGGCACCCACCCGAGTACCTTGCTTGTGCTTTGTTACCCGATCCCACCCTCCGGGCCCCTGGGACAGGGCCCCCAAAATCCATGTTTTTCCCATTGACTTTGACAGGGACAATTTTCAAATCGCTCCCAGTCGCACAGATTTTAAACTAAAGTCACCAAACTTGGGTCACTTAGTCATGGGGTCAACGCGCAATTTGTTAGCACATTTCGGAGACCCGAAAATGTGGGCGGGGCCACACAGAACCAATCAAATTCTCCCCATTGACTACAATGAGACGTTCAAATTGCTACTCCTCCCACAGATTTAGGAGTATAAATACCGAACTTTGCACCCTTGGTCGGCACATACCCGAGTATCTTGCTTGTGCTTTGTTAACCGATCCCACCCTCCGGGCCCCTGGGGCGGGCCCCCGAAAACCTCTTTTTTTCTCCCATAGAGTTTTATTGGAAAAATGCAAACGTTTGTCACTCATACAGCTTCGGAGTGAAACTCACCAAACTTGGGTCACTCAGTCATGGGGTCAACCTGAAATTTCTGTCACATTTTGGGGACATTAAAAAGTGGGCGGAGCTACAAACAACCAATCAGATTTTCCCTATTGACTTCAATAAGAAACCTTTAAATTGCTGTCATTCTCACAGTATTTAAGCCAGAATACCCAAACTTGGCACCGTAGGTCATTGGGTGACTGGATTCAAAAAATAATGAAAAAGTGGGCGGAGTCTACAACGGCCAATCAAATTTCAGCCATTTGTTTAAATGGGAAAAATTCAAACTGCCGCTGCTCTTAGACTGTTAATGGCAGGTTTCCCAAACTTGGTACAGTTGGACAATTTAGGATTAGGATTAAAATTTTGAAAAGTGGGCGGGGCCAAAAACAACCAATCAGATTTCTTTCATTGATTTCAATATGGAAAAAAAAAATTTCAGAAAATTGAAAAATGCTGCCATGATTGATGTCAGGGGCTTCAAATCGCTGAAATCAGGTGATAGATTACTTTGGATTCAAAAATTTAAAAAGTGGGCGGAGCCAACAACAACAAATCAGATTTTCCCTATTGACTTCAATGAGAAACCTTTAAATTGCTGTCATTCTCACAGTATTTAAGCCAGAATACCCAAACTTGGCACCGTAGGTCATTGGGTGACTGGATTCAAAAATTTATAAAAAGTGGGCGGAGTCTACAACGGCCAATCAAATTTCAGCCATTTGTTTAAATGGGAAAAATTCAAACTGCCGCTGCTCTTAGACTGTTAATGGCAGGTTCCCCAAACTTGGTACAGTTGGACAATTTAGGATTAGGATTAAAATTTTGAAAAGTGGGCGGGGCCAAAAACAACCAATCAGATTTCTTTCATTGATTTCAATATGGAAAAAAAAAAATTCAGAAAATTGAAAAATGCTGCCATGATTGATGTCAGGGGCTTCAAATCTCTGAAATCAGGTGATAGATTACTTTGGATTCAAAAATTTAAAAAGTGGGCGGAGCCAACAACAACAAATCAGATTTTCCCTATTGACTTCAATGAGAAACCTTTAAATTGCTGTCATTCTCACAGTATTTAAGCCAGAATACCCAAACTTGGCACAGTAGGTCATTGGGTGACTGGATTCAAAAAATAATAAAAAGTGGGCAGAGTCTACAACGGCCAATCAAATTTCAGCCATTTGTTTAAATGGGGAAAATTCCAAACTGCCGCTGCTCTTAGACTGTTAATGGCAGGGTTCTGAAACTTGGCACAGTTGGTCACTGGAGGACTGTGCCAATGTATATCTCATTTTGGGGATGCTAAAAAGTGGGCGGAGCCACAAACAACCAATCAGATTTTCCCTATTGACTTCAATAAGAAACCTTTAAACAGCTGTCATTCTCACAGCACCCAAACTCGGCAGGGTGGGTCAGTGTGAGACAAAGGTCAAAATTTATAAAAGTGGGCGGAGTCTACACTCCACCCAGTTACTCCGCCCACTCCAGTTGTAAGCTACTGGTGGAGGCAAGAACACATCACACAATTTCCCCAGAAATTGTACCTTTTCTAGTTCTTATTCTTATTCTTATTATAGCCAAATTTGCCACCCTAACTCCTCCCACAGTTTTTACACTACATAGACAAAAATTTACCAAAACGTGCAGATTGTTCCCGATCGGATTGCTATTACTTTGTGGAGCGATCCCACCCCCGGGGCCCCCGTGGCGGGCCCCGGAAGCCCCCTTTTTTTCCCATAGACTTTGACAGGGTAAATTTTCAAATCGCTCCCACTCGCCAGGCTTTGACGCTAAAGTCACCAAACTTGGGTCACTTAGTCATGGAGTCAACCCGAAAATTTTGGGCACATTTCGGGGACCCCAAAAAGTGGGCGGGGCCACACAGAACCAATCAAAATTCTCCCCATTGACTATAATGAGACCTTCAAATTGCTACTCCTCCCACATTTTTAGGAGTACAAATTCCAAACTTTGCAGACTTGGTCGGCACCCACCCGAGTACCTTGCTTGTGCTTTGTTACCCGATCCCACCCTCCGGGCCCCTGGGACAGGGCCCCCAAAATCCATGTTTTTCCCATTGACTTTGACAGGGACAATTTTCAAATCTCTCCCAGTCGCACAGATTTTAAACTAAAGTCACCAAACTTGGGTCACTTAGTCATGGGGTCAATGCGCAATTTGTTAGAACATTTCGGAGACCCGAAAAAGTGGGCGGGGCCACACAGAACCAATCAAATTCTCCCCATTGACTATAATGAGACGTTCAAATTGCTACTCCTCCCACAGATTTAGGAGTATAAATATCGAACTTTGCACCCTTGGTCGGCACACACCCGAGGATCTTGCTTGTGCTTTGTTAACCGATCCCACCCTCCGGGCCCCTGGGGCGGGTCCCCGAAAACCTCTTTTTTTCTCCCATAGAGTATTATTGGAAAAATGCAAACGTTTGTCACTCATACAGCTTCGGAGTGAAACTCACCAAACTTGGGTCACTTAGTCATGGGGTCAACCTGAAAATTTCTGTCACATTTTGGGGACATTAAAAAGTGGGCGGAGCTACAAACAACCAATCAGATTTTCCCTATTGTACTTCAATGAGAAAATTTTAAATTGCTGTCGTTCTCACAATATTTAAGCCAGAATACCCAAACTTGGCACCGTAGGTCATTGGGTGACTGGATTCAAAAAATTATGAAAAAGTGGGCGGAGTCTACAACGGCCAATCAAATTTCAGCCATTTGTTTAAATGGGAAAACTTCAAACTGCCGCTGCTCTTAGACTGTTAATGGCAGGTTTCCCAAACTTGGTACAGTTGGACAATTTAGGATTAGGATTAAAATTTTGAAAAGTGGGCGGGGCCAAAAACAACCAATCAGATTTCTTTCATAGATTTCAATATGGAAAAAAAAAATTTAAGAAAATTGAAAAATGCTGCCATGATTGATGTCAGGGGCTTCAAATCTCTGAAATCAGGTGATAGATTACTTTGGATTCAAAAATTTAAAAAGTGGGCGGAGCCAACAACAACAAATCAGATTTTCCCTATTGACTTCAATGAGAAACCTTTAAATTGCTGTCATTCTCACAGTATTTAAGCCAGAATACCCAAACTTGGCACCGTAGGTCATTGGGTGACTGGATTCAAAAATTTACAAAAAAGTGGGCGGAGTCTACAACGGCCAATCAAATTTCAGCCATTTGTTTAAATGGGAAAAATTCAAACTGCCGCTGCTCTTAGACTGTTAATGGCAGGGTTCTGAAACTTGGCACAGTTGGTCACTGGAGGACTGTGCCAATGTATATCTCATTTTGGGGACGCTAAAAAGTGGGCGGAGCCACAAACAACCAATCAGATTTTCCCTATTGACTTCAATAAGAAACATTTAAACAGCTGACATTCTCACAGTATTTAAGCCACAGCACCCAAACTCGGCAGGGTGGGTTAGTGTGAGACAAAGGTCAAAATTTATAAAAGTGGGCGGAGTCTACAATCCACCCAGTTACTCCGCCCACTCCAGTTGTAAGCTACTGGTGGAGGCAAGAACACATCACACAATTTCCCCAGAAATTGTACCTTTTCTAGTTATTCTTATTATGTGTTCTTGCATAGCAAGACCACATACTGTTATCTCACATATATATTATTCTTATTCTTATTATAGCCAAATTTGCCACCCTAACTCCTCCCACAGTTTTTACACTACATAGACAAAAATTTACCAAAACGTGCAGATTGTTCCCGATCGGATTGCTATTACTTTGTGGAGCGATCCCACCCCCGGGGCCCCCGTGGCGGGCCCCGGAAGCCCCCTTTTTTCCCATAGACTTTGACAGGGTAAATTTTCAAATCGCTCCCACTCGCCAGGCTTTGAGGCTAAAGTCACCAAACTTGGGTCACTTAGTCATGGGCTCAACCCGAAAATTTTTGGCACATTTCGGGGACCCCAAAATGTAGGCGGGGCCACACAGAACCAATCAAAATCTCCCCATTGACTATAATGAGACCTTCAAATCGCTACTCCTCCCACATTTTTAGGAGTACAAATTCCAAACTTTGCAGACTTGGTCGGCACCCACCCGAGTACCTTGCTTGTGCTTTGTTACCCGATCCCACCCTCCGGGCCCCTGGGACAGGGCCCCCAAAATCCAAGTTTTTCCCATTGACTTTGACAGGGAAAATTTTCAAATCGCTCCCAGTCGCACAGATTTTAAACTAAAGTCACCAAACTTGGGTCACTTAGTCATGGGGTCAACGCGCAATTTGTTAGCACATTTCGGAGACCCGAAAATTTGGGCGGGGCCACACAGAACCAATCAAATTCTCCCCATTGACTACAATGAGACGTTCAAATTGCTACTCCTCCCACAGATTTAGGAGTATAAATACCGAACTTTGCACCCTTGGTCGGCACATACCCGACTATCTTGCTTGTGCTTTGTTAACCGATCCCTCCCTCCGGGCCCCTGTGGCGGGCCCCCGAAAACCTCTTTTTTTCTCCCATAGAGTTTTATTGGAAAAATGCAAACGTTTGTCACTCATACAGCTTCGGAGTGAAACTCACCAAACTTGGGTCACTCAGTCATGGGGTCAACCTGGAAATTTCTGTCACATTTTGGGGACATTAAAAAGTGGGCGGAGCTACAAACAACCAATCAGATTTTCCCTATTGACTTCAATAAGAAACCTTTAAATTGCTGTCATTCTCACAGTATTTAAGCCAGAATACCCAAACTTGGCACCGTAGGTCATTGGGTGACTGGATTCAAAAAATAATGAAAAAGTGGGCGGAGTCTACAACGGCCAATCAAATTTCAGCCATTTGTTTAAATGGGAAAAATTCAAACTGCCGCTGCTCTTAGACTGTTAATGGCAGGTTTCCCAAACGTGGTACAGTTGGACAATTTAGGATTAGGATTAAAATTTTGAAAAGTGGGCGGGGCCAAAAACAACCAATCAGATTTCTTTCATTGATTTCAATATGGAAAAAAAAAAATTCAGAAAATTGAAAAATGCTGCCATGATTGATGTCAGGGGCTTCAAATCGCTGAAATCAGGTGATAGATTACTTTGGATTCAAAAATTTGAAAAGTGGGCGGAGCCAACAACAACAAATCAGATTTTCCCTATTAACTTTAATGAGAAACCTTTAAATTGCTGTCATTCTCACAGTATTTAAGCCAGAATACCCAAACTTGGCACCGTAGGTCATTGGGTGACTGGATTCAAAAATTTATAAAAAAGTGGGCGGAGTCTACAACGGCCAATCAAATTTCAGCCATTTGTTTAAATGGGAAAAATTCAAACTGCCGCTGCTCTTAGACTGTTAATGGCAGGTTCCCCAAACTTGGTACAGTTGGACAATTTAGGATTAGGATTAAAATTTTGAAAAGTGGGCGGGGCCAAAAACAACCAATCAGATTTCTTTCATTGATTTCAATGTGGAAAAAAAAAATGCAGAAAATTGAAAAATGCTTCCATGATTGATGTCAGGGGCTTCAAATCTCTGAAATCAGGTGATAGATTAATTTGGATTCAAAAATTTAAAAAGTGGGCGGAGCCAACAACAACAAATCAGATTTTCCCTATTGACTTCAATGAGAAACCTTTAAATTGCTGTCATTCTCACAATATTTAAGTCAGAATACCCAAACTTGGCACCGTAGGTCATTGGGTGACTGGGGTCAAAAAAAATTAAAAAGTGGGCGGGGTCTACAACGGCCAATCAAATTTCAGCCATTTGTTTAAATGGGAAAAATTCTAACTGCCGCTGCTCTTAGACTGTTAATGGCAGGGTTCCGAAACTTGGCACAGTTGGTCACTGGAGGACTGTGCCAATGTATATCTCATTTTGGGGATGCTAAAAAGTGGGCGGAGCCACAAACAACCAATCAGATTTTCCCTATTGACTTCAATAAGAAACCTTTAAACAGCTGTCATTCTCACAGCACCCAAACTCGGCAGGGTGGGTCAGTGTGAGACAAAGGTCAAAATTTATAAAAGTGGGCGGAGTCTACACTCCACCCAGTTACTCCGCCCACTCCAGTTGTAAGCTACTGGTGGAGGCAAGAACACATCACACAATTTCCCCAGAAATTGTACCTTTTCTAGTTCTTCTTATTCTTATTATAGCCAAATTTGCCACCCTAACTCCTCCCACAGTTTTTACACTACATAGACAAAAATTTACCAAAACGTGCAGATTGTTCCCGATCGGATTGCTATTACTTTGTGGAGCGATCCCACCCCTGGGGCCCCCGTGGCGGGCCCCGGAAGCCCCCTTTTTTCCCATAGACTTTGACAGGGTACATTTTCAAATCGCTCCCACTCGCCAGGCTTTGACGCTAAAGTCACCAAACTTGGGTCACTTAGTCATGGAGTCAAACCGAAAATTTTGGGCACATTTCGGGGACCCCAAAAAGTGGGCGGGGCCACACAGAACCAATCAAAATCTCCCCATTGACTGTAATGAGACCTTCAAATTGCTACTTCTCCCACATTTTTAGGAGTACAAACTTTGCAGACTTGGTCGGCACCCACCCGAGTACCTTGCTTGTGCTTTGTTACCCGATCCCACCCTCCGGGCCCCTGGGACAGGGCCCCCAAAATCCACGTTTTTCCTATTGACTTTGACAGGGACAATTTTCAAATCGCTCCCAGTCGCACAGATTTTAAACTAAAGTCACCAAACTTGGGTCACTTAGTCATGGGGTCAACGCGCAATTTGTTAGAACATTTCGGAGACCTGAAAATGTGGGCGGGGCCACACAGAACCAATCAAATTCTCCCCATTGACTACAATGAGACGTTCAAATTGCTACTCCTCCCACAGATTTAGGAGTATCAATACCGAACTTTGCACTCTTGGTCGGCACATACCCGAGGATCTTGCTTGTGCTTTGTTAACCGATCCCACCCTCCGGGCCCCTGGGGCAGGCCCCCGAAAACCTCTTTTTTTCTCCCATAGAGATTTATTGGAAAAATGCAAACGTTTGTCACTCATACAGCTTCGGAGTGAAACTCGCCAAACTTGGGTCACTTAGTCATGGGGTCAACCTGAAAATTTCTGTCACATTTTGGGGACATTAAAAAGTGGGCGGAGCTACAAACAACCAATCAGATTTTCCCTATTGACTTAAATAAGAAACCTTTAAACAGCTGTCATTCTCACAGTATTTAAGCCACAGCACCCAAACTCCGCAGGGTGGGTCAGTGTGAGACAAAGGTCAAAATTTATAAAAGTGGGCGGAGTCTACAACGGCCAATCAAATTTCAGCCATTTGTTTAAATGGGAAAAATTCTAACTGCCGCTGCTCTTAGACTTTGATTGGCACAGTCTTCAAACTTGGCGCAGTTGGTCACTGGAAAAAGACTACTTAGCCTAATAGGTGTGTAATGCCATCTAGTCAATACTTTATTATAATTATCTTGGAGTTTACCACACCTTGAAACCTTAGGTGACATAGATGAAAGCTGTGCAACCTCTCCCTCCAAAAGTTCCCCACCCAAGTCTCGTTCCTACTTGAAGACGAACCAGCACTCTGCTGGATTCACTTTGGGCAGATTTTCTTGGTGGGTTTTGTAAAGCCAGTTTCTCAAATGTAGATAACTCGGGTGAGTCGGCTAAGACATAAACATAAATGACCTAAGATATTTAATGATATGATGAGGTTTCGTGCCATACCCTCAAGGTATTTTTGTAGCTCACCATGCAGCAGATTACATCTCTGGGCTCCTCATGGTGTTTTGGAAAAGGCCTCAGTGCTCTATGTGCCCGGTCCATGGTTAGGTCCCCTGTATCTTGGCCGAACAGGTCAGAGAAGATGGAGGTAAAAGACTGTGCCAGTGCTTCTGGAGCATCAGATTCGGGGAGGCCTATAAGCCGCAAGTTGTTCCTGCTCCCCCGATTATCTTGGTCTTCTACTAGGGAATATAAGTGATTCTCGTGCGCTTCACAGTTATTCATATTATGTGTGACCACTGTATTAAAATCAATAACTGACACCTGAGCGGTCTGAAGGGCCTCCATTCTGGAGTGCATTTGGCGAAAGTCTTGCTTAATGTCCTTCATTTACATACCAGAGGCTCCGGTGATTGTGCCAGCAAGTTCTTGAGAAATGATCTGGAAATCCTCTGGTCCTCTCTGTTCGACAAATCTTCCAATTCGCTGTCGGCCTCTGCCTCTGAATCTTCACCTTCTAATCCAGCAGGATGTTTCTGTTTGGAAGTCGCCCACCATGTGCGCCGCTGTTGCTGGCGTCTTCATTATGAAGCGCTCGATTTCCCCTTGGCTGAGTTCACATCAGCGTTCAGCCTTTCTGTTTTCCTGTTCTGTTATAGGAACAGGAGAACGGCACATAACGGAGCTGAATGGAGGCTATGGACCCCATAGACTATAATAGGGTCCATTAGGTTTCCGCTCAGAGTTGTGTATAAGTCCTGCATGCACAATTTTTGTCTCGACTTCAAAAACCTTCCTCTGAGCGGAAACCTAACGGACCCCATTATAGTCTATGGCAGTGTTTCCCAACCAGTGTGCCTCCAGCTGTTGCAAAACTACAACTCCCAGCATGCCTGGACAGCCTTTGGCTGTGTGGGATGCTGGGAGTTGTAGTTTTGCAACAGCTGGAGGCACACTGGTTGGGAAACACTGGTCTATGGGATCCATAGGCTCTGCTCAGCTCAGTTATGTGCCAAATCCGTCCTTTCCATTTTCCTGTTCCTATAATGGAGCTGAACGCTGATGTAAATTCAGCCTTAAGTGACAAGAAGTTTAAGGCCCCTTTCACACGGGCGAGTATTCCGCGCGGATGATGATGCGTGAGTTGAACGCATTGCACCCGCACTGAATCCCGACCCATTCATTTCTATGGGGCTGTTCACATGAGCGGTGATTTTAACACATCACTTATGCGTTGCGTGAAAATAGCAGCATGCTCTAATTTGTGCGTTTTTCACGTAACGCAGGCCCTATAGAAATGAATGGGGTTGCGTGAAAATCGCAAGCAAGTGTGTATGCGGTGCGATTTTCACGCACGGTTGCTAGGAGACGATCAGGATGGAGACCCGATCATTATTATTTTCCCTTATAACATGGTTATAAGGGAAAATAATAGCATTCTGAATACAGAATGCATAGTAAAATAGCGCTGGAGGGGTTAAAAAAAAATAAAAAATGATTTAACTCACCTTAATCCACTTGCTCGCGTACCCGGCATCTCTCCTGTCTCTTTCTTTGCTGATTGCAGTCAAAGGACCTGTGGTGACGTCACTCCGGTCATCACATGGTCCGTCACATGATCTTTTACCATGGTGATGGATCATGTGATGACCGGAGTGACGTCACCACAGGTCCTGTTCCTCCACACAGCTAAGATGAAGACAGAAGGAGATGCCGGCTTCGCGATCAAGTGGATTAAGGTTAGTTAAATTATTATTATTATTTTTTTAACCCCTCCAGCGCTATTTTACTATGCATTCTGTATTCAGAATGCTATTATTTTCCCTTATAACCATGTTATAAGGGAAAATAATACAATCTACAGAACACCGATCCCAAGCCCGAACTTCTGTGAAGAAGTTCGGGTTTGGGTACCAAACATGCGCGATTTTTCTCACGCGAGTGCAAAACTCTTTACAATGTTTTGCACTCGCGAGGAAAAATTGCACGTGTTCCCGCAACGCACCTGCCCATTTTCCAGCAACGTCTGTCTGAAAGAGTCCTAATAGGAGATATTTTTTTATTTATTTTTCATTTGTATGACTGAATAACGTAGCTTTGTTTTAATTCAATATTTGCTGACAAAGCACAATTCCTTATACCAAAACCATAAGTACCCGTAAGGAACATTTTCACATAGTGTATCAATAGTGTGTATTCCAGGACCCTCGTTTCTACACTGCCAAATGCAAAATTCTATCATTTGAAGATTTTCCAATTATAAACTCTATTGTGTCTATTAATAAACATTGAGCTTATAACGAAGCTGAATGTGGGAGTAAAATGAGTATACAGTGCAATTTTATTTCTAATTTCAGTGGTGAAACCTGAAGTGTTGCAAAAAGCTACAGTTGCCCTCATGGATCAAACACTCTGCAATAGCTTATACAGCAATGTGGTCACAGACAGGATGGTTTGTGCAGGTTACCTGGAGGGCAAGATTGATTCATGCCAGGTAAGAGAACATTATGTGATTAGTAAATCCCCAAACTTTGACTTCAGTTAAGGCCTCATGCACACAAACATATTTTCATTCCGTGTCCATTCAGTTTTTTTGGCTCTATGAAAATTGCAACACAAAAAACATAATTTTTTTCTAAAAATGCTCTTATTTTGTAAAATGTAAAAAAGATTTCATAAAATAGACATATTTGGTATTGCCGCGTCCGTAACAATTGGCTCTACAAAAATATCACCTGATCTACTCCATCAAGTGAACGTTGTAAAAAAAAAACAAATAAAAATTATGCCAAAACAGCCTTTTTTTTTGTCACCTCAACTCACAAAAAACATAATATAAATTAATCGAAGTCGTAAGTACCCCAAAATGGTAGCAATAAAAATGTCACCTCGTCGCACAAAAAACAAGCCCTCACATATGACTATAGCCAGAAAATGGCAACACAAAAACTAGATTTTTTTTTTCTAAGAAAGTTTCTATTGTGTAAAACGCAAAAAAAATAAACATATTTGGTATCGTTGCATCCGTAATGACTGGATCTATAAAAATATCCCATGATCTACCACATCAAGTGAACAGTGTAAACACCAAACAGCTTTTTTTGTGACTTCACCTCCCCAAAAATGAGATAAAAAGCCAAATGTACCCTAAAATAGTGCCAATAAAAACTACAGCTTGTTCTGCACAAAATAAGCCCTCACGCAGTTCATTCAACAAATAATAAAAAAAAGTTATCGCTCTTAAAAACCATGACGGAAAATTCCATGTTAGAAAATCCAGATGCTGCTCCTTCCCTTCTGAGCCCTGGGGTATCCCCATATAACAGTTTACGACCACAGTTGGTAACTTACAGTATTCAGGAGAAAATGCAAAGAAAAAGGGGGTCAGTCAGCACATCTCAAAGCGCAAAACAAAACATGCAATGCAACAGCTTTCTGCAAACCAAATAAAGTACAAAATTGCATATTAATTGCAAGTGCTATACTTATAAATTAGAGATGCTTGGCAAATCATTTTGTACAAAATATTTGAGCCCGTCTGCCGCACGTCAAGGCGATCTCTGTAAGATGGGTTCCTAAAACTAAATTCTACCTGTTATGTGCCATGACGGCTAGCATACGATTCAGTGAGTGTAGGTTCCACATGCATGCTGGGCCTGCTTTAATTTATGTCATTTTTGGTGCCAAAATGGCCTCCATTATATCCAAGGAATGCAGGTACCAACATGCATGCCGGGCCCACTCCACTCCTGGTGCCAAATAGCCACCAAAGACTGCAATGAGAGTCCACAAACTCTCTCTCCTGGTGCCAAATGGCTTCCAGTGAGTGAGGGGGAGCAGGCCAAGCTATATACTCACACTAATTAAAATCAGCCTATGGGGCAGACGAGCTGGTCAGGAGAAAATGGGTAGCAAATTGGGGGGGGGGGGGGGATATTCTCCTGACCAGCTCGTCTGCCCCATAGGCTGTTTGGGCCTAAAGCACTATTTTCTTGTAAAAAAATAAAATAAATATTTTCACACCTGTTGAGTGAACTGCTCGCTGCACCCCTTAAAAATTCCTTGGATGGTCTAGTTTACAAAATGTGGTCACTTTTTGGGGGTTTTCACTGTGGGGTTACCTCAGGGCCTCTTCAAATGCAACATGGTGCCTAAAGACCATTCCAGCAAAATCTGCCCTCCAAAAACCATATAGCACTCCTTGCCTTCTATTCCCTGCAGTGTGCCCAAACAGCGGTATACGACCACATACAGACGTGGACAAAATTGTTGGTACCCTTTGGTCAATGAAAGAAAAAGTCACAATGGTCACAGAAATAACTTTAATCTGACAAAAGTAATAATAAATTAAAATTCTATAAATGTTAACCAATGAAAGTCAGACATTGTTTTTCAACCATGCTTCAACAGAATTATGTAAAAAAATAAACTCATGAAACAGGCATGGACAAAAATGATGGTACCCCTAACTTAATATTTTGTTGCGCAACCTTTTGAGGCAATCACTGCAATCAAACGCTTCCTGTAACTGTCAATGAGACATCTGCACCTCTCAGCAGGTATTTTGGCCCACTCCTCATGAGCAAACTGCTCCAGTTGTGTCCGGTTTGAAGGGTGCCTTTTCCAGACTGCATGTTTCAGCTCCTTCCAAAGATGCTCAATAGGATTGAGGTCAGGGCTCATAGAAGGCCACTTTAGAATAGTCCAATTTTTTCCTCTTAGCCATTCTTGGGTGTTTTTAGCGGTGTGTTTTGGGTCATTGTCCTGTTGCAAGACCCATGACCTGCGACTGAGACCAAGCTTTCTGACACTGGCTAGTACATTTCTCTCTAGAATTCCTTGATAGTCTTGAGATTTCATTGTACCCTGCACAGATTCAAGACACCCTGTGCCAGACGCAGCAAAGCAGCCCCAGAACATAACAGAGCCTCCTCCATGTTTCACAGTAGGGACAGTGTTCTTTTCTTGATATGCTTCATTTTTTCGTCTGTGAACATACAGCTGATGTGCCTTGGCAAAAACTTCGATTTTTGTCTCATCTGTCCACAGGACATTCTCCCAGAAGCTTTGTGGCTTGTCAACATGTAGTTTGGCATATTCCAGTCTTGCTTTTTTATGATTCGTTTTCAACAATGGTGTCCTCCTTGGTCGTCTCCCATGTAGTCCACTTTGGCTCAAACAACGACGGATGGTGCGATCTGACACTGATGTTCCTTGAGCATGAAGTTCACCTTGAATCTCTTTAGAAGTCTTTCTAGGCTCTTTTGTTACCATTCGGATTATCCGTCTCTTAGATTTGTCATCAATTTTCCTCCTGCGGCCACGTCCAGGGAGGTTGGCTACAGTCCCATGGATCTTAAACTTATGAATAATATGTGCAACTGTACTCACAGGAACATCTAGTTGCTTGGAGATGGTCTTATAGCCTTTACCTTTAACATGCTTGTCTATAATTTTCTTTCTGATCTCTTGAGACAGCTCTTTCATTTGCTTCCTCTGGTCCATGTCGAGTGTGGTACACACCATATCACCAAACAACACAGTGATTACCTGGAGCCATATATATAGGCCCAATGGCTGATTACAAGGTTGTAGACACCTGTGATGCTAATTAGTGGACACACCTTGAATTAACATGTCCCTTTGGTCACATTATGTTCTGTGTTTTCTAGGGGTACCATCATTTTTGTCCATGCCTGTTTCATGAGTTTATTTTTTTACATAATTCTGTTGAAGCATGGTTGAAAAACAATGTCTGACTTTCATTGGTTAACATTTATAGAATTTTAATTTATTATTACTTTTGTCAGATTAAAGTTATTTCTGTGACCATTGTGACTTTTTCTTTCATTGACCAAAGGGTACCAACAATTTTGTCCACGTCTGTATAATGTGTTTCTGTAACCTGCAGAATCAGGATAATAAATATTGAGGTTTGTTTTGTTGTTAACCCTTGATGTGTTCCAGGAAAAAAATTATTAAAATGGAAAATCTGCCCCAAAAAAGTGAAATTTCCGATCTATTTTGCTTTAATTCTTATGGAATACCTAAAGGGTTAACAACATTTCTACAACCAGTTTGGAATAGTTTGAGGGTGTTTTTTTTTAAAAAAAATGGGGTCATTTATGGGTTGGTTCTATTAGGTAAGCCCCAGAAAGTGACTTCAGAATTGAACTGGTCCTTAAAAAAGCAGACTTTTGAAATTTTCTCAAATTTTAAAAATTGCTTCTGAAAGTCTAAACCTTCTAACGTCCTAAAAAAATTACCAAAGTTATGCCAACATAAAGTAGACAAATGGGTAACCTGTGTCTCTTGACCTGTCTGCGTCAGCAGCCTCTTAATAGAGTTCATATCCATGTCTGGGGGTGAAAGGGCAAATACAAGAACATCACCCTGGCAAAGCAAGTATTTCATAAAAATGTATTCAGTAGTAGCCCCAAATTAAATCCATTCAGTTGGAGAGTGGGTCCACAACCCCTGCTTTACAGTTTGCTCAAGCCATTGACCCTGCTTGAGGTCAACTAGGTCAACAAATTTGTTCCTGTGTGTGTGTGTATATATATATATATATATATATATATATACATATATATATATATATATAAATAAAACCTCTGCAGGTTTGGACAGCAAAGGCTGTCTCTGTCCAAACTATGCCTACTCAAGCTGCAACTCCTTCACCACCTCAGTCACCGTCTTTTCCACATTCCAGTGATACCGGATTACACCTGCCATTGCCACCTTGTTATGAAGGAGACCCCAATACATGCTGTAACGTTCTAAATCTGTGGACTATACTTCAAAATCCAAACCTACCAGTTTCTTATGGATTGTGCCCTGGCTGCCTTCATTGTGCCTTCTATCTTGTGAAGCATTGACTTGAGCCACACCCCTTTGGGAACATGGTGATTCCCTGGCTACCAACCTGCAAGAGTTTCTGACCACTTTTTTTTAGGGTCCTTGAGAAGCTTGCTTCGGCTGCATCTTCAATTCTGCATTTCTGCAAGTGCAATTTTTTTCTGCGGGACAGTATGCTATCCAAGTCCACACCCTTATTCTGAAGTATCCTGGAATATTAAAGCTTTCTGGAAGGGTCTGACAGGCCAAATTAAAGATGAATGTGTAGGCAGAGGCGCATTACCACCTACTCTAGACAAGTTAATTACTCTGGCTATCTTATATCAACTTAAGCTTCAGAGAATGTCTCAGAACTCTATATCTGGCCCCATAGTTCCCGAAAGCCATTGCTTCACTCTTCTTGTCTTGCTCCTTTCTTCAAACAAAACATAAATTAATAACCACAAGCTAAGTATAAGGACCCAGAGATCAACAGGTGAACCAAAAAATTCCAACACACCACTGTAGAAATTTAAAAAAGGTCTCTAAATGGTAGGAGTGATCTTCTCACCAACAATGCAGACACTGTTCCTTTAATGATCTCCTTGTAGAGTCCTTGTCGATGCTCACTCCTGTAGACTTGTGTGGATTACCACAAGTTACTTTATATAGCCACACTGATGCCCCACACACTTTCAAATTACTGTTTGCCAGCTAGAATTGTGTATTTTGGATCATGATCCTCCAACATTCACAGGATTATGGAGACACAATGAGACAGAACCTTGTGTAGGAAAATTTTAAGGGAATGTGTCATCAGAAAATGACCTGCTGTTTAAATCATTTTTTAATGTTTAATATATTTTAAAAACATTTATGAAGTTATTTTTAATTTTTTCATGTCACTTTTTATATTTAAACGAAAACAAAAAATCCTGCAGTTTTCGCACTGGCTGCTATGTCTAATAATTAGGGCCACTTCTTGGTTTGTACAGATTGCTTTACTGCAGTTAAATCATTCTAATCCTGCCTGTAATGATATCACCTCTGTGTACAGATAAGACAGGATCCACCACTAACAATAGGTGTCAAATCTTATCTGTTCTTTCCTTATATAATGAGCTCTTCACAGGTCACAGAGAATGTCTAGAAAACTCTCCCATGTAAGTCAATAGCGTCCCCTCCTGTCCAATGTGTCTATGGCCCATGGGGCTGCCATAAAGCATTTTTTGTTGCTATTTGCAAATGCTATTAAGAACAGCTTGGCCAGGATGGCAGCCCCTAACAGATTCGAAAAAAAAAGAGATGTGCTACTATCTGGTTTTAACTGGCAGATAACATTTTTGGTGACCGTCTACTGTATTTATTCTGAATAATCACACGATGAACATCTTGTATAAAACATTTAGTTACTGTATTTTTCGCCCCATAAGACAGATTTTCCCCCCAAAAAAGTGTGTGTGTGTGGGGGGGGGGGGGGGGGGGGGGGGAATGCCCCTGTGTCTTATGAGGTGAAAACTAATCAGCTCTTCCTTTATGGAAGCACTGATTAGTACGGGAGGACCGGGAAGCGGTGAAAGCTCTGTACTCACCGCTTCCTGGTCCTCGGCTGGCTCACCCTGTGCGCAGCCTTCACAGCCGACAGCCGAGGACCATGAAGAAGAGAGCGAGCGCTGGTGGTGAGGACCGGCGGCGTCCAGGAGCAGGAGAGTCAAGTGGTTTATTTATTTTATTTGCGCTGATGGCTGAGATGAGGCTAGGGGCTGATATATGAGACTGGGGGCTGATATATGAGGCTGGGGCCTCATATATGAAACTGGGGGGGTGACATATGAGGCTGGGGGCTGATGTATCAGGCTGGGGTGCTGATGTATGAGGCTGGGGGCTGATATGAGACTGGGGGGCTGATATATGGCATTGAGGGGCTGATATATGGCATTGGGGGGCCGATATAAGGTCTGATTGAGGGTCTTATTAACATTGGGGGTTTGATTGGGGCTGTCAGCTGAGGTCTGATTAACATTGGGGATCTGACTGCTGCTCTGACCGAGGTGTAATAGAAAATATTTTTTGTTATTGTCCTCCTCTAAAACCTAGGTGCGTCTTATAGGGCCAAAAATACGGTAAATAGTAGGAATCATCTCTGGATTGAGATGATAAGTTCCCACCTAGTTCTCAACTAAGTCTTCCTCCTCCACTGGAGCTGGATTCTTCTTTGCTAATAAAAAAAGATGGATCTCTTTGATCCTGTACATAGTGCCATAGTTCGAACAAGATTACCATCAAAAACAAATATCCCCTGCTGATTGATATCATAACCCTCTGACAAGATCAGTGAGGCAAATGTCTTCACCAAATTGGATCTCTGATATGCTTATAAACAATCAAGAGAATGACCAATGGAGGCCAGCTTTTAACACCAGTAGTGGTCATTATAAATAACATGTCATATCCTTTGGCCTTTGCAGTACCCCGGCAGTGTTCCAGGAGTTTATCAATAAGATCTTTTTATATCCACTCTACATCTGCATGGTGGCTTATTTGGATGATATTCTGATCTACTTTCCTGACTTGACGTCCCATCGGAAGCATGTTTGTGCTGTCTTGCAATGCCTATGAGGAAATAGGCTTTATGCTAAGTTTTAGAAATGCTTCTTTGAGGGATTTTCTCTTCCCTTCATGGGATATGTGACCACAAATCACAGATTGATCCTGAAAAACTGTCTGCAATCCTAGACTGGCCTTATCCACAGGGTCTGAGAGCTATCCAGCAGTCATTGGGTTTTGCATCCCTAATTTCTCCATTCTCACCGCACCTGTCTCTGCTCTCACCAGAAAATGGTTGAATTCCACAGGTTGGCCACCTCAAACCAAGCTAAACATTCCCAGAAACACAAATTCAACAATGAGTAAGCACATCACTACTCAGCAATGATAAAAACTGGAGGTGCCATTATGACATATCATAAGATATTACCAATTCTTAACTATTCAGTTGTTACTGTGTTTATGTGAGTTAAAGGGAGGGAGCCACATTCAACAAGAATTCTAATTAAATGTACTCTGACAACATTATATAGAAGATAAAAGATTATTCAATGATTTAGCACAAATCGTTATTTTAGAATGTAATGACTCTGGTGGAAAGTGTTAAGTATTAGGAAGAATATGCCAGTCATTACAAGAGGTTTGTGAATGATATGAGACCTAGGAGAAAGGAAAAGGATATGTGAGAGTTACGGTTAGTGTTGAAGCACAAAAAGTGATTTGTATAGTCAGCCAACGATGGCAGGATTAGGTGTGAATGGGACTGTAAGACAAGCAGGGTCGGCTCTGGAACCCTGATCCCTATGTGCAGCGGTCCGTGAACAGTGGAGACAGATCAGCCAGGGAGGGAGAGTTCAAGAATTACCATCAGATAACTGGGGATGGAAAATGACTATTTTGTAGAATCACCAAAACTTATAAACAAACATAGAAACTTTCTATATCTACTTTAAATATATAGTAATACTTTAAATTGCATTGATAAAAAGTTTGGACATTTAGTGCAAAAATGTAATATATATTGTCATTTGTAAGCTATTATCAATTACAAAGTCCATTATAATATGTCTTTACAGGGCGATTCAGGGGGCCCTCTGGTTTGCGAGGAGGCATCAGGTAGATTCTTTTTGGCGGGTATTGTCAGCTGGGGAGTAGGTTGTGCTGAAGCTAGAAGACCTGGGGTCTATGTGAGAGTGAGCAAGGTCCGGAACTGGATCCAGGATGTCATTTCAGCACAGACACAAATGGAATCACATACAAATTTGATTACTACCACCAGTAATAGCAAGAAGACAACAAACTCAAAAGTTACAACTGCACGACCTCTAACTAAATATTCCACAACTAAAGCTAAACCTGGCAGTAGTACCATGCCAGCTAAACCAACTCAGAAACCTCTCAGTACGTCTAAACCTCAAGGTATGTAGTCCATGGGAAAAAAATAACTATCTGGTGTCTAACAATTATATGAGCTGAGGCCTGTAAGGTTACTCCATGAGAAGTCAGCCATGCAGACTGAACGGCAGCAGCAGCCTTTGATACTTGAAGATATAGTGACAATAGAATGCATTGTAAGACGGTGGAAAGTAGTCTGGGACAATCAATAGAAAATTGGATCTAATATATTGTGTTGTTATCTCACAATTGTACATTTGTTGGTTTTCACACATCACATGCTACATGATTCTTTCTACAGTGGAAAGTATTGGCACTTCATCATTCCCTGTAGTTTATACAGTATATATAAAATTACATTTTTATTTAGATAAATTGATTTTTCAGTGTAATAATTGAATGTAATGAAAATATATAAAAAATGCTAGTTATTTTCAATTCATATAAACAAATACTAACGGTTACAGAATGCGGCAGCCGTCCTGGTCTAACAAAACCCAACAAAATAGTGGGAGGTTTTGATGCTGTCAGAGGAGAAGTACCATGGCAAGCAAGCCTAAAGGAGGGCCCACATCACTTTTGTGGGGCAACAATAATTGGAGATCGATGGTTGGTGTCTGCCGCTCATTGCTTTAACCAGTGAGTATCCTTGTACATATTTTGATGATGTAGCACAGTTGGTTAAGATGAGGACTTGTACTAAAAATGTCTGTCTGCTTTCAATCCACACATTTTCAATTACACTGTATTGATTTACATCTGTACTTGTTGTCTTCAGAACAAAGTTGGACCAAATTACTGCTCACATGGGTTCCACAGCTCTAAGTGGAGCTGACACAATGGCTGTAAAGGTCAGCTTAAAGAGAGTAATCCAGCATCCTCAATTCAATCCACTGACCCTGGACTTTGATGTAGCTGTCATAGAACTGTCAAATGCTCTCACTTTTAACAAATATGTGCAGCCTGTCTGTCTCCCTTCTGCCCTGCAAAAGTTTCCAGCTGGTTGGAAGTGCATGATTTCGGGATGGGGCAACATCAAAGAAGGCAACGGTAGGAATTTTGGGAAGACCATTATATTGTGTATTAATCACCACTGTGTATTCATTTTGGATGATGAGACAAAGGTCTTCTTCAGAACCTTTTACTTTCGAGTTTATAAAAACCCTTTGTGTCCTGCACCAGTGTATTCAGTGGTTCCTTTTTTGGAGTTATACTCCAGTCATCCTTCTCACAAATCTAATGTCTGGAAGATATTCATGATGTGGAATCTACACCAGCAGCCATACAAGTAACCCTCAAATGCCCTTATAGCATGTATATGTATGTAATAGGTATAGTCATAAAGGTGAGAACAATACCCACAGCTCTGTCAGTCCCATAGTTCCTTTGAGTCACACTGTACTACACTATGTAGCGCTCTGCGCTGTTTATTTTTTATTTTTAGCGTATTAAGAACCCATTGGTCACTCTCGTTGAGCTTACAAGATCCTGTTGTGCAGATGGGAGAGCCTTCCAGAAGATTAACCATCACTGCAGCATTCCACTAATCTGGGCTTTATGGAAACAGGTGGAAGCACCTAAAGGACTTTCAGACTGTGAGAAACAAGATTCTCTGGTCTCATGAAACCAAGAACCTCAATTCTAAACATCATGTTTGGAAGAAATCAGGCACTGCCCAATACCACCACTAAAGTGAAGCATGGTGGTGGCAGCATCATACTATGATGGTGTATTTCAGTGGCGAGGAAACGGAGACTGTTCAGAGTTAATGAAAAGCTGATTAAGGCAAAGTATAGATATATTCTTCATGAAAACCTTATCCAGAGTGCTCTGGACTTCAGACTGGGCCAAAAGTTTACCTTCCAACAAGACAATGACCCTAAGCACACAGCCAAGACAATGCAGGAGTGGCATTGGGATAACTTTGTGAATGTACTTGAGTGGCCCAGCCCAACCAAAGCCCTGACTTGAACCCAATCAAATATCGTTAGAGAGACCTTAAAATGGCTGTCTACCGAAAGTCCCCATCCAACCTGACTAGCAAACAGAAAATCCCCAAATCCAGATGTGCAAACCTTGTGGCATCATACCCAAGAAAACAGGAGGCTGTAATTGCTGCCAAAGGTGCTTCAGTTAAAGGGCAACTGTCAGCAGATTTCTGATTATAGAACTTGCTGACCTGTTATATGTGCATTTGGCAGCTGAAGGTGTCTGTGTTGGTTCCATGTTCATATGTGCCCGTATTGCTGAGAAAAGTGATGTTTTAATATACGCAAGAGAAAAATGAGGTTGTAATATATGCAAATGAGCCTCTAGAAGCAACAGGGGCTCTGCTTTCTCTACAACTGCTGCACCGTCTTCACTTCGATGGGCCAGGAAGTGTACACATCATCACGCCTGGCACTGTCAATCAAAGTGCAGAGGACATGCAGTTGCTAAGAAAGCAGATACCAACACAGATACCTTCAGCTGCCAAGTGCACATGCATCAGGTCAGGAAGTTTCATAGGTACAAATCTGCTGACAGATGTCCTTCAAGTACTGAGTAAAGGGTCTGAATACTTTGTTTTTCCTTTTCAATAAATTAGCAAAGATTTCGAACGTTCTGTTTGAACTTTCTCATTTTGGAGTATTGAGCACAGAATAATGGGGAAATTTTGGCACATGACCACAAAATAACTAAATGTGAAGAAAGTGAAAGGGTCTGAAGACTTTCTGAATGCACTGTACATACTGTATATTTATGCTAAGGGAAAAAGTGTTTTGTGGCATGCTCATAAAGCAGGGATAGGAGTATTGTATAGCTGTCTGGTTTTTCAAACCCTGAGAATATGAATCATGTTCATTGTCTTTTATGCAGTGTCTAAACCCGAGGTTCTGCAAAAGGCTTCTGTGGGTATTATTGACCAGAAAATTTGCAGTGTCCTTTACAACTTCTCAATAACAGACCGCATGATCTGTGCCGGATTTCTAGACGGAAAGGTGGACTCCTGTCAGGTAAGACTGTAATAAAGGCATTAAAAAATAAACTGTAACTGAATGGCAATAACTTTTCTACTGACTTACATTTCATATTTCAAAGGGAGATTCTGGTGGACCCCTGGCATGTGAAGAAAGTCCTGGTGTTTTCTTTTTGGCTGGCATTGTAAGTTGGGGTATTGGATGTGCTCAGGCTAAAAAACCAGGGGTTTATAGTAGAGTAACAAAACTTAAAGATTGGATCCTGGACACAGTGGCTCCTGTACTGAGAACTACAGATAGTGGTATGAACTTGCCTAAGTCCACTATGCATCCTACAACTCCTATGACCACTACAAGACCATCCACCATGCGACCGCCCATGTCTACTGGGCGAAGGACAACAACAGTATCTAGACCTACAATGCCTCAAATAAAACCTACAAAAAGTACTCCAAAGTCAACTACTTCTAAAGCCACAAGTAAGAGAACAACTACTGCCAAGACAAGCACAACAGCATTAAAGATCACTGAGCCACCGAGACCCACACAAAGACCAGGTAAGTGGTAACTGAATCAGATTTAAGTCACCAGAATATGCATTCTGCCCCGTAAAATACTCTATTGCAGCCCTTTAATTCTGTGTCAGGTGTGCTGTACTTTGGGCTATATTTCAATATGGTTGCTGCAAAGAGTCATTAAAATGGGCTCATACTGATCCCAAATACACTTGAAAATTTAGACACATTAGTATATTAAAAAGAAACCTTTACTACATTATATTAAATATGCACTACCTCTAACTTATCGTTGCCTTTCCTTCCTAATGTGTTTTAAATGTGTATCTTATACTGTGTGATAACTTGTGTCCAGACCCACTCGCACAAGTTCAGTTCTGGAGAGTATTCTGATTGTTTTTAAGTTATAGTGGATAACTATTAGATTGGTGGGGAACCTACCGTTGGGACCCCCAAGATCATGAGAACGGAGGCCCCCGTACCCCTGCCGGCCCCCCTGAAATGGACAAAGCAGCTGGTAGCACATGCGTGCAGCCACCCTATTCATTCCTATAGGAGTTTCGGAGATAGCCAAGTACAGCGCTCGGTTACCTCCGGAATTCCCATAGAAATGAATGGCGCAGACATATGCATGTGCAACTGACCACTCCTTTCATTTCAGGGGGGTTGCAAGAGGTATGGGGTCCCTAATCTCGTGATCAGTGGGGGTTTCAGAAGTAGGACCCGATCTAATAGTTATCAGGCATGAGAGAGGAGTTGTACAACCACTTTAATGCAATATCAAAGTAACAAAGCCACAGAGACTAACTCTAAAAATATAGGGGGAGATTTATGAAACTGCTGTGAAGTAGAACTGGCTTAGTTGCCCATAGTAAACAATCAGATTCCACCTTTTATTTTTCACAGTTCCTTCGGAAAATGAAAGGTGGAATTTGTTCAGCTTCAAATGGACATTACAATATTTATTTTATATTCTGCTCTTTTCACTACTACATTAGACCTCTGACTAAGGGACGTAGCTAAGGGCTCATGGGCCCTGGTGCAAGAGTTCAGCCTGGGCCCCTCTTCCCTAAGCGCTTTATGGCAAGGGGCAGGGGTGCACCTTTCTGCTGCCTCAGGAAAAATACCAAATTCTCAACCTAACCTTCAGTCCTACTCTTAAAGGGGTTGTCCTCCTTTTACTATTGATGACCTATCCTCAAGTCTCCCTGCACCCCCACCAATCAGCTGTTTGAAGAGAAGGCAGCGCTCATATGAGAGCTGTTATCTCTGCTCTGTTTACCTGCTCACCATTGCAATTGCAGTGGCAGCCCTCGTACGAAAAAAAAAAAAAAAAACACCTTTAACCACTTAAGGACCACAGGTTTATACCCCCCTAGTGACCAGGCCCTTTTTTACAAATCGGCACTCCACAACTTTAGCAGTTTATTGCTCAGTCATGCAACTTACCACCCAAATGAATTTTACCTCCTTTTCTTCTCACTAATAGAGCTTTCATTTGGTGGTATTTCATTGCTGCTGACATTTTTACTTTTTTTGTTATTAATTGAAATTTAACGATTTTTTTGCAAAAAAATTACATTTTTCACTTTCAGTTGTAAAATTTTGCAAAAAAAACGACATCCATACATAAATTTTTCGCAAAATTTATTGTTCTACATGTCTTTGATAAAAAAAAATGTTTGGGTAAAAAAAAAAAATGGTTTGGGTAAAAGTTATAGCGTTTACAAACTATGGTACAAAAATGTGAATTTCCGCTTTTTGAAACAGCTCTGACTTTCTGAGCACCTGTCATGTTTCCTGAGGTTCTACAATGCCCAAACAGTATAAAAACCCCACAAATGACCCCATTTCGGAAAGTAGACACCCTAAGGTATTCGCTGATGGGCATAGTGAGCTCATAGAAGTTTTTATTTTTTGTCACAAGTTAGCGGAAAATGATGATTTATTTTTTATTTTATTTTTTTCTTACAAAGTCTCATATTCCACTAACTTGTGACAAAAAATAAAAAATTCTAGGAACTCGCCATGCCCCTCACGAAATACCTTGGGGTGTCTTCTTTCCAAAATGGGGTCACTTGTGGCGTAGTTATACTGCCCTGGCAATTTAGGGGACCATATGCGTGAGAAGTAGTGTGAAATCAAAATGTGTAAAAAATGGCCTGCGAAATCCGAAAGGTGCTCTTTGGAATGTGTGCCCCTTTGCCCACCTAGGCTGCAAAAAAGTGTCACACATCTGGTATCGCCGTACTCGCGAGAAGTTGGGGAATGTGTTTTGGTGTGTCATTTTACATATACCCATGCTGGGTGAGATAAATATCTTGGCAAAAGACAACATTTCCCATTTTTTTTATACAAAGTTGGCATTTGACCAAGATATTTATCTCACCCAGCATGGGTATATGTAAAATGACACCCCAAAACACATTCCCCAACTTCTCCTGAGTACGGCGATACCACATGTGTGACACTTTTCTGCAGCCTAGATGCGCAAAGGTGCCCAAATTCCTTTTAGGAGGGCATTTTTAGACATTTGGATCCCAGACTTCTTCTCACGCTTTAGGGCCCCTAAAAAGCCAGGGCAGTATAAATACCCCACATGTGACCCCATTTTGGAAAGAAGACACCCCAAGGTATTCAATGAGGGGCATGGCGAGTTCATAGAAAAAACATTTTTGGCATAAGTTAGCGGAAATTAATTTTTTTTTAGTTTTTTCTCACAAAGTCTCAATTTCCGCTAACTTGGGTCAAAAATTTAAAACTTTCATGGACTCAATATGCCCCTCAGCGAATACCTTGGGGTGTCTTCTTTCCAAAATGGGGTCAGTTGTGGGGTGTTTGTACTGCCCTGGCATTTGAGGGTCTCCGCAATCATTACATGTATGGCCAGCATTAGGAGTTTCTGCTATTCTCCTTATTTGAGCATACAGGTAATGAGATTTTTTTTCCCGTTCAGCCTCTGGGCTGAAAGAAAAAAATGAACGGCACAGATTTCTTCATTCGCATCGATCAATGTGGATGAAAATATCTCTGCCCAAAAAAAAAGGAGGGGAAAGGCGTCTGCCAGGACATAGGAGCTCCGCCCAACATCCATACCCACTTAGCTCGTATGCCCTGGCAAACCCGATTTCTCCATTCACATCAATCGATGTGGATGAATAAATCATTGCCGGGATTTTTAATATTTTTTTATATATGCAAAGTGTTTGCCAAAGCATAGGAACGCCGCCTCCTCCTCAGCTCGTATGCCTTGGCAAACGTATCTGTTACTGCAGAGGAGAAATCTCGTCTTGCAGCGCCGCATACACCGACTTGCGTGTAATCTGACAGCAGCGCAATGCTTCTGTCAGAATGCACATCAGTGCTGCAGCTGCTTGATCGCTTGGTCCACCTAGAAGGTAAAAAAATAAATAAAAAAAAATAAAAAAAAGGCCGCAACGCAATAAATTTATTAACATTTACTTTTATAAACTTTTGAAACAGAACAATAACTTTTTTGCTTACCGGTGATTTTTTTTTTTTTTTTACCTTTATTGAACAAACCTCTCCTTCCCCATGGGACAATGTGCAAAGCGCAAATCGCCCAGAGATGCGGCGAAGTACATTATGCACTTTGTCCCAGGTGAAAGGAGAGGTTTGTGGCAGCTCTGTGTGAAAGGGCCCTAAGACCCCTGTGTGCCTGTCCTGTGTACGCAATCCCTATGCTAATAGTGTACCTGAGTGTGGAACTTGCGGAAACACTCCCCTAAGCATAGGGCAGGCTGGTCAGGACAGTCAGGACAAAAAAAGGTGGTGTCACGCCTTATTCCACCCCTGCTACAGACACGACATCTTTTTCTTGTGGAACGTTGAGTTGGGGTACCAGGATAGACAGACGGGAAGTGTCTGCCATGTAGCCGGCTCACTACATCAGGGCCTTGGGGCACGGACCCTCCTGGATACAGGATTTCCGAAATGATCTCTTCCTGGAATTTTAGGAAGGATCCTGTTCTCCCAGCCTTACTGTAGAGAACAAAACTATTGTACATCGCCATTTGGATCAAATAAACAGACACCTTCTTATACCAGCGTCTGGTTCTGCGGGAAACTAAATAGGGAGCCAACATCTGGTCATTGAAGTCCACCCCTCCCATGTGAAGGTTATAGTCGTGGACAGAGAGGGGTTTCACAATGACTCCAGTTGCCCGTTCAATTTGGACAGTCGTGTCTGAGTGAATGGTGGACAGAAGGTAAACGTCCCTCTTGTCCCTCCACTTCACCGCGAGCAGTTCTTGGTCACACAAGGCAGCCCTCTCCCCCCGTGCAAGTCGGGTACTAACGAGCCGTTGGGGGAAGCCCCGGCGACTAGGTCGCGCGGTGCCACAGCATTGAATTCCGACTAGATGTAAGTGCCGAAAGAGGGCCACGCTTGAGTAAAAATTGTCCACGTATAAGTGGTACCCCTTGTGGAGTAAGGGTGACACCAGGTCCCAGACAATCTTGCCACTGCTCCCCAGGTAGTCAGCACATCCGACCGGCTCCAGTTTTGAGTCTTTTCCCTCATAGACCCTAAAACGATATGTATAGCCTGTGGCCCTTTCACAGAGCTTATACAGTTTGACCCCATACCGGGCGCGCTTGCTGGGGATGTACTGTTTTATGCCAAGGCGCCCGGTAAAATGTACTAGGGACTCGTCTATGCAGATGTTTTGATTAGGGGTATACGCATCTGCAAATCTGGATGACAAATGGTCTATGAGGGGCCGAATTTTATGGAGCCGGTCATAAGCAGGGTGGCCTCTTGGATGACAGGTGCTATTGTCCGTAAAATGCATAAAGCACATGATGGCCTCAAAACGTGCCCTAGACATCGCAGCAGAGAACATGGGCATGAAATGTATTGGGTCTTTAGACCAATATGACCGCAATACATTTTTTTTAGTTAGACCCATGCTGAGGAGAAGGCCCAAAAAAAATTTAAACTCTGAAACGGTGACTGGTTTCCACCGGAAAGGCTGGGCATAGAAGCTTTCCGGATTGGCGGTAATAAACTGTGTGGCGTAGCGGTTGGTTTCTGCCACAACTAGGTCATAGAGATCCGCGGTGAAGAACAGCTCAAAAAACTGAAGGGCCGATCCTAAATGAGCCGTCTCCACGCGAACTCCAGACTGGGCGGTGAAAGGGGGCAATACGGGTGCGGCGGAATCAGGGGATTGCCAATTAGGATTTGCCAGCACCTCTGGGAGACTAAGGGTTCTACGGGCCTGTGAACGCGGTGGCTACGACAGGGGAGTTATTGCACGTGCCACCGTACCAGCTGGAACTGCCCTTCTGGTGCTCGCCACTTCACCAGGGAATACGGCAGTGCTGGTAGAAGGTCCAGGCTGTGCTGCGCTGCTGGTGTATGCCGCACCATAAACAAGATCAGCGCTAGCACCACTCTGCTGCAAATGAGGATCATCATGCAGGGTATGCAGAACCCTGACATGGGATCGGGTACGTCTGGCCGTAGCAGGGACCTCTACCTCGTCATCCTCACTAGCCGTTAGAGTGCCACTGCTGTCTACAGGTTCATATTCTGAACCACTGGATTCAGCGGATGAGGCGTCCCCATCGCTTTCATCCATCACGGCCAGAATCCTGTAGGCCTCTTCAGCGGAATACCCCTTGTTTGACATTTTGGGTTCACTAAATTTAGGGGGTATTCCTCTGAGACTACCCGGGAAAAAGAGCAAACCTGCCTAGTAAAAGGGAGTGCTTGCGAAGTAAAGCTGCGATCGCTAATAAAGATCCAAAAAGCTCAAAAGTGATCTTTATAGCGGCGCAGCGATTTTACAGTGTTTTTGCAGTGATCAGAAAAAAAAATTCTGTCACTGCGGCGGGGCGGACTGAACGCAAGTGTGCGCACAAGATCAGGCCTGATCAGGCGAACACTGCGTTTTTTGTAGAACCTAAGGTGACCCTAATGTACTTATATAGATCTGATTGCGATCAGTATTGATCACTTACAGATACTATATAGTACTAGTGCTGATTAGCGACAGCGATGACGCTAATCAGCGACTAATCGGTGACTGCGGTGCGGTGCGGTGGGCGCTAAACTACCTAGCAAGTAGCTAACTACCTGGCAGGGATGAGGGACCCTTACAGGGGGGGTGATCAATGACAGGGGGGTGGACAAGGGGGTGATCAGGGTGATCAGGGAGTCTAATATGGGTGATCAGGTGCTAAATAAGGGGTTAATAAATGACAGGGTAATATCTAATGTGTAGTGTGGTGTTTGGTGCTACTTACTGAGCTGCCTGTGTCCTCTGGTGGTCGATCCAAGCGAAAGGGACCACCAGAGGACACAAAATAGTGTCTGACATAACCACTTCATTGGACGATTCAAAAATCTACAGCCTGCCAGCCAATGATCGCGGCCGGCAGGCTGCAGATGAACTTGTGCACTATGCGTTCCTGTGAACGCGCGCTCCTGTGTGCGCGCGTTGACAGGAAATCTCGGCTCACGCGAGATGACGCCAATCGGCGTTAGCGTAGCCTGGGAGCGCCGCGGAGATGACGCCTTTCGGCGTTAGCTTAGCGGTAAGTGGTTAAAGACATACTTGGAAAACATTATATACAACCCTACAGAACATACAGGATAATACAGCCCCACATATGTACCTCTTACATCCAGTGACGTCTCCTCTGATGTAGATATTCTCTTTCCTTCTCCTTTCAGACCAGTCTGCCATGGTGACTTCTTTCAGCCACGTCTCGTCTCTGCAGAGTTTAACAAACAGACATCTTACTTTCATACTTTCCCATCATCCTCCTCACCTTCTCAACACCCCAACCTGCCACCTCCAATATTGTGTCCGCAGTGCTCCCCAATACTATCTTGGAGAAACAGTCACCCTGAAAATTCTGGTAACACATCAGACTCCTATATCAAAACCCAGATCAGACCCCCGATCTCATACCAGATCACCTTTAGACCTTTGTAAGACCTCATATCAGACCCAAATTTTAGACCTCAGATCAGACCCCCATCAGACCTCCATGTCAGACCCCGCCCCAATATCAGACCTCAGACCAGACCCCCATTAGATCTCAGACCAGACCCCCATTAGACCTCCAAACCCCCATATCTGACCCCCATTAGATCTCCAGACCCCCAATCAGACCCCAATTAGACTTCCAGACACCCAATCAGACCCCCATTAGCCCTTCAGACCTCCAGTCAGACCTCCAGACCCCCATTAGACCTCTCCAGACCCCCATTAGACCTCTCCAAACCCCCATTAGACCTCTCCAGACCCCTCCAATAGATCTCTCTAGACCCCTAATCAGACCTTTCAGACCCCTAATCAGACCCTTCAGAACCCCATTCAGACCCTTCAAACCCCCATATCATACCTCAGACCCATTAGACCTCTCACCTCTCCAGACCCCCCATTAGACCTCTTTAGACCCCCAATCAGACCCTTCAGACCCCCAATCAGACCCTTCAGACCCCCATATCAGACCTCAGATAAGACTATAAAATAAATAAATAAACTTATCTCTCCTGTTCCACTGCTCCTCTCCAGGTCCGGCGGCCTCCATGCTCTCTTCTCAGGGCCCGCGCTGCAGGCAGCCAGGACACAGCAGCGCGGGCCCTGGGAAGAGCGAGCAGGAGGAGGGGTAAGTACAGTGCTCACAGAGCTTCACTACCCTGCCTCCTGAAGACTAGTGAGTGCTTCTATAATAGTTCTGTCCACTGCAGGGGCCTTGCTGGAACATACTTATGCTACTACGTGCACCCCTGCCTGAATATGTAATTTGCCACAGAGTGGTATCGATGACAGAGTATTGTGTCCACAGCAAGGTTTAATACAACAGTTGTATATCTGTGACAGCTTATTGGCAAATGGGTCACAGTATAACTCTGCAATAAACATACACAACTATCATAGCATTGGTTTGTTGATTCCAGTGTTTAGTAGTCTCAACTATGTATGGTGCGGTGTAACTTTGTAGCAACATATGTATTATAATAGTCTTCCACTAACACGCATATATTCCAACTTTCCTCCAATGTAGACAATAAGGGCAGTTTCAGATGAGCATGTTCAGTGAAACACTCTTCGTGTGGGAGCGTGAATTCCCATAGTGAACCCTGCTCCTCTGCACAACTATATTATGATTTATAATGCAGTATATCTCTGCCTTAACTCTAATGATTTATACTGACGTATTATATGAGTACAAATCATTACAGTTGAGGTTGGGCAGGGACACCACAGCGTTATAAATACACTGACCAAAAATATAAACACAACACTTTTGGTTTTGCTCCCATTTTGCATGAGCTGAACTCAAAGATCTGAAACATTTGCTACATACACAAAAGACCCATTACTCTCAAATATTGTTCACAAATCTGTCTAAATCTGTGTTAGTGAGCACTTCTCCTTTAGCGAGATAATCCATCCCACCTCACAGATGTGGCATATCAAGGTGCTGATTAAACAGCATGAATATTGTACAGGTGTGCTTTAGACTGCCCACAATAAAAGACCACTCTGAAATGTACACAGTTTTGCCTTACCGGGGGGGTTATCAGGTGTGGCCACCATTTGCCTCATGCAGTGCAACACATCTCCGTCGCATACAGTTGATCAGGTTGTTGATTGAGGCCTGTGGAATGTTGGTCCACTCCTCTTCAATAGCTGTGTGAAGTTGCAGAATATTGGCAGGAACTGGAACACGCTGTCATATACTCCAATCTATTGCATCCCAAACATGCTCAATGGGTGACATGTCCAGTGAGAATGCTGGGCATGCAAGAACTGGGATGTTTTCAGCTTCCAGGAATTGTGTACAGATCCTTGCACTATGGTGCCATGCATTATCATGCTGCAATATGAGGTGATGGTCGTAGATGAATGGCACAACAATGGGCCTCAGGATCTCATGTTGACGTCAGAAAACCGCTCACCCACACAACGCCACACACGCTGTCTGCCATCTGCCCTGAATAGTGAAAACCTGGACTCATCCATGAACAGAACACCTCTCCAATGTGCCAGATGCCATCGAATGTGAGAATTTGCCCACTCAAGTCAGTTACGCCGACGAACTGCAGTCAGGTCCAGACCCCGATGAGGACTACAAGCATGCAGATGAGCTTTCCTGAGATGGGTTCTGACAGTTTGTGCGTAGAGATGAGCGAACCCGAACTGTATAGTTCGGGTTCATACCGAATTTTGGGGGTCCGTGACACGGACCCGAACCCGAACATTTTCGTAAAAGTCTGGGTTCGGGTTCTGTGTTCGTCGCTTTCTTGGCGCTTTTTGAAAGGCTGCAAAGCAGCCAATCAACAAGCGTCATACTACTTGCCCCAAGAGGCCGTTACAGCCATGCCTACTATTGGCATGGCTGTGATTGGCCAGTGCAGCATGTGACCCAGCCTCTATTTAAGCTGGAGTCGCGTAGCACCGCACATCACTCTGCTCTGATCAGTGTAGGGAGAGGTTGCAGCTGCGACGTTAGGGCGAGATTAGGCAGTGATTAACTCCTCCAAAAGACTTCATTCAGTGATCGATCTGCAGCTGTGGATCATTGAACTGCTGCTATTCAATTGCTCACTGTTTTTAGGCTGCCCAGAGCGTTTTTCATTTACTTTTTTCTGGGGTGATTGGCGGCCATTATGTGCCTTGTGGTGCGCCAGCACAAGCTGCCACCAAGTACATTTAACCCTCAATAGTGTGGTTATTTTTTGGCTATATCCTACATCAGGGTGAAGCTGTCACACCAAGTGCATTTAACCATCAATAGTGTGGTTGTTTTTTGGCTATATCCTACATCAGGGTGAAGCTGTCACACCAAGTGCATTTAATCATCAATAGTGTGGTTATTTTTTGGCCATATACTACATCAGGGGCAAGCTGTCACCAAGTGCATTTAACCCTCAATAGTGTGGTTGTTTTTTGGCTATATCCTACATCAGGGTGAAGCTGTCACACCAAGTGCATTTAACCATCAATAGTGTGGTTATTTTTCGGCAATATACTACATCGGGGGCAAGCTGAGCCTGTCACCAAGTGCATTTAACCCTCAATAGTGTGGTTGGTCAAGCTGTCACACCAAGTGCATTTAACCATCAATAGTGTGGTTATTTTTGGGCCATATCCCAGTCTAATTCTGTCTGTAAACCTATACCTGTCACCCAGCGCCTAAATAATAGGCCTCAAATTTATAGTCAGCTAAATCTGTGGTTATTGCTGTGGCTGGGCAAGTTATTTAGTGTCCGTCAAAGCACAGTTTTTGTTCTGGGTTGAAATACAATTCCCAATTTAGCAATTCTCTAAATTAGTGGTTTCTGCTGTATCAGGCCTACTTTAAATTTATCCCTAAAAGGGTATATTAGATTCAAGGTGCTGATAGGGTCATTCTCAATAACTTCACACACACACTACTGTGCATATCCCAGTCTAATTCTGTCTGTAAAAGTATACCTGTCACCCAGCGCCTAAATAATAGGCCTCAAATTTATAGTCAGCTAAATCTGTGGTTATTGCTGTGGCTGGGCAAGTTATTTAGTGTCCGTCAAATCACAGTTTTTGTTCTGGGTTGAAATACAATTCCCAATTTAGCAATTCTCTAAATTAGTGAATTCTGCTGTATCAGGCCTACTTTAAATTTATCCCTAAAAAGATATATTAGATTCAAGGTGCTGATAGGGTCATTCTCAATAACTTCACACACACACTACTGTGCATATCCCAGTCTAATTCTGTCTGTAAAAGTATACCTGTCACCCAGCGCCTAAATAATAGGCCTCAAATTTATAGTCAGCTAAATCTGTGGTTATTGCTGTGGCTGGGCAAGTTATTTAGTGTCCGTCAAAGCATAGTTTTTGTTCTGGGTTGAAATACAATTCCCAATTCAGCAATTCTCTAAATTAGTGGTTTCTGCTGCATCAGGCCTACTTTAAATTTATCCCTAAAAGGGTATATTAGATTCAAGGTGCTGATAGGGTCATTCTCAATAACTTCACACACACGCTACTGTGCATATCAAAGTCTAATTCTGTCTTTAAACGTATACCTGTCACCCAGCGCCTAAATAATAGGCCTCAAATTTATATTCAGCTAAATCTGTGGTTATTGCTGTGGCTGGGCAAGTTATTTAGTGTCCGTCAAAGCACAGTTTTTGTTCTGGGTTGAAATACAATTCCCAATTTAGCAATTTTCTAAATTAGTGGTTTCTGCTGTATCAGGCCTACTTTAAATTTATCCCTAAAAGGGTATATTAGATTCAAGGTGCTGATAGGGTCATTCTCAATAACTTCACACACACGCTACTGTGCATATCCCAGTCTAATTCTGTCCGTAAACGTATACCTGTCACCCAGCGCCTAACTAATGGGCCTCAAATTTATAGTCAGCTAAATCTGTGGTTATTGCTGTGGCTGGGCAAGTTATTTAGTGTCCGTCAAAGCACAGTTTTTGTTCTGGGTTGAAATACAATTCCCAATTTAGCAATTCTCTAAATTAGTGGTTTCTGCTGTATCAGGCCTACTTTAAATTTATCCCTAAAAGGGTATATTAGATTCAAGGTGCTGATAGGGTCATTCTCAATAACTTCACACACACGCTACTGTGCATATCCCAGTCTAATTCTGTCCGTAAACGTATACCTGTCACCCAGCGCCTAACTAATGGGCCTCAAATTTATAGTCAGCTAAATCTGTGGTTATTGCTGTGGCTGGGCAAGTTATTTAGTGTCCGTCAAAGCACAGTTTTTGTTCTGGGTTGAAATACAATTCCCAATTTAGCAATTCTCTAAATTTGTGGTTTCTGTTGCATCAGGCCTACTTTAAATTTATCCCTAAAAGGGTATATTAGATTCAAGGTGCTGATAGGGTCATTCTCAATAACTTCACACACACGCTACTGTGCATATCCCAGTCTAATTCTGTCTTTAAACGTATACCTGTCACCCAGCGCCTAAATAATAGGCCTCAAATTTATATTCAGCTAAATCTGTGGTTACTGCTGTGCCTGTATTAGTGTAATACGGTACCTAAATAAATAGCCAGATAGTGTTAGGTGTCTGTAAAAAAAAAAGGCCTGAATTTGAATTCAATACATTAGGCCAAATAATATTTTTGTTGTTGTGGTGAACGATAACAATGAGGAAAACATCTAGTAAAGGACGCGGACGCGGACATGGTCGTGGTGGTGTTAGTGGACCCTCTGGTGCTGGGAGAGGACATGGCCGTTCTGCCACAGCCACACGTCCTAGTGTACCAACTACCTCAGGTCCCAGTAGCCGCCAGAATTTACAGCGATATTTGGTGGGGCCCAATGCTGTTCTAAGGATGGTAAGGCCTGAGCAGGTACAGGCATTAGTCAATTGGGTGGCCGACAGTGGATCCAGCACGTTCACATTATCTCCCACCCAGTCTTCTGCAGAAAGCGCACAGATGGCGCCTGAAAACCAAGCCCATCAGTCTGTCACATCACCCCCATGCATACCAGGGAAACTGTCTGAGCCTCAAGTTATGCAGCAGTCTCTTATGCTGTTTGAAGACTCCGCTGGCAGGGTTTCCCAAGGGCATCCACCTAGCCCTTCCCCAGCGGTGGAAGACATAGAATGCACTGACGCACAACCACTTATGTTTCCTGATGATGAGGACATGGGAATACCACCTCAGCACGTCTCTGATGATGACGAAACACAGGTGCCAACTGCTGCGTCTTTCTGCAGTGTGCAGACTGAACAGGAGGTCAGGGATCAAGACTGGGTGGAAGACGATGCAGGGGACGATGAGGTCCTAGACCCCACATGGAATGAAGGTCGTGCCACTGACTTTCACAGTTCGGAGGAAGAGGCAGTGGTGAGACCGAGCCAACAGCGTAGCAAAAGAGGGAGCAGTGGGCAAAAGCAGAACACCCGCCGCCAAGAGACTCCGCCTGCTACTGACCGCCGCCATCTGGGACCGAGCACCCCAAAGGCAGCTTCAAGGAGTTCCCTGGCATGGCACTTCTTCAAACAATGTGCTGACGACAAGACCCGAGTGGTTTGCACGCTGTGCCATCAGAGCCTGAAGCGAGGCATTAACGTTCTGAACCTTAGCACAACCTGTACCTGCATGCAAAGCATGAACTGCAGTGGAGTAAACACCTTAAAAACAAGGAAGTCACTCAGGCTCCCCCTGCTACCTCTTCTGCTGCTGCCGCCTCGGCCTCTTCTGCTGCTGCCGCCTCGGCCTCTTCTGCTGCTGCCGCCTCGGCCTCTTCTGCTGCTGCCGCCTCGGCCTCTTCTGCTGCTGCCGCCTCGGCCTCTTCTGCTGCTGCCGCCTCGGCCTCTTCTGCTGCTGCCGCCTCGGCCTCTTCTGCTGCTGTCGCCTCGGCCTCTTCTGCTGCTGCCGCCTCGGCCTCTTCCTCCGCCTCTGGAGGAACGTTGGCACCTGCTGCCCAGCAAACGGGATGTACCACCAACACCACCACCTCCGTCACCAAGCATCTCAACCATGTCACACGGCAGCGTTCAGCTGTCCATCTCACAAACATTTGAGAGAAAGCGTAAATTCCCACCTAGCCACCCTCGATCCCTGGCCCTGAATGCCAGCATTTCTAAACTACTGGCCTATGAAATGCTGTCATTTAGGCTGGTGGACACAGACAGCTTCAAACGGCTCATGTCGCTTGCTGTCCCACAGTATGTTGTTCCCAGCTGGCACTACTTCTCCAAGAGAGCCGTGCCTTCCCTGCACAACCAAGTATCCGATAAAATCAAGTGTGCACTGCGCAACGCCATCTGTGGCAAGGTCCACCTAACCACAGATACGTGGACCAGTAAGCACGGCCAGGGACGCTATATCTCCCTAACTGCACACTGGGTAAATGTAGTGGCAGCTGGGCCCCAGGCGGAGAGCTGTTTGGCGCCTGTCCTTCCGCCGCCAAGGATCGCAGGGCAACATTCTTTGCCTCCTGTTGCCACCTCCTCCTACTCAGCTTCCTCCTCCTCTTCTTCCACCTGCTCATCCAGTCAGCCACACACCTTCACCACCAACTTCAGCACAGCCCGGGGTAAACGTCAGCAGGCCATTCTGAAACTCATATGTTTGGGGGACAGGCCCCACACCGCACAGGAGTTGTGGCGGGGTATAGAACAACAGACCAACGAGTGGTTGCTGCCGGTGAGCCTCAAGCCCGGCCTGGTGGTGTGCGATAATGGGCGAAATCTCGTTGCAGCTCTGGGACTAGCCGGTTTGACGCACATCCCTTGCTTGGCGCATGTGCTGAATTTGGTGGTGCAGAAGTTCATTCACAACTACCCCGACATGTCAGAGCTGCTGCATAAAGTGCGGGCCGTCTGTTCGCGCTTCCGGCGTTCACATCCTGCCGCTGCTCGCCTGTCTGCGCTACAGCGTAACTTCGGCCTTCCCGCTCACCGCCTCATATGCGACGTGCCCACCAGGTGGAACTCCACCTTGCACATGCTGGACAGACTGTGCGAGCATCAGCATGCCATAGTGGAGTTTCAGCTGCAGCACGCACGGGTCAGTCGCACTGCGGAACAGCACCACTTCACCACCAATGACTGGGCCTCCATGCGAGACCTGTGTGCCCTGTTGCGCTGTTTCGAGTACTCCACCAACATGGCCAGTGGCGATGAAGCCGTTATCAGCGTTACAATACCACTTCTATGTCTCCTTGAGAAAACACTTAGGGCGATGATGGAAGGTGGCCCAGGAGGAGGAGGAGGAAGAGGGGTCATTTTTAGCACTTTCAGGCCAGTCTCTTAGAAGTGACTCAGAGGGAGGTTTTTTGCAACAGCAGAGGCCAGATACAAATGTGGCCAGCCAGGGCCCACTACTGGAGGACGAGGAGGAGGTGGAGGAGGATGAGGATGAAGCATGGTCACAGCGGGGTGGCACCCAACGCAGCTCGGGCCCATCACTGGTGCGTGGCTGGGGGGAAACGCAGGACGATGACGATACGCCTCCCACAGAGGACAGCTTGTACTTACCTCTGGGCAGCCTGGCACACATGAGCGACTACATGCTGCAGTGCCTGCGCAACGACAGCAGAGTTGCCCACATTTTAACGTGTGCGGACTACTGGGTTGCCACCCTGCTGGATCCACGGTACAAAGACAATGTGCCCACCTTACATCCTGCACTGGAGCGTGATAGGAAGATGCGCGAGTACAAGCGCACGTTGGTAGACGCGCTACTGAGAACATTCCCAAATGTCACAGGGGAACAAGTGGAAGCCCAAGCCCAAGGCCAAGGCAGAGGAGGAGCAAGAGGTCGCCAAGGCAGCTGTGTCACGGCCAGCTCCTCTGAGGGCAGGGTTAGCATGGCAGAGATGTGGAAAAGTTTTGTCAACACGCCACAGCTAACTGCACCACCACCTGATACGCAACGTGTTAGTAGGAGGCAACATTTCACTAACATGGTGGAACAGTACGTGTGCACACCCCTCCACGTACTGACTGGCGGTTCGGCCCCATTCAACTTCTGGGTCTCTAAATTGTCCACGTGGCCAGAGCTAGCCTTTTATGCCTTGGAGGTGCTGGCCTGTCCGGCGGCCAGCGTTTTGTCTGAACGTGTATTCAGCACGGCAGGGGGCGTCATTACAGACAAACGCAGCCGCCTGTCTACAGCCAATGTGGACAAGCTGACGTTCATAAAAATGAACCAGGCATGGATCCCACAGGACCTGTCCATCCCTTGTGCAGATTAGACATTAACTACCTCCCTTTAACCATATATTATTGTACTCCAGGGCACTTCCTCATTCAATCCTATTTTTATTTTCATTTTACCATTATATTGCGGGGCAACCCAAAGTTGAATGAACCTCTCCTCTGCCTGGGTGCTGGGGCCTAAATTTATGACAATGGACTGTTACAGTGGTGGGTGACGTCAAGCATGATTCTCTGCTATGACATGAAGACTGATTCTCTGGTGACATGAAGCCAGATTCTCTGTTACGGGACCTCTCTCGTCTGCCTGGGTGCCTGGGCCTAAATATCTGACAATGGACTGTTCCAGTGGTGGGTGACGTGAAGCCTGATTCTATGCTATGACATGAAGACTGATTCTCTGGTGACATGAAGCCAGATTCTCTGTTACGGGACCTCTCTCTTCTGCCTGGGTGCCGGGGCCTAAATTTATGACAATGGACTGTTCCAGTGTTGGGTGACGTGAAGCATGATTCTCTGCTATGACATGCAGACTGATTCTCTGCTGACATGAAGCCAGATTCTCTGTTACGGGACCTCTCTCCTCTGCCTGGGTGCCTGGGTGCCTGGGCCTAAATATATGACAAAGGACTGTTACAGTGGTGGGTGACGTGAAGCATGATTCTCTGCTATGATATGAAGACTGATTCTCTGGTGACATGAAGCCAGATTCTCTGTTATGGGACCTCTCTCCTCTGCCTGGGTGCCGGGGCCTAAATATATGACAATGGACTGTTACAGTGGTGGGTGACGTGAAGCATGATTCTATGCTATGACATGAAGACTGATTCTCTGCTGACATGAAGCCAGATTCTCTGTTACGGGACCTCTCTCCTCTGCCTGGGTGCCGGGGCCTAAATATATGACAATGGACTGTTACAGTGGTGGGTGACGTGAAGCATGAGTCTCTGCTATGATATGAAGACTGATTCTCTGCTGACATGAAGCCAGATTCTCTGTTACGGGACCTCTCTCCTCTGCCTGGGTGCCTGGGCCTAAATATCTGACAATGGACTGTTCCAGTGTTGGGTGACGTCAAGCATGATTCTCTGCTATGATATGAAGACTGATTCTCTGCTGACATGAAGCCAGATTCTCTGTTACGGGACCTCTCTCCTCTGCCTGGGTGCCGGGGCCTAAATATATGACAATGGACTGTTACAGTGGTGGGTGACGTGAAGCCTGATTCTATGCTATGACATGAAGACTGATTCTCTGCTGACATGAAGCCAGATTCTCTGTTACGGGACCTCTCTCCTCTGCCTGGGTGCCGGGGCCTAAATATATGACAATGGACTGTTACAGTGGTGGGTGACGTGAAGCATGAGTCTCTGCTATGATATGAAGACTGATTCTCTGGTGACATGAAGCCAGATTCTCTGTTACGGGACCTCTCTCCTCTGCCTGGGTGCCTGGGCCTAAATATATGACAATGGACTGTTACAGTGGTGGGTGACGTGAAGCCTGATTCTATGCTATGACATGAAGACTGATTCTCTGGTGACATGAAGCCAGATTCTCTGTTACGGGACCTCTCTCCTCTGCCTGGGTGCCGGGGCCTAAATATATGACAATGGACTGTTACAGTGGTGGGTGACGTCAAGCATGATTCTCTGCTATGATATGAAGATTGATTCTCTGGTGACATGAAGCCAGATTCTCTGTTACGGGACCTCTCTCCTCTGCCTGGGTCCCTGGGCCTAAATATCTGACAATGGACTGTTCCAGTGTTGGGTGACGTCAAGCATGATTCTCTGCTATGATATGAAGACTGATTCTCTGCCGACATGAAGCCAGATTCTCTGTTACGGGACGACCTCTCTCCTCTGCCTGGGTGCCTGGGCCTAAATATCTGACAATGGACTGTTCCAGTGTTGGGTGACGTCAAGCATGATTCTCTGCTATGATATGAAGACTGATTCTCTGCTGACATGAAGCCAGATTCTCTGTTACGGGACCTCTCTCCTCTGCCTGGGTGCCTGGGCCTAAATATATGACAATGGACTGTTACAGTGGTGGGTGACGTGAAGCCTGATTCTATGCTATGACATGAAGACTGATTCTCTGGTGACATGAAGCCAGATTCTCTGTTACGGGACCTCTCTCCTCTGCCTGGGTGCCGGGGCCTAAATATATGACAATGGACTGTTACAGTGGTGGGTGACGTCAAGCATGATTCTCTGCTATGATATGAAGACTGATTCTCTGGTGACATGAAGCCAGATTCTCTGTTACGGGACCTCTCTCCTCTGCCTTGGTCCCTGGGCCTAAATATCTGAAAATGGACTGTTCCAGTGTTGGGTGACGTCAAGCATGATTCTCTGCTATGATATGAAGACTGATTCTCTGCTGACATGAAGCCAGATTCTCTGTTACGGGACCTCTCTCCTCTGCCTGGGTGCCGGGGCCTAAATATATGACAATGGACTGTTACAGTGGTGGGTGACGTGAAGCCTGATTCTATGCTATGACATGAAGACTGATTCTCTGCTGACATGAAGCCAGATTCTCTGTTACGGGACCTCTCTCCTCTGCCTGGGTGCCGAGGCCTAAATATATGACAATGGACTGTTACAGTGGTGGGTGACGTCAAGCATGATTCTCTGCTATGATATGAAGACTGATTCTCTGGTGACATGAAGCCAGATTCTCTGTTACGGGACCTCTCTCCTCTGCCTGGGTGCCTGGGCCTAAATATCTGACAATGGACTGTTCCAGTGTTGGGTGACGTGAAGCATGATTCTCTGCTATGATATGAAGACTGATTCTCTGCTGACATGAAGCCAGATTCTCTGTTACGGGACCTCTCTCCTGCGCCTGGGCCTAAATATCTGACAATGGACTGTTCCAGTGTTGGGTGACGTGAAGCATGATTCTCTGCTATGATATGAAGACTGATTCTCTGCTGACATGAAGCCAGATTCTCTGTTACGGGACGACCTCTCTCCTCTGCCTGGGTGCCTGGGCCTAAATATCTGACAATGGACTGTTCCAGTATTGGGTGACGTCAAGCATGATTCTCTGCTATGATATGAAGACTGATTCTCTGCTGACATGAAGCCAGATTCTCTGTTACGGGACCTCTCTCCTCTGCCTGGGTGCCGGGGCCTAAATTTATGACAATGGACTGTTACAGTGGTGGGTGACGTGAAGCCTGATTCTATGCTATGACATGAAGACTGATTCTCTGCTGACATGAAGCCAGATTCTCTGTTACGGGACCTCTCTCCTCTGCCTGGGTGCCGGGGCCTAAATATATGACAATGGACTGTTCCAGTGTTGGGTGACGTGAAGCATGATTCTCTGCTATGATATGAAGACTGATTCTCTGCTGACATGAAGCCAGATTCTCTGTTACGGGACCTCTCTCCTCTGCCTGGGTGCCGGGGCGCCTGGGCCTAAATATCTGACAATGGACTGTTCCAGTGTTGGGTGACGTGAAGCATGATTCTCTGCTATGATATGAAGACTGATTCTCTGGTGACATGAAGCCAGATTCTCTGTTACGGGACCTCTCTCCTCTGCCTGGGTGCCGGGGCCTAAATATATGACAATGGACTGTTACAGTGGTGGGTGACGTGAAGCCAGATTCTCTGCTATGGGACCTCTCTCCAATTGATATTGGTTAATTTTTATTTATTTTATTTTTATTTTTATTCATTTCCCTATCCACATTTGTTTGCAGGGGATTTACCTACATGTTGCTGCCTTTTGCAGCCCTCTAGCCCTTTCCTGGGCTGTTTTACAGCCTTTTTAGTGCCGAAAAGTTCGGGTCCCCATTGACTTCAATGGGGTTCGGGTTCGGGATGAAGTTTGGGTCGGGTTCGGATCCCGAACCCGAACATTTCCGGGAAGTTCGGCCGAACTTCTCGATCCCGAACATCCAGCTGTTCGCTCAACTCTATTTGTGCGGAAATTCTTTGGTTATGCAAACCGATTGTTGCTGCAGCTGTCCGGCTGGCTGGTCTCAGTCGATCATGGAGGTGAACATGCTGGATGTGGAAGTCCTGGGCTGGTGTGGTTACACGTGGTCTGCGGTTGTGAGGTTGGTTGGATGTACTGCCAAATTCTCTGAAACGCCTTTGGAGACGGCTTATGGTAGAGAAATGAACATTCATTGCACGGCCAACAACTCTGGTAGACATTCCTGCAGTCAGCATGCCAATCGCATGCTCCCTCAAACGTTGCAACATCTGTGGCATTGTGCTGTGTGATCAAACTACACATTTCAGAGTGGTCTTTTATTGTGGGCAGTCTAAAGCACACCTGTACAATATTCATGCTGTCTAATCAGCACCTTGATATGCCACACCTGTGAGGTGGGATGGATTATCTTGGCAAAGGAGAAGTGCTCACTAACACAGATTTAGACAGATTTGTGAACAATATTTGAGAGTAATGGGTCTTTTGTGTATGTAGCAAATGTTTCAGATCTTTGAGTTCAGCTCATGCAAAATGGGAGCAAGACTGAAAGTGTTGCGTTTATATTTTAGGTCAGTGTAATTATAATGTTGTGTGGTCCATAGCAGAGTTCACTACAGAATTCCCTCACACTCATCTGAAACTGGCCTAATTCAGCTTATACAGTCAGGTACATTAATATTGGGACATCGACACAATTCTAACATTTTTGGCTCTATACTCCACCACAATGGATTTTAAATGAAACGAACAAGATGTGCTTTAACTGCAGACTGTCAGCTTTAATTTGAGGGTATTTACATCCAAATCAGGTGAACGGTGTAGGAATTACAATAGTTTGCATATGTGCCTCCCACTTGTTAAGAGACCAAAAGTAATGGGACAATTGGCTTCTCGGCTATTCCATGGCCAGGTGTGTGTTATTCCTTCATTATCCCAATTACAATGAGCAGATAAAAGGTCCAGAGTTCATTTCAAGTGTGCTATTTGCATTTGGAATCAGTTGCTGTCAACTCTCAAGATGAGATCCAAAGAGGGGGAGTCTTCACCTGTGATAGTCGATTTGTTATATACATTTTTAAATGTCACTGCGGTTTGCTGTATGTGGGGAAAACTTCCATGAGAATCAAAGATCGATTAAGCAAACACAAATCGACTATTAGAAAGGAGAATTTATTACTTCCACTGCCGTATTATTTTCACCAAAAGGGACATGCAATATCACAAATGGCTGTAATATGTGACAGGATAAATTTGCATGATATATCAACAGTGCGAGTGCCGGTCTTTCCTTCACACGAGATCCAAAGAGCTGTCACTATCAGTGAAGCAAGCCATCATTAGACTGAAAAAACAAAACAAACCCATCAGAGAGATAGCAATTAGGCGTGGCCAAAACATGTGTTTGGAACATTCTTAAAAAGAAGGAACGCACCGGTGAGCTCAGCAACACCAAAAGACACGGAAGACCACGGAAAACAACTGTGGTGGATGACTGAAGAAGTCTTTCCCTGGTGAAGAAAACACCCTTTACAACAGTTGGCCAGATCAAGAACACTCTCCAGGAGCCTCAAAAACAGAAAGGCCAGATTAGAGTTTGCCAAACGACATCTAAAAAAGCCTTCACAGTTCTGGAACAACATCCTATGGACAGATGAGACCAAGATCAACTTGTACCAGAGTGATGGGAAGAGAAGAGTATGGAGAAGGAAAGGAACTGCTCATGATCCTAAGCATACCACCTTATCAGTAAAGCATGGTGGTGGTAGTCATGGCGTGGGCATGTATGGCTGCCAATGGAACTGGTTCTCTTGTATTTATTGATGATGTGACTGCTGACAAAAGCAGCAGGATGAATTCTGAAGTGTTTCGGGCAATATTATCTGCTCATATTCAGCCAAATGCTTCAGAACTCATTAGACGGTGCTTCATAGTGCAGATGGACAATGACCCAAAGCATACTGCAAAAGCAACCAAAGAGTTTTTTAAGGGAAAGAAGTGGAATATTTTGCAATTACCAAGTCAATGACCTGACCTGAATCCGATTGAGCATGAATTTCACTTGCTGGAGACAAAACTGAAGGGAAAATGCCCCAAGAACAAGCAGGAACTGAAGACAGTTGCAGTAGAGGCCTGGCAGAGCATTACAGGGATGAAACCCAGCATCTGGTGATGTCTATGCGTTCCAGACTTCAGGCTGTAATTGACTGGAAAGGATGTTCAACCAAGTATTAAAAAGTGGAAGTTTGATTTATGATTATTATTCTGTCCTATTACTTTTGGTCCCTTAACAAGTGGGAGGCACATATGGAAACTGTTGTAATTCTTACACTGTTCACCTGATTTGGATGTAAATACCCTCAAATTAAAGCTGACAGTCTGCAGTTAAAGCACATCTTGTTTGTTTCATTTCACATCCATTGTGGTGGAGTATAGAGCCAAACAATTTTGAATTGTGTTGATGTCCCAATATTTATGGACCGGACTGTATCTATTTGGTATTACGTGCTGAAATGATCTCAGGTATATCTGAATGTGATCATATTGTGCAGCTAGTGTTGAGTTTAAAGAGGAGCTGTCCACCCGATTTTGAACTATTATCTCAAGTAATATATGAGTAGTACTGCAGAGTCCAGATCACTATTTTTTATTTTCCCACTGTCAGCTCTCAGAGCTGTGTGCAAATACATTGTCAGGACTGCTGAACACATGAGTCCTTTCCATTATGTTAGAACAGCACAACAGTTCAGACTGTGTATTTCAGTGCAGCTTTGAGTGCTGACAGCAAAGGAATCAGAGGCAGAAGGAAAATAAAATATAGTGATCTGGACTCCTTAGGCTACTTTCACACTTGCATTTTTGCTTGATCTGTAAGACCGTGAAATGGGGAGGGACCTCCAGGATACAGCGAAGTCACAGACGAGGAAAGCGACAACACACAGCTTTGTGCAAAACGGAAACTTTACTAAAACAGTAATATAAACACAACATTGTGGAGGTGCACCAAAGATCTTATACCCCAGGCCCACAGTTACTGTCCCTGTCCGGTTGGACAGACCTATTGTGATGGCGTGCGTAGCAGAACTTGCAAGTCGATGCTGTGCCGCATAAGAGAACAAACCTAGCCGAAGGCGCACACTGCAGAGCCTGCAAGTCAATACTGTGCCGCAGAACAATTCTGTAACGTCTGCCAAACATACAAGTCTTAGCTAACTAACAATTTTCAGGCCTAAACTTAGTCTCTGATGCTTCAGGTGCCACTAATATACTGTGATGAGTAAACGGATTTACTGACCAGCGTCCATTCTGTGTCAGAGAATGCCTTTTATTGGAGATGGCCACCAGTCCGTTATTGCTCACGTGGCCTTACTTGGTAGTTAGACCTCTGTTCAAATGCTGCATCAGTTCTCCTGAAACAATCCCTCCTGCAAAGGGCCGGATCTAGGTGAGGGATAACGACTAGTCCCCCTCCACTGCGTCCCTGATCACTCCAGGACACTCGTACACCTGGATGGAACCAGATTCTGTCTCACACATCCAGACCTTCCACTATGTCAGCTCTAACTTCCTGTTCTTTTTACAATAACAGCAGGATGCATCATCCTCTAATTTGCATATTTAAATCCAGCAGTAACTAAGCTGTAACAGAGAACCAGTGGCCTCCTGTGGCCGAAATGAAAAATGACAATCCTAAAGTTTAATTATGCACAGCATTATACAGGAAGAGCTGTTCCACAATCTCACATGCCACCCCACTAGAGGTTGTCGTCCTAGGCAACCACCACCCTAACAAACTCCTACTGTGCATAGCACTGTGGAGGCACACCAGCATTGGGCCTCGCTGACCGTCTCAAATTGAGGGGCTCAGAAGTACTAGGGACATCAAGCATATCTGTCAGGGGAGGAGTTACTACTTGTTCAGCACTCTCTCTAGGTGGCAAACCTGTGGGCCTCTGTGGGTACCTGGGCCTCTGTGGGTACCTCGACAGGGACAATCCACCATTTCTCCTCCTCCGAGGGGCTTTCCTCTGTAATCTGAGCGTGAGGAGGCATCTCCTCCACGCACACTGGTTCATCAAAATTACAACGTCTCAACATATTACAGTGCAAGTTTCGTGAGGGTCCCCCAGTCCCTACTGGCTCTACCTCATAGACTGGAATGGCAGGGTCTATCCTCCTTTTCCCCGTGTATGGGACCTTCTCCCACCGCCCATCCAACTTCCCAAATGGCCGTTTGGCTTTCATCATCACCCGATCACCCAGGGCATACCCATCCCTCTGCACTGGTCTCGTGTTGGGGTGTACCACTTGCACTAGGCGCTCCCCCACAACCTTGTGAATAGGTCTCAGCTGGCATTGGTGCTCTTGCACCCATGCGGTGGTACTTTTTGGTGGTGGCTCCATTGGATCGGGCATGTGGAGGTCTTCAATCTCCTGTCTGGCTCTCCCAAACATGAGTATATGTGGAGAGTATCCGGTGGTATGGTGTACCCTGTTATTTCAGGCCCACATCAGTTCAGGTAGGTATTCGGGCCACCAAGCCTTTTGGCTATCCTCTAGAGTCCGCAGCATCTGGAGCAAGGTGCGGTTAAAACGTTTGCACGCCCCGTTTCCTTGGGGGTGGTACGGAGTAGTACGAGAACGTTCAATCCCATACAATGGGTATAGTTCATTCATTAGAGTACCCTGAAAACACATCCTTTGGTCCGAATGTATTCTCCGTGGACACCCGAACACCTGAATAAAGTGTTTTCAGACCGCTTTAGCGGCCAACTCTGCTGTCTGGTCTCTGGTGGGTACAGCCACTGCATACTTTGTGAAGTGATCTGTCATGACTAGACGGTACGAGTGTCCCAAGGTAGAGTATCCAATCTGCACATAATCAATCATCAAAAGCTCTAGGGGCGCTGAGGTCCGGATGGCCTGGACAGGAGCCCGCTGTTCAGCACTCTTACTCAGACGCAGGGTCGACACTTAAGACATGCCTCGGCCACCATGTCGGCCAGATCTGGACAGTATACCAGCCGTTGGAGCCACTTGAACATTTTGTCACTCTCGAAATGGTCTCCCCTCTCATGGGCTTCCCTGGCAGCTTCCAATCCCAATGACATGGGGATGACAATCTGTTGTCGGTACTGCAGCTCCAACTGTAAGTATAGGGTCCGGCACAGGAGGCCCTGGGTAACGGACAATGTATCCCACTGCCTCAACAAATTTTGGCCCTCTGGGGTCAGACGGGCTCGCTCTTCTGACCGTGGCCAGATCTTATCCCTAACCCATTTTTTCACTTTCCACAAGTCTGGGCAGCCATTCTGGATTCTCTCTCAATCGGCCAATGTCTTTCCCAGCACCAGGGACATCCCGGACGACACCCCACTTGAATGTGCCATGTCCTGGAACATGGGTAATCGACCAAGGTCAGAACTTTCAGTGTCCTCCAGCTCCTCATCGGCACTCTGAGCCAACAACCCCACAGGAACTCGGGGGAGTCCATCTGCGTTGCTGTTCTCCCTATCTGAGCTAAACTTGATGCGAGCCAACCACCTCTGCTCAAGCGCACCAAGTTTGGCATTCTCCAGATGTGCTAACGGGTTGTTGGCCATCATCACGGTCACCTCTGCACCTGTCAGGTACTCTGCAAACCTTTCAGTCATGGCCCACACCAGCGCCAGTAGTTCCAATTTAAAGGAGCTGTAGTTGTCAGGGTTGCGCTCTGATTCTCTCAGAGACTGGCTGCCATAGGCAATGACTCTCTCACGTCCATCCTAGCCTTGGGATAACATGGCCCCCAGACCATGTAGACTTCCATTAGTGTACAAAAGGAATGGGGTGTCAAACCGTACATAAGCTAGAATCAGGGCACTTGTCAGAGCCTCCTTCACTGCTTCAAAGGCCTCTTGTTGTCAGGATCCCCACTTGATGGGGCGATTCTTTGGCCCACTGCAATGCCCCTTAATAATTCATTTAATGGGCCCACCAAATGAGCAAACTTGGGTATGAACCTCCAGTCCCACGAATGCTCGCACCTTTCCCAGTGTACGCGGCAGGAGCCACTTCTGGGCGGCCTCTACCTTGCTGGGGGCCGGCTTTACCCCCTCCTGGGTGACCACATGTCCAAAATATTCGATCTGTTGCCAAAACAGTTGGCACTTCTTGGGCTTGATCTTGAGCCCATGGTCTCTTAGCCGTCCTAGGACCTGTCACAGCTTCTGGAGATGATCTTCAAAGGAGGCCCCAAACACTACTATGTTGTCCAGGTATATCAATACTGACTCGAAGTCTTTGCCTTGCTTGGTAGTTAGACTTCTGTCCAAAAGCTGCAGCAGTCCTCTTGAAACAATCCCTCCTCCAAAGTGCCAGATCTAGGTGAGGGATAACAACTAGTCCCCCTCCACTGCGTCCCTGATCACTCCAGGACACTCAGACACCTGGATGGAACCGGATTCTGTCTCACACATCCAGACCTTCCACTATGTCAGCTCTCACTTCCTGGTTCTTCTTTCAGCAACAGTCGCATGAGTCATTCTCTACTTTGCATATTTAAATCCAGCAGTAACTTAGCTGTAACAGAGAACCAGCCGCCTCCTGTGGCAGAAATGCAAAATCACAATCCTAAAGTTTAATTATGCACAGAATTATACAGGCAAAAATTACAGCAGGATAAATATTAATCTGATGCTTAGGTCAGGATCACCAATGTGTCAACAGGCAAATATTAAAGGAGTGATCAATTATAAATATTAAAAGCTTTTAATCTGTTATCTAAAATAAATAGCCCTTAGATAGATCTAGATATATATAAATGAAAAGACTAAAATAATCAGTGGAAAAGGAACATACAGTGCACAGCGGCATTTATATAGATAAACCGTAGTCCTACCACTCTGACAACAGGTCTCTCGATATGGCAACCAGGATCCAGATAGAAACGGGTCGACTCTCTCTGTGGACTTATAGTCACCATTCGATGTCGGGGTTGTTTAGAGATACCTGTACGCCCCTATGTATGACCTTGTGGTGATAAGATTTTATCTGATAAGTTTATTATTTCTGGGCCACTTAGTCTCTGGGGTTGGTACGATTTCTCAGATGGTATGTCAACCCTTGGTCTAAAAAATTGTTGGTAGATGTATTAAAGTGGCCACTGCCTCTGCTACCCCTCCCTCTGCCTCTCCCTCTCCGTACATTTTAATATTTATAATTGATCACAGCATTATACAGGAAGAGCTGTTCCACAATCTCACAGATCCAGCAGGGATCAGCAAAAACAAATCGGTTTCTGATAATACAACTGGCTGCATCCGTTATGAACTGATCCAGTTGTATTATCTTTAAAATAGCAATGACGGATCTGGCATGAACACCATTGAAAGTCAATGGGTGCCAGATCCAGTGGCTTTCTGTCTGGTATGGGAACGCAACCAAATGGAACGGAATGCATTTTGGAGCATTCTGTTTGTTCAGTTCAGTTGAAAATGAATGGGGACAAAATGGAAGCGTTTTTCTCCGGTATTAAAATACCCTGCCAGATCTTAATACTGGAAAAGTTAAACGCAAGTGTGAAAGTAGCCTTATCTGCAGTACTAGTCATGTATTACTGTAGATAATAGTCCAAAATCATGGTGACAAATTCCCTTTAAATGGCTCACCTATCCTTTGTTACTGTACAGCAACAGTTCAGAGTGTGGTGTGTATATATAAGAGTTTTATGACCTGCCTTGGTCCGTGATAGGCTGAGCAGCTTTCCCAGCTATTTCCTGCTGCTACGGAAACAGTGCAGCAAGGATGGTTTTTCACAGATGGTTGCTAAGAGATGTTGTTTGTAAACATTCTGTTTTTTTTTATCATTCGCATGCAAAGCGCATTAAATCGCATTGCACTCCCGCGATAAAAACTGAACAACTGAACGCGATCGCAAACAAAACTGAAATGAACTTGGTTACGAAATCGCGCAGTTTTCACTAAACGCGTTAGCTAGGGCATTGTTCTGTGTCCACAGACTCATCTGCTGTAAGGACAGCGTCCTGACAGCACCCCAAAAAGCCCTTTGCAGGGCTGGTACATCAGTGTGCTTTTTATATATATATATATATATATATATATATTGCAGTTGCCTGGCTGCGCGTGTGTGAAAGGCTGCAGGCTCAGTCACAGACAGCACTGTATGCACACCATTCATACATAGTAACATAGTACATAAGGCCAAAAAAAGACATTTGTCCATCCAGTTCGGCCTGTTATCCTGCAAGTTGATCCAGAGGAAGGCAAAAAAATAACTGTGAGGTAGAAGCCAATTTTCCCCACTTTAGGGGAATAAAAATTCCTTCCCGACTCCAATCAGGCAATCGGAATAACTCCCTGGATCAACGACCCCTCTCTAGTAGCTATAGCCTGTAATATTATTAAGCTCCAGAAATACATCCAGGCCCCTCTTGAATTCCTTTATTGTACTCACCATCACTACCTCCTCAGGTTCCATAGTCTCACTGCTCTTACTGTAAAGAATCCTCTTCTATGTTTGTGTACAAACCTTCTTTCCTCCAGATGCAGAGGATGTCCCCTCGTCACAGTCACAGTCCTGGGGATAAATAGATGATGGGATAGATCTCTGTACTGACCCCTGATATATTTATACATATTAATTAGATCTCCCCTCAGTCGTCTTTTTTCTAAAGTGAATAACCCTAATTTTGATAATCTTTCAGGGTACTGTAGTTGCCCCATTCCAGTTATTAATTTAGATGCCCTCCTCTGGACCTTCTCCGGCTCTGCTATGTCTGCCTTGTTTACAGGAGCCCAGAACTGTACACAGTACTCCATGTGTGGTCTGACTAGCGATTTATAAAGTGGTAGGACTATGTTCTTATCACGGGAATCTATGCCCCTTCTGATGCAACCCATTATCTTATTGGCCTTGGCAGCAGCTGCCTGACACTGGTTTTTGCAGCTTAGTTTGCTGTTTATTAAAATTCCTAGATCCTTTTCCATGTCAGTGTTACCGAGTGTTTTACCATTTAGTATGTACGGGTGACTTGCATTTTTCCTTCCCATGTGCATAACTTTACATTTATCAGCTTTAAACCTCATCTGCCACTTATCTGCCCAAGCCTCCAATCTATCCAGATCCCTCTGTAGTAGTATACTGTCCTCATCAGTGTAAATTACTTTACACAGTTTAGTGTCATCTGCGAAAATTGATACTTTACTATGCAAGCCTTCTACAAGATCATTAATAAATATATTGAAGAGAATAGGGCCCAATACTGACCCCTGAGGTACCCCACTAGTGACAGTGACCCAATCTGAGTGTGTACCGTTAATAACCACCCTCTGTTTTCTATCACTGAGCCAGTTACTTACCCACATACAGACGTTTTCTCCCAGTCCGAGCATTCTCATTTTATATACTAACCTTTTATGTGGTACAGTGTCAAATGCTTTGGAAAAGTCCAGATATACGACATCCATTGATTCGCCGCTGTCAAGTCTAGAACTTACCTCCTCATAGAAACTGATTAAATTTGACATGACCGATCCCTCACAAAGCCATGCTGATATGGCGTTATTTGCTTATTTCCGTTGAGATGCTCTAATATAGCATCTCTCAGAAAACCTTCAAACAGTTTACCCACAACAGATGTTAAACTTACCGGCCTATAGTTTCCAGGCTCTGTTTTTGGCCCCTTTTTGAATATTGGCACCACATTTGCCATGCAACAATCCTGTGGGACATATAGAGTCTGCAAATATCAGAAATAAGGGTCTGGCTATGACATTACTTAATTCCTTTAGGATACGGGGTGTATGCCATCCGGTCCTGGCAATTTGTCTATTTTAATCTTTTTAAGTCGCTGATGTACTTCTTCCTGGGTCAGACAGGACACTTTTAATGGGGAATTTATTTTTGCATTCTGCATGTCATCTGACAGTTTATTTTCCTCAGTGAATACATTGGAGAAAAAACGATTTAACAACTTTGCTTTCTCCTCATCGCTCTCTGCGACTTCCCCCTCATTACTCTTTAAAGGGCCGACACCTTCAGATTTATACTTTTTAACATTTATATAATTGAAGAAAACATTTTAGGGTTAGTTTTACTCTCTTTGGCAATTAATCTCTCGGTCTCTAGTTTGGCCGCTTTTATTTGTTTTTTACATGTTCTATTTTTTTCCTTATAGTTTTTCAGTGCTTCCGTGCTACCCTCCTGTTTCAGTAAATTTTATGCTTTCTTTTTGTCATGTATTGCTTTCTTTACAGTTCTATTTATCCACATTGGTTTCTTTTTGTTCCTTAACCTTTTATTACCATACGGTATGTACCTCTCACAATGAGATTTTAGGATGTTTTTAAAGATATCCCATTTTGTGGCTGTATTTTTATTTTTGAGGACCTTGTCCCAGTTAGTTCAGCCTATGGCTAAATTTAGAAAATACCTTGCAGATAAAAAAAAATTATATTTAATATTTTTCTGTGATATAATCACATTTGCAAGCCCGTGTGTGTCAGGCCCACACAGACTTTATTGTGGCCACTGGCTAGTGGCTAGGCCTCCACTCATACCGTTACAGGGTGTCACTCACTGAAATACCTTGCAGATAAAAAAATTATATTTAAAAATTTTCTGTGATATAATCACATTTTCAAGCCCGTGTGTGTCAGGCCCACACAGACTGTATTGTGGCCACTGGCTAGTGGCTAGGCCTCCACTCATACCGTTACAGGGTGTCACTCACTCAAATACCTTGCAAATAAAAAAAAATTCTATTTAATATTTTTCTGTGATATAATCACAGTTGCAAGCCCGTGTGTGTCAGGCCCACACAGACTGTACTGTGCCCACTGCCCACCACTTATATAGGGTGGCACAGTACCTTGCACGCATAGTACCACTTATCTAAAAAAAAATGACAGGCAGAGGCAGGCCACCCCGCAGGGGCCGTCGTGGTCGTGGTGCTGTGATTTCCACTGGCCCTGGAATAATGCCCAGGGTTCAGAGGCCACGTACCCTGAACCCAAAACATTCAGAGAAAATAGTTGACTGGCTCACACAGGACACCCAATCTTCAACAGCTTCCGCTAAGAACCTTGACGCACCATCCTCCTCCAGCTCAGCTTTGGTCACCTGCTCTCAAGTTACCACTCTCCCGCCCGCCGCCACCACCACCACTACCACCACAGCCACTTCACTTGATCCCTCAGAGGAGTTATTTACACATCAGTTGGATGAAATTAGTGATGCGCAACCATTATTGCCAAAGGATGTAGATAACAGGGATATGTCTCAGTCAGGCAGCATTACACACATGGACATACAGTGTGATGATGATGATGTTGTACCCGCTGCTGCTTCCTTTGCTGAGGTGTCAGATACAAGTGAAGTGGTTGATGATGACGATGTGTCCGTGGATGCCACGTGGGTGCCTGCTTGAAGAGAAGAAGAAGAGGGGGAAAGTTCAGAAGGGGAGACAGAGAGAAGGAGGAGACGAGTTGGAAGCAGGGAGAGGTCGTCGCAAGGAGCTAGTGACACAGTCAGACAGCATGTATCGGCACCCGGGGTCAGCCAGACAGCACGCCAATCAACGCATGCTGTTGCCACCACCAGAATGCCGTCATTGCAAAGCTCAGCAGTGTGGCATTTTTTTTGTGTGTCTGCCTCTGATAACAGCGATGCCATTTGCAACCTGTGCCAAAAGAAACTGAGTCGTGGGAAGTCCAACAGCCACCTCGGTACAACTGCTTTGCGAAGGCACATGATCTCACATCACAAACGCCAATGGGATCAACACATGAGTACAAGCAGCAGACAAACTCGAAGCCACCATCCTCCTCCTGGTCCAGCATCTTCAGCCACGTCAACCACTGCTGTCCTCCTTGCCCCCTCTCAACCACCCGCCACTCCGCCTCTCACCTTCAGCAGTTCCATCTCATCTGCCCACAGTCAGGTGTCTGTAAAGAAAATGTTTGAGCGTAAGAAGCCAATGTCACAGAGTCACCCCCTTGCCCGGCGTCTGACAGCTGGCTTGACGGAACTCTTAGCCCGCCAGCTTTTACCATACCAGCTGGTGGAGTCTGAGGCCTTCAAAAAATTTGTCACTATTGGGACACCACAGAGGAAGGTACCCGGACAATTTTTTTTTTCACAAAAAAGGCAATCCCAAACCTCTACTCAGTGATTGAAAAGGAAGTCATGGCATCTCTGGCATACAGTGTTGGGGCAAGGGTCCATCTGACCACTGATACCTGGTCTGCAAAGCACGGTCAGGGCAGGTATATCACCTACACTGCGCATTGGGTCAACCTGCTGACGGCTGCCTAGCATGGAATGCGTGGCTCTGCAGCGGAGTTGGTGACACCGCCACGACTTGCAGGCAGGCCTACTGCCACCTCCTCTACTCCTCCTACTCCATCCTCTTCCATAACCTCCTCGGCTGAGTCCTCTTCTGCTGCGGCGTCTGGCTGCACATCAACTGAATCCCCCCAGCTCCCCAGGGGCTATTCCACATCCCGGATACGACAGTGTCACGCTGTCTTGGAGTTGACTTGCCTGAAAGCAGAGAGCCGCACCGGACCAGCACTCCTGTCCGCCCTGAACGCACAGGTGAATCAGTGGCTGACCCCGCACCAACTGGAGATCGGCAAAGTGGTGTGTGACAATGGAAGCAATTTGTTGGCGGCATTGAATTTGGGCAAGTTGTCACATGTGCCGTGCATGGCCCATGTGTTGAATCTCATCGTACAACGCTTTGTGTCTAAGTACCCAGGCTTACAGGACGTCCTCAAGCAGGCCAGGAAGGTGTGTGGCCATTTCAGGTGTTCCTACACGGCCATGGCGCACTTTTCAGACATTCAGCGCCGAAACAACATGCCAGTGAGGCATGATTTGCGACAGCCCGACACATTCGAATTCAACACTCCTAATGTTCGACCGCCTGCTCCAACAAGAAAAAGCCGTCAACGAGTATTTGTATGACCGGGGTGCTAGGACAGCCTCTGCGGAGCTGGGATTTTTTTTGGCACGTTACTGGATGCTCATGCGCAATGCCTGTAGGCTCATGTGTCCTTTTGAGGAGGTGACAAACCTAGTCATTCGCACCGAAGGCACTATCAGCGACCTCATCCCATTTGTTTTCTTCCTGGAGCGTGCCCTGCGAAGAGTGCTGGATCAGGCTGTAGATGAGCGTGAAGAGGAAGAGTTGTGGTCACCATCACCACCAGAAACAGCCTTGTCATCATCGCTTGCCGGACCTGCGGCAGCGCTGGAAGAGGAGTATGAGGAAGAGGAGTCAGAGGAGGAATGTGGCTTTGAGGAGGAGGAAGACCAACCACAGCAGGCATCCCAGGGTGCTCGTTGTTGTCACCTATCTGGGACCCGTGGTGTTGTACGTGGCTGGGGGGAAGAACAGACCGTCAATGACATCAGTGAGGATGAGGAACGGGAAATGAGTAGCTCGGCATCCAACCTTGTGCAAATGGGGTCTTTCATGCTGTCATGTCTGTTGAGGGACCCTCGTATAAAAAGGATGAAGGAGAACGACCTGTACTGGGTGGCCATGCTACTAGACCCCCAGTATAAGCAGAAAGTGACGGAAATGTTCCCAAATTACCGAAAGTCAGAAAGGATGCAGCAGTTCAAAACCAAACTAAAAAATATGCTTTACACAGCTTATAAGGGGGATGTCACAGCACAACGGGAATCTAACAGGGGAAGAGGTGAAAGTAATCCTCCTCCTACCGCGACTACGGCGGCAAGGACAGGATGCTTTACAGGTGTGTTGTTGATGGAGGACATGCAGAGCTTTTTCAGTCCTACACATCGCCACAGCCCTTCGGGATCCAGCCTTAGAGAACGACTCGACCGTCAGGTAGCAGACTACCTCGCCTTAACTGCAGATATCGAAACTCTGAGGAGCGATGAACCCCTTGACTACTGGGTGTGCAGGCTTGACCTGTGGCCTGAACTTTCCCAGTTTGCGATAGAACTTCTGGCCTGCCCCGCTTCAAGTGTCCTGTCCAGGAGGCATTGTCACTGACAAAAAAAGTCGCCTCGGTCAAAAAAGTGTTGATTACCTCACCGTCATTAAGATGAATGAGGCATGGATCCCGAAGGGACTGACAGTGGGGGATACGTTTGACTAACAAAAGGCCTAATGACATGCCTTGGCCTCAAAATGGTCCCCACGCTGCTGTATTTAATGTCTGCATACCGGATGAATTTCATGAATTCTCCGCCACCAACTAGGGTTCAAGCCGCAATGTTTTAGTCACCTTTCTGCCTGGAAAACATCAACTACTTTTTCAGCCTCTAGTGCTGCACTGTGGCTGCAAAAACAAAACAAAAAAAGGCACATACATGTGTCAATTCCCCTTCGTGATCGGTACCTTGTTGTGGTGAAGGGGCTTGCGTATCACAATGAAGCGATCATCACCTCTATGAGTGTGTTGGCAATGTTGCCACACCCCAGATAAGGCCGTTGCTTCGTTATAATCAGACTAAAAGCGATCGGCTGGATAATTTTTTATAGAAAAAACATTATTTTTCTTTTTTTTTTTTAAGTTGTATGGGTTTTTAATACATAAAATAAAAAATCATAAAAAAGTCTCTTAATAGTTTATTAGAAATAATGCAGACAATTTAAAACATCCCCATCAATTCCAATACAAAGCAAGTAGAGAGCTCAGAACAAAATATTTCAGGATGTTGTTAATTCGACAATGGTTAATCAATTCGACACAGGTCCCCGGATAGGGGACGTAACAGGGATTAAAATGATAGGAATAGTACTAGTTAAGGCATCACTCATATAGGGTGTCACAGCACATTGCTCCGTGCACGCGCAGTGCCCCAACTCAAGAGTAAAAGGACCAACCAAGCTGATTTTTCCATCTCCCGGTCCCTAAAATCAATTCAGTTTGGTGTATCAGAGTTTGGTCTGTCACTGTGAAGGCAGTCGAAGGTACCCGGCCTAAATTTTTTTTAAACAAAAGGCAATCCCTGATATGGGACGTAACAGGGATTAAACTGATGAGAATAGTACTACAGAAAATACCACTCATATCGGGTGTGACAGTAAATTGCACGGCGCAGACGCAGTGACCGCGACGTGGATTCAAACAAAGGTGAGGGAGCCAGCGTTTTTTTAACCATCTCCCCGTTCAAAAAATCTATTTAATAAATGGACCCCAGATTGGGGACGTCACGTAACAGGGATTAAACTGATGAGAATAGTACTACAGAAAATACCACTCATATCGGGTGTGACAGTAAATTTCACGGCGCAGACGCAGTGACCGTGGCGTGAATTCAAACAAAGGGGAGGGAGCCAGCATTTTTTTAACCATCTCCCCGTTCAAAAAATCACATCAATTCAATTCACCTTTCGGGGACCCTTGGTGTTGTACGTGGCTGGGTGGAGGAAGAAACCTTCAATGACATCAACGGGACATGGCTAGCTTGGTATCCAACCTTGTGCAAATGGGAAGTTTGCGGTTGGGCAAATGGACTGTTTGCGGTGCATTAAAAGGAGAGTTTGGTCTGTCAATGTCTGTGAAGCGGGCGTAACCCTTATACTACCTGATCAATACAACATCATACCTGATCGTATACACACACTGGATGTTTTAAACCACGTTGTTCAAAAAAATTTAGGATTGTTAGGTGATTTATGCCCTTTATGGATTAAAATCCAACTCTGCGTCAACTATGTAATTTTCCATGGGAGTTTTGCCATGGATCCCCCTCCGGCATGCCACAGTCCAGGTGTTAGTCCCCTTGAAACAACTTTTCCATCACTACTGTGGCTAGAAAGAGTCCCTGTGGGTTTTAAAATTCGCCTGCCTATTGAAGTCAATGGCGGTTCGCCCTTTCGCGAACATTTGCAGAAATTTGCGTTCGGCGTTGGCGAATGGAAAATTTTATGTTTGCGACATCTCTAACAGCCCAGGTTCTTATCGCAGGCTGCAGCTTCACAGCACAATCAAAGGTGAGCATACCTCCCAAAAGTCCCGCATCTGGCAGGACAGTCCCGGTTTGCAGTGGATGTCCTGCATTCCTGGTACGGGGGATGTATGTCCCACTTTCAGGCAGCTGTCTCTGCTTCCATAGGAAGCACAGACAGTTGACTGTAATGATGAGGAAAAGAGCGGTCGGCTCCCTGCTTCATCATTCCTCCCCCTGCTTGATCTCCACACTATGTGTGTGGAGTTTTTTTTTTTACCTTCCTGTGAAGGGGTCACAATGCTGGGCATAATTCTGTGAGGGGGCACAGCTGGGCATAATTCTGTGAGGGGGCACAGCTGGGCATAATTCTGTGAGGGGGCACAGCTGGGCATAATTCTGTGAGGGGGCACAGCTGGGCATAATTCTGTGAGGGGGCACAGCTGGGCATAATTCTGTGAGGGGGCACAGCTGGGCATAACCTGTGAAAGGGGCACAGCTGGGCATAACTTGTGGAGGGACACAACTGGGCATAATTCTGTGAGGGGGCACAGCTGGGCATAACCTGTGAAGGGGGACAATGCTGGGCATAATCCTGTGAAGGGGGCACAAGCTGGAGAGAAGTCTGTGAGGGGGCACAGCTGGGTATAACTACTGTGAAGGGGCACATATCTATCATAACTACTGTGAGGGGGCACATATCTGGACATAACCTGTAAAGGGGCACAATGTTGGCATAAATACTGTGTGTTTGCATAAAGGAGGAATAATTACTATGTGGGGGCATTTAGGGGACTGGCTGGGATTAGGTGTTTAGTTATGTTTTGGGCGGAGTTAGAGGCGTGGCCTTTCACAAAAAAATTTGCTTTGCACACCGCACATGGGGTCCCCCTTCCTTCTTTTCAAAAGTTGGGAGGTATGGACTTGGTGAGTCATAGCAGTCAGCCTTGATGAACTATGAAGGACCCCAGGGCTTCCGACACTGTAAGCCTGCTGTTTGGGCACAATAGTGTTGTCCTAACAGCAACCTGTGTCATACTGACACAGAACATATTGTATTAGCATGTAGGAGTAGGCTAATACATTATAAGTGTCAAATAAAGTTAGAAAATATTAATCCCATAATGGGATTAAAAAATGTTATAAATATTGTAATAAAAACGTTTAAAAAAAATCACAGCCTCACCTAAACAAGTAGCCTTTATTAAGCGTGAAATACATGTTTATGTGCACACATAAAAAAAAATTTAAAAAAATGCACATATTAGGTATCCACACAAGCATAATAACCTGACAAATTTAATTACCAGGTTATTTAGTGTGCAACATAAACAGCATAAATAATAAACAAAAAATGACATTAAAAAATCACTTTTTTTCTATATTTTCACAGCAAAAAAATTATATAAATTACAAAGTAATTTATATGTACCCCTGGATAGATCATCAGCATCTGATCGGCGGGGGGCTGACACCCGGGACCCCCGCCGATCAGCTGTTTGAGAAGGCAGTGGCGCTCCAGCAGGGGCGGGGCTAAGCTCCATTTAAGTGAACAGAGCTTAGCCCCGCCAGGCCAGTGATACTAGTCGTGACATCACTAGGCCAGCGGTAAACAGTGAGAAGGCCACGGCGCTACTGGAGCGCCGCTGCCTTCTCAAACAGCTGATCGGCAGGGGTCCCGGGTGTCGGACCTCCGCCGATCATCAGTTTAACAAAATGCAAAACCCCTTTAAGCCAGAAAGCCAAAAAATGCCACCTAATTAAAAAACCTGTATGTGAAAACACTACATGTCACCAGAAACAGAGCAGCAAAGTGATGATACAAATCTGCCCTTTGCAACATCCGGCCCAGTGTGGGAAGGTGTCAAGTGGAGAGGATGGGAGTGGTAGTCTGGATGGTGGCAGTATATTCCATTTCATTGCTCCCCTAGGGGCCGCGTGCACAGTGAATTGAAGACGCTCCATTTGTTTCCCTCAGGGCACACCCTGATTTAGGGTTTCCAGCCCGATTGTGGTTGGGGGCCTTTGGTCAAGGTATGTAAGGCAGGTAACCGGGCGTTGCAACACAACGATGAGGCGGGCTTGGTGAAATAAATAAACATTTTTTTACTGAAAACTTTGGCAGTGTGCAAATACACGCACTTTTAGAAAGTGGCACAATTCTTACAAATTGCGCAAACAATTCCTGAGGTTTTGTATATGGGGTGAGCAGTTCAGGTGCTCCCTGAGTAGATTTCCAAATAAATAGAGCTATCTTCCCCATTCTGGCTGAGGTGTGCAATTCTCTCTGTATATATATATATATATGTATATGTCCATGCCCACCGCCATTCTGCCATCCAGGGTGGACACGGGCACCATATCACTCACCCTGCAGTTGCCCGGCGGCCCAGCCCCACTACTGGAAGGCAGAAAAGGCTCAATGGGGCTGGGCTGCCAGACAAAAGTACAGTGAGTGATGCGGTGCCCATGTCCGGGGTCCTGTGTCTGGCGGTAGGAAGCTGCAGCCTGGCTGCCAGGTCTCCTCCTCTCTCCTGTGGGGTACAGACATGCTCCCTGATCCTTAAAGGGCCAGCAAACCAGAACATTATCTTCTCCAACCAATGGCTGGGCATCTGTGGATATTTTGGTGTGGTGTGCTTTTCAGTTTGTCTGCCTGTGTACTGTACTCTGTCTACCTACTCTGACCCTCAGCTGCCTTCTCTGACTTCTGCCTGTTTACCGTATTCACCCTAATCTGCCTGCCCAGACCTCAGACTTGTTTTACAGATATGCGTGAACTCTCCCTGTCCTGACCTCAGCCTGTTTCCTGATCGAGTATTGCCTGTTCCATTGGTCCTTTGCACCAGTGTATCTGACCCCTGTGGGTCAGCCGCCAACTACACAGGGCCTATTCCAAGAGGTAGCAGCCTGGTGGCTCCCCTGCAGCGAAGGCCAGATCCCTATATATGGATTAAAGGGTGAAAACCGGGGGACTGCCAGGATAACGGCGTCAGATTTCAGAGTCTAATCTTCTCTCCCTCAAGGTTTGGCACCTAGTTCTGCCCTCTTTGAATCCCCATGGGATGACGTTCCCATGCTTGTTCTGCTGCTCTCTATATTTTTGCTTCGGTTTGCTGCACACTCATTTTTCATTTGACAAACTAGAAAAACAGCCTATCTAGAGAGGTGGGGGGAGCAGACCCACCTAGCAACTGTTGCTATGGGGAGAATGTTTACCCTTTGTCCACATCAAAATATATACAGGTCCTTCTAAAAAAATTTGCATATTGTGATAAAGTTCATTATTTTCTGTAATGTACTGATAAACATTAGACTTTCATATATTTTAGATTCATTACACACCAACTGAAGTAGTTCAAGCCTTTTATTGTTTTAATATTGATGATTTTGGCATACAGCTCATGAAAACCCCAAATTCCTATCTAAAAAAATTAGCATATTTCATCCGACCAATAAAAGAAAAGTGTTTTTAATACAAAAAAAGTCAACCTTCAAATAATTATGTTCAGTTATGCACTCAATACTTGGTCGGGAATCCTTTTGCAGAAATGACTGCTTCAATGCGGCGTGGCATGGAGGCAATCAGCCTGTGGCACTGCTGAGGTGTTATGGAGGCCCAGGATGCTTCGATAGCGGCCTTAAGCTCATCCAGAGTGTTGGGTCTTGCGTCTCTCAACTTTCTCTTCCCAATATCCCACAGATTCTCTATGGGGTTCAGGTCAGGAGAGTTGGCAGGCCAATTGAGCACAGTAATACTGCAGCATACGGGTAGGCTACCCGACACTGCTAGATTTGAGTGTGTAGTTCCCTTTAAGCCAGTCAGGCCGGTTACCGGCAATCCTTATCACAGCCAGCAGAGGGAGCCCCCAGTTCAGTATAAATAGGCTAGGGCCTAGCTCAGGAAGTTTAGAAGTTTCCAGACTCAGTTCAGAGAGGGTTTCCCTCCTGAGTCCGTATGCATAGAAGTCAGAAGGGCATAGCTAAACAGCCTGAAGACACAGAATACCACAGAGGCCGATCAGATAAAGCAAGAGGTACTCAAGATAACAGAGGAGGTACTAGATAAGGACAGCTTCAAGGGTACGCCAGATAAAGGGCATTAGACCTTGGAGAGAAAGTCACATGTAGCAGGACCAGTCAGGAATCGTGTGCAAACCGCCTGTACTGCATCTCCTGTAATCAACACTCTGTATAATACATTGCTAAGACCGGCCATTCTGTACTCCCAAGAACCAGCTGTATTCACTGATATTCAGTAAAAGTTCCAGTTTTTGTTGGCTATCCTATGCTTGCTTCATTCTTCTACAATACCATACACGGCGTGTCACCGTTTAATTGACACTGGCGTCACGAACTGTTCAATACCTGCCTGTTCCAGTATTTGCCCCAATTGAAGACGACAGTGGATCCCAGGTTAGTGGTCAATCTGCACTACAAAGCCCAGCATACACTACTGACCCCCTGGGACACTGCAATACCATGGTCAGTAAACCATTTACCAGTGGTTTTGGCACTGTGAGCAGGTGCCAGGTCGTGCTGAAAAATGAAATCTTCATCTCCATAAAGCTTTTCAGCAGATGGAAGCATGAAGTGCTCCAAAATCTCCTGATAGCTAGCTGCATTGACCCTGCCCTTGATAAAACACAGTGGACCAACACCAGCAGCTGACATGGCACCCCAGACCATCACTGACTGTGGGTACTTGACTTCAGGAATTTTGGCATTTCCCTCTCCCCAGTCTTCCTTCAGACTCTGGCACCATGATTTCCGAATGACATGCAAAATTTGCTTTCATATGAAAAAAGTACTTTGGACCACTGAGCAACAGTCCAGTGCTGCTTCTCTGTAGCCCAGGTCAAGCGCTTCTGCCACTGTTTCTGGTTCAAAAGTGGTTTGACCTGGGGAATGCGGCACCTGTAGCCCATTTCCTGCACACGCCTGTACACGGTGGCTCTGGATGTTTCTACTCCAGACTCAGTCCACTGCTTCCGCAGGTCCCCCAAGGTCTGGAATCGGTCCTTCTCCACAATCTTCCTCAGGGTCCGGTCACCTCTTCTCGTTGTGCAGCGTTTTCTGCCACACTTTTTCCTTCCCACAGACTTCCCACTGAGGTGCCTTGATACAGCACTCTGGGAACAGCCTATTCGTTCAGAAATTTCTTTCTGTGTCTTACCCTCTTGCTTGAGGGTGTCAATGATGGCCTTCTGGACAGCAGTCAGGTCGGCAGTCTTACCCATGATTGCGGTTTTGAGTAATGAACCAGGCTGGGAGTTTTTGAAAGCCTCAGGAATCTTTTGCAGGTGTTTAGAGTTAATTAGTTGATTCAGATGATTAGGTTAATAGCTCGTTTAGAGAACCTTTTCATGATATGCAAATTTTTTTAGATAGGAATTTTGGGTTTTCATGAGCTGTATGCCAAAATCATCAATATTAAAACAATAAAAGGCTTGAACTACTTCAGTTGGTGTGTAATGAATCTAAAATATATGAAAGTCTAATGTTTATCAGTACATTACAGAAAATAATGAACTTTATCACAATATGCTAATTTTTTTAGAAGGACCTGTATATATGGAATACCAAGACATTTTTGACTGCAATAATAGCTTTTAAACCAATTTTGTCAAATAATTTCTGCTGCCCTATCTGAGCACAATATGGCTACATGCACACGACCGCATGTGTCCGCAAAAGAAAAAGCCAGAGACGTTCTGTATGGCATCCGTTTTTTTTTTGCGGATCCATTGTAATAATGCATATCCTTGTCCGCAAACTAGAAAAAAATAGGACATGCACAATTTTTTTGGCGGGGCAACGGAACAGACATACTGATGCGGACAGCACACGGTGTGCTGTCCGCGTTTTTTGCGGACCCATTGAAATGAATGGGTCCACATCCTATCCGCAAAAAAAACTGAATGGACACGGAAACAAACAACGTTTGTGTGCATATAGCCTATATGATAGAAGGAGGGAAGCTTTGCAGAATTTCTTACAAGCAGGTTAAACCCTTACAGGACACCTATGAGAGACCGTGAGTGTCCGGTTTACTCTGCCTAAACAGGATGATTGAAGCTCTCCCTGTAACAAGGTGCAGTGATGGCCAGTTCGCAGTGTTCGCCAGCGAACACATGCAATCTGCCATCTTAACTGACAAGTCCAGCGAGGCACAGGTAAGTCCTTACTTGTGCCTGTGCGCGAGCTGGTCTGAAATGAAATGCGGTCTCCGGGAGCAGGCCGGTCCGACAAAGGCCCCCGGAGGCTGTTCTCGGAACTGCCTGCTCCCGGAGACCGCATTTCATTTCAGACCGGCTAGCGCACAGGCACAGGTAAGGACTTATTAGTTAAGATGGCAGATTGCATGTGTTTGCTGGCGAACACTGCGAACTGGCTATATCTAACAAAGTGTGTACACAGAAGGCTGCCAATAACTGTGTGTGGACAAAATCAGGACTTTCTGTCTCTCCTAGGAGTCCTGTCAGGATTAACTCAGAAATTCGGCTCCAAATGATATAAACCTTTATATCACGGAGCTCAGCTTCTCCCCCTCTATCAAATATTGTGCTCAGGTAAGGCAGCAGAAATCATCTGACAAGTTCACTTTAAGTAGATAATATATCTTATGTCAAATGTTTTTTTTTTGCATTGTTCCACTGGTGTCTGAAAGTGATCTAGGTATTTTCTTAGTTCCATGTACTGCATCCACCTACAAATGCTCCAACAGACTCTGTATCAGCAAAACAAATCCGGAGTGTGATGGAATCCCAGACTGCACTAATGGCTCCGATGAACAAAACTGCGGTGAGTACATGAACAGCACTGCCCAATCCTATCTTCTTACTTTTAACTCCTTAGTGATAGCCTGTTTTGCACCCATTTGGACTTTAAATCCGCTGTCTGACGAGACGTCTGTGATTGTGACTTCCTGAGAGAGAGTGATCCCTTACACTAGTAAATGAAATGACATGCCTGCACTATGCCCTACACAACCTCCTACTTATTTCATAATGTCTGGACCCATGAAAGGTCCTCTTTAAGGTCCCTTTACACAGCACGACGAAGTAGCAGATTGTCGGGAAGGAAGCGTTCCTTCCCAACAATCTGTTGATCGCTAGCGGAGGAGACTGGTGCATTTACATGCAGCAATCTCCTCCAGAGTATGGGGAGGAGCGATCACTAATGCCATCACTCTTCCACATACAGACTTGTTTCCTGGCAGCAGATCATGTTTACACAGCACAATCTGCCACCGGGAAACAAGAATTTTTTGGTGCTTCACAAGCGATCCAATTACCATATGAATGAATGTTTCGCTCATTCATTGGGTAATCGGCGGTGCATTTACACCGCCAGATCATCGCTAACGAGCGTTACTATGAACACTCATTAGCGATGATCTGTTCAATTCTCGGCCCGTGTAAATGGCCCTTTAGTGATCAAGCAATTGCTTTTATTTTTTCACTGTTGCATTCCAAGAACTATGAATTTTTTTACTTTTCAGTCAATGTAGCTGTATGAGGGCTTCTTTTTTGCTGGACAAGTTGTAGTTTTGAATTCACCATTTTGGGGTACACATAAGGCCTCTTTCACACCATTGTATGGCTTTTTCAGTGTTTTGCAGTCCGTTTTTCATGGATCCGTTGCTCTGTTTTTTTTTTTTTTTCTGTTCCGTTTCTGTTCTATTTTTTCGTTCCGTTTTTCCGTATGGCATATACAGTATACGGTAATTACATAGAAAAAATTAGGCTGGGCATAAAATTTTCAATAGATGGTTCCGCAAAAACGGAACTTATACGGAAGACACATGGATGCATTTCCGTATGTGTTCCGTTTTGCGGACCCATTGACTTGAATGGAGCCACGGAACGTGATTTGCTGGCAATAATAGGACATGTTCTATCTTTCAACGGAACGGAAAAACAGAAATACGGAATCGGAATGCATACAGAGTACATTTCCGTTTTTGGGCGGAACCATTGAAATGAATGGTTCCGTATACGAACCGTATATGGAACGCAAAAAACGGCCCCTAAACGGAAAATAAAAACGGTCATGTGAAAGAGGCCTAATTCATTGATTAACTTTTATTAACTCTTTCCAGTGGGATGTAAAATAAACCATCATTTTGCCATTGTCTTTTTACATTTTAAATTTTGCAACGTATAAATACAATCATAGTAATACCAAATATGTATAGTTTATATTTTTTTTTTAGTTTTACTACCTTAAAAAAAAAAAAAAGTTTTTGCATAATCGTATTCCAAGACCCCTTAATTGTTTTTTTTTGAGGAAACCTGCAGTTTTCATCAGTGCCATTTTGGGGTACATAAGGTACTTTGATTGCTTTTTAATACATTTTCTGGGTGGTGGATACGTAAAAAACAGCTATTCTAGTGTTTTTTTACGGTGTTCCCTGAGCAGGATAAATAATGTGATAATTGTATAGCAAAGATCGCGCTGCAGCACTGTGTGGGAGGAGTGCACAGGCAGATTCCCGGGCTTCTCCTACACAGTCCGGCAGTGAGATCTGTGCCTGCAGGGCTGAATGATGAAGCAGCTGGCCTGGAGGAGAGCTGAGTGGTCAGTAGGTAAAAGGATGGGCAGCTCCCCTGCGCTCTAGCAATGAGTGCTTCTATCTGTACTGTGGGAAGCACTCATTGCATTCGGACTGATGCCCCTCCCCCCTTCCTTCTTCCAGCAGTTCTGGACTTAGCCTTTCTGCTGCCTAATGCGAAAACTGAAATGGCGCAGCCCTCTCCCGTCATCAATATCTGATCAGCTTTTTGAAGAGAAGGCGGTGCTTCTCTTTATTACCCTGCCCATTGTCTTAGAGGTGCAGTGTAATTATAAGTACTCATTCCATTCACTTGAATGGAGTAGGTACTTGTAATTGCACTACGCCGCAGTTGCTGCAAAGGAAACGAGGATAGGTCATCAATAGTAAAAAATGGACAACCTCTTAGCATGTTGCACAGACTGCCAGAGGAGGCAAAAAATTCAAGAGAGGTTGTCCGCTCCCTGCTTCACCATTCTTCTCAGAAACAAACAGTAAATACTCACCTGGTTCCTTCAATGATCACAGCTCAGATGCCGACGCTCCCTAGCAGCAGTACTATGTGGTCACACATTGTGCTGCTGGCTGTGTAGGAGGAATGGAGGACTCGGCCTCAGCTTTTCCTATACAGCAAGTGCAATGTGTGACCGCATTGTGCTGCTGCTGGGGAGCACCGGCATCTGAGCTGTAATCATTGGAGGAACCAGGTGAGAATTTACTTTTTTTTTTTTTTTTTACTTCCTGTTTAGGGGCACATGTAGGCATAACTATTCTGAGGGGCCACATGTGGACATAACTACTATGAAGGGGGCACAGCTGGGCATAACTACTCTGACAGAGCACATTTGGGCATAACTACTCTGAGGGGGCATATCTACTATGAAAGGGTTACATATCTTGGCATAACTACTCTGAGAGGGCACATCTGTGTATAACTACTATGAAGGGGGCACATGTGGGCATAACTACTCTGAGAAGGCATATCTTGGCACATCTACTGTGAAAGGGACACATATCTGGGCATAACTATTGTGAGGAGCCACATGTTGGGGCATAACTACTGTGAGGGGGCACATATCTGGGCATAACTACTGTGGGGAGCACATCTGGACAAAGCAATTGTGAAGGGGGCACATATCTAGCCATAATTACTGTCAAGGGGGCAAATGTGAGCATTACTACTGTGAAGGAGGCACAATGTAGGCATATCTACAAAGGGCACAATGTGGGCATTACTAATGTGAATGGGCACATATGGGCATTACTACTGTGAAGGGAGCCCGATGTGGGCATAACTACTGAGGGGCACAATGTGGGCATTACTACTGTAAATGGGGCACATATGGGCATTACTACTGTGAAGGGGGCACAGTGTGGGTATTACTACCATGGTCTGGCACAAAGGGGGAATAATTACTGTGTGGGGGCATTAAAGGGACCAGGTGTGTACAGTAATGGTTTGGGTGGACTTAGAGGCTGGGCCTAGTATGAAAAAAAATTGGAGCACATGTCATGCTGCGACTACAAATGCAACATGACAGTTGCAAAAATCTAACACTGTTGGATTTTTGATCACACATGACTATGCCATCATAGACCACAATGCAAGTTGTGTGCGCCTGTGCCTTGCCTGCAACTTTTCTGCAATTTGGCTGTTTTTACAGTGTTGGATTTTTGTGACTGCCACGTCATGTCACATCACAATCCCATTGAAAATCATTAGATGTGACATTGAGATATTTGTTGTTGTAGCCATAGCCTTAACCAGACATTTTTGTGCTGTACTTTATCTTAAACTACTAAAATTCAATTCATTTTTTTCTTTCCACACTTTAAAAACTGCATTAAATTAAACTGCGCCAATGAAAAAATGAAAGTTTTTGAACAATGAATAAATTCTGTAATTGATGGTTATAAAACTCACTCCCCCTCGGTGAATGCTTTCAGATTATTTCCCTTCACTATTTTATATAAACTCGTGCTCTTCCCAATACTGTGAAGTTACTGTCCTATAAAAGTGTTTAAAACACACATTATCCCAAATACATGTATATTCTACAAACCCTTTAATGTGCTAGGTATATCTCTGACCATGTAGCCGGACCTATGAAGCCTACAAAAGCCTATTCTATGGTGTTCCAACTAAGGGCAAGATAAACTAGTGACAGATTCCCGTAAACAGCCATTTTGCTAAAATTTTGTATTGAAAAGTTCCAGCGCATGCCAATGAGTGCAGAATATTATAAGCTACTGATTTTCTCTGCCCCCTAATCAAGTTGGAAAAACCTGTCAATCAAGAGCAGGGGGCGGAGAAAATCAGACGCTCATGGACATCAGGACTCGTTGGCATGTGCTGGAGCTGTTAGAGCCTAGCAGCATAAACTGCTGACAGATTCCCTTTAACAAATGAGATATTTCTATATTCTTTCCGTAAAACCTTCTCATATATTCCTTGTACTCCATATCCGTTACATCATTTATGTATAAGGTTCCCAATAATTTCAGGTGTCATAAATTAGACACAGCTTGCCTATATAAAGAACACTGGAAGGAGGTGTGCATCTCCAATATGTCCGCCCCTGTATAGTTTTTGGAAATACTGTAAAAACTAGAGAGACAGCATTTAAAAAATAGTAAACCATCTCTTGCTGTATTAACAATGTGAAATGAACAATTTTCTTTCCTTCTTGCAGATTGCGGTTCTGCTCCTGTACTACCTTTTAACAAGATAGTTGGAGGCAGTGGATCTCTGCGAGGAGAATGGCCATGGCAAGTTAGTCTGTGGCTAAGAAGAAAGGAGCACAAATGTGGAGCTGTTCTGATCTCGGACCGTTGGCTGCTGTCGGCTGCCCACTGCTTTGACATGTAGTTATTGACAGGGGCATTCTGTGTTGGGTACTAGGACAGAAGACGGGATGTGTGAGGGACTGAGTACTGTAGAATTATAGAAGTAAAAAAAGTACTTATTGTCTAGTGTTTGACTACATAATCATTTTCTCTGTCTATCAGTTACAATGACCCCAAGGTATGGGCAGCATACCTGGGAACCCCTTTCCTCAATGGGGTAGAAGGAAGAGTGGAGAAGATTTTCCGAATCCACAAACATCCCTTCTACAACGTGTACACTCTGGATAATGATGTGGCTCTGCTGGAGCTGCCTTCACCTCTCGCCTTTACAAATCTAATAAAGCCTATCTGCCTCCCAGACTCCAGTCACAGCTTTGTAGAGGGAACAAAATGCTTCATTACAGGATGGGGCTCTACTAAGGAAGGAGGTAACCAACTACAAATCACAAGCTGAACCAAAATATAATGATAAATCGCATGTGATGCTTAAAGGAACATGTAAACAGAGAGGAAGGATCCAGCACCAGTGTGAAAGTTTTCGGTCTGGTCTTTATTTCACCAAAATGACATATACAGGTCCAGTGACACCTTCTCCCACTCACACCCGATTTACGCGTTTCAAACACTGCTGTTCTTCATCATATGATCACGATTATGATGAAGAACAGCAGTGTTCGAAACGCGTAAATCGGGTGTGAGTGGGAGAAGGTGTCACTGGACCTGTATATGTCATTTTGGTGAAATAAAGACCAGACCGAAAACTTTCACACTGGTGCTGGATCCTTCCTCTCTGTTTACATGAACATTCATCAGGACTTACTTGGGTCTTTTCCGTGCACCTATCTACAGGAGAATTACGGCTGGATAGATCTCTTTTTCTAAGCTTAAAGTAACACTCTAGAGAAAAAGTATGCTGTGTGCCCTGAGGGGGCAGTGCATGACACAGGGGTCATGCACCTCTGCTCCCTGCATTAAAGGCCATCTGTCAGCAGATTGGTACCTATGACACTGGCTGACCTGTTACATGTGCGCTTGGCATCTGAAGGCATCTGTGTTGGTCCCATGTTCATATGTGCCCGCATTGCTGAGAAAAATTATGCTTTAATATATGCAAATTAACCTCTTGGAGCAATAGGGGCATTGCTATTACACCTAGAGGCTCAGCATTTTGTGCACTTTGATTGACAGGGTCAGGTATGATGATGTTTTCACTGCCTGGCCCTGTCGATCAAAGTGAGGAAGCCATGGCAGTTGCAGAGAGATCAGAGCCTCTAGGTGTAATGACAACACCCCTGTTGCTCCTAGAGGCTCATTTGCATATAATAAAACATCATTTTCCTCAGCAATGCAGTCACATATGTACATGGGACCAACACAGATCCTTTCAGCAGCCAAGTGCACATGTAACAGGTCAGCCAGTTTCATAGAGACACCCTTTACACATACCTTTGTATCAATTTTGTTAATTGTATTTCATTCAATGCCTAAGTCTGAATTTGCACTGTGTTTGCAGTGTCAATTTGACTTAAGTTCTGCAAATCTCCCGACTTGTATGTCAACAGAACAGAGGCAAAAGAGAGTCCTTTTGGTTTCCATTGGGCTGGTATACAGTATATGTTTTTTGTGAGCTGTATACTGCTCATGGGAGTTGTATGTCACTATATGTCTATACAGTAGCACACAGTGGAGATATTCATAGGAGAATTCTCAGAACAAGGTATGCTGCAAAAGCAGTGAGAATAGGCTCTAAGTAGCACATTACAAACATACAACAGGATTTGGGGAATTCTATATCTCCTTATGGAGAGTGCCTTAAGTGGACTGAGGAGTCTTATAGGCCTGGCAACGCTCCTCTGGAATTCTATGAAGGGGATATGCAAATAAGCTCTTAGCAAGCGCCTCATCTGCAGACAGCTGTTTCAGGGTGATTGCCCCTGATCAGTGCAGAGCAGAGAGTACTGGCTTAGGCTACTTTCACACATGCGTTTTGGTTTCAATTGTTCAGATCCGGCAGAGGATCTCAAAACCTGCCCAAAATTGTTCCTTTTCTTTTACACATCAATTATTATTATTTATTATTAAAGCGCCATTCATTCCATAGCGCTGTACATATGATAAGCGATGCACATACATAATACAGACAATTGCACTAAGCATGAACAAGACGAGTTACAAACTGGTACAGAAGGAGAGAGGGCCCTGCCTGTGAGGGCTTACAATCTACATGATATGGGAGAAGGACACAGTAGGTGAGGGTGAAGCGGGTCATGGCGGTATAGAGGCAGCAGGGTCACTGGTTGTAGGCTTGTCTGAAGAGGTGGGTTTTCAGGTTTCTTTTGAAGGATTCTACTGTAAATGAGAGTCTTATATGTTGTGGTAGCGAGTTCCAGAGTATGGGGGATGCACGGGAGAAATCTTGAAGTCGATTGTGGGAAGAGGCGATAAGGGGAGAGAAGAAGGTATTGTGAGGATCGGAGAGTGCGTGTGGGGATGTATCGGGAAAGTAGCTCAGAGATGTAGGGAGGGGACAGGTTTTGAATGGCCTTGTATGTATTTGTTAGTACTTTGAAGTGAATTCGTTGGGCATTGGGGAGCCAGTGAATATGCTTCTGTTCCGTTCCGATGCGGTTGTGTGAAATCAAAACAGAACAAACTGGATCTATCACGAAATACATTGAAAGTCAATGGGTGACGGATCAGTTTTTTTTAGGATCCTAAAAAAAAACGGATCCGTCATTATTGACTTACATTGTTTTTAGGATCCAGTGTGTTCAGTTTTGATGACCAGGCACAAAACCGCAGCTTGCAATGATTTTGTGTCCGGTCACAAAACGGAATGCTGACAGTACGGAAGGCATCCTAAATAGATCTCTTTCCATTCAGAATGCATGGGGACAAAACGGAACTGGTTTGGCCCAGTTTTGAGATGCTCTGCCAGATCTCAAAACCAGAATTCCAAAATAGATATGTGAAAGTAGCCTTAACTGGGTGAGAGGCCTAGGTCAGGATTTGGGGAATACAATATCTCATTATGGAGAGCGCCTTAAACAGCATGAGGAGTCTTCTAGGCCAGGCAATGCTCCTCTTGAATTCTAGGAAGAGGGTATGCAACAGAAAAGAGTCGCATATTAGGCCACGTTCACAGCAGCGTTAGTAATGCAAAACAGCTAAAATACAGAAGTGCTGGATTTGGCACATAAATGACCCAAATAGACTCCATTGAGTTTCCATTTCTTTTTGTGGAAAAATGTCCTGTATACAGAGGGTTTTTACATAAGTGGACCTGCCTTTAGTATGAGACTTGTGTAGCAGTATTTCAATGAATGCTAGAAGTTTAGAAGGCAGAATATTACCTATTTTTTCATCAAGTAGAGGTTTTCAATATAGGTATAGGGAGACAATACGAACACGAGCAGTTAGGGTACAGACACATGTTAAGGTTTCTTGATGCTGTTTTGGAAGCCAAAATCAAGAGTTGATCATAAAAGTAGAGAAAGTATTGAGGACAGATACAACTTAATATTTTTTTTATATTTTTTTATTCACTTCTGGTTTTTGCTTCCAAAACTGCATCAGAAAACCTGAACATATGGCCATACCATTATACTATCTCACATGACATACTTTATTGACATCTCTAAAATACTTATATATGTTCTTTGCTTGTGTATATTTCAGGTCCAATGTCCAGACAGCTCCAGAAGGCCTCGGTCACCATTGTAGGAGATCAAACATGTAAAAAATTCTATCCCATTCAGATAAGCCCCAGAATGGTTTGTGCTGGGTTCATGCAAGGTGGTGTTGACAGTTGCTCTGTAAGTATATAATTTTTTTTTATTGAAGGGAATCTGTCAGCTCCAAAACATTCCCAAACTACAGATATAGGGGTATAGTGTAAGTGATGCAGAGTCCAGTTATCAGACACACTTGCATTCCAATGCTGTACTGCCACAAACCAGCAGTAAAATGCATTGATAGGACTCCTCTATGAGTCCTTTCCATTATGTTTGTGAGTCCTATCAATCCATTTTACTGCTGGTTTGTAGGAGCACCATGTTGGAATGCAAGTGAGTATAAAGATATATAATCAGACCCGGCACCACTTATGCTATACACTGCATACAGTAGTTGGGCGTGTTTCGGAGATGAGAGAATCCCTTTAAGATATATAAATAAAACATATTAGCATGTATTCACACAACAGTCAGCATTGCTTCTACACATGTTAGATTAAAGGGCTTCTGACAGCAATTTTCACCTTGCTAAACCGCTGACAGCACTAGGTAGGAGCTAGGGAGAGCAGTACAAAGATACCATTTGTTGAGACTTTATCATCAGGAGTAGCGTGAAAATGACACTTTATTCTGCCAGATTTTGCTCTCGCAATGCCTAAAAAGGCAGGGCTTCACTGTGGAGTGCTCTCTGCATTGAGTTGCTTCATAGCTCCCCTTTTATCATCTGAGTGACAGATGTACTGGTCTCCTGGTTGGACACTACAGCTGTCATTCAGAGCTGAGGAGAGGGGCTGTAAAGCAGCTCATTGCAGATAGAACTTCACAGTGTAGCTCATCCTTAGAACTTTAGGAGCAGAATAAAAGTCCTGATGAGAAAAGCTCCACAAATATTTGTACTGTACTCCCCAGCCTCTACCTACTGCTATCGAGTGCAGTTGAGCATGGTCAAAACTGCTGACAGACTCCCTTTGATGGAGTTGGCTACTTTAAAGTAAGACTTCCTAACATGCCATTAACTGCTATTTTGGGTTACATGTATCCCATGGATAGATATGCAAACAGTGGTCCAGCTGTATGATGGTGATTTACTATCTCTTGCTGTGACTACTTCTGCTCAGGAGTTGAACACCTCAAACTTCCATAGCATGCACAAATACAGGAGATTCTCTGGTCCGGGCAATGTAATGATATGCTGGTTCCTCTAGAGGAAAAACTTCTCTTTGTAATGGCTCTGGTTAAAGCCTCATGCACACGTGTTTTACGGTCCTCTATGGATACATGTGCGTGCAGCATTTTATTTCATCCCAATATAAAAAAAATGACTATTCTTCTCCGCAAAATGGACAAAAATAGGACATGTTCTATAATGTGCAGAATGGACACACGATGCAGACAGCACATGGATTACATCATTTTTTGTGGTTCCATAGAAATGACTGGGTCCGTAACTGCATCCAAACCGCCAAAAAAAATGTGGATCAGACGCAGACCAAAACTACAGTTGTGTGTGAAGGCCAAGCAGGGAATATAGAAATGGGTTGTCTAAACCAGAAAGCCTCTCTAGTAGGAAATAATCTATCCAGCATCAGGAGTAGATGGAAATACAAATGCATTAAAGGGATTATCCTAGACTTTAAAAGACCTCAGAGAGTGGCAGACCTGCAGTGGGGTTCATACTTACCTGGTCCCCACCCCGGGATTCTGGTTCTATTGCTCCCCGGCCGTCTCTGCAGCTCTGTGATGCTCTGGCATCAACATCCTGATGGGTGCGATGTGACCACTGCAGCCAATCACTGGCCACAACGGTAACCTGTGTCAAGTGCCACACGAGTGACAGGTCATCCTCCAAATGCACTGTACACCTTTGAACTTAGTGCATTTGGAGTACTATTTATGGACCACTAAGGTAATATCCATTGGATCACATGTTCAACTTGGATGACAAGATCAAAATACTATGAAGGTGATTCAGGAAAAGGGAAAAGTCGGTGTCATTTACCACCTGATAAAGGGGAGTATCACCCATGATATTGGTCCAATAACTAAGCATTATAGGATCCTGTCTTTCTGCTGTCTCTGAGCACTTGTTTTCTTTCTTTTTTACATATACCATATTTTTCGTTCCATAAGGATTTAGAGGAGCAAAATAAGACATCAGATCAGACTCCCAATCTTTATCAGACCTCAGATCAAACCCCCAATCTTTATCAGAACCCCAAATCAGACCTCAGATCAGACTCTTAATCTTCATCAGACCCACAAGCTTCATTATACCTCAGATCAGACATAAAATAAATAAAAGAACTTGCCTCTCCTGCTCTGGACGATGCCACCACTCATTATATCCAGTGAGCTCTTCCTGTACTCACCGCTCCCTGGTCTTCTGCTGCTGCAGCTCTGCACTGAGGGGCTGATGTTGCACAGCATGACGTCATAGTGTGCACTACCCGCTGACACTGTACATAGTCAGGACACAGCACAGTGGGCACTTGGCAGAAGACAAGGGAGCAGTGAGTACAGCCAGCAGTAGAAACGCTATATTCACCGCTCCACGCTCCTACAGTGTACTGATGAACGCTTCCATAATAAAATCACTCATTAGTATTCACTTCATAGGGTGCACTGCCATTTTTCCCCACACTTTTGAACCTAACTATGGCATACAGTTCGTCTTTTCATTTAAATCTAGCCTTAGAAGTATCTTCAACTGCTTAACACAAAATTACCTAACTGTACAACATTTGTGTGTAAGGGATGTATGGAGTGGGCTCAAAAGTCTATGTTACAAGCAATTTGAAGACCGAATATTTAACTCTTCAAGCACCATGATGTACCCGTACGTCACAGTGGTTGAGGGAATGCAAGTAGTGGGCTGCTGTAGTTATCCCATTCCATATGCAGTGGGTGCTGGCTGTATCATACAGCAGGCACCCGGCCGCAATGACGGGGAACAGTGATCCCGCTGAACCCTGTCATTTAACCCCTCAACACCGATAAACACCAATCGCGGCACCTGCGGCTCCCTCTGGCTTCCGATTGGAGCCCCCGCAGTGAAATCGTGGGGCTCCGATTGGTTACCATTGCAGTTGCTAAAGCCTTCCAGGCCTGTCACGGTTAATTCCCTGCTGCTCTGTGCACGAAGCACAGCTCAGCTGGTCCTAAATGTAAGGAGATCCCCGAATCTTTCTTCCATTTATTCTGGTCTTGCCCTGTCTGCAAGAGTTCTTTCTTCGTGATTCAATCCCAGAAGGCACAAAATATGCCTCCTCTTCAGTGATCCTTTCTTTTCCTCTTATAGCAGTCTCTTCCTATGCGAGAACTTCGATCATGCTAGGAGAAGTGAATAGGTTTTCTTTGGCCTCTACCCCATCTACCCTTCAAGACTGGATTCATTCAGTTAACCGTACCATAACCCTTAGGCCTCTTGCACACGAATGTTGTGCATCTGTTCCATGCATTGGGGACTGCAATTTGCGGTCCCCAATGCAGGTGCGGCGGCCAGGATAGATCGAGACTCTTCAACTTGAATGGGTTCGTGATCCGTCCGCACCGCAAAAAACTAGAACAAGTTCTATTATTTTGCGGTGTGGAGGTACAAACAGAAACACCACGGAAGGGGAACGGAGCTAACTGCCGAGGAGAGAGGACGCACTGAGCTGCAGCTCCTGCTCTATTAAAAGAATCTAAGCACATCAAGCCATCAAAAGAACCCAAAAGCACTTTTAAACGCTATCTTATAACAGATCCACTCTTGCTGGACATAAATATCCTTTTATTGGACTCAGAACCAAATCCTGGAGGATATATAAAGCTGCGGCCTATTAAAGCCAGAGTCGCGTGGGCCGGCCGCCAAAGGAGATAATCCCTTGAATAACATCTCAGAGGTGACTTTTCTCACAAAGCAATAAAACCGGAGGACAAGGAGAAGCCACAACTACAATATTGCCGGTGAAATCATTCCTGCCTATGGTGCCGTGTACTGCGGCTTGAAGCTGAAAAAGAAGCAGCCTGCTAAGGCCTGAGAGGCGCGGATCAGCCGACTAACTCCTAGAAGTGGTGAGTCTCTAAAATATACTCTGGTGGGGTCCCCCCTGCACAAGTTCATGAGCCCGGAGGATTGAAAGAAGCACCACCGCAGCTACACCCCCGGTGAAACTGGCTCCTGCAGCAGTGCCGGACATTGCGGCCTAGTCCGGTTCCAAGACCGCGGACTAAAGTTACAACCCCCGAACGCTACTACACTGCGAAGGGACAAAGCGGACGCTTAGTAACTGCAAACGGGCCCAGAATAAAAGAGGCATCCAGAGCCTACCAGAAACAACAGGATCGATTCAGCCCACTATACATCTGGTGGAATAGACTCCGGGGACAGAGTCGGGTGGCAGCGTACTCACCAAGTAATTGGATCGGATAGACCAGACGAGCGCTGTGATCGTCTCCCAAGCAGTCTTACTGAAGATTCAGACCTCCGGCCGAAAGTCATAATTACAGTCCAGTTGGGTGTTCAGAAGGAACACTGAAGTGAAAAGCCACAGCTTCCTATGGAACACAGGAGCGGGTGAGTCCTAAGCACATATCCAAGCTATAACCCCTCTCCCCCCCGTGTCCCTACAGCATTTGATGAAATCGGGTGTTGCGATTTTTCGTAGAGAAAAAAACGGATATTGCGAATTTTCATATAAGGAAAAAAATCGCATCACAGAAAAATAATCGAAAATTCAATCCGAAAATTTTATTCGGAAAATTTAATGCGAACATTCAATTCAACTAGATAGAATAACATAGAGGACTCGCTGGTTCTCAAGAAAATAATTAATCAAGATAGACGTAACCAGCTGCAGAGCTGCTCAGAGGTGATTTGAAGAGTTCACGCCATATATGAGAACCTTTAATACTAAAATGTCGTCCTCTAATACTCAACACTAAAACACGTATATCGTGATGGAGAATATATATTCCCATTAATCTAATATGAAGAAAGCTTCTCCCACAAAGTGAAAATCTATCAACCCACTGTCTCTCGATCCCTCTTCTCAAAGCATTAGTGGCAATTAAAATTGATACCTCATCAGAGTTATAGAGTAAGGTATAAAGAAATTTAAAAATCAAGTAGAAGTAAACAGATCTAACAAAACATCAAATAAAGTGCTAGACGTCAAAGTACCTAAAGAAGATTTTACTTCTCCTGTAGGGAACAATACCACCATGAGACCCAAAAATAAATTTGCAGCTGAGCAAGCCATGCCGTCAGGGTCAGATAGCGATGAAGAAACACAGATGAAGAACAGGAAGACGTCACAAGCCCCAAAAAATACATTAAATCTCTTCCAACCTCAAAAACAATGAGGGATATGTTTCAGGAACTAACCAATACATTGAAGTCAGAAATTGCAGAAATCAAATACATACTAGAGTAAACTCACTAGAAGAGTCATCAGAAAAAGTAACTCAGCACGCCTCGCATATGGAAAATCAAATCAAATTACAACAAAAAAAGTATCTATGAACTAAATATGCATATTGATGACTTGGAGAACAGGTCTAGATGAAACAATCTTAGGATAAGAGGCCTGACTGAGACCATGGAAGATAAGGAATTAAATGAAGTCCTAACAACCATATTCTGCGAGTTACTGGGTAAAGAAGCAAACCAAGATCTAGGCCTAGAAAGAGTTCATAGAGTCTTCAGACCAAGAAATGCACCCAAAGATGCACCTAGGGATGTCCTATGTTACATCCTGAGTTTCCGTACAAAAGAAGATATTCTACGTAAAGCCAGGACAGCTAAAAGAATTGAATATGAGGGAAAGAAAAATAACCATCTTTCTAGATGTTTCAAGATTAACACTTGAAAAAAGAAGATGTTTACAACCATTTACTAAAGCGCTGAGAGACAATGGGATAAGATATAGATGGCTATACCCATTTGGAATTTTAGTTACCCATAACAGCCGCCCATTCACAATAAGATCTCCAGACGAACTCTACTCTGTAATCCCAAAGCTTAACATTGGAAACATAGAAGTCCTAGACTGGTTGACAGAAGAAACTACAGACAGCATACCGGAACTTCCAACATCAGACAGATGGGAGAAATTTGTAACACCGAAGCAAAGAAGAAGAGATACTCCTGATGTCAACCATTACAGAGTCCCAAGGAAGAATGGGAGAAGCTTCACTCCAGGCTGAGAATCCCCGATATCCTTTATCATATGATAAGTTAATTTTGTAACAAATGTCGGGCTCATGACGCCTACTTAAGGTCTAATACATACAAGAATCTGAGCTGGTGACCTCTGCTGTTTGGCCGTGACCACCTCCCCAGTCAGATCTGACCTATATTATGTTTGTTCTCCGTCACTATATTTGTTTTATCATAAGTTCTGCCCAATTTTAGGGCAAATTGTATAAGTTGATATTTAATACACATTTATCTCCCCCCCCCCCCACCCTAGTGGTGCCCTTCTGGTACCATAAACTCTAATTTACGGGGAAATCCTCCTTGGACTCCCCTGTAACTCAGACACTAAATCTGTTTAATACTAACCTCAGTACCATACTCTTTGAGGTGTACTGGGAAAAACTTCCTTTGTTTGTTCTACTGGTTTTGTTCATTGCTACTACTTCTCCCTATTTAAAGGTACCAGTCAACATAACTTACACTCAGTCATCTTACATAAGATAACTTTAAAAGACGGTAGGATTCACTTCCGTTACACTTAACACCAATGGAATTAACATTCCAGCAAAAAGGAGCCAACTACTGAAATTTTTCCAGGAAGAAAATGCTGACGTGCTTTTTCTGCAGGAAACGCATTTTAAAAAATCATATACGCCAATTACAAAAAATAAATACTACCCCAAATGGTTTAATGCATGCACCCCTTTACAAAAGAGAAAAGGTGTATCAATAGTTCTGAGCAAACACCTACAATTTAAACATAAAGACACAATAACAGACCCCGAAGGAAGATATATCTTTGTAAAAGGACATATAAATAATAAACTATATCTACACACCTAACGAAAAACAGGTCAACTTTCTTAAAACCGTGTTTACAAAGCTAGACCCCTTTTTAGAGGGATCCCTGATTGTGGGTGGAGATCTCAACATTGCTCTGGAACCGAGCTGTGACTCTTCAAAAGGTAAATCAACTCAGCCCCAAAACTCAGAGCAATTAAAAAGATCTTGCAACAATACCAATTGGTTGATATATGGAGGGCTCTCCACCCTACAGTTAGGGACTACTCTTACTACTCAACAGTGCACAAAGTATACACTAGAATAGACTACATTTTCATAGACCAAAGAGATTTAGATGAAGTTAAAAAAGCAGATTACAAACCCATAACTCTCTCGGATCACGCCCCACTATATATCAGAATCCAATCTTCTCCCACAAATAAAAGTAAAGGTACATGGAGATTAAACGAAAGCCTCCTAGCAAAACAGGATAATGTAACCATACTCAACACCCACTTAGAAAATTTCTTTAAGGAAAATATCTCTGAGGGAAACTGTAACCCTTCGATATGGGAAGCACACAAGTTAGTAGTAAGGGGATACTTGATTTAAATGGGTGCCAGAGAGAAGAAAAAACGCACTAAAGATTTAGAAAATTTAATGAGCGAAATAAGAAGATTGGAATTAACACATAAAAGCACGCTTGATACTGCCTTGGGACAAAAATTGATAAGGTTAAGGAAAGATTTAAAGGAATTGTTAGATCAAGATATCCAAAAATTTCTATTTCTATCCAGGTTCAAACACTATTTAAACGCTAACAAATGCGGCAAAATGTTAGCTAATTTAGTAAGAAAAGATAGGGCCAAGACAATTATATCCAAAATTAGGATGCCAAACAAAGTAGAAACTTCTGATTCCAACAGAATCGCAGATACCTTCAGAGAATATTATGGAAAGCTATATAACTTAAAAGAAAACACTCATTCTCAAAATAATACAAATCCAGCCATTAACGAATACCTAAAAGAATATAGCCCACCGCAACTTAGCGAGGAAACCAGACAAAAACTTAAATCCCCCTTCACTATTGAAGAGATTAAAAACGCAATTAAAGATATTAAAAATGGTAAAAGCCCAGGCCCAGATGGCTTTTCTGCTATCTATTACAAAAAATTCCAGGACACTCTCGCACCCCATCTAGTGGCGTATTTTAACAAAATCTCTGAAGCTTGCCCGCTCAGGAACGAGTCTTTACTGGCACATATCACGGTTATACCCAAGGAGGGCAAGGACGAATTGGATTGTAGCAGTTACAGACCAATGTCGCTATTGAATAACGATGTCAAGATCTACGCAAAAGTACTTGCGAATAGATTACAGAGTTTACTGACCGCACTAATTGATAGCGACCAGGTGGGCTTTGTTCCTGGGCGAGAGGCGAAAGACAACACAGTTAAAGTACTACATATAATACAGCTCGCAAAAATCAAAAAGATTCCGTTGGTCCTGTTGGCATCTGATGCCGAAAAGGCGTTCGACAGACTAAACTGGCAATTTCTAAAAGCAGTATTGGGGAAATTGAACTTCCCACAAACATTCATAGAAAAGATCATGGCACTATACTCTACGCCATCAGCCTGTATCAGAATAAATGGACTTCTATCGAACCCATTTAAAATATACAATGGTACGCGACAAGGGTGCCCTCTGTCACCGTTACTTTTTGTGCTATGTTTGGAACCTTTTCTTTCAAAAATTAGGAATAATCCAAATATTGAAGGTATCAAAACAAAACACAAGACACATAAAATAGCAGCTTTCGCTGACGACACACTTTTTGCCATTACAAATCCCAAAAAATCCCTGCCTAACTTAATTACTGAATTTGAAAAATGTCAAGAGGTGTCCAACTTCAAAATAAATCTCAGCAAATCTGAACTTTATAATGTGACCTTGGACACACTACTCTGGGATGAAATTAAACTACCCCCCGAATCAAAGTGGCAAAAAAATCCTGGGATCAATATATGCAGTGAACCAAAAGACTTATATAATATCAATTTCACACCATTAATTAAGGAGGTCAACAAACTACTGATGGATTGGAAACCACTTTGGCTCTCAATTTTTGGCAGAATAAATTTAATTAAAATGATCATACTTCCAAAAATTCTGTATCTTTTCCAAACGTTACCAATAGAATTACCATCAACCCTATTTAAACAATTAAAACAAAACATTCTTAAATTTGTTTGGCAGAACAAGCAAAACAGAATCCATTACAAGACACTTACTAGGTCAGGGAAAAATGTCGGTACTGGCCTACCTGGAAAATTACTATAAAGCTTCCATTCTATCCAGAATTATAGAGTGGAGGAAGATCATACCAGAGAAAAAATGGGTCGACATAGAACGTGAATGTACTGATACCAATTTATATGCTTTATTGTGGAAAACGTCCAATTACACGAAGAAAACTAAAAAAATCTAAAACATATTCACAAGATTAATATTAGGTAAATGGCACGGTATAAACAAAACACAAAATTTGATATCAAGCGGGGACCTAAATACTCCAGTAATTAGCCTTATCCCGCATACATGGACAAATGTACTTACAGCGTTGCAAGACAATACATTAAATAAACATTTAGAATTAAAAGATATTTACAAGGATAATACCATACCACTTCCAGAAATTAGAAACTCCCAAGGTTTACAAAATCTAACACCCAAACAATATAGTATGTTAGCTAAAAATACATCACAGTGGAGATCTAATTATAAGGAGTGCACTGACAACACTATGAATATTTTACTCCATACCCATGACACACCCCAGCACATACTATCTAAAAGGTATAAAATATTAAATGACACCAACGCTCCTCCTAAGTACATTGAAAAGTGGAATAAGGAACTACAACATCACTTAAATGACAACCAAATCGATCAAATGACAAGATATATAAACCAGACCTCATGTTCATATGCCATGAAAGAATCACAATTCAAAATAAATTCAAGATGGTATAAGACTCCCTTAGTCATGCACAGAATAAACACCGAAATTAGCAATAAATGTTGGAGATGTCATTCTGCTTTAGGCACCTACTCACATATTTGGTATTCATGTACAAAAATAATCCCTTTTTGGAAGGCAATCTGTAAAATTATAGGCGACATATTAGACACAAAGATCACTCTTTCTGAGAAACTTGTTCTTTTTAATATTTATGACGTGTCTCAAATACCTTTCAAGTCGACTCTTATGAACATTTTCCTAAATGCAGCAAAAGCGACTATACCAAGAAAATGGCTTCAAGAGGATCCACCCAACATAATGGAATGGACAGAAGTGTATAAAGTACAGAAATTTGAAAAGCGTAAATGGACTATTCAACATAATGCTGATAATTATGATGTTATATGGCAAAAACGGATAAATTACATGTCAAAAGTTAATGAGGTCTCTGAGACCAGTTTAATTTGTGATTCCTAGATGTATAACTAATGTATACCCATGCATAAGATTCTTAAGATATTTCAGTCTTTCTCAAATTGACTGATACCTTAAATGTTAATTTTTCCCCCTTCCCCCTCTCCTCCCTGTTCCCTGCCTTCCTACTCCCCCTACCCTGTTTCCCCCACATTCACCCTATTATTTCAATGTTATATTGTATAACTTTTTTCATTTTCTACTATACAAATGACAAACTCTGATATCATCATTATATGGAAATGTTATCACCATTTATAAAATGTCAAAGTGAATTTAACTTTGACACGCATATATTTTTTGCATTCACTTAAAATAAAGAAAATGTACAAGAAACACCACAGAAGAACTCCATAGTGCTTCCATGATGCGGAGTGCACAAGGGCCGGTGCCCGTGTATTACGGACATCCTTGTTTCTACACTTAACTTTTTGAGGCCTCTCGCACACGAACGTTATTTGCCCGTGGCCATCGGCACATAACGTTCGTGTGCAAGAGGCCTTAATGTAGAAACAAGGATGTGAAATTCAACATTTGGTGCAGGTGGCTTAATTCCATTACTAACCTGCACTTGGTATTCCTTGTCAGTGAGCTCAGTACATTCTTCCTGTACTGTGGCACCATGCTCTCTCTGTTCTGTGGGATCTTAGAGACTTCTTCGTGCATGTATATTACAGCAGCCCTCCCTCCTACACTTACTGTATGCATTATTTTGAATGTTTGGCTGCTCGCTTTTTGAACTTTGTATCTCTGGGATCTTACTAGAATGTATATACTGAGTTTATTTGCATCACACATACCTACAGTATTTATTTATTTTTTCGGTATGTCCGTTGTCCAATGGGCTTTCTCCCTTGCGATACTGTTGCATTATATTGCTTCTGATGAAGATGGTCCTTTATGTAGCTATGTATGCATTTATATAGCATTATTCACATGCAGTGAATATATGAAAATGTGATTTAAAATGTGTTGTATCTTTGAAATAATCAATACACTTTCACAGCAGCTGGGGTGCCAAAGGTTGCGATCCCTGCTCTGGAACATTCTTCTTTGGTCAACCAGACCAATTTCTGACATTCACTCTTATCATGCATCCTAAAAGAACATAGGGGGTCATTTATTATATAGGTGTATTTTAAGTGCAGATAACTAATTGTTGCAGCAGTTATCTGCAACTTCTCCCTGCTCACACCAGGTCTAAAAATGTGGGTATGTCGTGGTCGGGCCAGGAGGCCCCTCTCATTCATCATTTTCTACGCCCGTTTTAGCCATAGAAAATGGTCTAAATGTAAGACAGCTAGGAAGCTGAAGTTTTGTAGTTGTCTGCGCCTCTTCATAACTTCGGCTGATCCTCCGCCAGGGCAGGGGCTTTATTAAGACCGGCGTAATAAATGTGCCTCATACTCTATTTTTACTTGTTCATTTTGAATTTCTCGATAGTCAGACCTTTCTTTCTTATATCACTGTTCAACTCTGCTGCAAGGTATTTCTCCATATGCGTTACCAATAACTGGCCATGTGCTGTACATACTGACATCACTGCTGACGCCTAAAGTGGTTACATGCACAGATTCAGCAATGTAAAAACCTCTCCATTGCAAAGGGTGAAATACACAGGAGACATCTGCAGCATAAATTGACAAGCTACAGATTTCACATCTGCACTGCAGAGCAATTTACAGTGCGTTTTATTTTTTTGTACATAGCCTAGCAGTGTAAAATGAAAACAAAAAGGTCCTTGCCCTGTGGCATTCCACATAGGGCAAGGGGGAGCATCAGAGCACAAAATGCTCCAATGCTCAAGTCAGAAGGGCCGGAGGGGTGAAGAACGGGTTATGTCCGGGTTCAGTGCTGAACCCAGACAACCCCTTACAGACGGAGGATAATAGATCGTTTTCTGACCTTATGCGGCATCAGACGGCAGGATGAAAAGTATGATCAGTATTACACTGCGGGCTACCCTGAGGTACTGCTGGCGGGTTTACATGCATTTGGGAGGTGACCGATTCCCTTTAATCTCCTCCACTTTGCCAGTACTGTACAATGCTGCAAATTGGCCACATGAAAATCTGATTTTCAGCCCGGCTTAATGGCGGATTAAGTGGTTTTATTGTTGCTTTTTTTTACATGCCTGTTTGAGTGGTTTTTTTTTTTTATTTTTTCAATACACACCGTTTGCTTTTAGCAGCATTTTCAGTTTTTTGGTGAATGCAAAAAACTGTAAAAAAAAAAGTAAAGTGGGGAAAATAACAAATGCATTTTTATCAGTGGCATCTTAGTGGCAAGCAAAAAAATTAAATAGAAAAAAAAAAACACTATCCCCAAACCAAATTTGTGCGAGATGGAAGACTTAATTTTTTTTTTTTACGGATTTCCTTCTGTATGGATGGTTGATGCAAAGTAACTTTTTTTTGCTCTTTATTTTAGGGTGATGCTGGTGGACCTCTAGCATGTAGAGAACCGTCTGGTCGATGGTTTCTAGCTGGAATAACTAGCTGGGGCTATGGCTGTGCAAGACCATACTTTCCAGGAGTTTACACCAGAATGACCTCTGTCCGTAACTGGATTGGGCAGACTTTACGATTATGAGAATTACAACTCAGGGAGAGGCAGACCAAACTGGATAAATCAAAACTGTGCACGGCCTGCTTAACCGCTAGCCTTAAGACCTTGGAAACGACTAAGAGGACATTCTACTGCCATGATCACTCATACGCATGAGATGGAAACTGTAGACTGCATTTTCTATGAATAAATGTGACCTGCTCTTATGACAGCATCGTGATTCTGAGCCTATGCCATCTATACACACTATTCCATACATGAGTAAAGTGATATTTATTTGGTAAAAAGGTCAATCTTTAGTAGGAATGCTGTGAAAAATTAGTGATAAATAAGGAGGTAATAAGGCATAATCCTAAACAGCAACTTTTTATAGAGTTGCATGTATAGAACCAAAACAAATGTGCAACATCAAACCAAAAAGTTGACATATAACAAACTGTTATCATTAACCATGCTGTTATGAAATGGAATAAGGGAAGACGATGGTGTCTTTTTTGAGATAAGACAGACCTTCATACAATACAGAGTAATGATTCCTAATAAAGTCAGGAAGCAATTCTGTTCGTTGACCAAACATGCCTGAAGTGCAGCCTGGGAAACGTGACCTTAAAGAAGCTCACGATGCCCAGAAAATGTTGTCTTCTGTCATGTGTATGTGATTGCCATAGTGTAAACCACAAATATGCATGTAAATATTCATAGAGCAATATATAAACAATCTACAGACACTATACAGGTAAACGATGTGATACCTTGTTCTAGACAAACTGTATAAATGTGCATCTGTTAAGGTTTCCAGAATTAACATTCACACTACACACAAGTCAATCAAAATCAGTTTATTCATCCATGTCTGCTTCCATCATGATCCCAAGACTATAAAACATGAGGAATTCTTGTCAATACAGACGGAACAGATGTGGCATTTGGAAATCTGTAAAACAGTGTTGCAGTGAGGAATATGATGTCTATGATCAAGTGTGTAACCAGTAAAATATACTATTAAACAGCAAGTGTCTCCAGTGCGTGTTGTCTTATGTTTAACAGCCTACTAATTCATCTACGAAAGGCTTCTCGTTCTCAAACGTAGGAACGATGGGTGAAAGCAGCAGCTGTAAGTTATGTATTCAGAAGACATGTAGAGTCCCCTTGCTGCATGTATATTACAAAAACAACATGACCGTAGAACTTGGCCTAGTGGAATCCTGAGTAATAGCCGTTTCAACAGCATATGGCCTCTTTCACACGAACGTGTGCCCTCTATGGCCGTGTTGCGGACGCACAATACACAGGCGCATTTCCGTGGGCATTACGCATCACAGACACGGACCCAATCACTTGAATGGATCCGCAAATCCGGATATGCGGAATGGTGAAGACCGGAAGCACGGAACCACTACAGAGTGCTTCCGTGGGGTTTCGTCCCATACTTCCGTTCCGCAAAAAGCTAGAACATGTCCTATCTTTTTGAGGAACAGGTGGATTGCGGACCCATTAAAGTGAATGGGTACGCGATCCGCTGCCCCACGGTTGGTGTTCGTGCAAGAGGCCTATGTCATAGCATAAACAACAAGCAGCACACCGCACATTTGTATTAAAGACTAAAAGATTGGTATAGAGCAGGCATCCTCAAACTGCGGCCCTCCAGCTGTTGTAAAACTACAACTCCCACAATGCCCTGCTGTAGGCTGATACTTGTAGGCTGTTTGGGCACGCTGGGAGTTGTAGTTTTGCAACAGCTGGATGGCCGCAGCTTGAGGATGCCTGGTATAGATATAGGGAGACATAACACAAAGTCAACCACGTTCTACTCCTGCTCTAGAAGGGGAAGACAACCTTAAATCTTTATTAAGGTAAAGGAAAAATGTTCTTCAGATTAATGAACCATATGGTTTATCAATGGCATAGCCATTAGGAGGGGGGGGGGGGGGGTCCGTTTAACTCATTCACTGCCAGTAGCTATACAATGTAGGTTGACCATCCTGGTTATGATCAGCTTCCTAGCAGCGGAGAGGTGAACTCCCAGTCGTAGTGGGTGCAGGATTTCTGTTGGATGTTAGGTGGCTCTGGCTCTTGTCACATCTTAGCACGCTCTCTCTGTAGTCTGGTGTTGTAGGCTCGGGATACTGTATTCCAGGCGTCCATGTATCTGTCCATACACATTGCAATGCATTTCTATGGAGAAAAAGAATTCAGTCATTTCGACATGGGTATTCAAAATCTCACCGAGACCTAGAATAATGTAACGCACAAGTTTTACTTGTGATTGAAATTTAATCACAGGCATTGGCAGCAAAACAGCAATCTGAAGATGGAGTTTAGGCCTGACATTGACACTTGATGATACAATACTGCTGGAAAAGTAGACACACGCTTGTATTGTTCACTTGCCAGGCATATTCACGGCTTGCGTTCACACTGCATTTCTAAATAATATTTTACTAAAATAGCCATTGATATTACATTAAAGGAGTTTTCTCAGAATATTCATATCTTCAGGATAGGTTCTCAATATCATTATTGAGGTCCCACACTGCCACCAATCAGCTGTTTTAGGAAGCAGTGGAGCCCTGCTGAGCACTGTGGCCCCTCACCGCAATTGGTATTGCAGCAGAGGGCTATTTACATGAATGGGACTGACATCTGAGCGAAGCATGGACCATACTGTAAAGAGGCACTACTACTGTATGCTGCCAATAACTGCATTTCAGTAATACAGGTGTTTTAGCAGTAACATAACCATGCTGATGACTAAAGGGCTACAGGGTTCAGAAAAGAGTCATAGCTCCCTCGCTGTAGAACATAACTATTCTTTCCAGGCCAACCCACAGATACCTTCTTCTAACAGGTCTCCTTGTCTACTTTGACCAGTGTTCTGTGCACCATTTCACTAACCACCCTAGCCTTCCCTTGACAACTGTAGCAATCTCTGAGGCCTGCAGCCGCTAGGCAGTCAACATGCCAACCCTATTAAGAGTTGTACAAAGCACTGGAATGGTTTAGGCTAGTTTCACACTAGTGGTAAACTCTTCCAGAAGAGGAACAGCCTTCTGGAAGACACCATATCCAGTATATCTGGATACCTGGGACTCGGCAGGTATCCGGCATTAGTGCAGGGATTCGGCTGGAATTGTGTGAAACTAGGGGGCATTCCGGTTAATTATCAGATCAGTGGGGGTCTTACCACTGGGACCTCCATCGATCACGAGAACAGGGGCCTCATATCCTGTGAAGCCCCCCTGAAATGGATGGAGCAGCTGGTTGAAAAGCTAACCACCGCTCAATTCATTTAAATGGGAATGCCAGAGTTTGGCTCTCTCCAGCACTCCCACAGAAATAAATGAAGCAGTAGAACGATTTTCTGACCAGCTGCTCCATGGGGTATGGGGGCCCCTGTTCTCATGATCAGTGGGGGTTCCGTGCCCCATTACTGTCTCCTGCTCCGTATGCTAATTACCATCAGAGCAATGGGGAGGAGACATCAGCTTCTCTAGTGGGCGTTCCTTCTCCCTGGCTGTAGCACTGTCCATTCGCAGCGCAGGGAGGAGGAACGCCCAGGAGAGAATCTGATGTCTCTTCCCCATTGCTCCGATAGTAATTAGCATACGGAGTAGGAGACAGTAATGGGGCACAGCGGGCGAACGGAGCAGATACCAGGAATAATAGGTGCTAGGACATCTCTGGGCACCGCTCTGTGTAGCCTGCTACTTCACAAAGTCCGGACCCAGGAAAATTCCTATCATGGGTGGCGCAGTGCCCCGCCCCTTTCTCCTCATTGGTGGCAGCAGCAGCACACAGGGGGGAGGGAGGACTGCTTCCTTCTACCCTGTGCTGCTGAGAGATTATGAGCGCACCGACAGCAGTGCGCTCATGTTCTGTGATACTAGACTGCACAGCAGCACAGCCCAGTATCGAAAAAAAAAAAAAAGAAAATCCCGGTATTGTATCAATACCAGGACAAAAGTATCGATTGGGTATCGAAATTTCGATACCCGCAACAACCCTAGTTCCGTTGCAGATCCGGCAAAACATATGCCAACTGATGGCATTTGCAAGACTGTCTTAAAAATGCCTGGTCAGAAAAATGCATTGAAATGCCAGATCAGTCTTTCCGGCGTCATCCGTCAAAACGGATGCGGCATTTATTTTTTTATCACTTTTTTTATGTCTGCGCATGCGCAGACCAGAAGGACGGATCCGGCATTTTCAGTGCCGGATCCAGCACTAATACATTCCTATGGAAAAAAATGCTGGATCCGGCGTTCAGGCAAGTCTTCAGTTTTTTTCGCTGGAGATAAAACCGTAGCATGCTGCCGTTTTATCTTTTGCCTGATCAGTCAAAATGACTGAACTTTTCACATAGAAAATGGATTCACCTTTCTATTATACAGTTAAATGGATGTTGATGGCACAACCTTAACAGGCTGGTTTGTGTATATATATCTGATGACATCCTTATGCATCCTGAATGCTTGGGGATATGCCTGATCAGTTCTTTTCCGGCATTGAGCCTTTTTGACGGAACCGACAGGAATGCCTCTCCCAGTGGAGATCAGGGAAAGCGTTTCACTGCAGTAAGCAGCCCGAGACTGTACTAGACTTCCAGGCTCAATACTTTTATATCACAATTCAGGCCAGCAGGTGGCAGCACGGAATTATTGTATAGCCATTTCTGCTTAAGATAATGCAGAAAATGTCATTACCCGATACAAATTGCATCTGATGAATTCATGTTGTGGTCCACTAGGGGACCTAAGTAAATAAAAAACGTGTTAAAAAATATAAAAATTCTAAATCAACTTCCTTTCCACAAAATTAAGAAAAAAACTATATATATTACATCATGGCAATCGCCGCATGCAAAAATGCCCGTACTATTAAAATATTTTTAAAAAGTATCCCATATGTTGAATGGAATAACGGAAAAAAATAAAAACCGCCAATTTGCCGTTTTTCATCACTTTACCTCCCAAAAATCATATACACCCCAGAATGGTTAGAGGAAGACGTAACAAAGCTATATCATATGATAATCCGTACTACACACCCCAGAAATAAATATATATATATATATAAAAATAAAAAAAATAAAAATAAAAAGTACAGATCGTCCCACAAAGAGCCCTCATACAAGCTCCCTAGACCAAAAAAAAAAAAAAAAAGTAAGTTGTGGGGGTCATGGTAAAACTTTGTTGTATTCAAATTTTTTCCCCCCATATTAAAATGCAAGAAAAACTATACATATGTGGTATTGCCCTAATCGTACCACCTAGAGAATGAAGTGCACAAGTCCGTTTTATTGCATATTAAGCTCTCTAAAAACCAAATCCATAAAACTGTGGTGAAATTGCAATTTTTTTTTCTAACTCCACCCCATTTTTTTTTCCAGCTTCCCACTACATTCTATGCAATATTAAATGATGCCATTAGAAAGTGTCCCGCAAAAAAAACAAGCTCTCATAAGTCTATGCGAACAGGTAATAAAAAAATAAATAAAAAATAAAATAATATAAGTTATTGCTCTGGGGGCAGGGAGCCAAAAAAACAAAAAGGAAAAAAAAATTAGAATTGCTGCAGGAAGGGGTTAACATTACTGGAATATCAAAATAACTAGCATGGAGAGGGAAAAAAAGGACCAGATTAACTATCTTTGATTAATTTTTATCAGCAGAGCCATTTCAGTTTTTGATTAAATGAAAAAAAAAAAAAAAAAAATCATGCATATGGTTGAAACATTCAAAGGGCTCTATGAAGGACTTGTTTGAGCTGCTGGAATCTGGAAAGATATATATTGAAGGATTGATAAAATGCCCAAAATATTAAGGCCACCTGCACACCCGCAGCGTAGTTCAGTACCAACAGAGTGTATGAGATTACACAAATCCTATGTATACTTTGCAAATTTCCGTGCGGAAACTGACCTGTGTGGATTTTCAAAACAGCAGCATGTTGTGGTTTTAGCTGCTTCACGCTTGTGAAAATGCAAAAATAAAAGTTTTTTTTTTTTAAATATTGTTAACAGCAGAACATGCAACTAGTTTTTTTTTTTTAAAGTTCCATCTCCTTTCATTTTGATTAGGGATGAGCGAATTTCATATTTAGAAGTTCGGGTTCGGGTTGTGGTATAATCTGAATTGCGTTATGGATTTAGTTACCACGGACTATAATGCAATTCCATGACGGAATGCCTTTAGAGGCATGCCGTTATTCATTACGTCATAATAGAAGTCTATGGCCTGTAAAACGGATCCGTCCCGTTTCCGTTATCCTGGAGTCCTCTCTGCATTCCGTCATGAAATTGTGCTATGGTCTGTGGTAACGGAATCCATAACGCAATTCAGATTATACAACAACCAGAACTTTAAATGTTATGGTTGCTTGTGGAAGAGAAATAAGAAGGATCCTAGGAAACATTGGTCACTGTTCAGGAGTGATCTTTTCCTACAGAATAATATCCTACTGTTACCAACCATTACCTACCGGAGGGCACCTAGTATTAAAAACATGCTGGCTCCGAGCTGACTTAGGCTACATTGCTGGCCCGTGTGCGTTCCACAATTTGCAGGGCTCCAGACAAAAAAAATTATCAAGGAGCCATTGGCTCCTAACCTGAAAACTTTAGGAGCCAAATTAAAATTTTTATCTGTAGTAAAGTGAGGGAAACGCACTCTGTTCAAAGGTTATCACCGGTGCCAATCAAGGGCTGTTAGGCCATGATCCAGGTAATACAATATTGAGGCGCTCAGTTTGGAAGTTTTGCATATCAAGTATAGTTTTATAGCGAGTGCCATGTCAGTTTGTGAAAGCGGCAGAGCAGCGGCGGGTCTACAACCAGAACAAAATCACTTAAGTTATTTTATGACTTAATTTACGCAACATTAGTAAATAAATACGACCAAATTATTATACTCACTTATATAGCGCTAACATATAACCCAGCACTTTACAGACATTATCATCACACTGTCCCCAATGGGGCTCATAATCTAAGGTCCCCATCAGTATGTCTGTAGAGTGTGAGAGGAAACCGGAGTACCCGGAGGAAACCCACGAGTTTGTATGTTCTCCCCGTGTTTACATGGGTTTCCTTCCACACTCTACAGACATACAGATAGGGACCTTAGATTGTGAGCCCCATTGGGGACAGTGTGATGATCATGTCTGTAAAGTGCTGCAGAATATGTGAGCGCAATATAAGCTAGTATAATAAATATAATAATTTACGCCATGTTAGTCTGAGAGATTTTAATCTTTCTAATCATGTGTGGTTTAGGGTACTTTCACACTTGCGGCAGAGGCGTCACCGGAACTGATGGCATTTGTTAGACGGATCCGTATGACAAATCCATTGCAATACCGGATCCGTCTCTCAGGTGTCATCTGGAATTTAAAAAAAAATGTTTTGCATTTTTAAAGGACTGCGCATACGCAGACCGAAAAGCCAGATCCATTTTGCCGGAACACTAAATTAATGCTGAGCCGGCATTCGGGCAAGTGTTCAGGATTTTGGGCCGGAGAGAAAACTGCAGCATGCTGCAATATTTTCTCCGTCCAAAAAACATAAGAGGAACTGAACTGATGCTCTCCATTCAGAATGCTTTAGGATAAAACGGATCAGTTTTTTCCAGTATTGAGCCCGCGATGGACCTCATTACCGGAAAACAAAAAGGCTAGTGTGAAAGTACCCTTAATTGTTTATGGTTTCAGCGGCACAGCTTTACAATGTATCACTTTATGTATTTATTTTCCATAGGAAATTCACTAGAGGAACTCTGGTGCCCTCTAGTGCCCTAGTTAGAGAATTACAACAACCTCTGTGAGTAATGCTATACATAGCACCCAGATGTATATAGTCAAGGGGTGGCTGGCAAGTGGTTAAGGTTAAAGGAGCACTGCGCTTTACATGTTTGTACAAGTGCTGAGATTATTAGGTCACTTTTCACCAAGAGGAAATGAAAGGATAACTTAACCTTTGATGAAAAAAATGAAGAGGCAGCAGAGCTATTCAGCGTGTTCTCCCCCTCGAGCTTCCATTGGCTCCACTCATATTCTGAACTGTGCAAGTAGTGATCCCACATACCTTCTATGGATCCGTACCCCGCTCACGACAAAAGCCGAGAAGAGTCGATGAAAGCTGAAGGTGCATGGGGGGGTTTGATCAACGCTGATGGCACTTTGTATTTTCAGAAAAGGTTTAGTTACCCTTATAGGAGATTTTGAGTATGAAATATCGACTAGAGTGCATTATCAACATATCCAATTGCATCCCATGCTGAAAGCTATGGAAGATAAAGATTTGTTTTCTGTGGATAATTCTTTAGGGATTATTGTCTATAATATATAAAAAGTTAAGAAACAGCAAATGTTATGAAGATGCACTTGAGGTCAGAGGTAACTGGGAATCAGAAGAGTGTTCTCTTCGGTCACATAGGATCAATCACTACTGTACAGTTAATTGACCATATTATGCCATGCAAATGTTTCAAATGTGACATGCAGGGAAGGGCGAATTTGCCATTTTTTTTAAATTAAAGACCATTAGTTTTTCTTTTTCTTCCTGTACTTTTTTATTTTTCTCTTAATGTAGCCGTATGAGAACTTGTATTTTCAGGAGGAACTGTAGTTTTTAGTGTCACCACTTTGGAGTACATATAATTTACAGATTAACTTATTTTTGGGTGTGTGGTAACAGAAAATTGTTTTTGCATGAGAAAATGCAAAAAAAAAAAAAAAAATGTGTATATATATATATATATATATATCTCGTGAAACTAAAAAAAAAAAAAAAAAAAAAAAAAAAAAAACAGAATATTGGGCAAAAGTTCATTTATTTCAGTAATGCAACTTAAAATTAGAATTTTGTGAAAAGGTTCAATATTCTAGGCTCAAAGTGTCACACTCTAGTCGGCTAATTACTCCATACCCCCTGAGCAAAGGGGACCTGAGATTGGGACTTTGGGGTTTCATAAACTATAAGCCAAAATCATCCAAATTATAACAGATAAAGGCTTGAAATATCTTGCTTTGCATGTAATGAGTCTATCTCATATGTTAGTTTCACCTTTTAAGTTACATTACTGAAATAAATGAACTTTGCACGATATTCTAATTTTTCCAGTTTTACCTGTATGTTATTGCGGTAATTACACTGGCCTAAAGAATAAAAAGCAACATAATTCTGTTATCTGTTGCATTTTTGTCAAGCTCGTAGGGTGATCTGGTGCGCTGTATTGGCACAACCTGTGCTGAGTTCTCGTCAGTCCCTGAACAGAATACACATGTTGATACACAGCTCTGGATGAAAATAATATGACTACTCTATTTTTAAAAAACATCACCTGGCACCAAAGGGGCAAATTAATTTAATCGCTCAGTCCTAGTAATAGAGAAATTGTTGGGTTTTCACACATATATTGCAAATGTTAAGGCTACTTTCACACTGGCGTTTTGGCTTTCCGTTTGTGAGATCCGTTCAGGGCTCTCACAAGTGGTCCAAAACGGATCAGTATTACCTAATGCATTCTGAATGGAAAAGTATGTGCTCAGAATGCATCAGTTCAGTCTCCGTTCCGCTCTGGAGGCGGACACCACAACGCTGCTTGCAGTCTAAAGAAAGTGAGTCAAACGGATCCGTCCTGACTTACAATGTAAGTCAATGGGGATGGATCAGTTTGCTCTGACACAATCTGGCACAATAGAAAACAGATCCGTCCTCCATTGACTTTCAAAAGGTGTTCAAGACAGATCTGTCTTGGCTAAGTTACAGATAATACAAACGGATCCGCACCAAACGCGAGTGTGAAAGTAGCCTAAAATGTTAACAAGTTCTTGCTCTGCAGAATAATGATGGAAGTATACAGAGGGACCTAAGTTACCTTTACCCTAAGTTCACACCTGAGCGTTTTACAGCGCGTTCAAACGCGCTGTAAAACGCTCAACACGTGAAAACCAATGCTTTCCTATGGCCCTGGTTCACACTTGAGCGTTTTACAGCGCGTTTGAACGCGCTGTAAAACGCCCGACGCATAAACAAGTTCAGGAGCTTTTTTTGGGGCGTTTGACGCGCGTTTGGGCCATAGACTCATTGGACAACACTGCTGTCAAACGCGCGTTTACTATTACAAAAAACGCGCGACAAACGCGTGTGAAACCAGGGTTAAGTAAGATTGGCATAGCTACAAAAATGGATGGGACTTTGACATGTAGATTTAACAAACAAGGTTTTGGAGAGTCTGGGGTCGGGTCCCTGGATTTGTTCTTTGACATCTGATGATAGAAAATCCTCAAATGTTATTCTTAGGCCTCACGCCCACGGTGTGTTTTGTGGTACGCAAATCACAGATGGCGTCCGTGCGAGTTCCACAATTTGCGGAACGGCACGGACAGCCTTCAATATAAATGCCTATTCTTGTCCGCAAAGCGCGGACAAGAATAGGATATGCTATATGAGTGAGGCTAAGTAACGGAGCAACACATCTTTTGCGGCCCCATTGAAGTGAATGGGTCCACATCCGAGCCGCCAAAACAGCGGCTCGGAAGTGGACCCAAACAACGGCTGTGTGCATGAGGCTTTAGGCTATGTGGCAAGAGAGAAGAAGAGAAGAAGAGGAAAGAGAGAAGAGATAAATAACGTCAGTGTTTAATAACTACCGGTAATTTCTTTGCAATTCTCTTTTTTTTTGGGAAGTGAGAGTTAAGGGAAAAATAAAAGATAGAAGGAATAGTAGAGTCTTCCATGGGGAGATGTGGTGGTGATATGGGGTTAAGGGAATTGTTTTTTATAATTCTCTTGATATAAATGTCATGACTTATTGTTAAAGGGGTTTTCCTGAGGTCAATAAAAACTCAGCAAGCCTCTGTAAATGTCATACAATAAGTCCATAAGGATCCATATTCGCCCCCTTCCCCGCTTCCTGGCTGCGGCAGCAATGTCCCGTGCAGCTAGTCACTGGCCTCAGCAGTACACAGGATGTAAATCCACCAATGATTGGCTGCAGCAGGGAAGCCATAGTGGAGAAAAGGGCTTCTGTGGGTTTTTTATCACGTGCTGCACAAGCTTTTATGGAACTTGGACAACCCCCTTAAATAAAGAAAAAAAAAAATATGCAAGTTACACACCTGCTCTGAATTGTCCAGTGATCCTCCTGGTTTCCCAATACATTTCCGAAAACATTTATCAGTCATCCGCTGTGAAAAGGAGCAGGAAGTGGTCAGTAACACACAACATTACAAACACAATAGGGGTCTTTATCAAAAGTAGACCTGGCTTAGTTACCCATAGCAACCATTCAGATTCCACCTTTCATTTTTGACAGCTCCTTTGGAAAATGAAAGGAGGAATCTGATTGGTTGTTATGGGCAACTAAGCCAGTTCGATAAATGACTGCCCCATGTGTGTATATATATATGAGCAAGAGAAGAATTATCATCCAGATAGCGGGTTCCAGCAGCATGGACAGGCATAGTACCAAATGTACAGTGAACTTCCCCATCGACTGCAGTGATTTTTAATCCAACATGTTAGGACATCTGATGCAGATTTTTATTTTTATTTTTTAAGATTTCTGTGCGGATTACCTCCCACATTGAAATGAATGGAGACATTCTGTTTCAGAAAAGCCGCACCAACATTATTTACTAAGCAAAACACAGGACAGGGATCGACATTCTTCAACCCCACAGAAGAACATGGGGGAAGGCTTCATGCTGTGTACTTTTTGGTGGATTTTACTGCCACCTGTGAAGACATCCTATATATCATGGCACACTGACCCATACAGGTCAATGCCCAATTCTGTCCCATTTCGGAATAGCCATGTCTATTGATAGGCGTGAGGTGATCATTCCTAAAATAATCAATCACATGGACTTCTGAAATGGCTGTGTGAATGAAGGTTTGATGGGTAATCCAATCCTAGTTGCATTCTGATAGCTTTGACACACATGCGTTGTGAAATGGTTATAGGGTGTAGTCCAGCATGGTGCCGGTTTATAATAATAAACCCAAATACCAGTCCGGTGTCACTCCAGTCCCTGAGCGTCACTATTTACTTCCGGGCAGAAGTCACGTACCGCCTAAGCACATGACTGCTGCAGCCAATCAGTGGCCTCAGTGGTGGTACCGCTGAGATCAGAGAATGACTGTAGAGATCACATGCCGATACAGCGTTTTGGTTACCCAGAAGGATTACAATCAGAAAGTGGCGCTGGAGAAATGGGTACTGATTTGTTCTAGAGCTTTAATGGTGGGGCTGCTGGGGTCAGGGGGCTCCATTCATCACAGCTGCCTCTACATGTGAGCCCCCTCCATGAAGCAGTATAAGGGACCCCCACACTGGAAGCACTCACAGTGCAGTCACCTAAGAGCCCCAAAGCCTAGCTCTCCTCTGCCGGACTCACTGCACAAGGTCAGCGGTGACATGTCAGGTGTCTGCCTCTGTACACACCTGCAGCAGCTCCTGCGCATTGGCCACTGCGATCTGCACCTTCACTTGTTCCATGATGGCGCCGGTGTCTATCTTGCCGGAGCCCGCGGCAGAAGCCGACGGGGAGAAGTCCGAGCTGAACCCTTCCATGTCTCCACTGACTGAGCGGCCGCAGCTGAAAGTCACACACGTGCCGACTGCTTCCTGCTGGAATGCGGAAGCGGAATCTCTCAGGGTCGCGCAAAGCATGACGGTAGTTGTAGTTCAGGCCGCCTTCAGGAGGGCTGTGCTGGAACTGCTTGGTTTTGCATTCACCGAGTTTCGTCCTTGAGGCGAAAGTAGAAATGTATGTGTATGCCTTCCATATTCTCCTGGCCATCTTTACAGTATAGGCTCACTTTTACTGAGATTTGCCATAAAAAGACCCCACAGAGACATTGCATAAAATATCCATGTTGAATCACTACACTACAGCCCTCATTATTTTTACAGAACCTACAGACAAAGGCCTCTTTCACACAAGTGTGACGGATTAGGTCCGGGTGCGTTCAGGGAAACACGCACCATTTTGCAAGCAAGTTCAGTCAGTTTTGTCTGCGATTTCGTTCAGTTTTTCCATGCGAGTGCAATGCGTTTTAATGCGTTTTTCTCGCGCTTGATAAAAAACTGAAGGTTTACAAACAACATCTCTTAGCAACCATCAGTAAAAAACGCTAAATGTTTGCAATGCGTTTTTCACTGAAGCCCCATTCACTTCTTTGGGGCCAAGGCTGCATGAAAAACACAGAATATAGAACATGCTGCGTTGAAAAAAAAACCGCAGAACTGATGCGTTAAAAAAAACGCTCATGTACACAGACCTATTGAAATGAATGGGTCAGTATTCAGTGCGGGTGCTATATATTCACGTCACACATTGCACCCGCGCGGAAAACTCGTTCGTGTGAAAGGGGCCAAAAACATTGTATGCGTTTTCTGCGCCAAAAAACACCTCTAAAAAGCCTCCCATTCATTTCAGGGGGGGGCAGAACTTGCTTTTTTTTCCCACGCTGCGGAAAAAAGAAGCAGCATGCTCTGTCTTGGAGTGGAATCTGCTCTGTTTCTACCTTTGAAATGAATGGGAAGCTGAAAAAAAAAATGCACCAAAACCATGAAGAAAATCAGCGCAGATTTTTTTAAGTGTGTTTTCAAAATATGTTGTGTGAACATCCCCTTAGGGTTGCTGCACACAGTGCACATAAAAACACACATAAATCTGCACTATTTATCATGTATTTGGTGCATTTTTTATGCGCTAGAGCTCACCCTTCCATTGTAAAGATTGAAATAGCATACTCTCTTCCCAAAAAGGGGGAGCGCTGCCTGGCCTATAAGGGCTCTATCACGCGTGCAGGCTACTTTCACACTCGCGTTTGTTGCGGATCCGTCATGGATGGATCCGTTCAGATAATACAACCGTCTGCATCCGTTCTGAACGTATATGTTTGTATTATCTTTAACATAGCCCCAGACGGATCCATCATCAACACCACTGAAAGTCAATGCAGGAGGGATCCGTCTTGAACACCATTGAAAGTCAAAGGAGGACGGATCTGTTTTCTATTGTGTCATAGAAAACGGATCCTTTCCTATTGACTTACATTGTGTGCCAGGACGGATCCGTTTGGCTCAGTTTCATCAGACGGACCCCAAAACGCTGCAAGCAGCATTTTGGTGTCTGCCTCCAGAGCGGAATGGAGACTGAACGGATGCAAACTGATGCATTCTGAGCGGATCCTTTCCCATTCAGAATGCATTAGAATGCAAACTGATCTGTTTTGGACCGCTTGTGAGAGCCCTGAACGGATCTCACAAACGGAAAGCCAAAACAGGAGTGTGAAAGTAGACTAATCCGCTGCGTGAAAGAGTGCCAAGCCCCGCACCTACAATGAGAACGGAGAGCTGTAGCTGGAGGACCCTGGATTTCCCTGGGTCCGTCCACCACCAAGCGCTGCTCCCATTAAAGTGAATTAGAGCGCACCGCGCACGCACGTTCCCTGCTCCTATTCATTTCTATGGGGCAGACGGAAATAGCCGAGTCAGCGCTCGGCTATTTTTGGTGGCCCCATAGAAATGAATAGAGGGCGACTGCGCATGCGCAGTGCGCCCTCCGTTCATTTCCCCGCTCCGTTCTCATTGTAGGTGTGGGACCCGCACCTATCAGACAATGGGGGCATATCCTAGCGATATTCCCCCATTGTCTGAGATGGGACAACCCCTTTAAAGGGGTTCTGCAGTTTTTATAAACTGATGATCTATGCTCTGGATAGATCATCAACATCTGATCAGCAGAGGTCCGACACCCGGGACCGCCGCCGATCAGATGCTGATGATCCTATCCAGAGGATAGATCATCAGTTTAAAAAAACTGCAGAACCCCTTTAACATGACTGATAAAGCTCTTTGCCTCTCTGTGATCTTTTTACTACAAAATCACAGTGAGATAAAGTTGTCACAGTGATTTTGTAGTAAAAAGGTCCAAGAGGCACGGAGCTTTATCAGTCATGTTACTGCTCCGTGTCTCTGCTGTCCGGAGCCGGGCTTGGCTGTCTTTCACGCAGCGGATTACCTGCACAGCATCCGCTTGTGTGAAAGAGCCTTATGGCTGGGTTCACACCTGAGCGTTTTACAGCACGTTCCTACGCGCTGTAAAACGCTCAACAAGGAGAAACCAATGATTCCCTATGGGAATGGTTCTCACCTGGGCGTTTTACAGCGCGTACGATCGCGCTGTAAAACGCCCGACGCCCCAAGAAGTACATGAGCTTCTTTGGGGCGTCTTGTCGCGCGTTCCCGTACATAGACTTTCGGGAACGCGCGACAATGGGCGTTCGCTTGTCTCTGTATGCGCGATTGCAAACGCCGGTACAATCGTGCATACAGAGCACTCCTTTCAGAACGCTCAGGTGTGAACCCAGCGTAAGACTCCATAAGGAGATATTGTATTCCTCAAATCTGCACAAGAAAAACGTGACAACAATTGACATGCTGCAGATTTAAAAATCCACCATGGTGATGGATTATGTGACGGACCATTCGATGAGCGCAGTGACGTCACCTCAGGTCCTTTTCCTCAAAGAAGAAGAAAGAAGAGAAGCCAGGTTGCGCGAAGAAGTGGATTAAGGTGAGCTTAATTATTATTATTTTTTTAACTCCTCCATCACTATTTTACTTTTTTTCAAAACATGCCGATGTTTCTCACGCGCGTGCAAAACGCATTAAAACGTTTTGCACTCGCTGGGAAAAATCACGCATTTTCCAGCAACGCATCCGCATGTGTTCCCGCATGTCACCCGCAACGTCCGTGCGAACCCAGCCTTAGGCCCCTTTCACACGAGCGACTTTTCCGCACGGGTGCAATGCGTGAAGTGAACGTATATCACCCGCACTGAATCCAGACCCATTCATTTCAATGGGTCTGTGTACATGAGCATTTTTTCAAGCAAGTTTAGTCAGTTTTGTCTGTGATTGCGTTCAGTTGTTTAGTTTTTTCCGCGTGGGTGCAATGCGTTTTGATGTGTTTTTCATAAAACTGAAGGTTTGCAAACAACTTCCTTTCCGGATGCAATGCATTTTTTAACTAAAGCCTCATTCACTTCTATGGGGCCAGGGCTGCATGAAAAATGCAGAATATAGAACATGCTGTTTTTTTCATGCAACACAGAACTGATGTACAGTGCGGGTGCTATGCGTTCATATCACGCATTGCACCTGCGCGGAAAACTCACTAACGTGAGAGGGGCCTTGGAGTCCTCAAATCTACTGAATTAGGGGGCATTCATACGACCATATCCCTTTTGCAGCCCACAAATTGTGGATCTGCAAAACATGGATACTGCCTGTGTGCGTTTCACATTTTGTGGATCAGCACTTCCTGCCCTTTCATAGAAATGCCTATTCTTGCCTGCAAAACGGACAAGAATAGGACATGTTCTATTTATTTTATTTTTTTGCAGGGCTGTGAACTGGTGTGCCATCAGCATCTTTTGCGGCCTGATTGAAATTAATGTGTCTGCATCCAATCTGCCAAAAATGCAGATTGGATGCGGACCAAAACTACGGTCGTATGAATGCCCCCTAACACTGACATAATACCGTCAGTGTAAGGCCTCGTGCACACGGCCGTTGTTTTGGTCCGCATCCGAGCCGCCGTTTTGGGGCCACTGTGTGCTGTCCGCATCCGTGGCTCCGTTCCGCGGGCCCGCTAAAAAAAATATAAAATGTCCTATTCTTGTGCTCGGATCGGCTCATTACGAGAGGGTCCCCTACCTAAGCCTATACTCCCCCCCCCCCCTACCTAGAAGCAGCAGAGTTATGCCGGAACTGCTTATCGAAGGGTAGCCTAAAGGGGGCCACACCAATGATGAGTCCTGAGAATAAGGGAGGGCTTCTGGGTGGGTCGAAAGCATTCGAACCGACAAGTGGGGGCAGGAGAGCCAGGTTTAAATAATTAAAGCCCTGCCTCCCCTCACACAAACACGGCACTCTTTAATTGCCTACCACTTGTGCTCGGATCGGCTCATTACGAGAGGGTCCCCTACCTAAGCCTATACTCCCCCCCCCCCCCTACCTAGAAGCAGCAGAGTTATGCCGGAACTGCTTATCGAAGGGTAGCCTAAAGGGGCCAAAAGAACCATGCATAGGAGTTTTGAAAGACTTTGATAACAGAAACTACAAAACCAAAACTCGGAAAGCCAGTGACATTTTGTATTAAGGATCCGGGATATAACGCATGGAACACGCGGAACTCCAACGACCCAACCGTTTGATTACATGTACTGGTACCTTATGCATGGACGCCGCAGCTGCTGCACCCCTGTGGAAGGAATGTCCTGTGATCGAGAGAGGATCAACCCCTGAACCTGTTAACTAAACCCGAATGTGCTGAATACCTGCCAGGTATAGTTAACAGTGCTATAGGACAGGTTTAATTGAGAGTGGCAAAAAACCAGACGAAGCCCAATAGGTGAGTGATAGTCCCCCCGGCCAGCAGCCGGGTAGGTGTTCATATTTCTGAAACAGGCGCCAAGCTGTCTTGTAAGCCCTCAGGGTATTGCTGGCCAAGGAATTGGCCATCAGTCTGTTAGCTATGGTGAGATGAGAGACTAGTTCCAGCGCAGCTGGGCCTGGTGAGGAATTGGCATTGGCAACCGATCTGCCCCTGGACAAACCTGAAAGAAAAAGTGGGAAAAAAAAAATCTTTTTTTTTTATTTTTATTTTTTTTAAACGAAGCCATGCGTGAGACTCTAATGGCAGAGTCATATGTGTAAACCTAAAACTGAGAAGCCATGCACGAGAGACTCTAATGGCGGAGTCATATGTGTAACCTAAACGGAGAAGCCATGCATGAGAGACTAATGGTGGAGTCATATGTGTAAACCTAAACGGAGAAGTCGTGCGTGAGAGACTCTAATGGCAGAGTCATCTGTGTAAACCTAAAGCGGAGAAGCCATGCGCAATAGACTAATGGCGGAGCTATGCGCGAGAGACTCTAATGGCGGAGTCATATGTGTAAAACTAAAACGGAGAAGCCATGCGTGAGACTCAGATGGCGGAGTCATATGTGTAACTAAAACGGAGAAGCCATGCGTGAGAGACTCTAATGGCGGAGTCATATGTGTACACCTAAAACGGAGAAGCCATGCATGAGAGACTCTAATGGCGGAGTCATATGTGTAAAACTAAAACGGAGAAGCCATGCGTGAGACTCAGATGGCGGAGTCATATGTGTAACTAAAACGGAGAAGCCATGCGTGAGAGACTCTAATGGCGGAGTCATATGTGTACACCTAAAACGGAGAAGCCATGCGTGAGAGACTCTAATGGCGGAGTCATATGTGTACACTTAAAACGGAGAAGCCATGCATGAGAGACTCTAATGGCGGAGTCATATGTGTAAAACTAAAACGGAGAAGCCATGCGTGAGACTCAGATGGCGGAGTCATATGTGTAACTAAAACGGAGAAGCCATGTGTGAGAGACTCTAATGGTGGAGTCATATGTGTACACCTAAAACGGAGAAGCCATGCATGAGAGACTCTAATGGCGGAGTCATATGTGTAACCTAAAACGGAGAAGCCATGCGTGAGAGCCTCTAACGGCGGAGTCATATGTGTAAACCTAAAACGGAGAAGCCATGCGTGAGAGACTCTAATGGAGGAGTCGTATGTGTAAACCTAAAACGGAGAAGCCATGCGTGAGAGACTCTAATGGTGGAGTCATATGTGTACACCTAAAACGGAGAAGCCATGCATGAGAGACTCTAATGGCGGAGTCATATGTGTAACCTAAACGGAGAAGCCATGCGTGAGAGACTCTAATGGTGGAGTCATATGTGTAAACCTAAAACGGAGAAGCCATGTGTGAGAGACTCTAATGGTGGAGTCATATGTGTACACCTAAAACGGAGAAGCTATGCGTGAAAGACTCTAATTGTGGTTTGAATTTTTTAATTTTTTTTATTTTTTAAAACTATAAACCACTTACGCAGCTCCAGTATGGGCACAGCTCTGAGTACGAGCACGAAGAGCATGGTATAACGCAGGTCGCCTGCACGGACTAACTAACATCCTGTGCCTAAATGACCCCCTTGGAACCTTCTGTACGTCCGGCAGCAGGAAGCCAGCCACTGCCTATGATCTGCTCCCTCTGACCGAGCCTGGTACTCCTTCCCCCGATCCCTGCCTACCTAACGGCACGGCGGCCCGTGCCAGACTTTATTGAAGATGAGGAGCGGGGAAACGGTGTCCCCCCTTTACCCCCAGCCGCGTGGGGAGCTCACGCTGCTCCCTGGCAGAGTGCACCAGTGCAGGGGAGCCCCCCCCCCCTCAGCCAGGGCCGACCCACCGCCGGCTGGACACTCGTACCGCGTGGGGAGCAGCGCCGCTCCCTGGCAATGTGCACCGGATCAGAGGGAGCCCTTCCTTTACCGTGAGCCCCAGCCCCCGCCGGTTTGAATCGTGTGCCGCGTGGGGAGCCGCATAGCTCCCTGGCATCATGCGCCGGCGCGGGAGTGCCCCCACCTAGGGGCTGGTTATTGTGACTGGAACCCGCTGGGAGACTGAGGCCTGACCGGACCTACCTTTGACTGTGAAGGCTGACCCCCCAGGCCGTGGCTGACCCGCGTGCGTAGACGTGACGCAACTACCTGTAGATGCCCACCCAGTGCCTGTAGTCAACGGGAGTGCGACCGAGTCTGTGGATGTGACCGACTGGCCCCTAGTAGTCGTGAGGGGACCCTACCTCAGGAGTAGCGGTAACGGACCATCGCCTGTAGACGTGGTAGTATTACCTCACGAGTCTGTTGACAGGAGACTAATGCCTGCAGTCGTGGCAGGGCTTTATAACGAGTCTGTAGTCGTGACAGACTAATGCCTGCAGTCGTGGCAGGGCTTTATAACGAGTCTGTTGTCGTAACGGATTTGTGCCTGCAGTCGTGGCAGGGCTTTAGAGCGGGTCTGTAGTCGTGACAGACTGATGCCTGCAGTCGTGGCAGGGCTTTATAACGGGTCTGTAGTCGTGACAGACTGATGCCTGCAGTCGTGGCAGGACTTTATAACGAGTCTGTAGTCGTGACAGACTGATGCCTGCAGTCGTGGCAGGGCTTTATAACGGGTCTGTAGTCGTGACAGACTGTTGCCTGCAGTCGTGGCAGGGCTTTAGGGCGGGTCTGTAGTCGTGACAGACTGATGCCTGCAGTCGTGGCAGGGCTTTATAAGGAGTCTGTAGTCGTGACAGACCTGGCAAAGCATTATTCCTATCTATACCATTTTTATTTTATTTTTTACTTCTTTCCCCCCCACCAAAGGCCACGACTGTAGGCGCCACCCTGTAAGAGATGCGCCAGAGGCCTGGCCATAATAGTCCACCATCCCCCGTCCCCCAAGCCTATGCAGGAGAAAAGGAGGGGGTTGGCCCACGCCTGCACCACCCCTGACTCACCTGGCGGCCATGACAGCCACAAACCCCACAGTATCGTAAGTTAGCCAACCACCTGTGGACCTGAATAAACAAGGACAGACATGTGAGTGAGCGCACGGTGGCTGGGTGACCCTTCACTCCTGCCACCGCTCCTTTGCTGTCCACCGGATTATTGCGACTGCGCGCGAACCAACCCCCTGACTCGCCGCATGGGCTTGCGGGCGGCCCGGCTGCGTGCGCAAAGTGACGTGGCCAGCCCCCCTCTTTATATTTGATCCTTAAAACATATCCCAAATATATAATTTTTTATTTATTTATTTTTTTGTCCTGCCTTAGTACCTAGCCACTGTGCCTGAGCAAGGAGCCCTGTACCTGGACTGCAGTACCAGTATGGGCCTGTAGGTGTCGCCCTCTATCAAGCCAGGGCCTGCTGGAGCGCAGCAAGCCAGTGAGCTGCGCTGAGGAGCCGACGGCCGGCGTGACCGCTGCTCTGGGTATGTGAAGGACGTGTGACCCGTCGCTGCTGAGCCACAGATGAGGGGTGCCCGTCTGGGGAACGCTGCACGTGGGAGCGGGGGTGCTTGGCGCGGGGCCTGGAGCGGATCGGGGTGCCTGGAGCGGGGTGCCGGAAGCGATCGGGAGTGCGGGCAGTCGCCAGCGCGGCTGGGGGCCGGCGGCACGCTCGGCAGCCCCCCATGTTATACATAGCGAGACGGGTGTGCAGCCACCCTGCCTACCTAATCACCGAAGTGACGAGCCCGACGCGGCCGACCACCCGATTCTCCAGTGACGCACGCACTTCTCTGGCACCAACCCACGAGCCGATTCGAGAGCCAGGTTTAAATAATTAAAGCCCCGCCTCCCCTCACACAAACACGGCACTCTTTAATTGCCTACCACTTGTCCGTGCTTTGCAGACAAGAATAGGCATTTATATTAAAGGCTGTCCGGGCCATTCTGCAAATTGCGGAACGCGCACGGACATTATCCGTGTTTTGCGGATCCGCGATTTGCGAACCGCAAAACACACCACAGTCATGTGCATGAGGCCTAATACAGTAGTTTCCAGAAATGTCAGGGTCACACAGCATTATAAATAATTATAATGCTGTGCAATCCTGTCAGAGGAGCAAAGTTGAGAACGGGAACTCACTGACACACGTTGAAAGTTCCTTGCATTGAACTCACTCTTGTGTGTCTGGTCATAGGCTACATTCACATGACAGTGAAAAAATACAGCAGCCTGTCAGTTTTTCACAGCCATTCTGCTTCCATGTGTGCACCCATTTTCTGGTCGTTTGTCTGTTTTTATGGCCATTTTGCATCCATTTTTCATTTCAGTTAAAAATTTCATGGCCATGAAAAACGGATGAATTTCATTTATTATTTTTTTTTAACATCTCAATCCGTGCAGTGCCCTCAGTATACCCCCACATGCATGCACCCATTATAAATAATGGCCATCATATTGTCCCCAGTTTCTATAATTGCCCCTGTAGTGCCCCATGTCTATAAAATGCCCCCCAATAGTGCCCCTGTATATAAAATACCCCCGCTACATCTCCTGTATAACATTTGCGCATCCTAAAAATATCTGTGACATTGTCACGAGGGTGTCAAGAGCCATGCCTGACTCCGTTGTACCCGGGGTCAGGAGGTCGCAGCGGTTGGCTGCACGCTCTATGTAAGATAGGGATGTTTCCTTATTGTAGCTTTCTGGGTTTGCTTTGCAAACCATTTTGGCTCACTCAGGGATCCGTAGCTCCTTCTCTCAGCTGTTCCTTGTCCAGCACTCCCAATCCTCCTTATATTCCCCTCTCACACTTCTCTGGTTGCCAGATATAGAGCTTCCTGCCTGGACATCTATTCTGACCCACTGGAGCTGTGTTGCTGCGTTCTCTGATTGTTGCATTAGAACGCTACCCTCCGGATCCCTGTTGAACCTTTGTGGACAGTTGTTGTCGTCCACCTGGGTGTTTGTGTTTGTCTGTCCTCTCCCTGGTGTTTCCCTCTTAGTGCAGTGGTGAGGACTAGCGATCCCACCGGCCCGTTCATTATCTAGGGTTCATTTCAGGGAAAGCCAGGGTTTAGGCACGTGATCGCCGCACGGGTGAGGAACCCGTCTAGGGACGTCAGGGCAGTCAGGTGCCAGCCGCAAGGAGAGTTAGGGGTCACCACCTTTCCCTCTCCCTTGGGCAGGACTTTCCCCTTTTCCTCCCTGTGCGTGTTGCCGGTCATTACAGACATCCAGTGTACTTTTTCCGTAGATGCTGCTGACAGCAACATTATCTGTGCTACATCTCCTGTTTAACCACTACAGGACCGCGTCTTTGCGGCGGCCCTGTTATTCCGAGTGGACGTGCCAGGGCGTCATCTCGCGAGACGCGAGATTTCGGGCAAAGCCAGCCCGCGCATGCGCATCGCGGGTCGGCAAAAGTTAAAGCACAATTTCGTCATCAGCCTGCCAGCCAATGATCGTGGCTGGCAGGCTGATGATTTTCAAAAAATCGAATCAGAAGCCAGGTAACACTTTATATTTATAAATATAAGGTGTTAAATGGCTTCTCTTCTCCTCTGCTGGTCCTTTTCGTCGGTTGGTTCCAGCAGAGGAGCACAGTTCACAGTGAGTACACCCAACACTACACTTAGCCCCCAGATCACCCTCCATCACCCCAATTAACCCCTTGATCGCCCCTGTCAATCACCTAGTGAAAGGGGAAAAAACTGATCAGTGTAAACTGTCACTTTTTTTTTTCACTGGTATTGACTGGTTTTAGGATAGTTTAGGCCCCTTGGTTAGGTAGTTAGCGATCGTTTAGCGCCGAGCCCACTGCACCGCAGTCACTGATTCGCTGATTAGCGTATCGCTAATCAGCATTTGTACTTTTATAGTATCTGTAAGTGATCAGAACTGATCACAGTCAGATCTATACTAGTATTAGTGTCACCTTAGTTCGCCCTCCACCCAAAACGCAGTGTTTGCCCGATCAGGCCTGATCGGTCGCCCACACGTGCAGTTCACCCACGCCCGCCCCGCCGCAGTGACAAAAAAATGATTATTTTTTGATCACTGCACAATCACTTTATAAGCGCTGTGTCGAAAAATCAGTTTTGATATTTTTTATCAATCGCAGCGGCCTCCGGTACTTTGCTAGCCTCCCATTTGTAAGACAGGCTTGCTTTTTTTCTTGGGTAGTCTCAGGGAATACCCCCTAAATTTAGTTGACCAAATGGCAAACAAGGGGTATTTTTCTGAAGAGGCCTACAGGCTTCTGACCCAGTCGGATGAGGAATGGGAACCCTCATCTGACAAATTCAGCGGGTCAGAATATGAACCTGTAGAAAGCAGTGGCAGTCTGACCCAAAGTTTGGACGAGGAGGTTGAGGTCCCTGATAGCACCAGGCGTACCCGGCCGGTTGCGCAGGATCCGCTTCAAGGGCAGCAGAGTGGGGCTGGCGCTGTCGTATTATGTGATGAGGCATACACCAGCAGCGCAGCCCATCCTGGACCTAGTACCAGCACTGCCGTACAACATGGTGAAGTGGTGAGCACCAGAAGGGCAGTTGAAGCTGGTATGGTGGCACGTGCATTAGTTTCCCCGTCGCAGCCACCGCGCAGACAGGCCCGTAGAGCCCCTAGAGTCCCTGAGGTGTTGGCAAACCCTGATTAGCAGCCCCCAACTTCAGCCGCACCAGTAGTTCCCCCTTTCACCGCCCAGTCTGGAGTTTGGGTTGAGACAGCTCAGATCGGTTCGGTACTGGTGTTTTTTGAGCTGTTCTTGACTGCGGAGCTCTTGGACTTAGTTGTGGCAGAAACAAACCGATATGCCACTGAATTTATATCCGCCAACCCGGGAAGCTTCCGAATTTAAAATTTTTCTGGGCCTTCTCCTCAACATGGACTTAACCAAAAAGCACGAATTGCGGTCATATTGGTCCACGAACCCAATTCATCACATGCCCATGTTCTCTGCTGCCATGTCCAGGATACGATTTGAGACCATCCTGTGTTTCCTGCACTTTAGCGACAACGGCACCTCCCGTCCCAGATGCCACCCAGCTTTTGACCGGCTCCACAAAATTCGGCCCCTCATAGACCACTTTTACCAACAAATTTGCAGATTTACATACCCCTGAGCAAAACATCTGCGTAGACGAGTCCCTTATACATTTTACCGGGCGCCTTGGCTTCAAGCAATACATCCCAACCAAGCGCGCCCGGTATGGGGTCAAATTGTATAAGCTCTGTGAAAGGGCCACAGGCTATATCCACAAATTTCAGATCTATGAGGGTAAAGATCAGACCCTGGAGCCCTAACTACCTGGGGAGCAGTGGGAAGACAGTCTAGGCCTTGGTGTAACCCTTATTTGGCAAGGGGTACCATCTTTATGTGGACAATTTCTACACAAGTGTGCCCCTCTTCAGGCATTTGTTCCTAGAACAGATTGGCTGCTGTGGCACCGCGCGATCTAGTCGCCGGGGCTTCCCCCAACGGCTCGTTACCACCCGTTTTGCAAGGGGGGAGAGGGCTGCCTTGTGTAACCAAGAACTGCTCGCGGTGAAATGGAGAGACAAGCGTGACGTTTACATGCTTTACTCCATTCACGCAGACACGACAATCCAAATTGAACGAGCAACCAGTGTCATTGAAAAGCCGCTCTGTGTCCACGACTATAATTCGCTCATGAGAGGGGTGGACTTCAATGACCAGATGTTGGCTCCTTATCAACTTTCCCACAGGACCAAACGCTGGTATAAGAAGGTGTCTATATATTTAATTCAATTGGCTGTATATAATAGTTTTGTTCTCTACAGTAAGGCTGGGATAACAGGATCCTTCCTCAAATTTCAGGAAGAGATCATCGAGAACCTCCTGTATCCAGGAGGTTCCGTGGCCCCATCCACCAGTGTAGTGAACCGTCTACACGAGCGACATTTCCCCAGTGTCGTTGCTGGTACCTCAAACCGACCGCCACCCCGAAAAAAATGTGTCTGTAGCAGGAGTGGAATAAGGCGCGACACCCGCTATTTCTGTCCTGACTGCCCTGACCACCCTGCCCTATGCTTAGGGGAGTGTTTCCGGATGTACCACACACAGGTACACTTAGCATAGGGATTGCATCTCACAGGACAGGCACACAGGGCTATTAGGGCCCATTCACACAGAGCTGCTGCAAACCTCTCCTTTCACCTGGGACAAAGTGCATAATGTACTTCGCCACATCTTTGGGCGATTTGCGCTTTGCACATTGTCCCATGGGGAAGGAGAGGTTTGTCCTATAAAGGTAAAAAAAAATCACTGGTAAGCAAAAAAGTTAACGTTCTGTTCAAAAAGTTAAATAAAGTTTATATGTTCCGTTCAAATGTTACTATAAAGTTAATCAATTTATTGCGTTGCGGCCTGTTTTTTTCTTTTTTTGTTTTGTTTTTTTTACCTTCCAGGTGGACCAACCGATCGACTAGCTGCAGCACTGATGTGCATTCTGACAGAAGCATTGCGCTGCTGTCAGATTACACAAAAGTCGGTGTATGTGGCACTGCAAGACGAGATTTCTCCTCTGCAGTAAAAGATACGTTTGCCGAGGCTTATGAGCTGAGGGGGCGGCGGTGTTCATATGCTTTGGCAATGATTTAATCATCCACATCGATTGATGTGAATGGAGAAATCGGGTTTGCCAGGGCATACGAGCTAAGTGGGTATGGATGTTGGGCGGAGCTCCTATGTCCTGGCAGACGCCTTTCCCCTGCTTTTTTTTTTTTTTTGGCAGCGTTTTTTTCATCCACATTGATCGATGCGAATGAAGAAATCTGTGCCGTTCATTATTTCTTTCAGCCCAGAGGCTGAACGAAAAAAAAAAATCTTATTACCCATATGCTCAATATAAGGAGAATAGCAGAAACTCCTAATGCTGGCCATACATGTAATGATTGCGGAGACCCTCAAATGCCAGGGCAGTACAAACACCCCACAAATGACCCCATTTTGGAAAGAAGACACCCCAAGGTATTTGCTGAGGGGCATATTGAGTCCATGAAAGATTGAAATTTTTGTCCCAAGTTAGCGAAAAGGGAGACTTTGTGAGAAAAAACAAAAAAAAACAATTTCCGCTAACTTGTGCCCCAAATTATTTTTTTTCTATGAACTCGCCATGCCCCTCATTGAATACCTTGGGGTGTCTTCTTTCCAAAATGGGGTCACATGTGGGGTATTTATACTGCCCTGGGGGCCCTAAATTTTAGGGGCCCTAAAGCGTGAGAAGAAGTCTGGGATCCAAATGTCTCACACATTAGGGCACCTAAAATGCCAGGGCAGTATAACTACCCCTCAAGTGACCCCATTTTGGAAAGAAGACACCCCAAGGTATTCTGTGAGTGGCATGGCGAGTTCCTAGAATTTTTTATTTTTTGTCACAAGTTAGCGGAAAATGATGATTTTTATTTTTTTTCTTGTAAATTTTTATTATTTTCAATAGCAAACAAAAGGCTATTATATTTTTTAGAACAATTAAATGTTTTCTCTTCATCTGATTATCAAGGAAATTTCGTTATAAAACAAAGAAATATAGTGCATGTTTAAAGTTAATTCACTTCAAAGCATAAAACACCATTTGAAAACAAGATGTAATGATTGCAAAATTTCAACAAGAGATAAACATTAAAAATTGAGAAATAAAAAGACATAAACAAAGGTTAGTGGGGGGGGGGGGTATAAACGGAACAAACTGCAAAACCAAGGAAGAACATATAAGGAATACCAGTCATTTGGTTGATTAATATGAATAACTGTCTGAAAGCAAAGAATTATTACCAGCAATCAGTTTGCCAGAATCATAAATTCGAACTTGAATACAAACATGTATACTCTTCCGGGATCAAATAAATGTCCCATGCATCCCAAGTATCATTATATTTCGAGAGTTTTTAGCGCCAGGGTCCATTTGAGTTTTTCAAAATCACGTAACTTTAATACTTCTGTTATCCAGTCTCTTATCGTTGGAGGATCCTGTTGAAGCCAAAACTTAGGCACCAATATTTTGGCCGTGTTAAGGAGGTGTAAACACAAATCGGTTTTAATAGGTATCTGACTAACATCAAATAAACAAAACAAGACTAATTCTGCCGAAATTTTTACCTTAGACTTAAGAACATCATTAATGATATCATTAAACCTTTCCCAGAAGGGAACAATCTTAGGACAAGTATACCAAATGTGTGTATAGTCTCCTATTCCACTACTACATCTCCAACATAGGTTTGAAATATCTGGGTTAATCCTATGAAGCAAAGTAGGAATTTTGTACCATCGTGTAACTAGTTTATATTGCATCTCTTGATATTTGTAGGATTGAGAGAAGGTAAGTGTCTTGCTTAACAAGAATTCTATTTGCGTTTCATTAAACTGTTTGTCTCGTTCCTTAGTCCATCTTTCAATATGGGGTGGGGTTGTGTCTGAGTCGTTTAATATTTTGTAACATTTGGAAATTAAATGGTCTCCAGGGGTGTCGTTTAATAATAATCAATACAAAGGAACAGTATCCAATGGATCAACATGATCCTTAAACCAACTCGTCAATTGAGCAGCCAGTAAACCATACTGATCGTTTGTGATCATCTCTTTCCCAAAGTTGGTGATAAAGTCCTTTATGGGAATCAAGCGTCCCCCTCTAAAAAACTTTCTCACTTGCATTCTCGCAAATTTCTTATTTACTTTTAGAAATTTAGTTAAGGCATGCCAGTCATGGGGTATAAAGCTACAGAGAAAGGCTCTAGTATCTTTCCGAGTTGGAATCTTTAGGGAACGTATAATAGAGTGCCACTTCCTAAGTGTGGCTTTGGTAATTTGGTTATCCACCACAGCTAGGTTTTTGGCATATTGAGGGGTCCTCCAGAGTAATGCAAACAGCGATGTCTTAACTGAATCCTGTTCTAATTCTACCCACCTTTTGGTAGTAGGATCTGGGATCCAATCTAATATTCTAGTTAGAACTGATGCTTTATAGTAGAGTTCAAAATCTGGAAGCCCTATACCTCCCTTTAATTTATGTCTAGCCAATGTAGCATATTTAATTCTATTCTGTTTGTTCTGCCAAATAAATTTTGTCAAAATCATTTTGAGTTTTTTAAAAAAAAACAGGGGGGATTTCCACCGGAAGTGTCTGAAACAAATACAAAAATCTGGGTAAAATTTCCATCTTAATTAAGTTGACTCTGCCGAACCAGGAAATCCAATTAGAGCTCCATTCCTTCAGTAGAGTTTCAGTGTTAGTCAGTAGGGGTAGAAAGTTTTTACAATACGTTTCTGGAAGGTCTCTATAAACTTTGACACCTAAGTAAGTAATAAAATTGGACATGTGTTTTAGTGGGCTTCTCTTAACAATCTTACTCCATGTGCTAGCATCTATATTAATATTAAATCATTTGGATTTGTTCAAGTTAACTTTAAAGTCCAAAACCTCATTAAACGCGTTAAATTATTTGAGAATTTCTGGAATAGATGTCAATGGTTCAGTTATTGTAAGAAGTGTATCATCAGCAAACGCTGCAATCTTGTGTTCCCTAGAGTGGGCGGGAAAGCCTCTATTACCAGGGTTGGTTCTTATTTTCATTAAGAAAGGTTCCAAGCATAAGACAAATAATAACGGGGATAAGGGGCAACCCTGTCTGGTTCCATTTGCTATCGAGAAAGGAGAAGACAGAACCCCATTGGCTTTAACGCAAGCAGAAGGCGATACATAAAGAGACATAATTTGGTCAATTAAGATTTGTGGGAGTTTTACTTTATGGAGTACCAACTGAAGATAGTGCCAGTTGAGGCGATCAAACGCCTTCTCGGCATCAGTCAAAACTAGAGCTAGGGGGACCTTTTTAATTTTAGCTTGTTGAATCAGATGGAACACCCTGATGGTGTTGTCTCTGGCCTCTCTACCCACTATGAAGCCAACTTGGTCAGGATCTACTAAAAGGGGCATCAGCTTCTTCATCCTATCTGCGATCAGTTTGGCAAAAATCTTAATATCTACATTTAGTAACGAAATAGGCCTGTAATTCATACATAGCATATTATCCTTACCCTCTTTCGGAATAATTGAAATGTGAGCCAACGTAGATTCTGTTCTGAGCGGAGAGGCCAGGGAGACACCATTTAAATACTGCTCCAAGTAAGGGGCCAATACATCTTGAATTTTTTGTAGTAACTGGCTGAGAAGCCATCTGGCCCGGGACACTTCCCATTTTCTAGCGAGTTAATAACTTGCTTAATCTCATCTATTGTAAAAGGGGCCTCTAATTGTTCTAGTTGAAGTTTAGACAATTCAGGAAAGTTTACATTCTCAAGATATTTACCAATTGCTTTTTTTCTAATCTCTGGGTTATTCTCTGCTTTGTTTAGATTATAAAGTTTGCTATAGTATTCTTTAAAACACTCCACAATTTTTTTTGATTCATAAAGGATTTTATTCGAGGTAGGATCCGGTTTGATTTTGGGGATATTCGTGGCAGATCTAGTCTTGCGAACTAAGTTCGCCAGGGCCTTTCCGCATTTGTTCACATACATGTAGTGTTTATATTTAGCCATAAACAAAAATTTCTGTGTCTGGGCATTCAAGATTTCCTTCAGTCTTATTCTTAGGCGTGTAATCTCCACTTCACATACACTATTAACTGCCTTTTTATGCGAGCTTTCCAAAAGTCTAATTTTATGCAAAATTTCATCAATTTCCTTTTGTTTGGCCTTTTTCTCCCTCGCACCTATCTGAATTAAGGCGCCTCTCAAAACCGCCTTATGAGTTTCCCAGACGAGGGCGGTACATTTACTATCTCCCAGGTTTTCATTAAAAAAGTTATTAATATGTCTAGACAATAGATCCAAATTCTCCTTTCTCGACAGCAAACTTTCATTCAGTCTCCACAGTCCTGGAGTTTTATTGGTAAGGCCATAGGTCAAGGTCATTCTAAGCGGGGCATGGTCAGGGAGCAGGATCGGGTCGTACTCAATCTTTTTGATAAAACCTAAGTCATTTTGATTGACAAAAAGGTAATCAATCCTAGTGTAGGTTTGATGAACTTTGGAGAAGAATGAATAAGGCTACTTTCACACTTGCGTTTGATCGTATCCGTTCTGAACGGATCCGATCATATTAATGCAGACGGAGGCTCCGTTCAGTACGGATCCGTCTGCATTAATAACTTAGAAAAATTTCTAAGTGCGAAAGTAGCCTGAGCGGATCCGTTCAGACTTTCAATGTAAAGTCAATGGGGGACGGATCAGCTTGAAGATTGAGCCATATGGTGTCATCTTCAAGCGGATCCGTTCCCATTGACTTACATTGTAAGTCTGGACGGATCCGCACGCCTCCGCACGGCCAGGCGGACAGCTGAACGCTGCAAGCAGCGTTCAGCTGTCCGCCTGGCCGTGCGGAGGCGAGCGGAGCGGAGGCTGAACGCCGCCAGACTGATGCAGTCTGAGTGGATCCGCATCCATTCAGACTGCATCAGGGCTGGACGGAAGCGTTCTGCTCCGCTCGTGAGCTCCTTCAAACGGAGCTCACGAGCGGACAGCAGAACGCTAGTGTGAAAGTAGCCTAATCCTTAACTGTAGGATTCATTGCTCTCCAAGCATCCACCAACTGATTTTGTTGGAGACGTTTTTTAACTACCCTCAGAGTACGGGCAGTAGCGTGAGTTCTACCCTGAGAATTATCTAGGTTTGGTTCCAGGGGAAGATTAAGGTCTCCCCCTACAATCAATGAACCTTCTGCAAAGTCCTCCAGTTTTTTAAATAGTTGTTTAAAAAAGGGAGTTTGATTATCGTTAGGGGCATAAACGCTAGCGAAGGTAAATAATTTTTCGTTTATCTTACCTTTAATAAAGATAAACCGCCCTTCTGGGTCCACCATTAAATCCGATTTGATGAAGTGTATGTTTTTGTTAAAAACTATTGAAACGCCCTTTCTCTTTTGTGTTGGTGAGCATGCATTAAACCATTGCGTGTAAAAGTAATGCTTAGTAATAGGAGTAAACATTTTCTTAAAGGGAGTTTCCTGTAACAGTAATACATCAACTTTGTTTTTATGGAAAAGCCTTAGGACTTGGGCTCTTTTTGCAGGGATATTCAAGCCATTTGCATTAAAAGAAACACATGATATTTCAGTCATGTTACTGACACCTTTGTTATCTTGTCTAGTGGTTTAGATGACTGGTATATAAACATAGAACAGAGGGATAACATTGTCAGTACACCTCAAACCTTTGAGTATAGTACTGAGGGGAACAAAACAGTGTCTGATCCAGTAGGAGACTGCGTCAAGAACCTAGTGGGTCAGAGTAACTGTTGCCAGTTCGTCAGGTGTTCTGACCGTAAAAGGTCTGCCATTATGTGTTATCAGTATCCCGAAAGGATATAGCCATCTGTACTTGATTCTATTTTCCCTCAACGCTCTAGTGAAGGTCGACAGTTGCCTGCGCTTATCAAGTGTATATTTGGAAACGTCCTGAAAGATAGTGATTTCCCCACCTTCGTAATTAATACTTTTGGCTAAGCGAGCCTTCCTGAGAATGTCCTCCTTAAGACGAAAGCTCAAAATATAACATAAAACATCTTTTGGAGAGTCTTTAGGAGCATTCCTCGGTTTAAATACTCTATGCGCCCGTTCAATTCCCAGGTCTTCTTCCCCTTCTCTGCCTAATAGTTCAAGAAAGATCTGCTGGAGAACACCGTGAACATCTTTATCTTCCACTTGCTCAGTTAAACCTCTGATACGTAGGTTGTTTCGTCTTGACCTATTTTCTAGATCATCAACATGTAGTTTGAGCTCATAGAGTTCTTTTTGTTGTCTTTGTGCCGTGTCTTCAAGTTGAGTCGCATGTTGAGCAATTTTCTCATTTGCGTCTTCAAGAGTGGAAACTCTGGTGTATATTTGTTTTACATCAGCTTTTATTTCTGCCAGATCTGTCTTAAGGGTATTGGTAAATTCTTTGAACAAGTCCCTCATATGGTCAGTAGTCGGCAGTGTTTTAATGTATTTCTTTAAATCTTCTTGATCTCTCTGGTCCTGTTCTAGGATTTCTTCTTCAGATTCTGACCCTGAACCTGGGTCATGAGAGGCAAAGAATTTGCTTTTGCTTTTCATTTTGGTGCTGCTAGGCTCGTAGTTTGCAGGTGTATTGTGCAAATTGTTAAGATGGTCTGAGGATTTTCTTGGCGTTTTAGCAGTCTTGTCTTTATGACCTCTGGATTTACCCATAATCTCTCAAAAGAACAGTAATCCGAAATCACTTAAGAAGGAATTAACAGATGGGGGTAGTAGTCCTGCTTTAGTTACATATATATATGAAAAAAAGAAGAGGAGGCTGATGTGATGCCAAATAAGTATCTTTTCATCTCATTGTCTGAATGGGTTGTGGATATAGTTGGGTCAGGAATCCGGAGCAACACTCATTGCATATTATATTAGCTCCATATGCCTCTCAGATGTTTTCCAGTCACCTGTTAGTATAGACAATTGTAATAAGAATTGTGATCAGGGGACCAGAATGTTAATTTAGCTATTTATATGTAGCTTAATAAAAGCAGCACTTGTAGGGTACAGAGTCTTTAATCAGCCTGAGGTAGTGCATCCACTGTATGTATATAGTCAAAATCGGGGCCTGGGCAGTGTTCTGTGTTCTATTATTAATGCCTGAGATTGTGAGAGCTTTATTTGATCACACTGGGGCCGCACACAAGGGAACCCAGTAGTCTTTTCTTCGGGTCACCGGAACAACTATCAGCCCCACACTGGTGCCTTATACTTAATTAGAGACTGTATTTAGAGCTTTCCTTTCAGCTCCTTCTTGGTGCCGGGACCCAGGTGCGGCAGGATCTGTGTGACATGCACACAACGAAGCAGCTTCTGTGCCGGCTGTAGCTCCAGCCAGAACTACTTTCACCGACACTAGTAACGGCCCGGCTCCGGTGTTAGATAGCACTCACCTCGGTGATAACCTTAGCCTAGGTTTCGGCTGCTTGTCTCTGGTCTCCCTCAGCAGACAGGGCCCTGTATAAACCGGACTCTTTTATCTTGGTCGGCTTCGGCTCCCCGCCGGGAGCGCTGGCTCCGGTGCCTGCAGGAGAACAGGCCACACGCTCCAATCGCCAAATAAGTCACAAATAAGACGATATAAGGGTGCCACAGAGTCACCCAGAGTTATCTGTGTCCAAAGCGCCACTGAACTTTATATTAAAAGTCCATAAAAATGATGAAAATCAATCTGAAGTGCAGGAGCTCCTTCAGTGTGCGGCTTTCCTGCTCCATAGTTGGCTCGGCCCCCCAATTTTTTTTTTTTTTTTTTACAAAGTCTCATATTCCACTAACTTGTGACAAAAAATAAAAACTTCCATGAACTCACTATGCCCATCACAAAATACCTTGGGGTGTCTTCTTTCCAAAATGGGGTCACTTGTGGGGTAGTTATACTACCCTGGCATTTTAGGGGCCCTAATGCGTGAGAAGTAGTTTGAAATCAAAATCTGTAAAAAAAAAAAATGGCCTGTGAAATCCTAAAGGTGCTCTTTGGAATGTGTGCCCCTTTCCTTTGCCCACCTAGGCTGCAAAAAAGTGTCACACATGTGGTATCGCCGTACTCAGGAGAAGTTGGGGAATATGTTTTGGGGTGTCATTTTACATATACCCATGCTGGGTGAGATAAATATCTTGGTCAAATGCCAACTTTGTATAAAAAAATGGGAAAAGTTGTCTTTTGCCGAGATATTTCTCTCACCCAGCATGGGTATATGTAAAAAGACACCCAAAACACATTGCCCTACTTCTTCTGAGTACGGCGATACCAGATGTGTGACACTTTTTTGCAGCCTAGGTGGGCAAATGGGCCCACATTCCAAAGAGCACCTTTCGGATTTCACAGGGCATTTTTTACAGATTTTGATTTCAAACTACTTCTCAAGCATTAGGGCCCCTAAAATGCCAGGGCAGTATAATTACCCCACAAGTGATCCCATTTTGGAAAGAAGACACCCCAAGGTATTTCATGATGGGCATAGTGAGTTCATGGAAATTTTTATTTTTTGTCACAGGTTAGTGGAATATGAGACTTTGTAAGGAAAAAAAATATAATAATTCATCATTTTCCGCTAACTTGTGACAAAAAATAAAAAGTTCTATGAACTCACTATGCCCATCAGCGAATACCTTAGGGTGTCTACTTTCCGAAATGGGGTTATTTGTGGGGGTTTTCTACTGTCTGGGCATTGTAGAACCTCAGGAAACATGACAGGTGCTCAGAAAGTGGTAAGTTTTATGACCGAGCAATAAACGGTGAAAGTAGTGTAGTGCAGAATTGTAAAAAGTGGTCTGGTCATTAAGGGTGTTTAAGCTAGGGGAGCTGAGGTGGTTAACGTGTGAACATACTAAAAAAAGCTATGACAGCTATGTACTTTTTCCGTAGACGCTGCGGACAGCGACATTATCTGCGCTATATCTCCTGTTTAACGTGTACGTATACTAAAAATAGCTGTGACATCCAGTGTACTTTTTCCGTAGACGGTGTCTGCTGCGGACTGTTACATTACCTGCGCTACATCTCCTGTATAACGTTTGCGCATCCTAAAAATATCTGACACCCAGTGTACTTTTTCCGTAGACGCTGCTGACAGTGACATTACCTGCGCTACATTTCCTGTATAACGTTTCCGCATCCCAAATTTCTGTGACATTGACTGTAATTTTTTCTTAGCCGCTTGTGACAGCAGCATCATTAACTGTGGTACATCTCCTGTATAACGTTAGCCGCTGGTGACAGCAGCGACATTACCTGCGCTACATTTCCTGTATAATGTTAGCCGCTTGTGACAGCAGCATCATTAACTGTGGTACATCTCCTGTATAACGTTAGCCGCTGGTGAGAGCAGAGACATTACCTGCGCTACATCACCTGTATAATGTTAGCCGCTTGTGACAGCAGCATCATTAACTGTGGTACATCTCCTGTATAACGTTAGCCGCTGGTGAGAGCAGAGACATTACCTGCGCTACATCTCCTGTATAACATTTGCGCATCCCAAATAGCTGTTACATTCCCTGTAATTTTTTATTAGCCGCTGATGACAGCAGCGACATTACCTGCGCTTCATCTCATGTATAACATTTGCGCATCCCAAATAGCTGTGACAGTCCCTGTAATTTTTTATTATCCGCTGGTCACAGCGACATTACCTGCACTACATGAGGAAAGTGCGGATGATAAAAGAATTGTCATTTGCAACCTGTGCCATACCAAAATGGGCAGGGGCGTGAACACTAGCAACCTCACCAACACCAGCATGATCCGCCACATGGCATCAAAGCACCCTAATAGGTGAGCCGAATGCCTGGGTCCACAATCAGTGTCTGCGGTTCACACCACTGCCTCCTCTTCCCCTGTGTTAAGTACTGGCCAATCCCCTGTCCAAGATGCCTCCCGCTCTGCACCTGGACCTTCGCAAGCACCATAGCATATCCACTTTTGTGTCCCAGCACAGCGTACAGATGTCCTTACCACAGGCCTTTGAACGAAAGCGCAAATACCCAGCCACCCACCCACAGGCCATAGCACTAAATGCACACCTTTCCAAATTGCTGGCCTTGGAAATGTTGCCATTTAGGCTTGTGGACACTGAGGCTTTCCGAGGCCTGCTGGCGTCGGCCGTCCCTCGTTACTCAGTCCCCAGCCGCCACTATTTTTCCCGGTGTGCCGTCCCCGCCTTACACCAGCATGGTTACGTGCCCTGACCAATGCAGTTATTGGGAAGGTCCACTTAAAGGGATTGTCCGGGTTCAGAGCTGAACCCGGACATACCCTTATTTTCACCCAGGCAGCCCCCCTGAGGCTAGCATCGGAGCATCTCATGCTCCGATGCGCTCCCTTGCCCTGCGCTAAATCGCGCAGGCACGGGCTCTTTTGTTTTAAATAACACACTGCCGGGCGGTAACTTCCGCCCGGTAGTGTGTTCGGTGATGTCACCGGCTCTGAGGGGCGGGCTTTAGCTCTGCCCTAGCCGTTTTACTGGCTAGGGCAGAGCTAAATCCCACCCATCAGTGCCGGTGACGTCACCGGGGTTCCTGGCAGCCCCATGGAGAGCCCCAGTACGTCACCGGAACTCCAAAAAATGCCTTTGCCCTGCGAATTTTAGCGCAGGGCAAAGGAGAACATCGTAGCATGAACTGCTCCGATGCTCATGTCAGGGGGGCTGCCGGGGTGAAAATGACTTTTTAACGACTGACACATGGACAAGTGCTTTTGGCCAGGGATGCTACATTTCCCTGACAACACACTGGGTGAACGTTGTGGAGGCCGGGAGCAAGTGGTACCCTGGGGTGGCACAGGTGCTACCGACGCCAAGGATTGCGGGCCCTACTTCCATTAGGATTTCCGCCACCACCTACATTAGTGGCTGCAACCCCCCCTTCTCTTCCTCCACTTCCACCTCTGAATTCTCATCTTGCAGCATCAGTCAGTCATCAGTCAGTAGCTGGAAGCAATGTAGCACTGCAGTGGGGAAGCGGCATGTATTGCTTTATTTATTTGCTATATTAAGGAGACTTCTATAAGCCCAAAGAGGGTCCATGCATATTATATGAATGTAGCAGCACGGGTTTGCTTTCCTATGTCCATCCAGGAAGCTGAGAGATGAAGTGGAACGCATCTTCTTTCCATAGACAGGAAGTTCGGTATGAAGTGGGCGCACAAAGAGTTTGCGTTCCATAGAGAGGAAGCCCGGGCGATGAAAGTACACGTAGAGCCGGCGTGCGCCTCATTCACCAGAAACATTGGGGATTCAGCGCGTGCTTTAGCCCTATAAATAGGGCAAAGTTCATGGAATCCATAGCGCATCAATTTGGACATCTACCTATGCACCAGCCTGTGTTGCCACCGAAACAATCATGGGATATGTAAGAGGTCTTATGACCACAATGGAGTTTTTTGTGTGGGATGTTATTGTGACATCTGTACCTATGGGGATCAATGCACATTATCGATGGGCCACCTTTGAGTGAATAGTCTCGGTGATCCTGTGCATTGGTAACTCTACATTGGTTGATACCTATATAATTGAGCATCCTACATTATCAAAATATATTACCATATTTTAGCAATATCTAGATATTCTGTATATATTATATCTATACTTAAGCAAGGATAAGGCTACTGTTGAACGATTTGGTTGTGGAATTATGGCCACTTTTGAATGATGTGGCTACTAAGTTAAAGGCTTATGAAATCACCTTCACTGACTATCTGATACATTAACATTCATCTCCGTTTATCATCTGGTGCATAGATTATTATATTATTGCTTTTGCAGTATATATTGGTCTTCATCTCATGTATTTAGGATTTATTATAATCCCTGCATCGTTTTTCTTTTTCCTTTTACCCAGTATATCTCCCCTGATGAACCTATACTTGGGGAAACGCATTGGAATGTTTAGGGTAATATGAGCAAGGGTGCAGCAGTATAGTCAGTGCGATCAGCTAAACATAGCCTCACACGGCCAGGAATTAGCTGGATTTACCACACTTGAGCAATATATCCTATAGGGTCACTTGCAACAAACATACTAGTGTCCATTCATAGTGTGAACCATGTTCTAACATCCGGCTTGCAATTGATTAGCAACTAATTCAGGTCTCTAGTCCAGACCTATAATTGTACAGAGAATTTATTTATACTCCTTTTCTGCACAATTTTTGGGTCTGGTTGCCCGATGGTCACAGACTGTGACATATAGGCTTTTTGCCCTCCTTTTAACCCCTTAAGGACACAGCCTTTTTACACCTTAGGACCAGGCCATTTTTTGCAAATCTGACCAGTGTCACTTTAAGTGCTGATAACTTTAAAACGCTTTGACTTATCCAGGCCGTTCTGACATTGTTTTTTCGTCACATATTGTACTTCATGACACTAGTAAAATTAAGTCAAAAAAATATTTTTTTTTGCACCAAAAAATACCAAATTTATCAAAAATTTTGAAAAATTAGCAAATTTCAACGTTTCAGTTTCTCTACTTCTGTAATACATAGTAATACCCCCAAAAATTGTGATGACTTTACATTCCCCATATGTCTACTTCATGTGTGAATTATTTTGGGAATGATATTTTATTTTTTGGGGATGTTATAAGGCTTAGAAGTTTAGGAGCAAATCTTGAAATTTTTCTGAAATTTACAAAAACTAAATTTTTAGGGACCATTTCAGGTCTGAAGTCGCTTTGCGAGGCTTACATAATAGAAACCACCCAAAAATGACCCCATCTAAGAAACTACACCCCTCAAGGTATTCAAAAGTGATTTTACATATGTTGTTAACCCTTTAGGTGTTGCACAAGAGTTATTGGCAAATGGGGATGAAATTTGAGAATTTCATTTTTCTGTCTAATATTTCATTTTTACCCATTTTTTCCACTAACAAAGCAAGGGTTAACAGCCAAACAAGACTGTATCTTTATTGCCCTGACTCTGCAGTTTACAGAAACACCCAATATGTGGCCGTAAACTACTGTACGGCCACACAGCGGGGCGTAGAGTGAAAGGTGCGCCGTATGGTTTTTGGAAGGTTGATTTTTATGGACTGGTTTATTTACACCATGTCCCATTTGAAGCCCCCTGATGCACCCCTAGAGTAGAAACTCCCTAAAAGTGACCCCATCTAAGAAACTACACCCCTCAAGGTATTCAAAACTGGTTTTACATACGTCGTTAACCCTTTAGGTGTTGCACAAGAGTTATTGGCAAATGGGGATGAAATTAGAAAATTTCTTTTTTTGCCTTATTTTCCATTTTAACCCATGTTTTCCACTAACAAATCAAGGGTTAACAGCCAAACAAGACTGTATCTTTATTGCCCTGACTCTGCCGTTTACAGAAACACCCAATATGTGGCCGCAAACTACTGTACGGCCACACAGCGGGGCGTAGAGTGAAAGGTGCGCCGTATGGTTTTTGGAGGGCTGATTTTTATGGACTGGTTTATTTACACCATGTCCCATTTGAAGCCCCCTGATGCACCCCTGGAGTAGAAACTCCCTAAAAGTGACCCCATCTAAGAAACTACACCCCTCAAGGTATTCAAAACTGGTTTTACATACGTCGTTAACCCTTTAGGTGTTGCACAAGAGTTATTGGCAAATGGGGATGAAATTAGAAAATTTCTTTTTTTGCCTTATTTTCCATTTTAACCCATGTTTTCCACTAACAAATCAAGGGTTAACAGCCAAACAAGACTGTATCTTTATTGCCCTGACTCTGCCGTTTACAGAAACACCCAATATGTGGCCGCAAACTACTGTACGGCCACACAGCGGGGCGTAGAGTGAAAGGTGCGCCGTGTGGTTTTTGGAGGGCTGATTTTTATGGACCGGTTTATTTACACCGTGTCCTGTTTCAACCCCCCTGATGCACCCCTGGAGTAGAAACTCCCTAAAAGTGACCCCATCTAAGAAACTACACCCCTCAAGGTATTCAAAACTGGTTTTACATACGTCGTTAACCCTTTAGATGTTGCACAAGAGTTATTGGCAAATGGGGATGAAATTTGAAAATTCGATTTTTTTGCCTTATTTTCCATTTTAACCCATGTTTTCCACTAACAAAGCAAGGGTTAACAGCCAAACAAGACTGTATCTTTATTACCCTGACTCTGCCGTTTACAGAAACACCCAATATGTGGCCGTACACTACTGTACGGCCACACAGCGGGGTGTAGAGTGAAAGGTGCGCCGTTTGGTTTTTGGAGGGCTGACCGGTTTATTTACACCGTGTCCTGTTTCAACCCCCCTGATGCACCCCTGGAGTCGAAACTCCCTAAAAGTGACCCCATTTTGGAAACTACGGGATAAGGTGGCATTTTTTGGGGGAGTATTTTTAGGGCAAATATAATTTTTGGTTGCTCTATATTACATTTTTGTGAGGCAAGGTTACCAAAAATAGAAATTCTGATATTTCATCTCCATTTGCCATTAACTGTTGAGGAACACCTAAAGGGTTAATAAAGTTTGTATAATCATTTTTGAATACCTTGAGGGGTGTAGTTTCTTAGATGGGGTCAATTTTAGGGAGTTTTTACTCTAGGGGGGCATCAGGGGGGCTTCAAAAGGGATATGGTGTCAATAAAAAAGGCCATCAAAATCGGCCTTCCAGAAACCATGTCGGTCCTTTCCTTTTGCGGCCTCCCTTTTACGGATACAGCAGTTTACGACCACAAATGTGGCGTTTCTGTAAACTGCAGTATCAGGGTAATAAATTTTAACTTTTGTTTGGTTGTTAACCCTTGTTTTGTTACCGGAAAAAACGGACTGAAATGGAAAAGTGCCAAAAATAGCGGTTTTGGCACCGTTTTTTTTTTTTTTTTTTAACCGTGTTAATCTGGGTAGTTAGGTCATGGGATATTGTTATAGAGGAGATTCTTACGGACGCGGCAATATCTAATAAGTCTACTTTTTTTTTACAATTATTTAGGTTTTTGACTATATTATCTTTTTTGATACAGCATTTTTTTTTGGGTATCTCTAAAGTCTAAGTGTCATTTTTTTTATTTTCTTTTAGCCAATTATCTTATGTGGGGGCTCATTTTTTGCGGGATGAGCGGACGGTTTTATTGGCATTATTTTGGGGGCTATATGACTTTTTGATCGCTTGCTATTAAACTTTTTGTTATGTAAGGTGACAAAAAAAATATTTTTTTGCACCTATTTTTTTATTTTTTTTTTTACTGTGTTAATCTGGGGGGTTGGGTCATGGGGTATTTTTATAGAGGAGATTCTTACCGACGCGGCAATACCTATGTCTACTTTTAATAAATTATTTTAGTTTTTTTGGGTGTCTCAAGTCTGAGAACCATTTTTTTTTTATCCGATGTCAGTGCTAAATTGGGATATAAATTTAGTACTCCATGGAAGTGTGATACTCCCTGAAGCAACCGTCAATGCAGAGGCCCGGATGATCGGGGCAAGTGTCGCACTGAGTAGTCGTGTCCTTCCGTATCCCCCTCCTGCGACACACTCTGCACTTTTTTTGGGTTCGTCCCTTCTTTCCAGTATGGGGGACCACACCTGGAAAGTGTTGGCCAGGGACGATCCGGGCACCTACAGTTCCCGAGGTACTCCGGCCTGCTCTTTCCCGGTCCGAAAAGATCAGGGCCTTGAGGACTGCCTCATAGAACTGGAGGAATGTCCCTGTGCTGCCAGCGCTTCGGGATAGTACAAAAGAGTTGTACATGGCAACCTGCACCAAGTAGACCGCAACTTTTTTCTACCATGCCCGGGTTTTGCGCATGGTGTTATATGGCTTGAGGACTTGATCAGAGAGATCAACTCCTCCCATATACCGATTGTAAGCGACGATACAATCGGGCTTGAGGACCGTTGCCGCGGTACCTCGCACAGGGACAGGGGTGATGCCGTTACCATGAATTGTGGACAGCATAAGGACATCCCTCTTGTCCTTATACCTGACCAGCAACAGGTTTCCAGTGGTAAGGGCACGGGTCTCACCCCTGGGGATAGGTACCTGGAGGGGGTGGGCAGGGAGGCCGCGTTGATTTTTCCGCACGGTCCCACAAGCGGACGTGGATCTGGCGGCAAGGGACTGGAACAAGGGGATACTGGTATAAAAGTTATCCACGTAAAGGTGGTAACCCTTATCCAGCAGTGGGTACATAAGGTCCCACACAAGTTTCCCGGTAACACCCAGAGTGGGGGGACATTCTGGGGGTTGAATCCGGGAATCTCGCCCCTCGTATACACGAAATTTGTAAGTGTACCCTGAGGTACTCTCACAAATTTTGTATAGCTTCACGCCATACCTCGCCCGCTTGGAGGGCACATACTGGCGGAAAATGAGTCTCCCCTTGAACGCAATGAGAGACTCATCAACCGCGACCTCTCTTCCAGGTACATAGGCCTCCATGAATTTGGCCCCAAAGTGATCGATGACCGGCCGTATCTTGTACAGACGGTCATGGGCAGGATCACCTCGGGGGGGACATGCTGCATTATCGGAATAATGCAGACATTTCCGGATGGCCTCAAACCGGGAGCGTGTCATGGCTGTACTGTAAAGTGGGGCCTGGTATAGGACGTCCCCACTCCAGTACAGCCTGACACTGGGTTTTTTGACCAGGCCCATATGCAGCACGAGGCCCCAAAATGTCCTCATTTCGGCTGCACTGACCGGCGTCCAGCCACCGGGCCTGGCCAAAAAGGAGCCCGGGTGTTGAGCGACGAACTGTTGGGCGTACAGATTCGTCTGCTCCACCATCAGATTTACCAGTGGGTCACTGAAAAAATGACAAAAAAAGTCATATTCAGTGTAGCCCACTGTGGAAATCTGGATTCCTGATTGGCCTACAAAATCAGGAATCACAGGCTCGTATCGCTCTGGGCTACACCAGACAAGTTCACCGGCAGGGGGCTCCGGTGGATTTAACTGGTGGGCCGGGAAACCAGTACGAGCCCCAGAGCTGCTCGTACTAGTGTGGGCCACAGGGTCCCTAACATGGCGGTCCCCTTGCTCCGCCTGGCGGCGTCTCCGCCGCCTTGGGGGCTCATCATCATCGCTAGATGATGAGGAGGATGCGGATGACAACAGGAATGTGGGGTCATCCTCATCCTCACTGGGACTCTCGGAGTCAGAGGCAATCTGGGCGTATGCCTCCTCGGCCGAGAACGTCCGGCGGGCCATAGGGGAGTGTGTGTCTGCGTGTATATGTGCGTGTGTGTAACTCTTTATTTTGTGTGCGTGTGTGTGGGGGCACGGGTGTTCACGAACTCACCCTAAAACTAACAGAAAAAAAATAAAATAAACTAACTAAAAAAAGGGCAAAAAATGTGGGGAAAAAAATTCAAAACCGCTGATCAACCGTCCGAAGTTGATCAGCGGTGGGGTGTGCGATGCGCTAACAGTGGCCGGACACTAAGTGCCGGCCACAGTCAGCGTACACGAAAAAAAAAAATGCACCCCAAAAAAGGTGGGGGGGGGCAGGGGGTGGGGGGGCAAGTGTCAGCACCCCTGGGGGGTCTAGGGTCACACAGCTGTGCTGTGGACCCCAGACACCCTAACTAGGGTGATGCAATCAAAGTTCAAAAACTAACTTTCCCTTTTTTTTCCCCTGCCTAAACCAAACTTTCCCTAGCTGTCCCTATGTACCTGATGGGGTCCTGGGGGGCACAGATCGGGTCCTGGGGGGCACAGATCGGGTCCTGGGGGGCACAGATCGGGTGCAGCAGACACGTGCAGGCAGCTCCTCTCTCCTCCGGCTCCGGAACACAAAAGGAGGAGGAGAGGAGCGCCTGCCTCTTTTGAATCTGCCGCCGGACCGCCCACAGACCAATCAGAAAGCGATCCTGAGTGGTGATGTCACCATCACCACTCAGGATCGCTGGATGGTGATTGGTGGAGTGAAATCACACCACCATCACCATCCTGTTCCGGGTTATCGGGACTTCAGAGACCCGAATAACCCGGAAACGCAGAAAACCGCAGGTCTGAATTGACCTGCGGTTTTCTGCGATCGCATACATGGGGGGGTCACCGGACCCCCCGGCGCATTTGCTCCAAGTGCCTGCTCAATGATTTGAGCAGGCACGGGGTTCCGATCACCGCCCGCCGTGCGGCGGTGATCGAAAATGCACAGGGCGTACATGTACGCCCTGTGTCCTTAAGTACCAGGGCACAAGGGCGTACCTGTACGCCCTATGTCCTTAAGAGGTTAAACTGACTTTAATAAAGTTTTTGTTTCTTTCTTTTAAACCAGGCATCCTCAAACTGTGGCCCTCCAGCTGTTGCAAAACTACAACTCCCAGCATGCCCGAACAGCCTACAGGTATCAGCCTACAGCAGGGCATTGTGGGAGTTGTAGTTTTACAACAGCTGGAGGGCCGCAGTTTGAGGATGCCTGTTTTAAACGTTCATCAGGCTGTGAATCTAATATGAGGGTGAGACAGGGCAGGTACGAGACCACAGGCCACCCACCATCAGGGTGTTCCTGCGGGTTGAGGCACTACTAAGGATCCTCGTAGGGAAAGCGTGGTCCCACGTGTGCCCCCACTGTCAGTCTGTCCCCTCTGTATTAACGGTGAATAAGAGGATAAGATGCAAAATAAACTCCAGTACATCAAAAGAGGTTCTTGCTTGGTGCTTTTTATTCAATATGCGGCTAGAGTGTGACGTTTCGGCCTTTCACTGCCTTTTTCAAACTAAAGCGCAAACAGAAAATTGTATACAATTAGTGACAAAGGTAAGTGTATACATCAACATTACGGTCTCATATATTGCAGTTCCATTAGTTACACAGATTTGATATGTCATAACGGTTGACACATCTACCAGTAGAGTGATCTGTGGAATCACTTGAAATTGCATTCGCATAGCATATTCTCTCTTGATACTTTTTTTTGTTCTCTATGTATCGTGCCATATATGCAGTCAATAAGTTGTATATAATATATAATACATAAGTTCCATGAGCGCAGAGCTCCAAGTCAAAACAGTTGGTTGCCCGAGTTCTGGATCCAGAGTTCAGGAAAGCATATCTGGAAAGGTTTTGTACATTATTGATTAGGGAAATAGTGATACAAATAACCTACATACATCCTGGGACATGTGCTCTACAATGGGTGGAATGTGACAATATCTGGTGCCGCTCTGTGGTGGCTCTACTGGTCACTCTACTGGTAGATGTGTCAACCGTTATGATATACCAAATCTGTGTAACTAATGGAACTGCAATATATGAGACGGTAATGTTGATGTATACACTTACCTTTGTCACTAATTGTATACAATTTTCTGTTTGCGCTTTAGTTTGAAAAAGGCTGTGAAAGGCCAAAACGTCACACTCTAGCCGCAGATTGAATAAAAAGCACAAAGCAAGAACCTCTTTTGATGTACTGGAGTTTATTTTGCATACTAAACGGGGTAGGAACCCTACTCCAGTTACAAAAAACGTAACCTGCAGCTCGTACCCAAGCATTTACTTACATAAGAGGATATGATGTTGTAATCATAATTACATAATTGTTTTGTGTCTTTTTTTCATATACTTTTGATACACTTTGAAGTGGTTGGTATTATAAATATTTATATTAAAAGTTACGTTTTAATTCATGCTTACTGTGATCCAGTTGTTGATATTGCAGGAATCGATATATATTGTACATATATTTTCTGTGGAGTTTTTTTTCTCACTCAAGCCACTGTCTCCACCGCTGCTGAGCCCCTCAGCAAGTGTCCCCGTGTGGGGCACGTCCGCTGCCAGACCATGCTCCAGCTTGTGAGCTTAGGGGAACGGAGACACTCTGGACCTCATGTTCTGGCCGCACTACAGGCTCAGGTCCAGAAGTGGCTGACACCCCGAAGGCTAGAGGCAGGTATGGTTGTCTGTGACAATGGCAGTAACCTCCTGGCCGCCCTCCATGCTGGCAGTCTCACTCATGTGCCCTGCATGCACATATCCTCAACCTTGTGGTACAGAAGTTCCTACGCACATACACAAGGTTGAGTGACATTGTTCAAAGGGTACGTAGGATTGCCAGCCACTTCCGACGCTCCCCAACCGCCACCGCGTCCCTGTCTAAACTGCAGCAGGACAACAGCCTGCCCTCTCACAGGCTGATTGTGGACAGTGTGACGCGGTGGAACTCCACCCTCCACATGCTGGAGAGGTTGTGGGAGCAGCGATGTGCGGTCAAGGAATACCTGCTGGACCAAAGCACTTCTGGGCCATCACACCCACTCCCCTACATCAGCAATACAGAGTGGGGGCAGATTCACCAGGTCTGCCACGTGTTGGCCCCATTCGAGCAGGCAACAAAGATGGTCAGCAGGGAGCATGTCGGCCTCAATGACATGCTCCCCAAAGTGTTCCTGCTGGACAGGACATCAGATCGCCTGCTCGAGGCTGGGGAGAGTGCCTTGGTGGAGCAAGACGAGGCAACACTGCTCCACCAAGACCAGGCCCAGGACGAGCAGCAAAAATTTGTGGAGGATTTTGCTGATGTCCAGGAGTCTGGGCCTGGTCAGGAGGGAGAACTGGTGCTGGGGGCACCGTTAGTCCGGGGGTGGGGCAGCTCCCACAGGGAGCAGGAGGAGGACCAAGAAGTCATGGTTCCGGGCAGCCAAAAAGAGTCACAGCGGGCTGTCCTCTTCCCCGTGGATGCCCATATGCTGCAATGCCTCAGGAGGGACCCCCAGATTAGAAAAATTAAGGAGAGGGATGAGTTTTGGTTGGCCACCCTTTTAGACCCCCGCTGCAAGGGGAAACTGGAGCAGTTCATCCCAGCCAGCCTGAGGGATGCCCGCATGCAAAACCTGCTGGCCTGTCTGATCCTCCGGCTGGAGCAGGCAAACCCTTAGCCTCTCGCTCCAGTTGTGCCCGCCCATCTCACCCAGCAGGTGGCTGGCCCAAGCAGCTCCAGCCAAGCAGGTGATCTCATGGGTGAGATGAGGTTGTTTTACCAGTCCATGCACCCTGTCGTTCATACAGCAATGTGGTGGTCACTACTCAGTCCATTTATATAGACATGTAAAATCCCAAATGAATAGATAGAAAAAAGACAGCGCTCACCGCTGTAAAGTTCATTCCTTTATTCTTGGCATCATGCTGAATACAAACCGAGTACATACATCAGGGCTGGGGCGGACTATTCCTACATAGGACGGAGATTTAGTTAAGAGTATTATCCAGAATAATTGGGATATTTTGAGGAATGAGGAGAGTCTCAAGGATTATGCAGAGAACAGACCTCTTATTACCTTTAGAAGATGCCCCACAATTAAAGATAAAATAGTTACGAGTCGGTTTAGTGCAAAAAAAGACAACTAATTGGTTAACGGATAGAAAACTAATAGGTAATTACAGGTTCGGCAATTGTCTGTATTGTAGATACAACTGCCAAAAGAAATGTCTAATGTTTGGGGGTATTCAATACAAGGTATCCCAATTTATCACATGTAGGAGCAGTTATGTGGTCTATGTAGTCTTATGCCACTGCGGTGCTTTTTATATAGGTAAAACAATAAGACCCCTTTTTGAAAGATTTAGAGAACATTGTAACTCTGTCAAAACAGGAAAGGGATGCCCTAGGTTAATCAGTCATGTACGTGAGACCCATGGAGCCGATCCAAACTGCCTCACTTTTGCTGGTATTGAACTTGTTTCAGGGATGCATGACGGGGACAGACACCGCCTATTATTACAGAGGGAGGCAAGGTGGATTATTCGGACTGCAGCTATGGGCCCCCTGGGCTTGAATGAAAGGAATGATTTAAGTGTTTTCATATGATTTAAATTGTTATTACGTGACAAGTGTTATCTGTTTTTAAAGGGAATCTGTCAACTGCTTTTAGCATTTTAAGTTTTGAACATCGCCATATTCAATAAAGTACCTTATTTCCTGCAGTGTTCTTCTTACTTTATTTCGTTTTGTCATTTTGATAAAAAAAAAAGCTCTTTTTCTGATATGCTAATGAAGCTCCAAGGTGCCCAGAGGGGCATTTTTTTTCCTCTCTGAAGCCCAGTGACGCCCCCCTGCAGTGCCCAGCCCGCCTTAATTTGTAGCCCAAGAACGCCTCCTCATCCTGAAATAACCTCCCACAGCCCCGGCAAACGGTTCTGCGTCCTCGCCACGTCATCTTCTACCTTCAAGAAATGCCCCGTTCTTCCTGTCGGCCGCCATTAATCTTGCGAAGGCGCAGTACCGCCTGCGCCTGCGCGATTGTCAAGCTCCTGAGGGCAACAGCCTCAAAAGTCTCAATGGGCATGCGCCGAGCCCAGTGACGTAATCTGAGCGCTGTTGCCTCAGGAGATTGATGATCTGTACTGCGCCTGCACGAGATTTCTGGTGGCCGAAAGGAAGAAGAACGGGGCATTTCTTGAAGGTAGAAGATGACGTGGTGAGGGGGCGGAACCGTTTGCCGGGTCTGTGGGAGGTTATTTTAGGATCAGGAGGCGTTCTTGGGCTTCAAATTAAGGCGGGCTGGGCAATGTAGGGGGGCATCACTGGGTTCCAGAGAGGGGAAAAAATGCCCCTCTGGGCACCTTGGAGCTTCATTAGCATATCAGAAAAAGAGCTTTTTTTAAAATCAAAATGACAAAACGAAATAAAGTAAGAAGACCACTGCAGGAAATAAGGTACTTTATTGAACATGGCAATGTTGAAAGCTTAAAATGCTAAAAGCAGGTGACAGATTCCCTTTAACCCATTTTAAGGAGCGTCATAGGTTACCACGGTGATGACGCTAAAAGAGGGCACTATATTGGCACACAGCGCTCCACATGCCGCCTGCACCAGTCTGCTCTCAGTTTTTTTTTTTTATCATTGAGACTATCGATATTTGCAGGAAAGTGTCTTACGATTTAACTTCTGATAGATTTTACTGATAAATTCCCCAATAATTTGTGTAATGGTAGGTTGAATAGATGCTACATCTCTGTTTTGAAATGGATATAACTTAATTCTAACTTGTTTGTTGTTTCTTCCTGTTCACAGGAGTGTATCCACGACTGAGCATCAATGATAATTGGGTGGGAGCCTCCCGCTAAGGAGAGAACGGTATACCAACAGAATAACCCGATCACTCGTCAGCAGAGGGCATCCACCCTGGTCTACAGGAATCCGAATACTTCAAGATCGGCATTCAGGCCCGCAGGTAATGTACAAACCGGATTCCCAAAAAGTTGGGACACTATACAAATCGTGAATAAAAACTGAATGCAATGATGTGGAGGTGCCAACTTCTAATATTTTATTCAGAATAGAACATAAATCACGGAACAAAAGTTTAAACTGAGAAAATGTACCATTTTAAGGGAAAAATATGTTGAATCAGAATTTCATGGCGTCAACAAATCCCCAAAAAGTTGGGACATGGCCATTTTCACCACTGTGTGGCATCTCCCCTTCTTCTTACAACACTCAACAGACGTCTGGGGACCGAGGAGACCAGTTTCTCAAGTTTAGAAATAGGAATGCTCTCCCATTCTTGTCTAATACAGGCCTCTAACTGTTCAATCGTCTTGGGCCTTCTTTGTTGCACCTTCCTCTTTATGATGCGCCAAATGTTCTCTATAGGTGAAAGATCTGGACTGCAGACTGGCCATTTCAGTACCTGGATCCTTCTCCTACGCAGCCATGATGTTGTGATTGATGCAGAATGTGGTCTGGCATTATCTTGTTGAAAAATGCAGGGTCTTCCCTGAAAGAGATGACGTCTGGATGGGAGCATATGTTGTTCTAGAACCTGAATATATTTTTCTGCATTGATGGTGCCTTTCCAGACATGCAAGCTGCCCATGCCACACGCACTCATGCAACCCCATACCATCAGAGATGCAGGCTTCTGAACTGAGAGTTGATAACAACTTGGGTTGTCCTTGTCCTCTTTGGTCCGGATGACATGGCGTCCCAGATTTCCAAAAAGAACTTTGAATTGTGAATCGTCTGACCACAGAACAGTCTTCCATTTTGCCACACTCCATTTTAAATGATCCCTGGCCCAGTGAAAACGCCTAAGCTTGTGGATCTTGCTTAGAAATGGCTTCTTCTTTGCACTGTAGAGTTTCAGCTGGCAACGGCGGATGGCACGGTGGATTGTGTTCACTGACAATGGTTTCTGGAAGTATTCCTGAGCCCATTCTGTGATTTCCTTTACAGTAGCATTCCTGTTTGTGGTGCAGTGTCGTTTAAGGGCCCGGAGATCACGGGCATCCAGTATGGTTTTACGGCCTTGACCCTTACGCACAGAGATTGTTCCAGATTCTCTGAATCTTCAGATGATGTTATGCACAGTTGATGATGATAGATGCAAAGTCTTTGCAATTTTTCGCTGGGTAACACCTTTCTGATATTGCTCCACTATCTTTCTGCGCAACATTGTGGTAATTGGTAATCCTCTACCCATCTTGGCTTCTGAGAGACACTGCCACTCTGAGAAGCTCTTTTTATACCCAATCATGTTGCCAATTGACCTAATTAGTGTTAATTGGTCTTCCAGCTCTTTGTTATGCTCAAATTTACTTTTTCCAGCCTCTTATTGCTACTTGTCCCAACTTTTTGGGGATTTGTTGACACCGTGAAAATTTGAATCAACGTATTTTTCCTTTAAAATGATACATTTACTTGGATTAAACGTTTGATCTGTCATCTACGTTCTATAACAAATAAAATATTGACATTTGCCATCTCCACATCATTGCATTCAGTTTATATTCACAATTTGTTTAGTGTCCAAACTTTTTTGGAATCAGGTTTGTATTAAATTCTAAAATTCTCCTTGATTCTAATCTAGACATTTTACTAATATGGTCCCCACCTCTCCAGTGTCTCTCTACCTTTTCAAGTGCTGCAAACTTTAACCCTGCCGGGTCTTGGTTATGTACTACTTTGAAGTGACTTGAGAATGGTTATCAAATCCCTTTTTAATATTCGTTATGTGTTCAGAAATTATTTTCTTGAGGGTCCGTTTGGACAGCTTATCACAGGAGCATTGGATGACATAGATAACATTGGTAGAATTGCATGCTAAAAAATCATAAATGTGTATTCGTGGTTGAGGCTCTCTCTAGTTTTTTGGGGGGAAATGAAGTAATTTTCCACATCTATAGAACCCAGTCAATCCTGCCCACTTTTGAATAGTTTGATCGCCCTTCTTTTTGATCTTGATGGAGGGTGCTACTTTAAGGCCTAAATTCGTGGACTTTGTGAATGTAATTTGGAGTGTATTGGGGACCAATGATTTTATCTTTTAAAATGCAGTGTCAATGTTTTTCGATAATTTGTTGCATCTTTCTGTATTTTTCACCACTGAGTGCTATTCCTAATTTTTCACTATTGAGTGTTATTTTGAATTTTTTTGAGTCGTATTTTATTTTAGTGTTTTTATTATATTTTATTAATATATGAAAGATGAGGTTTTATAAATAAATTGTGTATTCAGAGTGACCCCAGATGTCGAGTGCCTATCATCTGAGGTAAATATTTTCTAAAGCTCCTGCCCTCAGTCTACCCGATTATAAGAAATCTCTCATGCTGTTCTGTCATGAGGCCTCTTCTCATGCCCAAGGCGTTCTTACCCAGTCCCACAGCAGAAAACAGCGCCCCTTGGCTTACTATTCCCTGCGACCCCATCATTTAAGGCACCCCCTCATGTGTCCACTCTGTTGCAGCTGCTGCTCTTCTGCAGGACAAAGATACAGATATTGTCTTGGATCACCTGCTTGTACTCATGGTCCCACATTCAGTTCAAGAAATTAACCTAAAGGTTCAAATTTAACATACATATGCTGCACACCTTACTAAATCTGAAACTTACCTCCTCTTTCCCTCCCACTATGTGCGGCACAACTTTGTAATCCACAGGAGGAACTCGTACGATAGAGATTGCATTTTGGGGGAAGTCTGTGTCATAGCTACACAAAAATAGCTGCTGTTTTTCCTTGACTTTGTACTCTGATGCTTTAAAGTGTGCCTGGCAGCGCGACTACCTTTTGAATTTACTGAGACTTATTGTGAAAATCACCCACATCACACGGTTGGTCTGTGACGCCGAGGAAGATTTGAACTCCCACAGTGGGGACTTTATAATATACATTTACATCATTTTGGTGTTTTAGATTGTAGGATGTAAGTATTGATTTGCCCTATCTCTTGTAAACACTGGGGTGTCGGTCGTGTGTTATAACGTGGTAGATAGCCATGTGTTACAGCATGGCCGACCAGATCCCTACCCCTAGGCTAGTAATGTTTATTTACGTTAGATTTTTCTGTATGATTTGTTGTGTATCTTATTTTTAATCACACTTAGTAAATATATTTATTCCCTTAGCATTCATAAGTCCTTTCATTCTCAAATCTTTTAAAACAAGCAGTTCATAGGGTCCTTGGATAACCCAATCGGGAATGCCATTTTACATTAATTAATAGCTCTCAGCAAACCAGAACAAGTGGCTGTAATAAAAGTACAAGCGAATATTAAAGACAACACCCCTGAAGCTATGGGGAACAAAAAACTGATTAGGCCACCAAGGCAGCAGCCCTACTGCCTTTGGAAGCTCTGCCTTGAGTCAGGGGTAGATTTGGTCCTGTTGACTATCTTTCAGAAACTAGGAGACAAACAGGAAAAGGAAACAGGTCAGCATAGGAGCATAACAAAGTAACAACAGTGCATGTAGGCAAAGTAACCTGCTTAGTCTCTCCCAAGCCTTGTATCCCATGATGACTCTTTTGATGCTTGGACCAACCCACCAGTCTAATGAGGTAATGTGTAGTATTGTGTTTTCCCAATGGCTTGCCCCAGGGTTCATTCATGCTGAAATGAGGTTTGTGTAGGTTTGCATAGTATATGGGACATACCAAGTCCTGCTTACCACAGAGACATCCGTAAAGCTGGAAGGAAAGACTGTTTGGATTCATGCCAGCCACTGCGAGAAGATTCTAAATCCATAAGTAGAGTCATGGCAATCTCAATACCCTACATCTTTGTAGGACTAGTTGCCACCTGTGTTGTCCATCATGGAACATTTGGTAGGGGATTGGGACAATAAGTTTGTGACATCATCAAACAGTATCCAATTCATTTCATGTGTCAGATTAAGACTACGCCTTACTTGTCTCTTCCCCTGTAGGAGAAAGAACGGTTCTCCATCTTGTGTACAATAACAGGTGGAAGATAAAACAGAAGCCCATTCACACTTGAAGGTGACACTCTTTCAAGTGTATAGTACAGACTAAACAAAAATCTCAGAAAAAAAGATAAACATCCTGTGTAGAGGGAAGGGGGAGATTTAAATATATAGATGTATATATATATATATATATATATATATCTCCATTAAAATATACATATACACATATATATTGGAATTGCATAGCCAGTTAGGGTATATGTTTATATATATTGCGGGGACTCAGTAGCGGACGCAGTATAGAGGCAACAACAAGTTCTTTGGATCAAACAGTTCAGTGTTGTATTCACACTTTAGGCAAGTGACAAAACAAGCAGTCATATTGAAACAAAAAGTCACCTTGCGGTGTTGGTGGTAATTCACACCATGCGGCAATTCTGCCTCAAAGAGTCCTTTGCTGATAGCAGCACCAACCTGTTTTCACGCCAAACAGGAAGCAAGCCTTCATCCAGACACAAGGCTCCCAGATCCCAACACAGAGACATGGCTTCTGAGCCCAACTGCCTATTTAAGGACAGCCAGGTGCTGCCAGAACCCGGATCAGCATTTAAAATCGGGTCTCGTATATGACGCCACCTGGCTGTAAATCAGCCCAGCAGCACATGCTGGGAGGAAAATACCTGTTTTCCCAGACCAAACCTCACTGTGTCACATTGCTCCCCCCCTTTGTTCAACCCTGAGGGGGTAAACACACGCCAGACAGTGTACCTGGGACAGGGCATCCGCGTTTTCCTGTAACCGACCTGCCCTGTGTTCCGAGAGAGAAACCATCGGGTGACATTTCTGTCCTTGGCCTGGCTCATCCACTTGAGAGGGGAGTGGTCAGTCACCAGGTGGAATTTTCTCCCCAATAAATAATAGCGGAGAGATTCTAGTGCCTACTTGATAGCCAGGCACTCTCTCTCAACTATATTATACCGGGTCTCCGCTGGGGTCAGCTTACGGCTGAGGAAGACAACGGGATGCTCCTCCCCGTTGACTTCCTGAGACTGTACAGCACCGAGGCCTACTTCGGAGGCATCGGTCTGTACTATAAACTTCCTTTTGAAGTAGGGCGTCACCAAAACCGGGGACCTGCACAGGGCTGACTTCAAAGCAGACAAAGCATCTTCCGCCCAATCATCCCAGCGAACCATCATTGACTTGTGTCTCTTCAAGAGTTCTGTCAAGGGCACGGCTAGAGTAGCAAAGTGGGGAACAAACCTCATGTAATAGCCCACCATTCCCAGGAATGATTTTATTTGTCTAGTGGTGACAGGTCGGGGCCAATTCCGTATCGCCTCTATTTTATTCAGTTGGGGTTTGATGACTCGGCACCCAATGACATACCCCAGGTACTTAGTCTCCTCTAACTCTATCACACATTTTTTGGGGGTTAACGGTTAGGCCAGCTTCCCGAAGGGAGTCCACTACAGCCTGCACTTTGGGTAGGTGACTTTCCCAGTTTGTACTATGGATGACAATATCGTCCGGGTAAGCCGAAGTGTACCGACGATATGGGCGAAGCACAATGTCCATTAGTGACTGAAAAATGGTGGGGGTGCCATGCAAACCAAAGGGTAAGACCTTATATTGATACAACCTCTCAGACGTGATAAAGGCAGTTTTCTCTTTGGCAGCCTCCGTTAAGGGCACCCGCCAGTACCCTTTCGTGAGGTCCAAAACAGAAAAATACCGGGCTTGTCCTAACCTCGCATTGAGCTCATCCACCCGGGGCATGGAATACACATCAAATTTGGAAACCTAATTAAGTTTTCGAAAGTCATTACAAAATGTCCCGTCCTTCTAAAAACCACACGGTCACCTTTCCCTCTACGCCCTACCGTGTGCCCGTACAGTAGTTTACGGCCACATATGTGTTGTTTCTGCAAACTACAGAATCGGGGCAATTTGTTACTGGAAAAAATGGATTAAAATGGAAAATTTGCCCCCCCAAAAAATAATATTGAAATTCTGAAATTTTATCTCCATTTGCCATTAACTGTTGTGAAACACCTAAAGGGTTAACAATGTTTGTAAAATCTGTTTTAAATACCTTGAGGGGTGTAGGTTCTAGGGGTGATTTTTGGGTGGTTTCTATTATGTAAGCCTCACAAAGTGACTTCAGACCTGAACTGGTCCTTAAAAAGTGGCTTTTTGAAAATTTCTGAAAAATTTAAGATTTGCTTCTAAACTTCTAAGCCTTGTAACGTCCCCAAAAAATAAAATGTCATTCCTAAAATGATCCTACCATTAAGTAGACATATGGGGAATGTAAAGTAATAACTTATTTTGTATGTATTACCATGTATTGTAGAAGTAGATTGAAACTTGGAAATTAGCAAATTTTTCAACATTTTTGGTAAATTTGGTATTTTTTTATAAATAAAAATGAATTTCTTTGACTCCATGTTACCAAAGCGTTTTAAAGTTATTCACACATAAAATGACACTGGTCAGATTTGACAAAAATGGCCTGGTCCTTAAGGTGAAAATGAGCCCGGTCCCTAAGGGGTTAATAAAACTACCAATCGGCTCCAAATTGGTGGACACCTTTGAAGATACCATTTGGAAGCCAGAGCATGCAGAGACACTCACGAGCACAAGAAGGGCAGAGGAAGTTTCCAACACGTCAAACTTTCACTGGAATTGTTGTGTTGAGAATATCAGACAAGTACCCACATTAGAATCTCAACGTCAAGAAAAGGCCCAGTGTACAGTCGAGAGGGGCAGAGAAATGTGTGTGTTGGAGTCTAGACTCTCGGAGAAGGAGTGTTTCTACTCTGACATGGACAAAGATCTGCTCAGATTGTACAGTCGTGGCCAAAAGTTTTGAGAATGACACAAATACTAGTTTTCACAAAGTTTGCTGTTAAACTGCTTTTAGATCTTTGTTTCAGTTGTTTCTGTGATGTAGTGAAATATAATTACACGCACTTCATACGTTTCAAAGGCTTTTATCGACAATTACATGACATTTATGCAAAGAGTCAGTATTTGCAGTGTTGGCCCTTCTTTTTCAGGACCTCTGCAATTTGACTGGGCATGCTCTCAATCAACTTCTGGGCCAATAACTGACTGATGGAAACCCATTCTTTCATAATCACTTGGAGTTTTTCAGAATTAGTGGGGTTTTGTTTGTCCACCCGCCTCTTGAAGATTGACCACAAGTTCTCAATGGGATTAAGATCTGGGGAGTTTCCAGGCCATGGACCCAAAATGTCAACGTTTTGGTCCCCAAGCCACTTAGTTATCACTTTAGCCTTATGGCACTGTGCTCCATCGTGCTGGAAAACGCATTGTTCTTCACCAAACTGTTGGAAGAAGTTGCTGTTGGAGGGTGTTTTGAGCCCACTCCCTTGGATGAGAAGCAACCCCACACATGAATGGTCTCAGGATGCTTTACTGTTGGCATGACACAGGACTGATGGTAGCGCTCACCTTTTCCTCTCCAGACAAGCCTTTTTCCTGATGCCCCAAACAATCGGAAAGAGGCTTCATCGGAGAATATGACTTTGCCCCAGTCCTCAGCAGTCCATTCACTATATTTTCTGCAGAAGATCAATCTGTCCCTGATGTTTTTTATGGAGAGAAGTGGCTTCTTTGCTGCCCTTCTTGACACCAGGCCATCTTCCAAAAGTCTTCGCCTCACTGTGTGTGCAGATGTGCTCACATCTGCTGCCATTCCTGAGCAAGCTCTGCACTGGTGGCACTCCAATCCCGCAGCTGAATCCTCTTTAGGAGACTATCCAGGCGCTTGCTAGACTTTCTTGGACTCCCTGAAGCCTTCTTAACAAGAATTGAACCTCTTTCCTTGAAGTTCTTGATGATCCTATAAATTGTTGATTGAGGTGCAATCTTAGTAGCCACAATATCCTTGCCTGTGAAGCCATTTTTATGCAAAACAATGATGGCTGCACGCATTTCTTTGCAGGTCACCATGGTTAACAATGGAAGAAAAATGATTTCAAGCATCACCCTCCTTTTAACAGGTCAAGTCTGCCATTTTAACCCAATCAGCCTGACATAATGATCTCCAGCCTTGTGCTCGTCAACATTCTCACCTGAGTTAACAAGACGATTACTGAAATGATCTCAGCAGGTCCTTTAATGACAGCAATGAAATACAGTGGAAAGTTTCTTTGGGGATTAAGTTCATTTTCATGGCAAAGAAGGACTATGCAATTCATCCGATCACTCTTCATAACATTCTGGAGTATATGCAAATTGCTATTATAAAAACTTAAGCAGCAACCTTTCCAATTTCCAATATTTATGTAATTCTCAAAACTTTTGGCCACAACTGTACACTGAGATGAATCAGTTCAAGAACAGCACGGCATCAACAGATGCACTAATTGTTCAACTTAGAAAAGACCTGGCTGCAAAAACACAGGTAATCTCAAATCTGTCACGGCCTGGTGCTAACGGCATGTTGCCCATTAAACAGGTTTGTGTTTTGGGAATGGCACAGAGGGAGACAGCGGCAACGGCGCCGATGTCTCCCATAGATCAAACAATCTACGCTCTAGACACTAGGGGACAGGTGGAATGGAAGCTACAATTCTCCCCAACACCCAGGGAGAACAGATATAGCAGCCGTCTCCAGTATCAGGACAACCCCTTGGGTAGGGAGAAGTGGTTGGCAATATACTATTTTCAATCCACCAACTTGTCCGGAAAGACCGGAGAAATTTTTATCCTAACCACACCAGTATATGGAAAGGATAAATTTCCTGTTATGGATCTGCAAGGAGATCCCAAAATACGATCCCAATGTAGATCTGTTCACTTCATGCGATATCTTCGAGGTTCATTGTAACAAATATTCTGTGGACTCCGAATATCGTATGGAGTTATTCAAATTATGGTTACCTACACACCTGAATAAAAGGTACCGTATGAGATAACGGGGAAGACACAACCCAAAAATGGACAATTTCATGATGAGGAACGTCTCTCCATATTAATGAGACTGGCAACGGGCCATTGGGACGTTACTCCAGATATCCTTACTAAATTCAAACCCACTATACATGATAAGCCTTTGTCTCTGTGTAGTGGGTTTGAAGCTATGTACAGAAAGGTTACAAAGGATCAGGGTATCAGAATTCCACAGGTTAGGATTCGTATGTTTGTGGAAAAATTCCCATACCTTAATACTGCAATCCAGCTGAGTGCAGCTAGGGAGCCATCTCTCACGGATGCAGCCATGATTATTGAGCAGTATAGACAAGATATACTGCATAATAAAAAATCCGTCAAAGTGAGGGAGCGTGTGCCTGTACAGTACATGTTAGATCTCAAGATGAATGTATACAGCACCCTAAATCAAATTCAACTGTTCGCCCCACCACTGGAAAAGACAGGAAGCAATGTGTGGCCGTTGTAAATACCCCAGCCCATACAGTAGGGGGTGTGGACTCCAAGGAATCCATACCAAGTGTTCAGGGTGAGAACCCACAGGCAGCAGTATGTTCCTCACAGGTACCTACTGGGAGTCTGGTAGAAATTGATTGAAGATTAAAGATCCCTAAAGATCTGGCGCCGGTATGTCCCATCATATTGGATTCTTCAGGGAGAACCCACATAAAAGATCAAGATACTAAAATCATGCTTGACACTGGTGCATAAATTTCCATTACCAACGTCAAACATGATTTACACCCCAACAGCCCTCAGTGTGTGGTGATCGGATTTGATCCCAATCTGGTATTACCCCGGTTGTGACGAAATCATCGAAACCGACGTAATGACCCAAAATGGGTGGATCATAGATCTGGCAAACTGCATTGTATGGAAGGGCCCCAGACAATCCAAGGTGTTTGTCATTCAACAACAGTGTCTAGGACCACCTTTGCCAGCAATAGAAAATTCTACCGACATTCTCGAGCACAAATGACCAGTGGTCTCACACAATCCAGACCTCGAGTGTCGTCATAGATGGAAATTCAAAATGCAACAATGCTCTCTGGCCAGTAAAGAAAAAGGACACTAATGCATGGAGGCTCACCATAGATTTGAGAAAATTCCTGGGAGTAGCCAACTTTATGAAGGAGTTCATATAAGATTTTGCTGCCAAAGCGAAACCTTTCTATGAACTCCTCTGAGGAGAAAAGCCTTCCACTCAAGGGTTGGTCTAATGCTCAGGAAGAGGCCTTTTCTACCTTGAAAAGAGACCTCTGCCCCTGTATTGGCCACTCTCCATCCAGAATGGGAAATGGCCATACAGGCGCATGCAGGTACGGAGTCTATCTCAGCGGTCCTTCTACAGCAGATAGGGTACGAGACTAGACCACTGAAATACTTCTCCAGGCTACTTTCGCCCGTTGAACGAGGGTTCGATGAGTGTGCCAAACAACTGGCATTCTATATGTATAGGACCTATGTGATGGGTTTTGCTGTCCTGGATGAAACCACAGGTACCGAGAGTCTCGTCAGGTTGCCAGGTCACATGTCGGCACAGCGGGCAGAACTGGAGGCTGTCAAGGAAGCTCTGCTCCTTCAACCCCCAGGGAAACAAACTATATACAGCGACAGTTCATATGCAGTTCGCTCCCTCACCCTGCACCTGGACTCATGGAAAATAAGAGGGTTTGTGGACAGCCAGAACAAACCTCTGGCTCATGTGTCAGTCCTGAAAGAACTCTGGGAATGAGGCATGGCACACCCTGGCGGAAGCAGCCATCATTAAAATCCCTGCTCATCAGAAAGGGGACGAGCCCTTGATGCTAGGCAACAACAAGGTGGATGAATTGGCCAAACTAGCTGCAGTGTCTGGTACCCTTCGGGAACTAGGCACTGAGCCGCTACCAGCTTACCTGATTCCAGTAAGGCATACCAATCTGAAAGATGGCCCTGTGTCATTTGAAGAGGAACAAACAAAAGATCCTCTACTAATGAAACACAACACATCACCACAGCATCCCTGGTCAATACGACAAGGGATCCTGTGTCATGATAGCGGTACGCAACAACTTCCTCTGCCCGTGGTCCCGCAGCATCTGCAAGCAGAACTGACGAGGCTAAATCACCAAATGTTTGGACACCTTGGCGGGATAAACTCTTGTCACTTCTAAAGGACAAATTATACTAGCCAGGAATGTCCAGTATGGTGGATGAAGTTACCCAACAGTGCCTGATATGTGCCCAGGTCAACCCAAGGGTGTCTGCCCTAAAGGCGGTGTTGCAGCAAGTTCCCCCTGCAGATGGTCCGTGGTCCACAATCCAAATTGATTATATCTGACCTTTACCAGCAGGAAGTCGTAACTGTCGATATGCACTGGTGGTAGTGGATGTCTTCTCTAAATGTGTAGAAGCGATCCCCATGGTCAATGATTCAGATGCAACCACTGCCTATGTTCTTTGGGAACAGGTTCTGTCACTACGGGGTATCCTCAGAGTGATAGAGTCAGACAGAGGCACCCATTTCATGGGTAAGGTAATGAAAGCGCTTTGTGGTCTCTTAGACATAAAGCAAAGGTTTTCATGTGCCTTACCACCCTCAGTCTGCGGGCATCGTTGAGCGGATGAACCGGACCATTAGAACACAGCTTTCCAAAGCACTACTGGAGAAAGTTTCCTCATGGGTAACCTCTCTTCCAGCCGTATTAATGGGTATCCTAACTACAGAGGCAACCAGTACCGGTATCACACCATTTGAACTCATGACCGGATGCAAAATGCCCCTATGCCTGCCCAATGAACTGCTAGTGTTGGAGCCAGTAAGGAATGCCATTGATAGAGAAAAGTTCCTCCAACAGGTTCAGCAGGACCTGAAAGAGTTACTGCCTCATGCTGCGATACAGCTGCACAAACCGTACCTACAAGGGGAGACACCTATGCCCTCTGTAAGAGATCTGGTAATGGTGAAAATCTTCAGTCGGGCCGGTCCTTGGGATGCAAACTGGGAAGGACCCTATCAGGTCCTCGAAGTAATGGGTGACACTATGCTGAATATACAAAGGCCGATGACAACTAAGAAAAAATCTCTTAGGTGGCAGGAAGTTTTTGGGATCCACATCGACCAGGCCAAGGCCACCCGAGCCTCCCAAACTTAATAACATGTACTCTATCTGACCAAATCCAAGCCTGTAGGAAAACTAGTGTTACAGGCCGGAGAGAGTGATCAATGGTATCAGTTCAGGGGTAGAGGGCAAGTGTGTGTAATGGTGGTAAGGATCCCCTATGATACAGAGGGTCTGCAACCTGTGAAATCGCATTTGGACTCTTGCAACGGCCCCTATCCATCACTTGGCAGATCCTATAATTCCTCAACTGTCATCCCCATGGAAGGTCCTCACGGGAACAAAATTCGTCCTGTACACCTGGAAAATTTTCGTGGATGACTTCAGAGTTGACCATTGGGATCACAGATGTGAGGAGTTTTTGAGAAACCAAATTGATATGATAAGAGGTAAGAAAAGATTATCCTTGACACAGGAAATACAGGGGAAGAAGAGATCTGGTGGCCATGGGACTAGGCGGAGGTGCATTGCAAGTGGGTGCCCTGAACATTATGGACATGGAAGTTCTGAGAAGTAAACTTGGGGATGTTGCGAGACACGCTCGGAAAGGATTCAAATCCCAGCTAGATTTAAACCACGTCCTAGAGGGTTTGCAGCATTCACACATAGATGCCACTACCTCTCTATCTTTTGCTCTACGAGAGAAGTTTAGAAGGTTAGTTGTGGGTCTCTTGGAGGAGCAGGACAGAGCTCAGCTTGCCCTGGCGTGTACTCGAGTTTAAAGTGAACCCTCGGACAACCTTAAACATATTGTATCATCCTTGTACAGCGGCCACTACCCGTCAACGGGTAAGTCCGCTGATCTCTCCTTTTTCAGCCAATCACACCAACTGGTAGGTGGTCCAGAGGCACGGATGTCGGAATCTCACTTGTACTGCGTAGTCATTGGCACCTGTATCTGGCCATTTTATACAGGAATACAGTGCCATTAACCTGGGAATGGTTATGAATAACCGGACGGTACTTCATCCACAGCTCCCCTCTAACCTATGAGAGAGGCCATCCTTATCTGTTTGACACAGAAGGATGTTGGAGGAAAGGGGATGCAATCCTCTGTCAAGGAAGTCAGTATCGGGTGCTTCGACACCAATGTTGGAACACCAAGGGATCCTGTGAGATGAAGGCCAGCCCAAAACCCTTCTCCCATCTGAAATACTTGGGACAGGGGTATTGGTGTTGGTACCAAGGGCAAAAAATGTCATATACAATTTTTGGAACTAACTGCACTGATTGGGGGAAAACTCCTACCAGGAGCATATTGCACCCTTAGTACCATCCTAGGTTTAGACGTCGCGGAACAGGAAGAACACCGATCACCCCGGAGAAAAGACTCGACATCCGCCCTGACACTCTTACGAGACTTCAGAAGATTCCTCTTGGTTTTGGTAAGGAACTCAAGCATCTCCTGCTAGACTTCAGCAAAGATGACTAAATACTTCAGAATCTTCAAGAGAATGGGAATCGGGCCACCATTCAACTGACCCATGACAAGACCAAGCAAACTGTGATTGTTTCTGCCTTGGAAAAGGACTCCAAGGTTTCATGGTGTGAATAGATACAAACTGAAAAGCAGACAATAGTGGCTCACCAAAACCCACCTACGAAAACGGTGCACTTCTCAGGAATCACCCAACTCCGTAAGAAAAATAGTCAAAAGAATGGAGTGGCACTCGGATATCTGGGTGTAATGGGCAACAATAGGGTTTATTGGCATAAAATATCTGAATAAAATGTCAAGAATAAAATAACAGATAAAATATCACATAAAAGTCGTATAGACCAATATAAAAACAAATCAAAAGTGACTCTCCCAATCCAGTATGGGGTGAACAGTCAAATGAGCACTGTAGGGTGCCCTATTAGGTAGATGGCATTGGTACCATAGGTCACAATCTGCGGATGGCAAAGTCTATATTGGAATGGTACAGTCCATATAAGTAAAAATAGTTAGTAAGACATTACCGCTCCCAGGCCGGTGTTCAACTTTTTGTTCAGCCGTCCAGGACCTGACACAGCGTCCTGTGTGGTCACACAGTCAGATAGTGGCATCCCACGTGACTCGGCGGCGTCTGACGTGACTGGCATACAGGAAGATATGTCACAAAAGAAGAGTGATGCGTTCCACCCAGCGTTTCAATGAGATCTTCCGCAATAGGAAGTGAGGTAGTAAACAATGCGTTCCACCATGCGCTTCAATGGGACACTTCCGTGGTATGTTGCACTTGAATTTGGACGTAAGGCGCTCCTTTTAGATGTCCGTTCGTGCTGAAGAGCAGTTGAATCGCTGTTATGTCTTACAGCTAAAGTTTCCAATTAGTGTGAATGCTTGCTAGAACACTTCCGCCAACGGTTACATTATTTTTCAATATTTTGATACACCCGGTGATAGTTATTCTGGTTATCATCATGTACATGGGACTGTGCCTAATTTACCAGAGGGTCAAGGGACTTGCTGACCAATTACACCAGAACCAGACAAATTCACAAAGCTAATCGGAGTAGGAGGCTCAGGACGCAAATCTAGTAAAATCATGAAGCCAGGGACCACATGGACATACTTTGTTTCATATGAGGGTTCAGGATGTATAGCGAATGCAATCCTGAAACCCCTTAGTATTGTTTTATATATTATTTTTTTTTATGGAGTTAAGAGTATTGGGTGGGTTGTGAAAACATGGGTTTTGTGCGAATGAGGACAAGACTACAATATTTGCCACTTTAATCCAAGAACGGTGAAGTTAGTAAGGGATAGACTGAATGTCAGTTAGTGCGGTGTTCTTTCCCCCAGTTAGAATTTAGGTACTAGGACATCACCTCTTACTCAAGAAATTCTGACCTGCCTTGTAAAGACCTACGTATCTGTCCATGGGAGAACCTCCTCACCGATAGATTCTTCAATCAAGATGAAATGAGAAGTGTCGGATGAAAGTTGTGCCTATGCTGAAAGGAGGCCATTCCACGGTTGACTGTTCCGGAGAACGGAGGTGCTACGTGGATTGACCTAGAGACTGTGAGGGTGAAGCCATCCCTGAGTCTGAACAATAAAAGACAACAGTGGGAGCGGCTGATACCTGAAGATCGACACTGAGGGCAGAAATAAATAAAAAAGCTTCTTTCTGGAGCCAAGAAAGTTCCAGAGCAAGATCCAGAGAAAAGACTACCTGTATTCTGTGGATGGAGACGTTTAGTTTCGGTGAAGGGCAGGGAAGCGGTCATAGCCACGAGGGGTGATGTCTAGGTACCTATGGGCCGGATTATACTTCCTTGCGACAAAAACTTGCTAACTTGCGACAAAAAATAAAACATTCTAGGAACTCGCCATGCACCTCACGGAATACCTTGGGGTGTCTTCTTTCCAAAATGGGTCACTTGTGGCGTAGTTATACTGCCCTGGCAATTTAGGGGCCCAAATGTGTGAGAAGAACTTTGCAATCAAAATGTGTAAAAAATGACCGCTGAAATCCAAAAGGTGCACTTTGGAATATGTGCCCCTTTGCCCACCTTGGCAGCAAAAAAGTGTCACACATCTGGTATCGCCGTACTCAGGAGAAGTTGGGGAATGTGTTTTGGGGTGTCATTTTACATATACCCATGCTGGATGAGAGAAATATCTTGGCAAAAGACAACTTTTCCCATTTTTTTATACAAAGTTGGCATTTGACCAAGATATTTATCTCACCCAGCATGGGTATATGTAAAATGACACCCCAAAACACATTCCCCAACTTCTCCTGAGTACGGCGATACCAGATGTGTGACACTTTTTTGCTGCCAAGGTGGGCAAAGGGACACATATTCCAAAGTGCCCCTTTTGGATTTCACCGGTCATTTTTTACACATTTTGATTGCAAAGTTCTTCTCACACATTTGGGCCCCTAAATTGCCAGGGCAGTATAACTACGCCACAAGTGACCCCATTTTGGAAAGAAGACATCCCAAGGTATTCCGTGAGGGGCATGGCGAGTTCCTAGAATCTTTTATTTTTTGTCGCAAGTTAGTGGAATATGAGACTTTGTAATAAAAAAAAAATAAAAAAAAATCATCATCATTTTCCGCTAACTTGTGAAAAAAAATAAAAAGTTCTATAAACTCACTATGCCCATCAGTGAATACCTTAGGGTGTCTACTTTCCGAAATGGGGTCATTTGTGGGGGTTTTCTACTGTTTGGGCATTGTAGAACCTCAGGAATCATGACAGGTGCTCAGAAAGTCAGAGCGGTTTCAAAAAGCGGAAATTCACATTTTTGTACCATAGTTTGTAAATGCTATAACTTTTACCCAAACCATTTTTTTTTTTGCCCAAACATTTTTTTTTTTTAATCAAAGACATGTAGAACAATAAATTTGGCAAAAAATTTATATATGGATGTCGTTTTTTTTGCAAAATTTTACAGCTGAAAGTGAAAAAGTTGCATGACCGAGCGATAAACGGTGAAAGGAGTGTAGTGCCGAAGTGTAAAAAGTGCTCTGGTCATGAAGGGGGTTTCACCTAGCGGGGCTGAAGTGGTTAAGTCAGTAGTAGATAAGGGAGCTGCTTCCAGTTTATTCATATAATATAATTACAGGTAACATCACATGTAACTAAAATATGTACATGTTTAACCACTTCAATCCCGCTAGCTGAAACCCCCTTAATGACCAGGCCACTTTTTACACTTCTGCACTACACTACTTTCACCGTTTATCGCTCGGTCATGCAACTTACCACCCAAATGAATTTTACCTCCTTTTCTTCTCACTAATAGAGCTTTCATTTGGTGGTATTTCATTGCTGCTGACATTTTTACTTTTTTTGTTATTAATCGAAATGTAACGATTCTTTTGCAAAAAAATGACATTTTTCACTTTCAGCTGTAAAATTTTGCAAAAAAAAACGACATCCATATATAAATTTTTCACTAAATTTATTGTTCTACATATCTTTCATATTAAAAAAATGTTTGGGCAAAAAAATAATGGTTCGGGTAAAAGTTATAGCGTTTACAAACTATGGTACAAAAATGGGAATTTCCGCTTTTTGAAGCAGCTCTGACTTTCTGAGCATCTGTCATGTTTCCTGAGGTTCTACAATGCCCAGACAGTAGGAAACCCCCACAAATGACCCCATTTCGGAAAGTAGACACCCTAAGGTATTCGCTGATGGGCATAGTGAGTTCATAGAACTTTTTATTTTTTGTCACATGTTAGCGGAAAATGAGGATTTATTTTTTTATTTTCTTACAAAGTCTCATATTCCACTAACTTGCGACAAAAAATAAAAAATTCTAGGAACTCGCCATGCCCCTCACGGAATACCTTGGGGTGTCTTCTTTCCAAAATGGGGTCACTTGTGGCGTAGTTATACTGCCCTGGCAATTTAGGGGCCCATATGTGTGAGAAGTAGTTTGCAATCAAAATCTGTAAAAAATGACCGGTGAAATCCAAAAGGTGCACTTTGGAATGTGGGTCCCTTTGCCCACCTAGGCTGCAAAAAAGTGTCACACATCTGGTATCGCTGTACTCAGGAGAAGTTGGGGAATGTGTTTTGGGGTGTCATTTTACATATACCCATGCTGGGTGAGAGAAATATCTTGGCAAAAGACAACTTTTCCAATTTTGTTATACAAAGTTGGCATTTGACCAAGATATTTATCTCATCCAGCATGGGTATATGTAAAATGACACCCCAAAACACATTCCCCAACTTCTCCTGAGTACGGCAATACCACATGTGTGACACTTTTTTGCAGCCTAGGTGGGCAAAGGGGCACATATTCCAAAGTGCACCTTTCGGATTTCGCAGGCCATTTTTTTTTTTTACACATTTTGATTGCAAAGTACTTCTCACACATTTGGGCCCCTAAATTGCCAGGGCAGTATAACTACGCCACAAGTGACCCCATTTTGGAAAGAAGACACCCCAAGGTATTTCGTGAGGGGCATGGCTAGTTCCTAGAATTTTTTATTTTTTGTCACAAGTTAGCGGAACATGATGATTTTTTTTAATTTTTTTTTATTACAAAGTCTCATATTCCACTAACTTGCGACAAAAAATAAAAAATTCTAGGAACTCGCCATGCCCCTCACGGAATACCTTGGGGTGTCTTCTTTCCAAAATGGGGTCACTTGTGGCGTAGTTTTACTGCCCTGGCAATTTAGGGGCCCATATGTGTGAGAAGTACTTTGCAATCAAAATGTGTAAAAAATGGCCTGCGAAATCCGAAAGGTGCTCTTTGGAATATGTGCCCCTTTGCCCACTTAGGCTGCAATAAAGTGTCACACATCTGGTATCGCCGTACTCAGGAGAAGTTGGGGAATGTGTTTTGGGGTGTCATTTTACATATACCCATGCTGGGTGAGAGAAATATCTTGGCAAAAGACAACTTTTCCCATTTTTTTTATACAAAGTTGGCATTTGACCAAGATATTTATCTCACCCAGCATGGGTATATGTAAAATGACACCCCAAAACACATTCCCCAACTTCTCCTGAGTACGGCGATATCAAATGTGTGACACTTTTTTGCAGCCTAGATGCGCAAAGGTGCCCAAATTCCTTTTAGGAGGGCATTTTTAGACAATTGGATCCCAGACTTCTTCTCACGCTTTAGGGCCCCTAAAATGCCAGGGCAGTATAAATACCCCACTTTGGAAAGAAGACACCCCAAGGTATTCAATGAGGGGCTTGGCGAGTTCATAGAAATTTTAGCGGAATTTGATTTTTTTTTTGTTTTTTTCCTCACAAAGTCTCACTTTCCTCTAACTTGGGACAAAAATGTAAATCTTTCATGGACTCAATATGCCCCTCAGCGAATACCTTGGGGTGTCTTCTTTCCAAAATGGGGTCAGTTGTGGGGTGTTTGTACTGCCCTAGCATTTGAGGGTCTCCGCAATCATTACATGTATGGCCAGCATTAGGAGTTTCTGCTATTCTCCTTATATTGAGCATACAGGTAATGAGATTATTTTTTTTTTCCGTTCAGCCTCTGGGCTGAAAGAAAAAAATGAACGGCACAGATTTCTTCATTCGCATCGATCAATGTGGATGAAAAAATCTGTGCCCCAAAAAAAAAAAGGAGGGGAAAGGCATCTGCCAGGACATAGGAGCTCCGCCCAACATCCATACCCACTTAGCGCGTATGCCCTGGCAAACCAGATTTCTCCATTCACATCAATCGATGTGGATGAATAAATCATTGCCGGGATTTTTAATTTTATTTTTTATATACAAAGTGTTTGCCAAAGCATAGGAACGCCGCCTCCTCCTCAGCTCGTATGCCTTGGCAAACATTTTACTGCAGAGTAGAAATCTCGTCTTGCAGCGCCGCATACACCAACTTGCGTGTAATCTGACAGCAGCGCAATGCTTCTGTCAGAATGCACATCAGTGCTGCAGCTAGTCGATCAGTTGGTCCACCTGGAAGGTAAAAACAGGCCGCAACGCAATAATTTTATTAACTTTGGAACAGAACATATAAACTTTAACTTTTTGAACTAAACATTAACCTTTTTGTAGTTTTTTTTTTTACCTTTATAGAACAAACCTCTCCTTCCCCATGGGTCAATGTGCAAAGCGCAAATCGCCCAAAGATGTGGAGAAGTGCGTTATGCACTTTGTCCCAGGTGAAAGGAGAGGTTTGCAGCAGCTGTATGTGAATGGGCCCTAATAGCCCTGTGTGCCTGTCTTGGTGAGATGTGATCCCTATGCTAAGTGTACCTGTGTGTGGTACGTCCGGAAACACTCTCCAAAGCATAGGGCAGGGTGGTCAGGACAGAAATAACGGGTGTCACGCCTTATTCCACTCCTGCTACAGACACAACATTTTTTTCGGGGTGGCGGTCGGTTTGAGGTACCAGCAACGACACTGGGGAAATGTCGCTCATGTAGACGGCTAACTACACTGGTGGATGGGGCCATGGAACCTCCTGGGTACAGGAGGTTCGCGATGATCTCTTCCTGAAATTTGAGGAAGGATCCAGTTCTCCCAGCCTTACTGTAGAGAACAAAACTATTATACAGAGCCAATTGAATTAAATATACAGACACCTTCTTGTACCAGCGTCTGGTGCGGCGGGACACTAAATACAGAGCCAACATCTGGTCATTGAAGTCCACCCCTCCCATGTGAAGGTTATAGCCGTGGACTGAGAGGGGCTTTTCAATGACACGGGTTGCTCGCTCAATTTGTATTGTCGTGTCTGCGTGAATGGAGGAGAGCATGTAAACGTCACGCTTGTCTCTCCATTTCACCGCGAGCAGTTCTTCGTTACACAATGCAGCCCTCTGCCCCCTTGCAAGACGGGTGGTAACGAGCCGTTGGGGGAAGCCCGCGCGGTGCCACAGGCGCCAATCTGTTCTAGAAACAAATGCCTAAAGAGGGCCACACTTGTGTAGAAATTGTCCACATAAAGATGGTACCCCTTGCCAAATAAGGGTGACACCAAGTCCCAGACTGTCTTCCCACTGCTCCCCAGGTTGTCAGGGCAACCGACCGGCTCCAGGGTCTGATCTTTTCCCTCATAGATCCGAAATTTGTGGGTATAGCCTGTGGCCCTTTCACAGAGCTTATACAATTTGACCCCATACCGGGCACGCTTGCTTGGGATGTATTGTTTGAAGCCGAGGCGCCCGGTAAAATGTATAAGGGACTCGTCTATGCAGATGTTTTGCTCAGGGGTATACAAATCTGCAAATTTCTGGTTGAAATGGTCTATGAGGGTCCGAATTTTGTGGAGCCGGTCAAAAGCAGGGTGGCCTCTGGGACGGGAGGTGGTGTTGTCGCTAAAGTGCAGGAAACGCAGGATGGTCTCAAATAGTGTCCTGGACATAGCAGCAAAGAACATGGGCATGTGATGAATTGGGTTCGTGGACCAATATGACCGCAATTCATGCTTTTTAGTTAGACCCATGTTGAGGAGAAGGCCCAGAAAAATTTTAAATTCGGAAACTTGGACTGGTTTCCACTGGAAAGACTGGGCATAAGAGCTTCCCGGGTTGGCGGATATAAATTATGTGGCATACCGATTTGTTTCGGCCACGACTAAGTCCAAGAGCTCCGCAGTCAAGAACAGCTCAAAAAATCCCAGGGCCGAACCGATCTGAGCTGTCTCAACCCGAACTCCAGACTGGGCAGTGAAAGGGGGAACTACAGGTGCGGCTGAAGTTGGGGACTGCCAATCAGGGTTTGCCAGCACCTCAGGGATTCTAGGGGCTCTACGGGCCCGTCTTTGCGGTGGCTGCGACGGGGTCACTACTGCTCGTGCCACCGTACCAGCTTCAACTGCCCTTCTGGTGCTCGCCACTTCACCAGGTTGTACGGCAGTGCTGGTACTAGGTCCAGGAAGGGCTGCGCTGCTGGTGTATGCCTCACCACGTAATCCGACAGCACCAGCCCCACTCTGCTGCTCTTGAAGCGGATCCTGCGCAACCTGTGGTCTAGCGACACAGGGCCGGGTACGCCTGGTGCTATCAGGGACCTCAGCCTCCTCGTCCGAACTTTGGGTCAGAGAGCCACTGCTTTCTACAGGTTCGTATTCTGACCCTCTAGATCATGGATGTCAAACTCATGGCCCTCCAGATGTTGCAAAACTACAACTCCCATCATTACCTGATAGCTGTAGTTTTGCAACAGCTGGAGGGCCACGAGTTTGACATCCCTGCTCTAGATTCATCAGATGAGGGTTCCCATTCCTCATCCGACTGGGTCAGAAGCCTGTAGGCCTCTTCAGAAGAATACCCCCTGTTTGACATTTGGGCAACTAAATTTAGGGGTATTCCCTTAGACTACCCAAGAAAAAAAAGCAAGCCTGTCTTACAAATGGGAGGCTAGCGAAGTACCGGAGGCCGCTGCGGTTGATAAAAATATCAAAACTGATTTTTTTTATCGCCGCAGCGCGTGTAAAGTGATTGTGCAGTGATCAAAAAATAATTTTTGTCACTGCGGTGGGGCGGGCGTGGGTGAACGCACGTGTGGGCGACCGATCAGGCCTGATCGGGCAAACACTGCGTTTTGGGTGGAGGGCGAACTAAAGTGACACTAATACTATTATAGATCTGACCGTGATCAGTTTTGATCACTTACAGATACTATTAAAGTACAAATGCTGATTAGCGTTACGCTAATCAACGAATAAGGGACTGCGGTGCGGTGGGCTGGGCGCTAACTGATCGCTAAACTACCTAACCAAGGGACCTAAACTTTACTAAAACCTATCAGTCAATACCAGTGGGAAAAAAAAAAAAAAGTGACAGTTTACACTGATCACTTTTTTTCCCTTTTCACTAGTGATTGACAGGGGCAAGAAGGGGTGATCAAGGGGTTAATTGGGGAGCTGGGAGGTGATCTGGGGGCTAAGTGTGGTGTTGGTGGGTACTCACAGTGATGTGTGCTCCTCTGCTGGAACCAACCGACCGGAGCAGAGCAGCCATTTAACACATCATATTTACTAAATATGATTTGTTAGCTGGCTGCTGATTCGTTTTTTTGAAAATCAACAACCTGCCAGCCACGATCATTGGCTGGCAGGTTGATGACGAACTTGTCTTTGAAATTTTGCCGGCCCGCGATGCGCATGCGCGGGCCAGCTTTCCCCGAAATCTCGAGTCTCGCGAGAGGACGCAGCGGCGCGTCCGCCCAGAGAAACAGGACCGCCGCAAAGATGCAATCCTGCGTACGGCGGTCCTGAGCAGGTTAATAAACCATTTCACAAAGATTGTCAAGTTTTGCCACAGAATGATATGTATAATGACTGGCTATGAAGTAAACAGGTTATGAGCGGTTTGTTAGAGAAGTTTTTTGAGCTCTGACCCAACCATCTCTCTGTTGTGTCCGCTTCTCTCAATTATACTCTGCTGATTACTGTATAACTCTATGGATTCAGAACACCAGACGAAACCCAGGCTGTAGTATTGTTCTAAAGACTTATCCGAAGTCGATTCGCTAATCCCTAGTTGCAACTACACATTCTATATTCATTACTTACTAATGTGTTCTCTAATAAAAGTAAAATTCCCAAAATCATACAATAACATTGTGTATATGTAAAAGATATTTATTGATAGTACAAAAAAAGTACAAGGAGTAATACAAACTTGTAAAGTAAAAAAAATCGATGCACACATAAAACATGCCATGCATATACAATTATCAGTCTACACTCTAGGAAATATTTTCAATTTATTTTTGGCATAAATTCAAAGAAAAATAATGTAACGTCATGAAAATATAAGTAATTTAGAATATATTTAGCAAGCATATAACAGACAATCAATTGAACACAGATCATACACCAGAAAAAAAAAAAAATCTACCTGTATTATACACAGCTAATTGTAGATAAGTGAACCTTTTTATTTGCAAAGCTTCACAACACTGTGCTGTATGTAACTCCCCGTGTAATCAGCCTTAAGCTCCATTCACACAAATGTATTTTTGGTCTGTATCTGATCAGGACCCATTCATTTCAATGGGTCTGCAAAAAATGTGCTGTCCGCATGTCCATTCCATAACCCTGCAAAAAAGGATAGAACATGCCCTATTCTTGTCAGTTATGCAGACAAGAATAGGCATTGTTACAATGGATCGGCAAAGAAAAACGGATGCAACACGGATGTCAACTGTATTTTTTGTGGATCGCAGTTTTGCAGACCGTAAAATACACCCTTTGGGTGCAGCCATACGTCATGGTTGTGCTACAAAAAATAAACTTGCATTTTTGCATCATAACTGTGTTAATAGTTCATTTTCTTCCAGCAAATGGAAAACACATAGCAAACATATTACCTTAATGTAACTCGATTTTGTAATTAATGTAATTCAGTTTTGCCTTTGTTGGAAGAAAATACACTATAAAACGTAGGTATGTTGTTGCAAAAACAGCATGTTTTTTTGTTTGTTTTTTGCCACACCATAAATTCATTACAGCCGCAACATGTGGTAACACCCTTACACTCTACGACACAGCACCAATGCAGTTGTGTTCTTGGCCCCTCTGCAACAAAAGAATTGAGCACCAGTATTGTAGTGTATAATTGCAGATTACAGAACACTGTACAATCAAGTGTGTTGGATAAAGGTACTGTACACGGAATGGGAAGTCAATAGTAACTATCCTTCTCTGCTTGCATTCTGGAGGATTTCAAACACCTGACGTTTGTAAGCAGAGGAACATTAGGGTTAGTCCTGTTCATTGGATCACACCTTGATGTGGTGTGATTTGGCCACGTGTTTTATTTTCATGGTGCTGAATATATTAAAATATCTTGCCCATGCCAGTGTTTCTTTAAAGCCACAACAGCAAATTGCATCGTTTTTCAAAAAGTACTAGGAAATGTTAATAAGGCTCTGATCATATGACATCTATGATGTTTAGAATTTAAGCCAGGAAAGCATATGGTTACATTAGCCCATCATTCGCGTGTCCCGTTTAGCCTCCATCCAACTAAATAAAAAAAAAATAAAAAAATAAAAAAAAAAAAACATCACCTCATCCCAAAATAGCCATACTTTAAGTATAAAACGTATATATATATCCTGTACGGAGAATGCAATAACAAATGGCCGATTCGCAGTTTTTTCATCAGTTCACCTGATCAAAAAGTCAAACATCCCAAAAGGGTATCACTGAAAACTATAGATCCCCCTGCATAAAAAAAATATAATTAGCCCTCACACAGCTCCATAAATTTATAAGCTACAGCATATAGCGATAAAAAAAAAAAAAAAAAAAAAAATAGAAAAAACATTTTCTAAAGTTTTTATTTTTTAAGTATTAAAAACAAGACAAATCAATACAAATATGGTATCACTGTTATCATAATCATCTAGAAAATGAAGGGCCTAGGTCAGCTTGACCATATAAGGAACGCCATAAAAACTAAAACCAATAAAACTATGGCAGAATTGTGTTTTTCCCCCCAATTCTGCCCCATTTGTATTTCGTCTCCAGCTTCCCACTACATCGTATGCAACATTAAATGGTGCATTAGAAAGTAACTCATACAACTATGTGAATGGAAAAAACATGTTAGAGGGAGGCCATAAAAGTGATATGAACAGAACTTAAAACTACTTTGTAGGTGGCCCTTCCAATAAGCAAGGCAAAAACAAAAACAATCAGGAACTTGCATTCTGTTTTTGCTACCTTAAATTTACCCGCACAGGTACGAAGAGAAAGCATAATCTAAGGCTGGGTTTTGTTGTGTGTATATGTTACTGTATACTTTTTTTTTTGTTTTAACAAAGGAACTCTGGGGTGACGGATGCCACTGTATGGCATCTGTTAGTGTATGTTTTTTGTATACATTAAAACATACAAGAAAAAAGTGATGCGAACCCAGCCTTAATTTCTTCTGAAGATGGTCAGGCTACACTAAAATACAAGTAGACTTCTCTAGCATACAAAAGCAGAAAGAATCAATATACATAATGTGAATCCTATAAAGATAACATGTCAGTAGGTTAATTGCAGGTATGTAAAGTCCAAAAAAAGGGAAATTATTATGTACATGGCAAGTGTAAAATGCACATATGGATAGCCATGCCTGAGCAAATATGATATGTAGACACTATTAACTTGCTTAGTATTGCTGTATAGCATTCAGGTGAGGTGTCCAGAGAAACTCCTTATTGCTTTATAAGTGGCTCAAATCCCTACCCACCGATTCAAAGGACATGACAAATACAGGCCAGACACGAGGACTTACATTGTTACATACTTGGCAATGAAAGTTTTGCGTTAAAAGCTGGCTATATAAATGAAATCAATAAGAGGATATTCCTTACATCCATGCCAGTCTTTGCAATAGCTCTCCACTGCAATACTGGACTCCTTCATAGGGGATACCAACTTTAGGGTCTCTGCACTTTCACAGAACGTAATTTAATAGAGAATGGTGTAATTTGCAAATTTTTAAATAATTTCTAAAAAATCTGCCTGCATCCACCTGAAAAAAAGCTATAAGTCATGGCCACTAGGGGTCTCACTTCCACCTAATTTGCAGTCCACTGCCTGTGCTCAGGCAAGATCCGTCCCTGGTAACAGAGACTCAGAAGACTGCTGAGAGGAAGTGAGGGTGTGTCAGAGCTAGGGAGATCCTGAGCTTGATATAACAACTGGTTCTAAACATCACAGGAGCCTCCTGCTTTTCTTTCAGTGCGATGTATCCCTCATTAGCTTTCTGGGAAGTAAGAGAAGTGAGGTCACTGCATACAGTACTGGCAGAAGGGAGATATCCACTGCTTCTGAGTGAAATGCATCTAGCTGTGCTGCTGAAACAGGGAATATGGCTGAAGGACTTTAGGGAAGCAAGCCCAAATATAACTGCTCCTTCACTTCACAGTTCTGATTTAAAAAAAAAAAAAAAAAAAAAAAAAAAAAAGCACAGCCATTAAGGAAGCTTTTAGAAAACTCACTTACGCTTTAACACATCCTTATATTTACATGGATTCAGGTAGTCTAAACCAGACACCCTAGGTTTTGCAAAAAAGGATTGTATAAATCTGCTTCATTATTTTGTTTCACATACAGTTTTTGTGAAAAAACAATGATTTTCGTGGCATTTTTTCGCAGGGTTAGTTTTTGTAGCCAGATGTTGCTTTAAAATTTGTTGCAATCTAAAATTCACTATATACAAAGAGCTCTGGTGGCTTTGTTGGGTAGAGAGTTTAAAAAAATGCATCATTTTCTGGGTATGGCTTTTTACATTATAAAAACAATGTCACAAAAAGCATGTTTTACATGCAATTTAAAATGGCAGAAAAGAAGACACTTAAGCCACATTCACAGTGAGTATTTGTAAGCCAAAACCAGGAGTGGATGCTACAGAGCAATGATTTGTACTTCCTGTGTTCTATACACAGTCCTGGTAAAAAATAAGTGCGAAAGTGGCCTTAGGATGTAAATATTCTTGTGTGCCTGAGGTCAATGGATTTGTGTGCTGCAAAGTACAATCGATTTTCCAAACTTTGTAATGTACAGGAACATCCACTGTGATCCTAGCAGCAATGCTCATGCGAAAACCGGCCCAAGTCTGCTGTGAAAAAATCCACAGCGGATTTGAAGTTTCAACCACAATTTTGCAACTTGGTCTTAACAAGTAAGTGATTCTCCACATGGATTTACTGAAGCCTACTGAGCCATCTGACAGTGATAGAAAATAACTGAATAATCCGTACATATACTTATTTCATGCACATTTCACCACTGAATGGCATCTCCTAGAATTGTATGCATTACCACATTAATAGGATGTAGCTACAAATGACAAATGGGTGACAGAAAAGAATTCATTCACAGTGAGAAAAATCAGTATAAATGCACTTCTAAGGCATTGTTTAAACTGGCATTAACATAGCAAGTCGCCTCTGCTCTCAAAACAAAAAAAGTACAGTAAAAAAATAAATGGAATTCTGATATTCTGAAATGGCGTACACTCACAAAGCAAAGTGTGAACAAGTCTTAATATTTTCAAAAGGAGAAAAGTTTTACTTAAAGGCTTTATTGGACAAGCACATTACTTAGATCATGCAAAAATTGGTAAACAAAGCAAAATGCAGATTTATGCACGTATGGGACAAAGCACCAGAGTACAAAAATTTTGATTTTACGCGACGGGTACTCATCCTACCCATCAAGAAACAATCTCCTTTAAATCCAGTGAACTAAAATGTGGTCCAGAGATCCACTAAGCTTTTTTCCCCAAAAAACTATACTGTTAAAATATACATGTTGCTCACCTTAGAAATCACAGTATGACAAGGATTCACACAGGACAGCTATGCAGCACAGAGCTGTGGTATTTCTTTGTTAATGTCACCAATGTCAATTCAGTAAAAGTTTTATAAATAAAGGAAGCCCAGTGTCATGACCAGACAACTACGGGCCATATTGAAGTTCCAAATGCTAGGTGCTAAATAAATGTTCACAGTTTTGAAGAAAACAAGGTAGAAAGGATGTGTATATGTACATGTTAGGAAAGACCGTCACATTCTAAGCACTATTCTAATATCGCCCGCTTGCAGAATTAATTCTAAGTGTATTGTTGTAAATCAAAACCTAAAGCACATTAAGGATTATTCATTGAATGGCAGACAAGTAATTGTGAATCTCATGAGTAGCTCATTCAAAGTTAAAGGGTTTATCTAGGAAGAGATATTGAAAACCTATCCTCAGGATAGGTCATCAATATCAGATCTGCATGGGTCTGACACCCACATCGAACAGCTGTTAGTCCAGGAGTATAGTGAGCATCGTGATCTCTTCCTAGGCCATGTGATGTCCCCATACCTTGGTCACGTGGTCTAGTTGCAGCTCAGCCCCATTCAAGTCAAGTAGGCAGAGTTGCAATACCAAGCACAGCCACTGTACAGCGCTGTGCTTGGAAAGCTGACGGGAGCCACCAGTGGAGCAGCTCCTTGAAGCAGTTGTGGGGTTGCCAGGACTTTTCCAGGACAACCCCTTTAAGAAGTTCAACCCTGGGCCATTTATCTACCCCCCCCCCCCCCCCTTTTTTTTATCTTGATAAAAAAAATACAAAAAATTGTGCTTAGAGATAAAAAACTTGATTATGTGAATAATTGTTTATGCAGAATATATATATATATATATATATACACACACACACACACATATACGTTTAATATCACATTTTGATATGTTTAGCGGAATTAATCCACCACAGACATTATTAAAGGGGTTTATCTCATGACAAGAACTTATCCCTTGAGATGTGAAATAAGTGTATGATTGACGTCTTCTGGGGCCCCTGCCAATCACTAGAACGGGCAGTTTTCCTCCGTTTGAATGAAGTTGTAGCCACACAAGTATTTTCCACTCCATTCAACTCAATGGAACGGCTGTGCGCTTGTACTTTCTCCATCTTACCCACAGAATGGAATGAAGTGAACATTAATGTGCACCTGGCACTCCTTTCAAACAGGCAAACACAGCCCTATTCTAGTAATTAGTAGGGGCCCAGCAGTCAGACCCCTACTTATCCTCTATAATGTGGGTAGAGGATAAATGGTTTTCATAGGACAACTGCCTTAAACAATAATGCTGCATTTAAATGCTTGTTTCAGTGACTGAATCTGCGATCACTGCTATAATTGTATTCTCAAGTAAATGTAAAGCATAAATGTCCAACCTGTGGACCTCCAGTTGACGCAAAACTACAGCTTCCATCATACATGGAACCAGCACCCATCAGGACATGCCAGGACTTGTAGTTTTGCAACAGCTGGAGGGCTACAGTTTGCACATCCCAGATGTAAAGTCATAGATCATGCCTCAAGGGTGTTAGTCTCTGGTTTGGGAAAAATTACAAGACCCTGAAAACATTGGATGCTTTCAATATAAGTGTCAATCCTATAAAGTCCGAGCTTTTTTTAGTGACCTCTCCAGGTATGCAAAGCAAGTTAATTTTAAAGAGGTTGTTTTTAAAAATGTGTTAAAATGGAATAAACAAAACAAGCGATACCTCCGTTCTGATGCTTTCTGGGTCCCCATTGGTCTATAATTTCAAGCCCCTCTTGACACACAGGAAATAATTGCCCACAGTAATGACCAGCCTCATCCAGTGACTGGCTAAATGGTCACTTCGTGTGTGTCGAGAGAGACCAGAAAGGACCTTCAAGGTGTCAGAATAGGAGTAGCAGCGATCATTTTTTTTTTTATGCTGCTGGGCAACCTTTTTAGGGGCTTATTACATTACAAGGATGTATTTGTTAAATTCATGGGAACAGTCTGATAACCATAAGTTTTTGTTAAAAGGGGTTTTCCTGCCACAAACCTCCACTGGATCTGAATGTTGGAACACCACCCAATGGCAGTGAAGGATTTAAAGGGAACCCCTCACCTGGATTTTGTGTATAGAGCTGAGAATATGGGCTGCTAGATTGCCGCTAGCACATCCGTAATATCCAGTCCCCATAGCTCTGTGTGCTTTTATTGTGTATAAAAACTATTTGATACATATGCAAATTAACCTGAGATGAGTCCTGTATGTGAGATGAGTCAGGGACATGACTCATCTCAGGTAAATTTGCATATGTATCAAATCGTTGTTTTTTACACAATAAAAGCACACAGAGCTATGGGGACTTGGTATTGCGGATGTGCTAGCGGCGATCTAGCATCCCATGTCCTCAGCTCTATACCCAAAATCCTGGTGACAGGTTCCCTTTAAATGAATGAAGCTGCACATGGCTTTTATTCTCAACTTCTATAGTTTGCAGAAAATTGTAGAATGTATGATTGGCTGATGCACCATTCAGCCTCTTCCTCTGTGCGGTCTAACATTTACCACCCGTCAAATACATTTCTCCAAATAAAAATAATTATTGCTAAAAGGCACAATACTGCAATATGAATTAAGCCGGGGGATGCTTGAATAGAAAAATTTATTGCAGTTTTTAACGTGATTGACAGTATGCTTAGATCACTTGTTTCACAACATAGTAACAAAACATCATTGACGATCCATCTAGGAAATTCTATTTTCCATTGCAGTGTGAGTTACAAGACGCACATCATTAAACAAGACCTGCTCCTGATCCTTACAGCCACTGCAGAACTGTAAATGTCTTCCATGACAGTGAAACTAGAAGGGCTCATGCACACGACCGTATATGTATTTTGCTGTCCCCAAAATATACGGATGATGTCCGTGTGCATTCCGTAGTTTGCAGCATAAAACAGCTGGCCCCTAATAGAACAGTCCTATCCTTCTCCGTAATGTGGACAATAGGACATGTTCTATTTTTTTGTGGAACAGAAAAACTGACACACGGAAACAGAATGCACACGAGTACCTACCATTTTTTATTTTTTTTGCGGACCCATTAAAATGAATGGTTCTGCATACAGTCCGCAAAAAAGAAAAACGGAACGACACTGAAATAAAAATATGTTCGTGTGCATGAGCCCTAATACTTATGTCACTTGCAAGATATTTTTTACCATTGTAAAGGAAATACTCGACTTCAGAACAAAAGAATGCATCATTTTTGTAATACTGGTCTTAAAGGGGTTTCTAGCTGCAAAAAAAAAAAAAAAAAGTGCGGTTGCAGCAGAATAAAAACAAAACACAGGTACTCTCCTCACTTCTGCTTCTCCCAGTCCAAGGCTGCCTGGGTCTCCACTGGTCTTTGCTTCCTAGTCGCGTCCTGACACAGAAGACAGTGGCGATCTTCCTAAGCAAGTGATTGGCTGAGTATTGTCTGTGTGTTGAGACAATACTAGGAAGTACAAACTAGGCGGTACCGAAGCAACATGGATCCAAAATAGTCCGTTCTGTGTGGTTGCAAAATGGCTGCCAGCTTTTTAAACTACCCGTCAGAAGTTTGAGATACTCCCTCCTTCTGCATGGATGCTTTAAGTAGCACCCGTCATTCTGTGTTCCCCTGCAACATCATGTCAGCATTGGTTCTCTTCCTCGGGGGCTGCTGCAGCTTCTGACAGAAAACACTAACTGGATGCTGCAGGGGGACACAGTGCTGACCTTACATCCGCACTCATACATGCAGTAGCAGAAGGGAAGTGTCTCAGGCCATCGACAGATAGTCTACGAAGCCAGCAGCAACATAGAGGGAACCCTATTATAGCAGAGGGGTGAAAAACGAGGGCACTAGGTTATGTATACCCTAGTCCCCGACGACCAGGGGCTTACTTTAATATAGTCCTAGATGTTTACGACCACAGCCATTTGAGTGTGCTCATGCATACAGTGAGTCTATGGATGTACTGCAATGCAAACAAGCACAAGTCCATAAACTCTTTCCACAAGATCTCAGATACTACAAAACGTATGCATCCTCTGTTCTGAAGCAAAATGGCCTTGTTAGTGTAACATGTAATGGGGTTCCTGGACTGCAAATTGTTAAATATAGATTTACAGCCTCTTATGTATAAACTAGTAAGAGAACAGAACACAAACCATACATCTGGTAACAAACAAAACTTATTTTTAAATGAAGGTTGGTAATCTCAAGTACAATAGTCATTTTTTTTGTAATTCACAAGTTTAGAAAAGCCTTCAATATCTCCAATTACAACCCCACCAATAGCAAAGAATCTGCCAAATAAACTAGTAAGTTTAACCTACTTGTAACACATGGGCACTGATTAACGGCACCACAAGAGAACAAGCTATTACAAATAACTAGGGGGTAGATTTACAGATTAGGATTTCAGAAATCAAGTTGTTGTATCTATAAAACATATACCACAAGGCAAAGTAGAATAATACTTCACACCCAAGATGCTTGTATTTGGTCATTCCTACTTGGCAAAATATCTACAACAGAAGTAGCCATGGCCAAGATAAGATGCTATTGATTGGTTTATAATGTCAACAGTTCTCATTTGTAGAACACCCCCAAGTGGAAATTTGTAGTACTATAAAATGTATCAAGCTATAAAAAGTAGGCCATTTGTCAGTCAACTGAAAAGTTAACCAGTAAAACATTCTGTGCATGCTAAGCACGCAATAAAACTTTACCTCTACAAGATTTCTGCCATATGAAAGGTAAAACATAAAACTTGTGCCCTTACCAAAATATAGTGTTAATAAAACCACAAAAAAAAAAAACAATAATCATAATATATATTAAAAAAAACACTTTGCAAACATGTTTGGCAGTAGTTTGCTTCTCATAGGTGAAGCTAAACAATGCCTAAAGAAAAACATATAAAAATAGCAACTCTGGCAGTAAATCAGCAAACACCGGAGACTGGTTACATCAGGTAACAGCCTGTGGAGGTTGTATGAGGATCACCCTGTGTAATGACAAAGAATATGACAATGTTATAACAACTTAGACAGTAACATCCATGAAAATAATGCATATGCCTATGCTAAAAACTTTCCTAGTTTCCTTACTGAAGGCTTACAGTATATCAATAGGCTCATCACTAGTGAGTTGGCAGACTTTTCTATGGAAACTAAGTAGCCAAACAAAAAGCCGTATCCAGCCTTTAAATGGGTTATCCAATACCATAAACTGCCCCCCTCACATGGAATATACTTACCCCGTGCCGCTCCTGGTCCCCGCTTCTCCCTGTGTGCCGATCAAAACATTCGGTGTCGGGGGAAGCAGCCAATTGCATGCAGGGATGAGCCTCCCTAGCATCGTGGGGACACTAGGGAGGCTCGTCCCCGCCTGACATTGGCTGCTCCCCCCCGACACCTGATGTTTTCATCTGTGCACAGAAAGAAGCGGTGGTGCGGGGACCAGGAGCGGCGCAGGCAGTGGGGTAAGTATATTCCCTGTGAGGGGCCTAGCATATGGGGGTGCAGTTTATGGTATTGGAGAACACCTTTAATTTGATAAACCTTAATTATTTTTTTTCAGCACAATAGGAGCATTGAATATTTTAGATACAGTCAAAACCTAAAGCTAAGAGGATACCCCAAGATAACTTTTCTCCAATAGACAGCCAGCTAGGAAATTCTCTGGGAATTGCTGTTAAAGGAATTCTATCAGTAGTATTATGCCTATAGAGGCGTTTATACATTCTGATAGTTCTCCCAGAGAATGTCTTCAGTATACCTTTGTTTTTGACAAAGGATTCTGCTTTGGAGCCATGCCACGCCCCTATCCTAAACTGCCCTCCTTGCAGCCCTGATGTCACTGAGAAGAAGCGCCGTAAACCAGCACACGGAGGCCCGCTCAGTCTGCGATCCCTGTGCTGGCAGCAGCCTCAAGGAATGGACTGTGCATGCGCCAGCTGTCCGCACATTAAAAGTGTGATTTATACAACAGGTCATTTTTCTGCTAACACATTTACTTTAACCCCTTTGCGACCTCCGCCATATGTGTATGTTGGAAGTTGCGTCTTTAAACATGGTGCCCGCTTAAGTGTGCAGATGGTGCCATAGCTACCAGGTTTCTGCTATTTCAAACAGATGCCGTTATCAAATGTGAGCACGGCATCTGGGCAGTCCGGAAGTGGGAGCCGCATGATTCTGCTCCATCATTCCCTGGCTGAGATGAAATAGTTACATAGTTAATACGGTTGAAAAAAAAGACATAAGTCCATTAAGTTTGGGGATTGGGGAACAAAAAAAACCATGGGCATTGCCACACGTGAAACTATACATACTATTAATATAACAATATTTATCCCATATGGCAAATAACGTAACAGGAAAAAAATAAAAACTTCCCGTTTATTTTTATTTTTTTTAATAAATAGTCATCAAAAAGTCCCTCACTAAAGAGTAGATTACCCTGCAAAGAATAAAAAAAATAATTATGAGCCGTCACACAGCTACAAAAACATTACAGGGGTCAGAAGATTGTGATTAGAGATGAGCAAATCGACTTAGGGCGTTTCATCCTAAGTAGATTCGCATAATACTTCATTTGAATACTGTATGGAGTAAGCGCTCCGTACAGTATTAGAATGTATTGGCCCCATGAGCCGAAGTTATTACTTTGCAAAGTCTTGCAAAACTCCAAGTGGTACCTTGGAACCGAACCAGAGTTCGGGAAAATATGATTTTTTTGTGCTTACCTGTAAAAATCCTTTTCTTGCCGAGTTCATTGGGGGACACAGGATACCATGGGTATAGCTGCTGCTGCCACTACACGACAATAGGCAAAAAAAGTGTTAGCTCCTCCTCTCAGCTATACCCCTCCTGCACACACTGAGCTAATCAGTTTTGTACAAAAGCAGGAGGAGCAGCCAACCGAAAGCAAGAACCAGAACAGAAGTGAAGATGGGACAGAAGCGAGGACAGGTGGGACCTATCTGGAAGATCCAGCAATGTACTTACTGGGTGGGGGGTGCTGTGTCCCCCAATGAACTCAGCGAGAAAAGGATTTTACAGATAAGCACAAAAAATCCAATTTTCTCGCTCGTATGACTGGGGGACACAGGATACCATGGGACGTTCCATAGCAGTACCATGGGGAGGAAACAAAAGACCAAAGCAAAGCTAAGGCTGGCCATGAGGTCCCGCACAAGAACTGCGGGGAAAGGATGCGCAGGAGCCCAGAAAAGGACAGGAAGAGCATGATCCAGGACGGCCAGCCAGAGAGTGTAAAGGATGCAGTGACTTAGACTGGGCAGAAGAAAGATATGCCTCTCTGACGAATGAAAATGATGTCTGGGAACTGGTGTTAAAGTCCAGAAAGGAAGACCAGGGCGATTTTCATGACAATAGGTCCCACGGAAAGCGAGGGAGGTTCACCCAATAGAAATGGGTCTGCTGAATCCAGGTACATATGAGATCAAGCCATAAAGCGACAGGAGGACCCCGACAAAACTCAACCAAATGTTTAAGTACCAGGAAGGGCAATTTCAATAGAGGAAAAAAACCATGGTAGCTAGGAAGGAACCAGCTGGGCAGAAGGCAGAGTACCAATCCTGGAGAGGTCTCCCAAGTAGTCAATGAGACATCTCTAAGCAAACAAAAGAGAAAGTAGGGATGGCCACGGGAGATATAAGCCACAATGGAGGAACAGACCATATAAAAAATAAAAACACAAAAACAAACAAACAAACAGTCTTCAGGCACCTCTAAGATCCCAGCCATGCTACAGAGAGAAATGTTGCATAAGAGTACAGCCACGTGAATGTCCATCAGTAGACAAAAGGAAGACTGTCAGATGCTGGGTCCAGGACAATATCATGACTAAAGCTAGACAGGCTAAGGAAGCAAAGCAGAGAGAGCAGCTGCAATGGGAAAAGAGCAGGCTACAACAAGTGAGAGTGTAGACGTTCCCCAGGAACATCTCTAGATGTAGCTATGAGTACACTCCTGGAAGCAGATTAGGAACTGAATGGAAAAAAACTGTCATAGAAAAAAGGAGCGGCAGTGCAGGTGCTCCAGAGCAATAAGACACCAACCCAAGGAATATGGATACTGGTCGGGTAGACTGAAAACAGTAGCTTGGGTAAGAGTAACTAATCGCTTTCTGAAAAGGCACAGCGTAGAAAGGGTGTTGCGTTCCAGCCACGAATCCTCCATTTGCGGTGACAACAAGTGACAGCACAACCGCTGATCCGGAGGGGAATTTTTTTTTAGTCAATTCACAGTATGTGCGCTGAATAGGTATGTCTGCTACAACTGGACATGTCAGAGACAGTACTTGATCTCCTAAGAGGCAATGCTGAAGCTGTCACAGTGTCAACTGTTAACGCCAATGATCACCTTGTGAAGGAAACAATACCATAGGTGAGAGTCACAAGAACAAGGGAGTTACGCCTGCTGAATAACCCCAGTCTAATGCCCACCAGAAGTGAGGTATATTAAGTATAGCATCCCATGCTATTGCCCAAACCCGGATTGGTGATGAACATAATGCGGAAGAACATGCCATCAGGAACGAATAAACGTGTATGATGAGGCACAGAGTGCCCGCAAAGAATATGTCTGCCAGTGCCACGGCATCAATAGGTAGCATAAAACAACCAGGCAAGCCGCCTGAGTGGAAATATATATATACCATCACCTCACCCAATACCAATAGGCTAGTTCACCTATAGAAGGGGGAGAGATGCTGCAGAAACTACAACATACAAAAGATAGGGCCGAAACAAGGCGAGGACTAGAAACTACAAATCCAACATCCTGGGCAAATGCACAATGTGAGGTAGGAAGCAACAAAGGCTTCCATGACAGCTTTCAGAGTGAGCCTTGGCTAGGCACTGCCCCAGAGAAAGGGACCATACAGTCACAGACAGTATAAGGCTACAGGAAATACTCCACCTGAGTAGGGAGACCATACAGTAGAGAACACTGCCACTTCACCCGAGGGGGAAGCCATGCAGTAGTAGCCACAGTGGCTAGGGATAGCGCAAAACTCCACCTGTGGGGGAGGCCATATCACATGGTATGTAGTGCTAGCATAGATACTCCACTTGAGAAGGAGAGATGGCCATGGATACGGTATACCGAGTCAGTGAGATTCACAAAACCCCTAACAGAGTGGGTGTGGGAGCAATCGCAGTATTCTGTGCAGATGCTCCACCTATTGGGGGCGACAACTACTACCATTGTAGAGTGGATTCGAATTGGGACTAAAAGTGAATCTGTCGTCTGCTTTTAGCATTTTAAGCTGTCACCATTGCCATATTCAATAAAGTATCATATTTCCTGCAGTGGTTGTCTTACTTTATTTCGTTGTGTTTTTTTTTATCAAAATGACAAAAGAAAAAAAAAAAAAAGATATTTTTCTGATATGCTAATGAAGCACCAAGGTGCATTTTTTTCCTCTCTGGAGCCCAGTGACACCCTCCTGCAGTGCCCAGCACGCCTTAATTTGAAGCCCAAGAACGCATCCTGATCCTGAAATAACCTCCCACAGCCCCGGCAAACGGTTCCACCCCCTCGTCACAACATCTTCTGCCTTCAAGAAATGCCCCGTTCTTCCTGTCGGCCTGCACGATCATCAAGCTCCTGAGGCAACAGTGCTCAGATTACGTCACTGGGCTCGGCGCATGCCCAGTGAGACTTGAGCAAGCAGAGGTCGCCATGTAAGTGCTCGATGCCAACACACAAAATATCTAGCTAATGAAAGGGATAATGTGGACATAGCGCAGTAACCAGTGGTTGCCCCATATTCCAACTACTGAGGAGTATAAGGCAATAGAAGGTGTTGTCTCTGCTAATACGCCACCTGTGAAAGGGGAGAAATAGGACGGGAAGTACAGAGCCGGAGCTAGGACAAATAGCTTGCTTTGGCATAGCGGGCACAGTGTTCAACATTTGTGTAATCACTGCACTCATTAGCATGAAAACTCTACTTGCAGAAGGAGGAAACGGGATAGGATACAGTGTCCAGTGGTAGCGACAGAACTCCACCTGTGGAAGGGAAGGAATATGACCGGAAGTACGAGAGCCGGTGCTAGGACCAATGCTGCACCTGGACCTAGCGGACACAGTAACCAACATTGCGTGATTACCCAAACTGTGAAAGGAGTTAGTAGAATAGGATATGCTGCGCCCAGCAGTAGTGCCATTAGTCCGTCTGTGGAGGGGAGGAATGTGATAGGAAGCTCCAGATTTGGCGCTAGTAGCACCATTTTAGTGTGGCTTTGTAGTCACAATATGCAAATGTGGGCAGCTGCACTACACTTGTGAAAGGAAGCGCAACTATTCTGCAACAGTATATACTGTGCCCAGTGATAATTATTTCACTTCAGGGGTTAGTGAGACAGGATGCACAACATCCAGTGGCAAGGTAAGGAGGTAAGGTAATGCGACAGCATCCAGTAGTAGAGGAATTACTCCGCCTAAGGAAGTAAGGCGATGTGACAGCATGTATAGCATGCAGTGGTAGTGGAAGTACTCCACCTATGGAAGGAGGGTAATGCTACAGCCTGTACAGCGTCCAGTGGAAGTGCAAGTACTCCGCCTATGGAAGGAGGAAATGCTAAAGGGTGTACGGTATTTAGCAGTACTGCAAGTATTCTGTTGGCGGAAAGGGGATTTGCTCCCGAGTGCAACGCTGTCGGCAATAGTGTGATCACCCTGCGTAACCAGGGCAGGAGTAAAGCAACAATATGTACCATAAACAGTGCCTATGAGCGGGAATGAGACCACAAGCGGTGGACTTGAGAAGGTGGAAGGTGGCACATATATGCCACCTGTAAACGTAAACTGGGTTAACACTAAAGTAGGCACCAGTACAGCACTGGAAAACACACCTGGGGCTAAATGGGATTTTATTCATTTATTAAGCCCTAGCTAGTGAGGATAAACATTTATTTTGTATTTATTTTTCTTTCCCCATGAGGCTGGATGTGGCGTGGCACAAGGCGCGACATGTTCCCACCCCCTGTAACTCTGCTTAGAAGTTGCGGCCTAGCAGGAGTAGGAGGAGGGGGAACTGACTGACATGCAGGTGACCCCATGGCTGGTAGGATGTAGGGGAGCTAGGCTGCCCCAGTCCACTTTGGGGAGGTCAGGCGGTGAGGAAACCGACACCGGCCTTCCTCCCCGGGTAAACAGAGAAGCTGGGCGTCTGTTACCCGTACCTAAAGAGGAAAAAAAAAAAAAAGGTAAAATAACATCCCTAAATGGTGACGAAAACTTATTTTTTTCAACATTAAAATGCAAAAAAAAAAAAATATGGTATGGTGTGGTATTTTTGTAATTGTACTTACCTGGAGAATGAAGGTAACACAAAGGTAATACAAAACTGTGGCAGAGTTGCTTTTTTCCCCACCCCATTTGGAAAAAATTCCCACTTCCCACTACATCATATGCAATATTAAATAGTGGCATTGGAAACGCAACTTGTCCCACAAAAAATAGGGGCTTATAAGGCTACATGAACGGAAAAATTAAAAAAGTTATAACTCTGGGAAGGCAGGGAATGAAAAACTAAAATGCAAAAATCCCCATGTTCTCCAAGTGTTAAAGCTGAATTCTCCCTCTAAATGCACCGTAAAACTCCCAGGTCTACGTACATTGCATTCTGCATTTTTTAAACGTATGCTCCTAACTTCGTGGTTCATAGGACATTATACATCATATTTTGTTGCCGTTACTGCAACATGCAGGCCCTGTGACTGACAGATCACACCCTATACAAGATGTAAGTGGGATGTAGACTAGTTTACCTGCTGGTGAAATAGATCTTCCTCCCCAAACTCAGCTTCTTCATCCTCTCCATCTTCTTCTACTTCTACAGTGGACTCGACAGTCTTTGTTACAGTTCTAACTGCTACTTCCTGATGAAGTAATGCGAGGACAGGGTTATAAGAAACGCTAATACTAAATTACACCAATTACTGCAGACTGAACCGATTCATCACACAAAGCCATTTTGTGGAAAAAAAATTACCACTTTCAGAATGAACTCTCAAAACCTAACCAGTTACACGTACACAGCTCTAGTGCAGAAAGTAAAGTAAAATGGCAGTAGAGTTGCACCGGGTATTGAAGTATCGATACTCAATCAATACTTTGACCTTAGAGTCTTACGATTTACTGATACTAGGCTGCGCAGCCTAGTATCAGTTAGAGAACATGGCACACGCTGCTCTCCACTGTGGCGCGGCTGCCGCTGCCACCAATGGGCAGGAAGTAGGGAGGAGGGGAGGGACTGAGCCACTAATGAATATAAACACATTAATTCAAGAATATGGATCAACGGCAATTAACCCCTTAGGTGCGGATCCCATGCCCAGTTAACCCGCTGCCTTTACTTGATTTAATGCGTTTTACATTCGTTGGTGGTGCAGTGGCAGTAGTGATCGGAGCCCCGGCAGTGTAATCGAGTGGCACCAATTGGTTACCATTAGAGATGAGCGAATTTCATATTTTGAAATTCGTTCACAATTCATTTGTAGGTAAAAGGTGAATTACATTATGGATTCCATTACCACGGACCATAATGCAATTCTATGACTGAATGCCTTTAGAGGCATTCAGTTATTGATTCCGTCATAATAGAAGTTTATGGCATGCATAACTGATCCGAATAGAGTTCTATTATGACGGAATGAATAATGGAATGCCTCTAAAGGCATTCCGTCATAGAATTGCGTTATGGTCCGTGGTAACGGAATCCATAACGCAATTCTGCTTTTACCACCAAACGAAGCGTGAATGAATTTCAAAATATGAAATTCACTCATCTCTAGTCGTTATGTCAGTATTAGGCTACTTTCACACCTGCGTTAGGTGCGGATCCGTCTTGTATCTGCACAGACTGATCCGCACCTATAATTGCAAACGCTTGTATCCGTTCAGAATGGATCCGTTTAATAGATATATCTCTATCTATATTTTTTTTGTTTATGATAATGCTAACAGATCCGTTTTGACTTACATTGAAAGTCAATGGGAGGCAGATCAGTTTTCAATAGCACCATATTGTGTCAGTGTAAACTGATCTGTCCCCATTGACTTACATTGTAAGTCAGGACGGATCCGTCTGCCTTCGCATCGTCAGGCGGACATCAAAACGCTGCAAGCAGCGTTTTGGTGTCCCCCTTCGAGAGCGGAATGGAGGCTGAACGGAGGCAAACTGATGCATTCTGAACGGATCCGCATCCATTCAGAATGCATTGGGGCTAAACTGATTAGTTTTGGGCCGCTTGTGAGTGCCCTGAAACTGATCTCACAAGCGGACCCAGAAACGCCAGTGTGAAAGTAGCCTTAGAGTATAGTGAACACCAGCTCCCAGCTAGTCTCCCTAACATAGCACTGCGCTGTTAGGAAGATCGCTGCTAAGGGATATTTCAGCCCTATTTTTCTACTATAAATAAAGTACATTAGAAAAATGTTCCCTATACCTGTCCCTACATATTAGCAAAATAATATAAAATATGACAAAACTGGAAAGTGCATAGTCTTATACAGTAATATGCTAAAAACACGCAGAAATATGGAGCAATTCTTTGGACTGACCTCCTCATCACTGTTCACCAGGGAGATTTTGATATTGCTGTCTGACTCTGTACCCCAAGAACTCTGGTTTTTCCAGATCAGAACAGAAGGAGGGCTATGGGCGACCCCGGCATCGGCGCTGTAAATCTGAGACAGAATTATTTACACTTTAGTTTTTAGATGCACCCACTTTCAATCTGTCTACACATTGAAGGCGACATTGACAAGGAAAACATCTACATATGCTTGTGGTTACCTTGAATTAAAAAGCACAGTCATTTCAATAATTTTTTAAGCAACCTGCCATTTAGAACTTGGTTCCAGTGGACCATTCCCTCCAAGTAAACAACTGACTGGACATGTGTTAATCCAGAAAGCTGCTGCCTTCGGCAGCTAGCAGATCTTCATCCCTTTTCTACTTTCCCATTCTGATACGGCTCACGTGACCTCCTCTCATCCCGGCCAATGCATGGGTTACATTACACTGACTGTTCACCATGGAGACACACAGCCTTGCATGGAGCTGTAGTAACAATTATAGGAAATATTTAATAGATCTATTGCAAAATTGCCGAGTTCACATCAGCATAGTGTTTTCAGAATTTCTGTTGTGGCAGAAGAGCAGTAATATCTAATTCACAAAAAAAAAAAAAAAAAAAAAAAAAAAAACCTCCTTTTTTTGGTGTAACTCACTTGTAAAATCTTTTTCTCGTCTTTTCCATTGGGGGACACAGACCATGGGTAGTGCTTAGGCTATCACTAGGAGGAGACACTATGCAAATAAGAAAACACAGCTCCTCCTCCACTGACTATACCCCCATGCTCCAACAGGAGGACCTCAGTGCGTGCAAAAGCAGTAGGAGAAGGATACCAAAACCAAATATTAATAAAGAAAACAAACGAGGAACACCGCCAACAGGCTGTTAACCATAAGGTCCCAATAGATAGAACCAACCCCTCCTGTAACAGACAAGAATGGGTGGGAGCTGTGTCCCCCAATGGAAAAGACGAGGAAAAGATTTTACAGGCGAGTTGGGGGACAGACCATGGGACGTCCTACAGCAGTCCATGGGGTGGGAGACCAACACCTCCAGAGGGAAACGCCCAACGGTTAAACAGGAACCACAGCTTGCAATACCCTGCGCCCTAGGGCAGCATCGGCCGACGCCAGAGAGTGCAGCTGGTAAAAAGGTATATAAGGATGACTAGGTGGCCACCTTATAAAGTTGTGATGTAGCGGCTCGATTGCGCTTAGCCCAGGAGGCCGCCCTGGTGGAGTGCGCGGTAACCCCCGCGGAACCCTACCCCGGGACAGATAGGCCATGGCAATAGTCGACCAATTCCACCGAGCCACAGTGACCTTAGAGGACGCCAGACCCTTACGAGGCCCCTCAGGAATCAATAAAAGGGACTCAGAGCGGCGAAATGGAGCAGTAACCGACAGGTACACCCGCAAAGCACGGACAACATCCAGAGAATGGAGAGCGCGCTCCTTGGGGTTCGCTGGAGCGGGGCAAAAAGAGGGCAGAATTATGTCCTCATTAAGGTGGAAGGCAGAGACCACCTTGGGCAAAAAAAGAAGGGACTGGGCGCAGTACCACCTTATCCTTGTGGAAGACCAAAAGGGGTTCCTTTGAGGAAAGGGTGGCCAGCTCAGATACACTCCTGATAGAGGTGATGGCCACCAAAAAGACCACCTTCCAGGTGAGAAGACTCAACCAGATTCAGATCCCAGGGGGGCAGGGGAGGGACCAAATGCGCCACCCCCTGTAGGAAGGTCCTCACCGGACCGAGCAGAGACCGCTGAAAGAAAATGGCCAGAGCAGAGACCTGACCCTTCAGAGAGCTTAGGGACATTCCCATCTCAAGACCCGACTAGAGAAGGGGGGGAGAAAAAAAAAAAAAAAGAGAACCACCGGAACGGAGAAGCAAAGGGGAAAAACACCTAACTTCTCGCAAAAGGCAAGAAAGGCCTTCCAGGTATGATCGTATATCCGGGAGGAAGATGGTTTCCTGGATCTTATCAAGGTCCCCACGAGTCTGAGAAGCCCGTCTTCAAGATGTAGGTCTCAACAGCCACGCCGTTAAACAAAGCGGCTGTAAATTCTGGTGGAAGAGCGGTCCTTGAGACAGCAGGTCCTCCCTGAGAGGAAGAGGCCACGGAACGTCTGCCAGCATCCGAGTGACCTCCGAGAAGCAGGTGCAGTGAGGCCAATCGGGGGCGACGAGTATGGTCGGGTTCCCTTCCGCCGCGACCCTGCGAAGAACCTTTGGGAGTAGAGGCAGTGGTGGGAAAACAGAGGAGCGCAAAGTCTTGCCACAGAGACACCAGAGCGTCCACCCTGTACGCCTCCGGATCCCGAGCTCGGGTCAGGAACGTGGGAACCTTGTTGTTGAGCCTGGACGCCATCAGATCCACGTCCGGGCGGCCCCAGCGGCGACAGACGTCCTCGAATACGTCCGGATGCAGAGACCACTCTCCCGGATCCACCCTGTTGCGGTTGAGAAAGTCTGCCGTCCAGTTTTCAACCCCTGGGATGTACACTGCAGACAATATTGGAACATGAGTATCCGCCCACTGGAGGATCCTTTTCACCTCTTGCATCACCATCTGGCCGCGGGTTCCGCCCTGATTGATGTATGCCACAGCTGTAAGACAGAGGAAAATTGCTCTGAGCTCCAGTATGTTGATCGGAAGGCGGGCATCCACCTCTGACCACACCCCCTGAACCATCCAAGCCCGGAGAACGCCACCCCAACCCAGGAGGCTGGCATCGGTGGTGACGACTATCCAGGAGACTGGGAGGAAGGATCTCCCTGAAGCCATATTCTGAGGGGACAGCCACTACGGGAGTTCCAATGCAAACCCGAGGAGGTAGGCGGATCTGAGAGTCCAGACCCCTCGATGTCCTGTCCCAGAAGGACAGGATCGCCTGTTGCAGAGGCAGAGTGTGAAACTGGGCAAAGGGGACAGCCTCGAAGGAGGCCACCATAAGCCCCAGAACCTGCATGCACTCCCTGATGGAGATACACAGGGAATGCAGAAGGCGAGACATAGACTCCCGTATCCGTGAGAACTTGCAATCCGGAAGGAATACCCGGGCTGCAGTGGTGTCCAGAATCATCCCCAGGAAGGTCACCCTCTGGGAACGTTGGAGATAGGACTTCGGGAAGTTGATCAGCCAGCCGAACTGTTGCAGAGTCTGAACAGTGATCCTGACGCTGTCTTCAGCCTGGGGACGAGAGGGAGCCTTTATCAGTATGTCGTCCAGGTAGGGCAACAGAGAAGAGCCATGAGCGGCGCCAAGATCTTTGTGAATACCCACGGGGCTGTCGCCAGCCCGGAGGGAAGGGCGACGAACTGATAATGACGGCTGCCAATGATGAAGCGCAGGAATCTGTGGTGAGATTCTGCGATCAGGACATGCAGATAGGCGTGCATCCCAGATGTTCACTGACGCGAGGAACTCCCCTGGAAGAAGAGAAGCAATAGCTGAGCGGAGGGATTCCATCCGGAACCTCCGCACCCGCAGGGACTTGTTTAAGAGCTTCAGGTCTAGGACCGGACGCACTGATCCCTCCTTCTTTGCTACTACAAAGAGATTTGAGTAGAACCCTGTTCCTCCAGAGGAACTGGGGCAACTACTCCCTGGACCAGAAGGGAAGAGACTGCTTGTAAAAAGGGCCGAGGCTCGGGTCGGATCCCCCGGAATCCGAGAAGGGAAGAAACGTTCCGGAGGTCTGGAAGCGAATTATAATCTTGTAACCGGAAGTTATAACTTCCAGGGCCCAGGCGTCTTGAACGTGAGCTCTCCAAACCTGCTGAAAGGAGAGCAGACGGCATCAAAAAACTATGAATTAACACATGTGGAATTATATACATAACAAAAAAGTGTGAAACAACTGAAAATATGTCCTATTCTAGGTTCTTTAAAGTAGCCACCTTTTGCTTTGATTACTGCTTTGCACACTCTTGCCATTCTCTTGATGAGCTTCAAGAGGTAGTCACCTGAAATGGTTTTCACTTCACAGGTGTGCCCTGTCAGGTTTAATAAGTGGGATTTCTTGCCTTATAAATGGGGTTGGGACCATCAGTTGCGTTGTGGAGAAGTCAGGTGGATACACAGCTGATAGTCCTACTGAATCCAGGCATGTCCAAACTGCGGCCCTCCAGCTGTTGCAAAACTACAACTCCCAGCATGCCTGGATAGCTTACAGCTGTTAGAATTTGTATTATGGCGAGAAAAAAAACTGCTAAGTAAAGAAAAACGAGTGGCCATCATTACTTTAGGAAATGAAGGTCAGTCAGTCTGAAAAATTGGGAAAACTTTGAAAGTGTCCCCAAGTGCAGTCACAAAAACCATCAAGCGCTACAAAGAAACTGGCTCACATGCGGACCACCCCAGGAAAGGAAGACCAAGAGTCACCTCTGCTGCGGAGTTCTAGCAGCAGACATCTCTAGAACAACTGTTAAGAGGAGACTCTGAATCACGCCTTCATGGTAGAATATCTGCTAGGAAACCACTGCTAAGGACAGGCAACAAGCAGAAGAGACTTGTTTGGGCTAAAGAACACAAGCAATGGACATTAGACCAATAGAAATCTGTGCTTTGGTCTGACGAGTCCAAATTTGAGATCTTTGGTTCCAACCACCGTGTCTTTGTGCGACGCAGAAAAGGTGAACGGATGGACTCTACATGCCTGGTTCCCACCGTGAAGCATGGAGGAGGTGGTGTGATGGTGCTTTGCTGGTGACACTGTTGGGGATTTATTCAAAATTGAAGGCATACTGAACCAGCATGGCTACCACAGCATCTTGCAGCGGCATGCTATTGCATCCGGTTTGCGTTTAGTTGGACCATCATTTATTTTTTAACAGGACAATGACCCCAAACACACCTCCAGGCTGTGTAAGGGCTATTTGACCATGAAGGAGAGTGATGGGGCGCTACACCAGATGACCTGGCCTCCACAGTCACCGGACCTGAACCCAATCGAGATGGTTTGGGGTGAGCTGGCCCGCAGAGTGAAGGCAATAGGGCCAATAAGTGCTAAGCATCTCTGGGAACTCCTTCAAGACTGTTGTCAGACCATTTCAGGTGACTACCTCTTGAAGCTCATCAAGAGAATGCCAAGAGTGTGCAAAGCAGTAATCAAAGCAAAAGGTGGCTACTTTGTTGAACCTAGAATATGACATATTTTCAGTTGTTTCACACTTTTTTATGTATATAATTCCACATGTGTTAATTCATAGTTTTGATGCCTTCAGTGTGAATCTACAATTTTCATAGTCATGAAAATAAAGAAAACTCTCTGAATGAGAAGGTGTCCAAACTTTTGGTCTGTACTGTACATCTTGCCTTGCCCTATCAGTTGAGGGGATGGAGGAACTGGCAGATGAAGCAGTAGGCGCAAGAGTGCACAGAGAGGCTTGGGACCGTCTTCAGCGCACCGAACTTCTATTTTGCAAATATATTTTTGTATGCAAGTACTTTTTGTCCAGCATGGATCGCTATGTGAAAGGTATCATTACATTCAACTGAGCTACCACTACAATGCATTCTGCCTGATGTAACAGAATTTCATGGTTACAGGTTTCTATTTAATTCAGGTTGTATTTGTAAAGTGTGAAAACTGCTCTTACTGTGAAATGATTAAATATGCATTTATCTAGAAAAGAAAGTATATTTTTGATGTTGGACTGTGGGAAAGACAAGTAAATATGCAGCTTCAATGTTCACACAGTGGAAATACAGGTTAGAGAAAAAATAAAATGAAGCATGCATTTTTGCTTTAAAACCTGGCCATAGAATTTGCCCCATTCAATACAAATATGGTTAATCCACCATGGTTTCCACGCACAAACCAGGCAAGAAATAGCGAGTAAATTATCTTTTTACTGCAACACAGAATTGAATTCCGGTTGTGGAAAAAAGTACCAATGCCATGAAAAACAGGCAAATATTGAAGGCAGTTGACAAGTTTACACACGACACTCTTTCACACGAACACGACGGATTGGCTCCGGATGCGTTCAGCGAAACAAACACAATTTTGTAAGCAAGTACAGTCCGTTTTGTGTGCATTTGCGTTAAATATTTTCGGTGCAGGTGCAATGCGGTTTTCACGCGCATGATAAAAAAACTGAAGGTTTACAAACAACATCTTTTAGTAACCATCAGTGAAAAACGCATCACATCTGCACTTGCTTCCAGATGCAATGCGTTTTTCACTGAAGCCCCATTCATTTTTATGGAGCCAGAACTGGGGCAGGGCGGGGGGGGGGGGGGGGGGGGGGGGGGGGGGAGGGAACACTCATGTACACATACCCATTGAAATGAATGGGTCAGGATTCAATGGGGGGTGCTATGCGTTCACGCATTGCAACCGCGCGGAAAACTCACTTGTGTGAAAGGGGCCTTAGAGTTTCAGCGAGATATATGAATTTAGAAATTTTACCTATTCCACTCCAGAGCCATACAAAGATTACTCACCTTAACAGACTGCCCTGCTTTCAGCACATATTTGGCTGTGAATTTATATACTATTTCTTCTTGGTTTCCAATGCTCAACTTAAGTCTCCAGCTGCCTAGAGCTTGATCCTGAAAGGAAAGTGTAAAACATTTATTCATACATGCAAATCCAGTCTGTGCAAGGTAAGCTCTGTGCATACTGTCCTCACATCCAGTCCATCGGGATCTGCTGCTTGACGAGCATAGACTGCAGTATTAGAAAACAGACCTGACGGGCATTGAAGAAAATTACCTACTGTTTAAATCTCATTTTATGTTAAATACTTTTTGTGGAATTATGGTATTTTCCAAGTCATCATCTATATTTAATAAAACCCTAGAACCATGCAGCTTTTGCACTGACCAATTGGCCCAATATATCAAGACTCCCTGTTCTGTACAGATAATGTGATGGCTACTGAAAAATAGTCTTACAATGACAGATAATCACCCTTTGTATAGATAAAACAGGATCCATCACACACAATAGGTGACATCTCCCGACCTGCAGGTCACACAACATTTCTAGAAAACTCTCCTATAGAAATCAATGTGTCCTCCTGTCCATTGAGTCTATGACCCATGTGGCTGCTCTAAAATAACAGGAAGCCTTAACGTATTTCAGGCCTAGTGGTCAGTGCAAAAACTGCATCATTTGAGTTTTTTTAATTTATTTTTATCGATAACACTGAAAATTAAAACAAAATCTGTATAATATAAAAAATACTATTTATAGGGAACCTGTCACCTCCCAAATCCATTCTAAGCCGCCAGCAGTACCTGCGTGTAGCCAGCGTGTTTCTGATGATACTGAAAACGTTGTTTTATCCCACACATGATTGAAGTCAGGGGGCAGCGGCCTCCTTGCTTCAAGTCACGGTAACCACGCCCCCTTCCCTGTGACTGACAGCCAGCTGTTTAGCTGGCTTTTCCGAGCTCGCTGCATAAGCGCTGTCAGTGAGCTGCACCTACTCTCTGAATACTCTGCCCTGGAATACTAGGTCAATTTACAACTTCTCCACATTCAAACGTGCCTTAAAAACACATCTTTTCAGGCAGGCTTATCAAGCTACCTAAACTGACTATTCCCTGAGTAAACCTTTCCCACACCAACTCCTCTGGCCTGAACTCGATCCTCTAACAGTCCTAAACCCGAAGCAGATTGGCCAGCATCACTCCTGTCAGTTCAATAATGGCTAAAATCCTACTTATCACAATCAATTACCTTATGTGTCACCCCCAATTCCTCATAGATTGTAAGCTCTTGCGAGCAGGGCCCTGACTCCTAGTGTTTCAGTTGTATATTAGCCAGTTACTTTTGTTTTTTACATCAACCCTATGAATTTGTAAAGCGCTGCAGAATATGGCGGCGCTATATAAATAAATATTATTATTATTATTATTATTATAAGCGCTGTCAATCACAGCGAAGGGGACGTGGTTTCTGTGACTTGAAGCAAGGATGCCGCTGCCTCCCTGACTTCAATCATGTGTGGAGAAGCGCGTCGGGCAGGGGATAAAACAATGTTTCCAGTACTTTTGCGGCATCTGCCTTCAGGAAGAAAGACATCATCAGAAACACACTGCTGGCGGCTTGGGATGGTTTTGGGAGGTGACAGGTTCCCTTTAAACAATAGGTCATTTTCTGATGATGCACTCCCCAAGCCAATGGTGATGCAACAAAATGTATTACAATAAGCAGAGATCCAGGGCATACACTATTTTTAGACAATAAATCCAGACATAACAGACAACCTTTTGGCTGTATAGACCTTTTTTCAAGTTGTATCTGGAATTAAAAATTTAAAACAGGAACTGGGAAAGCATCCCACAGTGGTGCAGTCTGTTTACTTCCAGATGTAACTTGAAAAAGGTCTGTACGACCAAAACATTGTCGTCATTTATATCAGGATTTATTAGACAAAAAAGCTGGCTACACCAGGAGAACATACGTTGCTTTGTTAACTGCATACATGAAAACTGCTGTATACTGAACAAAGGACCATTGTATAATCTCTAATAAAAAGGGTGTGCCCCAGATCTCTGCTTGTTGTATACGGTGCATCAAAGGATCCTTCCAGAGGCACCCCATGTATAACAGAGCGCGGGAGGATTTATTGTTATAAGCCAAAGCTGTCACCACAACAAAGCCATGAAACCTATTTGAATCCAGCCTCATAACGTGGGGATCCACAAAACTCATAGAGCCCATGGAATCTGAGGGTACATGAAGGGTTTCTTAAGACTCTTTAAATGAACATTACATACACGAAAATCTGCATTATAGCTACTGCTAAGGTAATCTCGTGGCACCTTTCTGATTTCTCTCACTTTCAGGGAGTTGTTCGAGACCCTGGGCCTCACTCACAAATACTAATCAAACATGTTGCAGCTTTCATTTTCACAGAGCAAAATGTGATCAAGTAGTCATCTGATCAGTTGCTGTAAGCACAGATCACTGCAAACATTGAAGCCAGTCAGGATGAGCTCAATACAGGAGGCAGAGCATGCCGTATGTAATTGCTCCCTCATTTCAATAAGTATCATGTAATAGGACATATCCACCTGCAGTGGATGGGCGTTTTGTAGCTGAACACTCAAAAAGGGAACGTGGTGTCTGAGCCGCAGGCAGCATGTTATATAGAGCAGATGTAGCTGAGTAGATTGATATATACGATTCAGTAAGTTATACTTTATTACTTTAAAGGGGGTTATCCCATCATAATGATCACTGTTAAATCTGTTAATCATTTGACAGTGATCATTTTTGTAAATATACTTTATTAACAAATTCCCACAGATTAGGATAAAATTCATCCCCACTTACCTTATTGTTGTGACTCGGTCTCCCCTGGTTACGACCACCGCTCTTCTCCAAAATCCCGATGGTTGCGCTTGCCCAGAAGACTCCTTTTCTCCCGGCCGGGCCGCTCGCTGTCCTGAAAGCGCACGCTGCCGCGCATGCGCGACGGTGACTTCTTCCCGGCCAGAATAGTACAGAGCTGCGAACGCGCACGCCGGCTCGGTGCACGTTCAGTCCAGCGTGCGGCGCGGCCGGGAGAAGACTTCAATCAAGATGAAGCCCGCCCCAGCCAGAATCCAGGAAGTGAACAAGCGGTGGCAGCAGGTAAGTATAAAAACGCAAAGTGGTATAACCCCTTTAAATTCCTGCTCATTCTTGTCAGTCAGTCCCATCAGTGATTGACAGCCTTCTCTCTGACTGTGTATACACAGATAGCTGTCAATCACTGATAGCACCACCACCATGACTTCAAAGACCAGAATAAGGCTACTTTCACACCAGCGCTTTTTGCAGATCCGTCAGGAATTTAAATGTATAAATGACAAGTTTTCCCACAAAACTATATATCATTCTGCTCAGCTGCTCCCGCTTTATAACCCGCTGCCTGTAGCTTACATTGCATTTCCATGGTGACAGATCATCTAACCCTGATATTTACAGAAGTAAGAACATCATGAGACAATAATTACCTCATCAGAACTATTTTTTAGATGAACAAACTTTCCGTCCTGGTCAATCTCCTCTATAGTGACGCTACCAGTTGCAGTAGCCTGTTGTGACATATGGAACTTGCTACTACTGCTTCGTTCCCCAGCGCTGCTTGAACCACGAGGCAGTCTAGCCCAGCTAGCAGAAGACTGAACATTGCTGATTTCCTCACTTTCTCCGGTTTCCATGCGTTTTCTTTTACTGCGAGACTGGCGAGTGGTAGCAGAGCTGCTGCTTGAAGTAGCTCGAGATACTGTGACATGAGACTGTGGGCTTGGTGACAATTTCAACCTTTAAAGCATTTAAGACAGTTATTCAATGAATAAGAATCTTATTTTCACATTTATAGAGGCTAAACAACAATACTCCTGCAAAATCGGGTTTGTCACCTTCCTGTCTCTACCATCTTAAACAAGTAATAGTTTAAAGAGGTATTCCTCAACTTCTAAAGTGATGGCATATCATTAGGATATGTCATCACTTCATGAATGGTGGAGGTCTGACCTCTGAGAATCTGGAGCATGAAGGGGATTGCAGTGCTCATTTAGATCTATGCTCCTTCACTGGTTTTCTTTGCACAGCCAGGAGACTGCACCCAGCCCAATCGCTTGACCCCATATGCTAATGATATACCATCACTTTACTAGATGGGAAAATCTCTTTTACAACTGGCTGAGAAATGGATGATTTTACTGAAAACTGAAGGGATCTATTGTAGTCAATGGAGTCTGTGCAACTTTGTGTCAGTTATGTGCGGAATCCGGAACTTATAAGTGATCAGAACAATGGAAATTACTAGTGGTGATGTGAACTCACACAAAGGGTCATTTTGGTGACCTAACCTATTTAAAAAAAAAATAATCAAAACTACAAGCTTACTGTACTGTATCATCCCTAACCTGATGTATTTCACCTTCCAATGGATCCCCTGTGCCTTTTTCTGCAACCTGTTCGCTCTTGATGCAATCCTACATCACATGGGTCAGCAACCTCTGGCACTCCAGCTGTTATGAAACTACCACTCCCAGCATGCTCCATTCACTTCTATGGGAGTTCTGAGAACAGCCAAGCAAGTGTGAATGCTGGGAGTCGTAGTTTCACCACAGCTGGGGTGCCGAAGGTTCCTGATCCCTGCTATATCATTTTAAAAACGGTCATGGCCGCGGTGCCAGAAACAGGGTCCTGAAACTACAATTCCTATAATCCTTTACTGCACTGCTGTGGTTGGATGTGTTCATGAGCACCTCTGTTCAGTCACTGGCTGCTAGGAGTGCTGTGTGACATGCACATCACAGTAATTCCCCTGCATCCCAATGACTGTAGAGTTGGCGAGCTCATTCATTTCCCACTGTCCAGATAAGATGAACATGAATGTGTGTGTCAGTGCGTGTTCACATCGCTGTGCTGAGACTTGTTCCAGCAAGAGAGAAAGAAACTGCACATGTTCGACCATAGCTTGACAAGAGACTACAGGTCGTAGCTGGAAAACTAAACCAGTTAGTACTTATCTAGGAGATCCCCTCTGATTATCCTAGCCTGGCTCTATTTACTGGCTGCAGCAGTCACGTCAATCACTGGCCCCAGCAGTGCACCAAAGAGTTGTGACGTCACCACTGCAGCCAGGTAAATAGGGTCCAGCCGGTGCAGGATTTGCCAGGTAAGTACTTACCAGTCCTTTAGTGCAGGCAATCCCAAAGGTTATCTAGTTTTTTCATGAATCCGAAACACCCCTTCAAGTATCATTTATTGAAAACCTGTTATTTACTTCAATTTAAAAAGGTAATCAACAGTTCTGAGCATGAAAAACTGTCAAAAGCACTGTTTAGTGTTTGGGGGTCAAACATAACTTTATAGACTGCTTTATTATCTGCAGTAGTGTCAAATGAACTTTTATTCTGCTGGGTACCGCTCTGGAAAAATGAGATTACACTTACAAGTAATCTGTTTTCTTTGAGCCTACGACAGCACCCATGGAAAGACCACCTCTTACTCCTCAGGACAGGAAACCGCTTTAAAAGAGGGACCATCCCCTCCATCTCCAGTCCTTTTCTAAGAACTAAGACACAAGATAATATTTATTTATTTTTTTGGGAAGGGAATTAGCCGGGTGCAGTCATAGGCTCAAAGAAAACCGATTACTGGTAAGTGTAATCTCATTTTCCCTCCTCACCTATGACAGCACCACGACCCCCCCACCCCCCTTTTTGTTTGACCTGGTGTTAAAGAGGTCTATTTCCGGGACTCCCCATAAGGCTGAAGTCCTGTTGAAAAAACCCTGATCTAGGGACCATTCGCCTTGGCATAGATGAAGACTGCTGAGGAAATATGCTTCTACAGTACGTTGTCTACCCCTTTTAGATGCACAGCAGAAAGATCAATGAGAATCCACCTCTAGTTTGACAATCTGGTGGCTTAGGGCCATCAGACTCGGAGCTCTGGTACCACCCTGTCTGTTGATATGGGCAACTGCTGTCATGTTGTCCAAGTAGATCCTGACATTTCTGCCCTTGATCATCGGAAGAATCTAAGTCAACATTAGCCTGATTGCATTCAGTTCTCAGAAATTTTGAGACTGGGCACAGGAACCGAAGTCTCTGGTCACCTGCAAAAGCAGAGACTCTACATCGGCGCTCCACCCTACGGGGGTTGCATCCGTGGTCAAAGAGAGGACTGCATCTCTGTGCCAGGGAACACCCTTCTGTAGATTTTGCAGATTCATCCACCACTCAAGGAAAAACAACGTCTGGGATGATCGCTGAAACTCCTGATCCAGAGAGAGTCTGCCTGTCCCAAACCTCCAGAATCTGAAGCTGTATGGGCCTTGAGTGGTACTGGGCCCATTCCACTCCTGGAATTGCAGCAGCCATGAGTCCCAGTACTGACATGGCCTCCCTCAGGGAAACTATCTGCCGAGAAAGAAGGTTCTGAATTTTTGAAGAGATTAGCAGAGCCTTGTGTAAGGGAAACAGACACCTCTGAGATCTTGAATCTAGGATCATCCCCCAAAAACTGCATCTTTGACTTTGGTGCAAACTGGACTTTTCTATGTTTATCTCCCAATCTAGCTTGTCCAGAACCACTCAACCAGGTAATCTGTTCTTCCAAGATGTGATCTGAATGGGCGAGGAGAAGAAAATCGTCTAGATAGGGAATGATCACTAAGCCATTTTCCCTCACATGAGCCATCATCTCCGCAATGATCTTAGTAAAAAACCCTTGGGGCCCGAGACAGTCCGAAGGGAAAGGCCTAAAACTGAGCATGCTGAATTCCGTTCTCTAGGTCACAGTGTTTCCCAACCAGTGTGCCTCCAGCTGTTGCAAAACTACAACTCCCAGCATGCCTGGACAGCCTTTGGCTGTGCGGGCATGCTGGGAGTTGTAGTTTTGCAACAGCTGGAGGCACACTGGAGGCCTTATCAAGAAGATTCTAAAACCGGGCCAAATAAGAATTCCCCACCACTGAATGGCACAAAGGTTAGCTTTTGAGCTAGCGTCACCGTTCCAGCTCTTCAACCAGATCGCTCTACGGGCAGAATTGGATAAAGCGGAAGCACTGGCCGATAATCTTAGGGAGTCCGCTGAATCATCAGCCATAAAATCTAGGGCAGGCATGGCCAACCTGCGGCTCTCCAGCTGTTGTAAAACTACAACTCCCACCATGCCCTGCTGTAGGCTGATAGCTGTAGACTGTCCAGGCATGATGGGAGTTGTAGTTTTGCAACAGCCGGAGAGCCTCAGGTTGGCCATCCCTGATCTAGGGCATTATGAAAAGTAGGAAAAGAAGATAACTGCTCTCTAGGGGTACCCCCTTAAGGCTCCATTATCCGGAATGGGTGCAGACCCATTCATTCTCTATGGGGCAGGAATGGATGCAGACATCAGTGTGATAGCCGCATCTGCATTTCCGGAGTGCAGCCCCGAACTTCCGGTCCGCGGCTCTGGAAAATATATAATTAGAACATGTCCTACGGGGGGGTGCTGGCCGGGTGTATTGCGGATCCGTAATACACTACGGACGAGTGAATGGACCCTTAATGTGATCCTCCAACTCCTTCATCCATGCTTTAAGGGATCTTAAATGGCAGTTGTAAAGGCCGCCGCCAAGGCTTCCCAATTTTCTGATGGGCAGCAAATATAACTGCGCTAAGCAAGTTTTAGGTAAAAAAAATAAATACATTTTTCCTAATTTCCCTGGTTCTCTTCTGGCCCTTTGTTTACCTGCAATAACTGCAACCCTGAGTCTGTGCTGCTGAAGGGGTTAAGAATACAGGAAAAAAGCAGACAGAAGCAGCCGGCATTGGCCAGCACAGTGAGGTATTGTGTACAGACTCATCTGATCGCTCAGGCTTGTACAAGAATCATCAGAGCAGGGAAAGAAACTGACATCACAGGTCATGTGACCCTCAGTGAAGTCTGAGAAAGAAGCAACTACAGATGCAGAAAGTGCATGTTAAAGCTGTTACATTTGGTTAGAAACATCTAAAGAACAAAAAAAATAAAATAACTGGGACAACCCCTTTAAATAAATGTCTGCCCTTCTAGCCATTAGGTCATTTAAAGAACCCATAGCCTCAAAAGAGGTACTCGCTTCCTCATCAAAGGGGTATTTACGCTTAACAGAGGAGGGTATGAAAAACTTCCTATCATGCTTTTTTCCCATTCTTTAGCAAGACTTTTCTTCTCTTAGGGGCCCAGACCTTCAAACAGAGTCCTGAATAGACTGTAGTGGCATTTTGTCATGTAAACCCATAGTACCTCTTACTACTTTTACTAAGGAATTAATGTTCTCTGTATAAAAAAGCGGCTTCATCAGAGGAGTCATTTGATGAAAGACATTTTCCCTCTTCCTCCAATCCAGAAAGCACATCACTGTCGCTAGAGAAGGGATATGATGCAGCTGCAGAGGTACTAGGGCGGCTTTTTAGCAGACCACTAGCCGACTCCTTAACCTCCTCCTGGATCATCTGCTTGATGCTGCCCATCAGAGACTGATATTCCTCCTCCTTTAACTTGCTCACACAAGCTTGGCAAAGGGGCTTTGCCCAAGCAGGGGGTAGCTTCTTTTTACATATAGCACAACCCTTGTCTTTGCATCTGGAGACCTTCCTAGACTCCTTAGACACCTAGATACAGAAGATGACCCCCATGAGTAATCAGAAATATGCACATAGGTGGATCACCCCTCTTACCCCACCGCGGTACAGGCGTATCATTGGCGTTTTCAGTGGCTTCTGCGAGCTGAGACTGCTCTATGTTCAGACATTGAATCTTCTCAGTGGAGGAACTGCCTGCTTCTTCACCAGTGAGGCAGTTGAGCCCTGGGGCACACACACTGGCTCCCCCTACTTCCGGCTTACAGCTGAGCTTCCCTCTACTGCCCCACCCCCCTTAGAACAGGAAACAGAACTGGAGGTGAAAAGGGTGGTCCCTCTTTTAAAGCGGTTTCTGGTTCCCGTTTCCTGTCCTGATCAGTAGGAGGTGGTATCTCCATGGGTGCTGTCATAGGCGAGGGGGAGCAGCACCCACAGAATAAAAATTAATTTACACTTATGTATATAATATAGGTCTGATATATAAAGGTACGTTTTGTTCTGCTCTCCCAGACCCCTAACGACTGCTGTCAGCAGTTATGCATGTTCATTACTGCTCAGACTCCCTTTAAAGGGCTTCTGTCAAACCCACTAAACCTTTATTTTTTTTTTGCTTACTTATAATCCCTACACTGCGATTTATGCCTACATCATCTAATTAATCATTTTGGTCCAGTAAATTTTGTTTAAAACATGCTTTTAAAATATGCAAATTACCTTGCTACCAGCTGGTAGCAGCCGCATCCTCCGATCCTAAAGACGCCCCCTCCACATTGTGATTGACAGGGCCAGGGAACGGAATCGTTCTCTGCTGGCCCTGCCTGTTTGCATTCACAATCTGGCGCCTGCGCCGCGGCCCTACCTGTCTTCAATCGGCGCAGGCGCACTGAGAAGCGGCGCTCCATCCTCAATGCGCCGGGTGTAGATGTGACGTCATCGGCGCAGGCGCATTGAGGATGGAGCGGCCGCCTCTCAGTGCGCCTGCGCCGATTGAAGACAGGTTCGGCCGCAGCGCAGGCGCCAGATTTTGAATGCAAACCGGCAGGGCCAGCAGAGAACGATTCTGTTCCCTGGCCCTGTCAATCACAATGCGGAGGGGGCATCTTTAGGATCGGAGGATGCGGCTGCTACCAGCAAGTAGCCGCCCTACTTGCTGGTAGCAAGGTAATTTGCATATTTTAAAAGCATGTTTTAAAGCAAAATATACTGGACCAAAATGATTAATTAGATTATGTAGGCATAAATCGCAGTTTAGGGATTATAAGTAAGCAAAAAAAAAAAAAAAAAAAGGTTTAGTGGGGTGACAGAAGCCCTTTAAGATACAAAACAGTGTACTCACAAAGTATTCATAGTTACCTCTCCTCTTCTCCTTCCAACAACTTGCGGTATGCATTTATCTCCATATCAAGGGCATACTTCACATCTAGCAATTCTTGATATTCTGTCAGCTGCCTCTGTATATGGTCTCTCATGGCTGCAAGTTCTTTATCCTTATGGTCCAAAAGTTTGCGGTATTTGTCGCGTTCATTGGACAGCAATTCCTCCAGCTCACGGACACGAGCCTCTGATGCATTTAACTGAAATGCAGAACAAAACAAAAATTTAATTTTGTTAAGTTTTTCTTCACTTGTTCTGAAGGTTCCACCTGTACAAATACAACAGAAGTTCCTTGTTACTAATCAAACATTAAGTAATAATTTCATAATCAGCCCACTCAAGTCAATATTGTACCTGCTTCTGCAGACCTGTAAGTTGGTAAGCGAGCGCCTCCACCCTCATTCGTGCCTCACTCAGCTCTTCTCGGACTGCTCCTGCAGCCTGGTCATTGTAATCAGTAGAACGCCTGATGTTGTCCAGCTGCAAATAACAGATATACCTTCATTAAATAGAAAAGATTTGCAAAAGACAGGATCATGTTGAGATCACATCGAAATTTTGTGGATTCCGTTTTACTTTTCTGTCATAGGAGCAGAAAAACAGAATTCAAGGTGTAACCGACATCAATGGCATGACATGTGACGCGCCCTTTAGACTTATAATGGGGTCTGTCTTGTTCAGCATGCTGCAATAATTTTAGTCATATATAATGGAATCTGCGACACAGACATGTGAACAAAGCCTTACAGTAAGAGAGTTGATAAACAGCAAATCAAGGGAAAATTTGGCCCTCCCATAACATTACACATGAATCCTTAAATTAAATTTCATATACGCTAAAACACAAATTTTGTAAAGATCTGCTAGCACACTTGTTTCAATGGAGTGGCAAAACAAACTCTTAAGCCTTATGCTCTGCATCAATGGGTTTACTTTCAAGGATATTAGAAATAAAGCATGAAAAAGGGACAAAAACAGATCACCAAAGGAATAACTTTACATTACCTTTGCCTGGTAAGTCTGCTCCATCTCCTCCTTGTACAGTCTAACTTGTTCGTCATGCTGTTTTCTGAGTTCCTCAAGGGCTTGTGCCAACTTAGATTCATATTCATATCTTTGGCCTTTATCTAATTCTACAAAACTGCGCTCCTGGCGTTTCCTGGTCTCTCTGAACTCCTGAAATATTTATAAAAGTAAAATTGGAACATGGCTGTCAATTTTTACTGGGTATGTAGGAATAAATCAAGCTGTTAGTTTAGAAACAAATGCTGCACCTCTTCATATACATTCTTTCTGAAATCCAGGTCCTCTTGCAGACTCTGGCAACGATTCTCGAAGTCCACACGCATCAAAGTTTCATTTTCTAGCTGCCTCTTAGCAACAGCGTGAGAATCTTCGGCCTGGTGAAGGAACAAAAAAAAAAAACTCTTACCAGAATATACATAACTGAGTAAAGTGGTTGTACAAGATAGTTAAAAATCTCTGACAACCCCAACAACGTGTTAAAGTAAACAAACACTTAACCCCTTACTCCAGGGGTGCTCCCACAGCTGTTTGTTACAACATGACATGGGACAATGTAGCCAATGCCTTCAGTGGTACAACACTGAGGAAAGTGATTGGCTGCAGCAGTGAGGTGCCAATTCCAGGCACATCACTGTCCATATTTTCTCTGCGATATGCCTGCATTTAGCACTTCACTACTGCAGCCAATCACTGTCCTCATGCGTAGACCACTGAGGATAGCGATTAGCAGTGGTCATGTGATGCATTCAATGGTGACTATATGGGTGACTAACTGGCAATTAGGCTTGAGTGAATCGACCTTCAAATCATAGATCCAAAGTCGATTTGTTCAAAAACTTAAATGTTAATGCTGTTTCCTAAACCTCGTCTCGCCCAAAGTCGCAAAAGAATTTGGTCAATTACTACTGTATTCATATCTGCGTATTTAAAAACAATTTAAAATAGGAATCCGAAGTGGGCCTTGGTACCAAGGTACCAGCCTGTACCAAAGCCCAGTTCAGATTCCTATTTTAAATACGCAGGTATGAACACGAAGGTACGAAAAGACAAACTTTTGGCTCCAAGGAGCCTATACATCTTAATGCTGTACGGAAACAGAATTAACATTGAAGTTTTTGAATGTATGAGCCGAAGATTGCCAGTAGGCTTGAGCGAATCAATCAGATAGCTATATAGCCATCACTAAAAACAATGGGCTATCATAGAAGACACAATTTACTATATAACAATAGAGTGCTGCCACCTACTGGCCTGTATTGGTGGTATATTTCAGTAATAGCTATTGGAGCCTGTTTGAGGCTTCAGGCTATTACTGTAACACAATCTTAGCCAGGGAACACTGCTATGGGTGCATGCAGCTCCTGCATCTACACAGCTCAGATGCTGTGGTCACATTTGACCACAGCATCTGAGGGGTTAAATGCATGTGATTAGCCTTAGGACCAATCGTGTACATCTGGGTCTCTGCCGTTTGAAACAGCAGAAATCTGGCGGCTATGGCGCCCACAGCGGGCGCCATCTTTAAAGTGGCGACTTTAAAGGTCGCCAAAGGGGTAAATGTATTCCAGGCTGCTCTTTACTTCACGGTAAAATCAGTCAGAGCTGCTCTGAACTCTGTCTGCCGTCCAGATTTCTGAGAGCTCACTTTATAGCTTGAACAGGCCCTGAACCAAAATAAGAAAATTTCAGATTAAAAGACAGGTGAGCACAAAGTGATAACAGATGAATTCCTGACTGCCTGTGGTATCGACTTACAATTGCATGTAATATGAAGGACTTCTAATCATTGTAACCTGAGTGACCAATAGAGCCCGAGGTGCAGGACTTTCAAACCTGATTAGCCATTTATCGAGTCCTTTGAATATGACTAATGGACACGCACTTCTGGAGAAGAGCCTTGAGCATCAATGGCACCACAGAGACTTCCCCAAAGCGTTCTCCCCCAGAAGTGCTGCCTACTTGTCTTTTCTAGAGGAGCAGAGCACAGCCCTCTCAAAGTACAGTAACTGCTATTCTTACTACCCTTAGGCATCAGAAGATTTCTGACAGCAACACATACATGCCCATTATTCAGTGCAAGAATTAGGAAGACTAAGTGTACCTTAGCGAGCTTAGCCTTTAGATCAGCAAAAGCAGCTTCCAGATTCCGTTTCTCTTCAAAGGCTGCATTAAGTTCAGACTCACTCCGGAAATGCAAGGCCTCCAGGTCTTTATTACGCTGCTGCGCCTGAAGCAGATCGGCATCTTTCTTCTTCAGTCTAGGTAAGAAGGAAGAAGTTATAGCAGGAGGAAAATGGCACAAATGGTAATCTATTGGAGGTGAAACACAAGAGCCCTTTGACACCAAGCATAGAACTGTCCACCGATTGTCTTACAATATGAAAGGTCCTCAGGGCAGCAAAAACATAAAAATACAAACCTGCCAAGGAAATGCAGGCTGCACTTTACCTCTTTGGGGGATCAGGAATAGGGAGAAGGAGGTAGAGACACTCACTGGCTACAGCTGTGATTGAACTGATGGGACCCCCAGAAATGGAGTGGCCCTGTGTGCAGCAGCTCCAATCATTTCTATGGGAGCCCCGGAGATAGCTGAGCACTGTAATATGCCACCTCTCGAAATTCCATAGAAATGAAAGGAGTGGGTGTGCACATGCCCAACCAACTGCTCCATTCATTTTGGAAGGGGACGCTCCACAGGGTATGGTGTCCTGTTCTCATGATCGGTGGGGATCCTAGCAAGACCTCCACTGATCTAATAGAGGTATAACGTTACATAATTGGAACACACCGTTAAAGGGCTCATGCCAGCAGAAACATGGGCATTACCCTGGCTTTAGGGATGTGCTAATGTCAGATGAACGAAGGGCAATGCCAGCATCACTGAAGAGGAGAGGGTGCACTGTCACATATGCGGTGCAGGTGTAGTAAGGAAGCGAGTGAGCCTGCTCCTAGAGCAGGGATGCCCAACCTGCGGCCCTCCAGCTGTTGCAAAACTACAACTCCCACCATGCCCTGCTGTAGGCCGATCTGTCTGGGAATGCTGGGAATTGTAGTTTTGCAACAGCTGGAGGGCCGCAGGTTGGGCATCCCTGTCCTAGAGGGTGACTTGCATATAATTATTTTTTCCTCAATAAGATGGTTACGTTCAGCTGATATTAGCACATCGCTAATGTCAGCCAGGTTAAAGGTCTGTCATAGTGGCTGGCTGAGACTGGCAGGGAAGCTGCTGCCTATTAGCTGTCCAGCTACAATGTCTACATTAGTAAAAGGTACAATGGTAGTTGGTATAAGAGAACATGATCCAGAAAGTTTGAAAGGGAGCTTTAGGTCCCTTGCAGACGAGCGTGTGTCACGCTGCGAGTCCGCAGTACAGCTCCCGGCCTGACCTCCCAGCACAGATTGATTTAGGATGCTATGTAAACCTTAAAGGTCTGGATTGTATTCGATGACGCTGAGAAAATGCTGTCAGTGTTATCCAATACATCCCAGCCCTCTATGGGTTACATAGCATCATAAATGAATGAATGCTATGCGACCCCCTGCAGTGCTGGAAGTTAAGGTCGGGTGCTGTGCTGCAAACCCGCAGCGTGACACCAGCTTGTCTGAAAGGGGCCTTAGGCAAATCCACAGGCATGAGGCAAGCACCACCAAAATAGGACAGAATGAGTGCTATCCGCAGGTATACACAACTACCTGCAAATACAGATACACACCAAGAATGAATGCACCAAGCAAATTTATTGGATCGAGTGCTTAGATATCATAACCTGCTGTGAATTAGAACGGAAGTAAGCTTTAGATGTACATTGAGGACTTTAAGAGAACTGCTGGGCAATGAGAGACATCTTGACACTATATACAGTGATTTTGGACTGGCTGCAGTAGCCAGATGAAACAGAGAAAAGCTTTCTAAACCATTCTAACAGAAACAAACTACAAAACTGCCAGCTAGTGTGACCACAATTTCCAGTGGCTGCTGAGGAGCCCCTGTTGTAGAATGGCTACTGGATAATACAACTAAACCGGTGCATACACTACAAGAGTCCAAGCGCCAGGGGGCAATGGTGTCCACCTGTCACTGCAGATCAACTTGTATTTAGGTACCACATAGTATAAAATAGAATTTGTCACCAGATACACTTAAAGGGAGTCTTTCACCTAAAATGACCATTATACACCACAAACATCATGATATCCATTACATTCCCCATATTATAATCTTACCTTTCATATTGCTGTCCGTCGCCTATTCTCTCTTAAAAACGCTTTTATTCCATATGCTAATTAGGTTCTGAAGGTGCCCAGGGGCGGCGTTTATGCGGCCGCTGCCCAGGCTCCACGGCGCTGTTCAAATCAAACCCCCCCCCTTTCACCCCTCTGGCCCGCCCTCGGTTCTTCAGATACCATCCTCCAGTCAATGACAAATCCGGCGCCTGCGCACTCCATTACCCACTAGGGCAGAGGCAGCAGAGCGTTTAAAGGGAACCTGTCACCGGGATTTTGGGTACAGAGCTGAGGACATGGGTTGCTAGATGGCCGCTAGCACATCCGCAATACCCAGTCCCCATAGCTCTGTGTGCTTTTATTGTGTAAAAAAAACGATTTGATACATATGCAAATTAACATAAAAGAGTCATTCCTTACTTGTGTGACCACAGAAGAGTCATATTTTCAAGCTCTGACTCATCTCAGGTTAATTTGCATATGTATCAAATCGTTTTTTTCCCACAATAAAAGCACACAGAGCTATGCGGAATGGGTTTTGCGGATGTGCTAGCGGCCATCTAGCAGCCCATGTCCTCAGCTCTGTACCCAAAATCCCGGTGACAGGTTCCCTTTAATCCGCATGCGCCGGCCCGTACATCCAGATCTAGCCGGCTGAAGTAAACTGCCAAAATATCGGGATGTACGGGCCGGCGCATGCGCATTAAACGCTCTGCTGCCTCTGCCCTAGTGGGTAATGTAGTGCGCAGGCGCCGGATTTGTCACTGACTGGAGGATGGTATCTGAAGAACCGAGGGCGGGCCAGAGGGGTGAAAGGGGAGGGGTTTGATTTGAACAGCGCCGTGGAGCCTGGGCACCGGCCGCATAAACGCCGGTGTATAATAGTCATTTTAGGTGAAAGACTAACTTTTTTAATGTGATTGTAACAGCCGTAGCACTATAATTTATATATACATTAATAAATCTAACTATGGAGAGAGAGAAAATGGTTAATCCATCTCCAACCCAATTAATCCTCTGTCAATCCCTTCACTAGCTCCCCACTGCCTAGAGAATCCAGTACAAAACACTAAGGCCCCTTTCACACTGGCGAGTTTTCCACACGGGTGCAATGAGTGAGTGGAACGCATTGCACCCGCACTGAATCCAGACCCATTAATTTCTATGAGGCTGTGCACATGAGCAGTGATTTTCACGCATCACTTGTGCGTTGCATGAAAATCGCAGCAAGCTCTATTTTGTGCGTTTTTCACGCAACACAGGCCCCATAGAAGTGAATGGGGCTGCATGAAAATCGCAAGCATCTGCAAGCAAGTGCGGATGCGCTGCGATTTTCACGCACGGTTGCTAGGAGACAATCGGGATAGGGACCCGATCATTTTTATTTCCCCTTATAACATGGTTATAAGGGAAAATAATAGCATTCTGAATACAGAATGCATAGTACAATAGGGCTGGAGTGGTTAAAAAAAACCACCTCAATGTCCACCACCTCAATTAGTACCAGCTAATATAAATTATGACATAAAATAATCGGTATAAATTATTTTATATCGGCCTGAAAGTTCACAGATTATCGGCTCTAAAACAAAAATAAATAAAAAAATAAAAATCAATATCAGTCGATCCCTAATAGGTTGCCCAGTTTCACTAAGAAACCAAACAATGCTGGGACATAACCTACCATAAAGAACTGAGCAGTACTTGCCTACCAAATCCAGAGCTGTCCTTCCAGTTTTGTCAGGCGGGCTCTGTTTACTCAGCTGCACCAAGGATTATACAGCCATTCTGCTATGGATTCTCACAATAATCCTGCCTGATGTGAGCGAGGGAGAGCGCAGACTGTGCGAGTCCAGAAGCAAGGGAGGAGGTACACTGAAAGGAGGGTGCCATCAAGGCTAGGTGGGTGGAGACTGGAGACCTAGTTTGGCTCATGAATAAATCAATCTCTAGCTGGATCAACAAAATGCTACTTTAAAGGGGGAACCTGTCATCACTTTATGCTACCCATACTAACGGCATCATAAAGTAGAGACAGGCGAGTTGATTTCGGCGGTCTGTCATTTATAAATTAAAAGTAAGTGGTTGCCGAGAACCAACATCACAATCATTGCAGACTAGGCCTGGAAAAGAGTAATGGCCACCTGAGAAGAGTCCTGGTTATTCATAAATTCCTGCTCCCCCCTGCCGATGACTGACAGTCTTCTACCTAGGTTTTCTCCCTTTCTCTCTAGGAGAGAACTGCCAATCAACAGATGGGCGAGGAGGGCAGGAGATTAGGAATAACCATGACTCTTCTCAGGCAGATCTGACTCTTTTCAAGGCCTGGGCTGCAATGATTATGATGCTGGTTCTCAGCAACCACTGACTTTTAGCTGATAAGTGACACCGCGCTGAAATCTGCATTTCTGTCACTGTTTTATGCTGCCCTCAGTGAGGCCAGCATACAGGTGATGACAGGTTCTCTTTAAAAAGGAAACCTGAAAACCCCTTTACGCTGCCCTCCGTAAAGTAGTTGGCCTGCCACTTCTCTGCAGTGACACTGCTGCTGAGAATTTACAGTTTAAGGGTCCATTCACACATCCGTTGTGTATTGCAGATCTGCAATACACCGGGCCGGCGTCCCTATAGAAATGCCTATTCTTGTCCGTGCACCGGAAATGCGGACAGCACACTGTGCTGTCCGCATCTCTTCCGGCCACATTGAAAATGAATGGGTCTGGATCCGTTGCTCAACATTGCAGAGCGGATCCGGACCCATTCTACAGACATGTGAATGGACCCTAACACTAGCAGTGCCTGGCAGAAGAGGCTGGATGGTTCACAAGCTCACGCTCTCCTCACCTCTGATTATTAACCATCCTTTTTTAGGGAGAAAATGAAGGATATAAGAGTCAGTGAGTGGGCAGGGAGTGCAGGAGCTCATGAATAGGTGGGATTCTGCTCCGGCAAATGCCGCCAGCATTATAGAGTAAAATCTCAGCGGTAGAGTTACTTCATTAGATAAGTGACAGACTGTTGATTTCGGGCCCCTGTCACTACATTTTGCTCCCCTCGGTGAACGCAGCATAACTGGCTCCCTTCATTACCAGGAAAGAAGAAAAATAAAAAATAAAAAAAAACACCACTTACAGGTTTAGGCCTCTCGCAAAACACGGATGCCAGCAGCGTGCCTTCCGCAACTGGCAGAACAGAACAGATGGCCCATTATAGAAATGCCTATTCTTGTCCGCAAAACTGACAATAGGACATGATCTATAATTTTTGCAGGGCCACGGAATGGAGCAACATATGCGAACAGCACACAATGAGTGCTGTCTGCATCTTTTGCAGCCCCACTGAAGTGACTGGGTCTGCACCTGAGCCGCAAAAAAATGCAGCTCGGATGCGGAACCAAACCACAGTCGTGTGCAAGAGGCCGTATACAGATATTCTGACATGGCTTTTCCATGTTACAGATTTAGTGTAAACCACAGGTCGGTCCAGCCATATGTGGATTCACTGCAGTTTTCTACTGCATGAGCGAGAAAGTCTTATCCACTTTACTAGTACTCACAAAAATCCACAGCGGATATGTACATATGAATCTGCTGCATATGTGCCACATGTAAATATTTCACAGGAACAACATAATGAAGATCAAAGTAGTGTGAGAATGGGGATTAACACCAGTTATCACAAAGTTTATTAAAGTTTTGGGGATAAACCCTACTCCTGTATACTAAACATTATATTAATAATTTTTCTGCTAGGGTACAAAGGGTTATGTCCTGGGCACCCATTCATAGCGAGGACTGTAAGCAAAGAAGAGGGTTTTGCTAAGAAAAATTATTTTATGGTGGGAGCATACTTTTTAGGATTAGGGGGCATTCACACGACCGTATCAGTTTTGCAATCCACAAATTGAAGATTTGCAAAACATGGACGCCAGGGGTGTGCATTACGCATTTTGCGGATCAGCGCGTCCCGAGCTTTGTTAGAAATGTCCTATTCTTGTCCGCATAACAGACAATAGGACCAATTTACAGTCGTGTGAATGCTCCATTAAAGTGACCCTTCCATCTGAACGGGGTATTTATTAAAAACAATATTCATAGTAAGATATTGTCCAGCACAGATAAAACTCCTATATAGATGGTGATCCCACTGTTATTTTACTGCTGCTGTGAGGGAAAGTAGATAGCAGCTCTATTGTTCCCTTGATAGGTAAAGAGCACTATACTCACTCCTCCCCAACCCCTCCCTGGCCGCAGTGAATGGTATGACAGAGACAAGTGAGGGTACTTTCACACTTGTGTTGTGAAGATCCAGCAGGCAGTTCCAGGGACGGAAGTCCGTGTGCAAACCGATAGCATTTGTAGACGGATCTGAATGCAGATCGTCTCTCTGGTGTCATCCGGAAAAACGGATCCAGTATTAATTTTTTTGCATTTTTAAAGGTCGGCGCATGCGCAGATCGGATCCGCCAATGCAGCAATTTTAATGCCGGATGCGACACTATTACATTTAAATGGAAATTAATGCTGGATCTGGCATGCTGCAGTATTTCCTCCTGCCAAATACCGTAAGAGGGACTGAACTAATGCATCCTGAACGGAATGCTCTCCATTTAGAATGCATTAGGATTCAACTGGGAGGAACTCAATACCGGAAAAAAACAACAACACTAGTGTGAAAGTACCTACAGAAACTGACAGCATCCATGTGTTGTCACACACATAAAAACCTGATGACGTCTGTGTGTGGAACACGGAAGAAATTAAAGGGGTAGTGTGCAAGAAGGAATAATACAGGAATGGCACATCAGAGTCATAGAATAGATGCTCCAGAATAGGTATTACATGGGGAATGCATGTAGTTGCTAAAACAGACATAGCAGATGTGACAGGTCCCTTTTAAGCGGTTAAATGACACATGGTGCAGTGCTCCCAACCAAAAGCCTCCCTGTTCCATATCCTGTCCAATTATAAAGTCATACTGGGCACAGATTACACCATTCATACAGCTCATTTTAGATATTCTTATCCCTAGAGACCCTCTAACGCTACTCTTGAATGTAGTCCTGGTATCCATTAGAGGTCAGGGTGCCAGGATGCTCCTCCACGTTAACTGCAGCTAAAGGCTTGACTGCACTCCACTGGAAAAGCTCTACGGGGGGGGCCAGAAATTAATAGTGGTGGGGGATCTAAAGCAAAGCAGAGAAAATTTGGGTGACATGCATAGATGGGCATGTGGTGCTATGGGTCTGATGTCAGAAAGTCCCCGCGTTTACTGAATGCAAGAGTTCCAGCCTGAACCACTGGACCTTGACAAAAAGATTCAGGCACTTCAAGCCCAAGACTGGCCGAACTGATACCCCTTCATCTGAACTGCAGAGATTTGAATAAAAGCCTCTCAAAACTCCTAAAGCCAAACTGTTACAATAATCTGCTGCAAAAGGAATTAGTGAAAGACCTGGAAGAAATCAAAGTGCTCCTGCCTGTCATCGCTGCAGTCCACGTCGGTATTGACCAAGTAGCTGCTCTGTAGATCGGTCAATCAGTGCTTCTGCTCTCTCTGCCTAGGATGTTGCAATGGCCCTGGTGGAATTGGCTCTTTTTCCTATATCATAGGGAAGTCACCGGGAATTGAATAACTCTCGAATCATCATCTTTAGCCATCTCTTATGGAGATTACAGCCCTGTCTCTGAAATTGAGATCTCCAGATATTTTAGTACTGCTCTTCTTACATCCAAGGTGTGGAATAGTTGACCCTTCTGGTTCCTGGGAGTAGCACATGGGTTGTTGGGGCCTTTTAACCTCTGTTTCTGTCCATACAGAGTCCTAGAAAGGAAACTTCCTGTGGGGCTGTCAAGAGGAACGTACTGGATAAAGTGATTTGTTGGCGTGGAAGAAAATTCCAGCTTGCAGCCTGTGGAAACCATGTGGCATGGAATGGGTACTGCCCTTCATGCATAGGTGGACTTTTCGCTCTATCTGGACCTTAGACGAATGCTTTCTTAAATGTATGTCCCTGTGAGAGAGGGTGGGTTATAATGCTGGCAGAGGTGAAGAAATAAACAGACGACCTGACTGTTAGCAGGTCACTGTGCCACCTTTTCTTATAGGGAAGAGGAAAACACAACCGGGTTAGGGTCCTACTACACTCCCTCCCTGGAGGGAGCTGGAAGAGGGGATAAGGATGGCAAGTGTAGGTTATACATTATAATACCTTCTGCATACTTACGTTTTTGTTACTTCATCAAGATCCGATCGATACTTTCCCAACTCAATCTGTAGCCTTGCTTTGTCCCTTGCAGTTTCATCCAATACTTTTCGAGCATCAGCAAGTTCAGTTTCATATAGGTGCTTGATCCCACTAACCTGCAACACAGCAAAAACTGACAGAATTAGTACCGAGCCACACATTCCAGGGCTCCAGACTAAAAAAAATATGAAGGAGCCATTGGCTCCTAACCTGAAAAATTTAGGAGCCAAATGAAATTTTTAGTCGCCAAATGTAAAATATATATAATATAGCTGGGATGCTTAGGAGCATATAAGCCATCTAATGCCTCATGCACATGAACGTGTATATTCTTTCCATGTCCATTCTGTTTTTTTTTTTTTTTTTGCGGGCCGTATACGGAACCATTCATTTCAATGGGTCCACAAAATAAGCGGAAGTTACTCTGTGTGCATTCTGTTTCTGTATGTCCGTACTTCTGTTCCTCAAAAAAATAGAACATGTCCTATTATTGTCTGCATTACGGACAAGGGTGGGACTGTTCTATTAGAGGCCAGCTGTTACGTTCCGCAAAATACAGAATGCACACGGACGTCATCCGCATTTTATGCAGAACCATTTTTTGCAGACCGCAAAATGCATACTGTTGTGTGCAAGAGGCGTAAGTCTGAGAGGACACAATAAGCCCTTTAAGCAGTGCATGTTGATTAGGTCAGCTGGCACATGCCCAATGAGGCAGGTCTGTGAACAGTACCGTACCATGAGATTTTAATTTACTTTTTTACTAGGCCATCAGCACCTACAATGACTGAAAATAATCTAACACAGCAATCTAACTCCTGTTATAGGTGCCAGAAAAGGAAAAAAAAAAAAAAAGGTGTCAAGGCTGTCCATCATTAGTGCATGGACAGCTTAAACCAGGAACACACTAGAAATCAGACCGCAACTGTACATATGTCATTTAGTGCCGATTTGGAAAAATATTAAAGGAGTTGACAAGGGAGGTAAAATTTTTAGTACAGTGCTCAGGGTGGTTTAAAAAGAATCAATCCTCACCACCACTGATCCCCTGCCCCTCCCATTTCAATGCTTAAATGGGTCCCCACTGGTCTCTACACACAGGAAATGCCAGCTCAGTCAATCACTGGTCGAGAAAAGTATAGTGCCATGGCTAGTGATTGGCTGAGCAGGCTTCTCCTGGCATTTCCTGCTTGTGGAGACTGGACCATTAAGTAGAGACCAGTGGAAACCCAGCCGAAGACTGCTGGGCACAACAGCATCACGGCTGGAGTGGCTGGGAATTAATCGGTGAGTGAGTTTATTTTTTTATATTTCCTGCACTTAATTTCTTTTGAATTAAAGTTCTTGAAAATCCCTTTAATTACTAATTAGCCTGATTTATGTATGCAGTAATGATGGTCCTGAGTACTGATCATGTGCAATCAGCACTGCAGAAACTGGGGAACATGAACATATGCAGAATACATACCCATGTTTCAGGCTCCTTGAAGTGTATGAGATTAGGGAAGCCATTAAACGATGCTTATTTTATTCACTATGTACATCCACCTCCTGCTCCCTTGGCTGTTCTCCTTTCTCATGCCAATGGTTTGTAAATGGAGGGCTTCCCAGCACTGGTTGTGCGATTTTTTTATTTTTTTGGCTTTATCCTGCTTCCCCTCCATCATTCTGCGAGGTATCTTCCCCATTTTATCTCCAGTAAGAGGTTATCCAGCTCCAGACACTATCACCACGTGACCTACGACTATAAGGTCTCTCAGCCCGAAAGCGACCATTGAACCTGTAGCCCTGTTCTTTGCCCTTCGAAAGATCCATTGATTCAGGGTGATTTACTTTTCTGGATGGGTGAGGGGAGCCCATCCAGGGAAGAATGTTTGGAGAAGCTCCATTAGGGATCTCAGAGGGAATGTTAGGAGTCTGCACTTTTCAGTGGAGATGCCTCTGGTTCTGTTTCTGAGGCAGAAGGGTCAATTGATTAGGCTAATTTGTCTGTTCTTGGGAGATCAGAAATTGTGTCTGGAGGAAGGTCAGTATGGACTGGTCCCTAAAAAGGGGGGCCTTTGGGGATGGGCTGGATTCAAAGGCACTTGAGGTGTTAGAAACCAAGGAACCAGGCAGCGAGGGGATAAGCAGCAAAGTTTAAGACTTGTTAGTCACATGAGTTCATTGTGAGGGAAAACTGGAGTCCAAAGTCTGCTGGGAACTTGACGGGATTTGCGATGTAGGAGTGAGGGTGGGCGTGGCTTGGGTTCCCGCATCTTGTGCTTCCGCTTCCAGCAGTCTGCTTCTGAATTCACAAGTCCGTTAGATCCCGGCCCGGAGTCCTGCACTCACTGGACCCCAGTGTATGACTGTACTGCGGCGGCAGCAGGAAGCGCACGGCGTCATAGCAACCAATGACGCCGTGCGCTCCTGCACTCAGCAGGACTCCGGGCCGGGATCTAACGGACTTGTGAATTCAGAAGCAGACTGCTGGAAGCGGAAGCACAAGATGCGGGAACCCAAGCCACGCCCACCCTCTATGCCGAGTAGTGTGAGCGAGCGGATCTTCACCCAGCAGCCGACTGCAGCATGTCTGCTGGATGAAAGCCTTTTTTCTTAGAGGCAGAGCAGCGGAGGGTTTAGGCGCAAATGGCGACAAGACTACAAAGTCTTGTCGCCATTTTGCAATTCCAAGTCGCATTGGCGACCATTCTGGTCGCCATCTGGAGCCCTGCATTCTATTCACCCAGCATCTGTATGGGAGCAGAACAGACAAATCTGGATTTACTCAAAGAAACGCCACTGTCCTGGAACTCCTATATTTTGGATTAAAACTGCATTCAGTGATCCTTTTTAAATATCACAAGATGTGTCATGTTTGCAGACTACCTCCTGTAGAATTAGAGGGGTGTTCTCGTGAAGCATAATTGGCGAGTTGGAATAGGGAATATGCCCAACTGCTACTACCAATGACCATGGGTATAAGGGCAGATTTATCAATACTGTCTGAAAGAAAAAAAAAAAAAACTGTTTGTTACCAATGGCAACCAAGCACAGCAAAGTTTTCAAGAGGAGAATACGAATAAAAGCTGGGCTTGGTTGCTATGAGTAACAGTATTTAAGACAGCTCCATAAATCACCCCTAAAGTGTGTAGAATTTGCATAGACATTGGGAGAAATTCTGAAAAACTGCCACTGTTGCCCATAGAAACCAATCACAGGAGAGCTTTCATTTTTTAAGAGCACTATAAAATGAAAAAAGATGCGATGTAATAAGTTGCTATAGCAAACCGTTTTTTGTTCGTTTTCAGGAATATAGCTATATACCCACTGACAAAAAAATAACGCACAAAGGAATTGTTGGCATTGGATGAACCTAAGTGTTACTGTAATGATGATATACTTAAGTGATTACAATATTAGAGCGAAAGGATACGTTTATTGGGGAAAACTGTACAATTGGACGGAGGCTCTAGTACCCTGCTGGGCCACCTGGATACAAGATAAGATATGGTTGGGCACGGGGGCATACAGGTTCCATATGGTATTTTGTGGCAATTTTTTCCACAGATGTTTAAGTCGGGCCTGTAGATCTTACACTCGTAAGTTGCCAAAGCTTGCATCCCAGCCTGTCCCATAAATGCTCGATTGACAATAGGGCTGCAGCTAACGATTATTTGAATAATCGATTAGTTGTCGATAATTTAATCGATTAATCGGGGAAAAACACCAAAATTACTTGAAAAAATTATGTTCAAAGGCCATATTAAAAGAAATTGTGGGTGGCACTGTTATGGAGAGGGGGTCCTGTGGGTGGCACTGTTATGGAGAGGGGGTCCTGTGGGTGGCACTCTTATGGAGAGGGGGTCCTGTGGGTGGCACTGTTATGGAGAGGGGGTCTTGCACATATCGCTGAGTAGTTAGTGTCCTTCATATCACTACTAGGGGTGAACGACTGTTGGATGGAAAATCTCCCCAGATCATCTTACCAGAAGTCGAAGCAGTGTGTCCCATCACAAGAAAAGCAGGACTGAAGCGCTCACCACAAAGCCCTCATACTCGAACCTGACCATCATGGGATCCTAAACACAACCTGGATTCGCCACTAAAGACAATACAGTTCTGGTTCATAGCAGCCCTGGTTTCTAATTCACAACAGCACGGCAAATGAAGGCAATGCTGGCAGGACACATAATTGAAACTGTGACACCAAGTTTCCTTCTGCTAAGTGTCACGACCTGGTCCAGGCAGAGAGAGGGGTGTGTAATTAAAGGGGTATTCCCATCTCAGACAATGGGGGTATATCGCTAGGATATGCCCCCAAATGTCTGATAAGTGCGGGTCCCACCGCTGGGAACCGCACCTACAGCGAGAATGAAGCAGGGAGCGCTGTGACTGGAGGACCCCATCCACCACCAAGCGCTGCTCCCATAGAAGTGAATGGGAGCGCACTACACATGCGCGGCCCATGATCCCATACATTTCTATGTGGCAGACAGCCATAGCCGAGCCAGCGCACGGCTATTTTCAGCGGCCCCATAGAAATGAATGGAGGGCGGCTGCGCATTTCCCGGCTCTGTTCTCATTGTAGGTGCGGGTCATATGCCCCCATTGTCTGAGATCGGAAAACCCCTTTAAAGAGGCTACCTGTGTCTGGATGTTGAACAACAAAACTGTGAGCTACACATGCTTGTCACTGGGTCAAACGAACCTCTCTACTGGTGGTCTGTCCGGCCATCCAGAACATATTCGTCATGTGTGCATGCCCTCACATAACTACTGCTCCCGGCACCTCCTAACAGCTAAGTCAGAATGACCTCGATGGTGGCTAATTTATCGAAAAAACCATTCTGCTTCTCTCAGTCCAATGAGTGCCCCCTCTCAAAGTCTGTCAACTGTCTGCATAATGGAGGCATGTCGAGCAGTCTTTTTATAGAGCAGCAGGTGAAGCACTTTTACATCCTCTTGTGGCAAGACCCAGTGTCTAATCAGATCACACCGGTAATAATTTACATATCTGCCTGAGACATAACAGGAAGCAAGCAAGGGATGAGCAAATCCCGAATTTTACAAAAAGTTTAGATTCTAACAAACCTGAATTTTTTGTGATTAATTTCAGGACAGCGTGAATTAACCCAGTATGCTACTCTGGAACATCTATTCTTATGGCTCTGTGTTGGTCAGACCGATGGCAACGGGGACGGGGGGGTGGCCATTTTCAGAGTGTGCAGGTACACACCCCAACTGGTTACCACCCCTCTGTACCCTTACTGCAGACTGCTAGCAATTCATTCATAACTTCTAGTAGAAATAATAAAGAAATGGCACAACATAGAGCCATAAGAATAGATGTTCCAGAAATGTTATTACATGGGGAATGCATGAAGCTATTAAAACAGGCATGTCAGGAGAAGCGACAGGTCCTCTAACAGCAAAATAAACCTTAATATTTATTACCCCGATTCTGTAGTTTACAGAAACAGCCCATATGTGGTAATATAAGTTAAATCCACGGCACTCCAAGAGTTGATGCAAAAAAAGTAATCTCATTTAATTCTCAATAAACAGAATGCTGTTTAGTATACATCCAGTGCAAATAAATATACATATAGTATTTATGCCATATCAGATAAAGAAATATATCCCGAACGTTTCGGTCTGTGCGACCTTCTTCAGCGGGATCTAAAGAGATATATAACATGCATAGACTGTAATCACACAAATTTCTGAGTATAATAGACATGCTGTATAAATTAAGAAAAAATTGAGCAAAGCAGCGTTACATAATTTTAAGTCCTAATGGTGAATCTAAAGGGATAGGGGGTGAAAAGGTACACAGGGTGAGGGTTAAAAAGCGAAAACCACAGTGGGCACAGGAGTCAGAGTTACTTATATAGATAGCAGTTTAGAAAGCTGGGTTAGCTTATAAGGAAGTCTTCTCTATGTTGCCATCATTCTATATCGCAGTATAAGGCAAGGAGGTCCTGACATACCTGAAGGCAAGGAGAGTGTAGGCATGCGCTGGATCTGGCGCCCTTTTTAATCCGTGTATGGGCGGCGCTCCACGGTGACGTGTGAGCGTCTGTGTGGAGTGAACGCACGCGCCGGAGTGACGTAGTCGAGCAGCGCGCTTGGTGATGACGTTGTTCTGTGGTAGTAGGTATGCCGGAGCGAGTATATCTCCCGTTCGGGAGGAGGAGCGTGCGTCCGGACGTAGTGCGTGCGCTCGCATTGACTCTTAGTTGTAGTGTGGGCAACAGAATGGGCAAGGGTAAAACGGGAGTATCGTGAGGGCTAATGAAATTGTGGAGGCGGCTGTATATCACATAGGAGAGTTATAGTCAAGCTGAAATGGATGGTAGCATCTAGATATCTCCATTTTGTGGTGGCTGCTCGGTCATTCAATATAATCGTCAGATAAAAGTTACTATTCTATGGTAATCTTTAGGTATACATTATATGTTCAAAAAACAAAGATCAAAGTTCAGAGATCAAAATTCAAAGAATGTAGATAGCAATACATCATAAGCATATATAAACGTGTCATGGTGGTGCGGTATATAACCATGATTGTATATACGAACAGAGTGCCATACAGGAGGAAATATCAAACAAGATGGTTGCAGTTATGATGCATTAGGGAAAGGAAATATTAGTAATGCGGATACAGGAATGTGGAAATCTGGGAAAAACTGCTAGCATGGGTTGAGATAGGAGGGGGAAGGAAAAGGGGTTAGGGAGGGAGGGGGAGGGGGGAAAGGGGAAAAAAAGGGAAGGGAGGGACGGGAAAAGGGGTAATGGTCTCACCCATGTTCGCCTAGTCCCCATCAACGATTCTAGAACAAGGAAATAAAATGAAAAATGAGTTATCGTCATGATGATATACGAAAATCACATTCCCTATTGAGACCTTTCGGTTCAAGTGTGTCCAGTTTGTGAATCCAGTATGATTCCCTTTGTTGTAGGAGTGCAATCCTGTTGCCCCCGCGTCTTGGTTGGTGTACATGTTCGATGACCTGGAACCGAAGTTGTGCAATTTGGTGTTTATGTTTTTCAAAGTGTGCCGGTATGGGCAAAAGGAGTTGCTTTGTCCGTATAGTGGATTTATGTTTGCATATACGATCGCGGATGTGTTGGGTGGTTTCACCGACGTAGACGAGTCCGCACGGACACTTGATCATGTAAACGACAAAGGATGAGTCACATGTAAAGTAATCCTTAATATGGAACTGTTTACCTGTGCGTGGATGTGTGATCAAATCACCTTTCAGAATATTAGAGCATTGTCCACAGTGCAGGCATGGGAAGGTTCCATATTTGGGATTTTGCAAAAAACGTTGTTTCGGGATCTTCTGGATCCCGCCGAAGTCCGCTCGGATTAATTTGTCTCTTATATTAGGTCCTCTTTTGTAGCATGTCCGTGGGGGTTTTTCGAATTCTTTGACCGATGGGTCAATAGACACACCTCGTATTCCCTGTGTCACCACTTACCATCCCTTCATGCCTAAAATACACAGTATAGTGCGCCAGAACTGGTCGATCCTACAAAATGCGTACCCATCGGTCAAAGAATTCGAAAAACCCCCCACGGACATGCTACAAAAGAGGACCTAATATAAGAGACAAATTAATCCGAGCGGACTTCGGCGGGATCCAGAAGATCCCGAAACAACGTTTTTTGCAAAATCCCAAATATGGAACCTTCCCATGCCTGCACTGTGGACAATGCTCTAATATTCTGAAAGGTGATTTGATCACACATCCACGCACAGGTAAACAGTTCCATATTAAGGATTACTTTACATGTGACTCATCCTTTGTCGTTTACATGATCAAGTGTCCGTGCGGACTCGTCTACGTCGGTGAAACCACCCAACACATCCGCGATCGTATATGCAAACATAAATCCACTATACGGACAAAGCAACTCCTTTTGCCCATACCGGCACACTTTGAAAAACATAAACACCAAATTGCACAACTTCGGTTCCAGGTCATCGAACATGTACACCAACCAAGACGCGGGGGCAACAGGATTGCACTCCTACAACAAAGGGAATCATACTGGATTCACAAACTGGACACACTTGAACCGAAAGGTCTCAATAGGGAATGTGATTTTCGTATATCATCATGACGATAACTCATTTTTCATTTTATTTCCTTGTTCTAGAATCGTTGATGGGGACTAGGCGAACATGGGTGAGACCATTACCCCTTTTCCCGTCCCTCCCTTCCCTTTTTTTCCCCTTTCCCCCCTCCCCCTCCCTCCCTAACCCCTTTTCCTTCCCCCTCCTATCTCAACCCATGCTAGCAGTTTTTCCCAGATTTCCACATTCCTGTATCCGCATTACTAATATTTCCTTTCCCTAATGCATCATAACTGCAACCATCTTGTTTGATATTTCCTCCTGTATGGCACTCTGTTCGTATATACAATCATGGTTATATACCGCACCACCATGACACGTTTATATATGCTTATGATGTATTGCTATCTACATTCTTTGAATTTTGATCTCTGAACTTTGATCTTTGTTTTTTGAACATATAATGTATACCTAAAGATTACCATAGAATAGTAACTTTTATATGACGATTATATTGAATGACCGAGCAGCCACCACAAAATGGAGATATCTAGATGCTACCATCCATTTCAGCTTGACTATAACTCTCCTATGTGATATACAGCCGCCTCCACAATTTCATTAGCCCTCACGATACTCCCGTTTTACCCTTGCCCATTCTGTTGCCCACACTACAACTAAGAGTCAATATGCGCATGCGCGAGCGCACGCACTACGTCCGGACGCACGCTCCTCCTCCCGAACGGGAGATATACTCGCTCCGGCATACCTACTACCACAGAACAACGTCATCACCAAGCGCGCTGCTCGACTACGTCACTCCGGCGCGTGCGTTCACTCCACACAGACGCTCACACGTCACCGTGGAGCGCCGCCCATACACGGATTAAAAAGGGCGCCAGATCCACCCTGAATCACATCCAGCGCATGCCTACACTCTCCTTGCCTTCAGGTATGTCAGGACCTCCTTGCCTTATACTGCGATATAGAATGATGGCAACATAGAGAAGACTTCCTTATAAGCTAACCCAGCTTTCTAAACTGCTATCTATATAAGTAACTCTGACTCCTGTGCCCACTGTGGTTTTCGCTTTTTAACCCTCACCCTGTGTACCTTTTCACCCCCTATCCCTTTAGATTCACCATTAGGACTTAAAATTATGTAACGCTGCTTTGCTCAATTTTTTCTTAATTTATACAGCATGTCTATTATACTCAGAAATTTGTGTGATTACAGTCTATGCATGTTATATATCTCTTTAGATCCCGCTGAAGAAGGTCGCACAGACCGAAACGTTCGGGATATATTTCTTTATCTGATATGGCATAAATACTATATGTATATTTATTTGCACTGGATGTATACTAAACAGCATTCTGTTTATTGAGAATTAAATGAGATTACTTTTTTTGCATCAACTCTTGGAGTGCCGTGGATTTAACTTATACTGTCTAAACCACTCTCACAGGCACCCACACTGGATCCAAGGTGTGCAGAGTACACAATTATTCTACCATATGTGGTAATAAACTGCTGTATGGGCACACTGCAGTAATCAGAAGTGAAGGAGAGCCAAAAGGTTTTTTTAAGGGCAGATTTTGTTGAAATGGTTTTTGTTGCATTTGAAGAGATCCTAAAAAGGTACCCCTACAGTGGAAACGCGCATTTTGAAAACTAAAAATAGCAATCTGGAACTCCTTATCTGCAGTACTACACATTTATTGCTGTAGATAATACAAAATCAGTGTGACAGATTCCCTTTAGAACACCCTAATAGAACTGTCGAGGCAGTTACAATACTGTAGACCTTTGGTTTAGCAACCTGTGGCTCTCCAGCTGTTGCAAAACTACTATTTCCATCATGCCCTGATAGCAGCAGGTTGTTAGGGCATGATGGGAGTTGTAATTTTGTAACAGCTGTAGAACCACTGGTTGGGAAGTATACAGAAGCGTTGCATTGGGTATTGAACTTTCAATAATCAATACTTTTTTTTTTTACCCGGTTTGATACAATACTGGGATTGCCATTTTTTTAATACTAGGCTGCGTTACAGCGCAGCTTACTATCTTTTCTTATCAGAGAACATTGCACACGCCACTTGTTCTCCTTATCAGCTGCACAGTGGAGAAGGAGGGAGAGCTCCAAAAGGTAGTAGCAGGTTTTGCAAAATTTGGAGGCATGAACAAAGTGCTAGGGCAGCAAAACACATTCAATAGCTGTAGGCCGAACATCTGTCTGCCCCCACACCCTCCCAGCCCCCCATACATTCACGTTAGCCAAATATGTATTTCAAGGGGAGAAAGCTGTCGCTAGTAGTTCTCTCCCCCTACAGATTGCAAGGATATGCCCCCACGGTCTGAAAGGTGCGGGTCCCACCTCTTGGACCCACACCTATCACATAAAGCCTGGAGCCCTAGTGTATTGCCCCCATTGCCAGAGAGTTGGCCAAACGTGCAGAGAACAGCAGGTTCAGCCAACAATGCAATAATGTGTATGGGGGATAGCAACGATACCAAAAAAAAAAAAAAAAAAAAAATTTATCGGGATAAAGACAACAATGAGTATGTCTAGGTAAGGCTACATTCACACTAGCGTTTTTTGCGGATCCGTCATGGGGAGTCATGGTTCTTTTGATGATAAACAACTTTTGCTTGCTGCTGAACCCTTATGCTGGCACTGATATTGAAGAAGGAGATGATCAGAGTTTCTGAATTTCTTGGAGACTTCCAGGTACGTAGTAATCTTCTGACGTCCAAATTATGATATTTCCTCTCAAGCTCAGATGATGGAATTTTGCAAAAGGATGGAAGAGTTACTTCCTGCTGGCAATGGAACCTAGGAGTGCGTTTAAGGAAAATGCTATCCTCTAACACCGAGAGGTAAGGAGCTCTACAGGAGAAGGCTTGGACTTCTCCTATTCTTCTGGCTGATGTTATTGCTAGTAAAAAGGTGCTTTTTTTGAGTTAAGAGATTGAGATCTCATCCAGAGGTTCAAATGGTGCGTCCATTAAAACTTCCAACACAAGGCTTAGGTTCAAGGGCATAGTCTCAATGTGCCTCTTATAAACCGCTTTACCAACGGCAAGTCTGACAGTCTTACCGCTAATAAGTTTCTTAATGCCGATACCTGTACCTTAAGGGTACTGGGCTTGAGCCCCTTATCGAGCCCTGCTTATAGAAAGTCCAATGAGTGGAATATTGGGCTCTTGACTGTGGTACAAATTGTCTCCTGCGAAATCAACGGAGGCCTTCCATGTTCTTGTATAGATCCTGAAAGTTGTTTCTTTCTTACTGAAAGAAAGAGTGGAGATCACAGCCTCAGACAGACCCCTTTGTTTCAACTGAGCTTGCTCACTCTCCAGGCGGTTAGGTGCAATCTTGCCACATCTGGATGGAACACCGGACCCTGCCGTAGTAGACCTGAATATGCTGGGAGAGGCTAGTATTGTCCCGCTGCGCGATTGAACAGGAGAGGAAACCAGGACCTTTTCGGCCAGAAAGGCGCATTTAGTATTAATTGTGACTTTTCCTCCATCGCCTTTATCAACACTCTTGGAATTAAGATTGTGAGGTAGAAAGATGTAAAGCAGATCTTTTGGCCATGGGCTTGACAAGGCATCCACCATTAGTGCCTGGAGAGGGTACCAAATAGCTCGAGCTGTCCATTTTTTTTTTTTGGCTTGCAAAAAGATCCACCTTCGGAATCCCCCCATTTCTTTGAACATATCGGGGTCTAGAGACCACTCTCCTGCTCTTAAATTATTTCTGCTGAGATAATCTGCTATGTTCTCTTTGCCCTTTAGATGGGCGGCTACTAATGATTTTAATTTTTTTTCTGCCCAACAGAAAATCTTCCCTGCCAGATCCTGAATTCTTTTGGTTTTTGTCCCTCCCTGTCAGTTTAGGTAGGCCACTGTGGTGGGATTATCGGACAGTATTTTTTTTATATGTTGGGACCTTATCGATGGCTGTAGAGACAGAAGCACTTTGTAAACAATCAATGCTTTTATATTTGAAGAGGTTAAGGCCATCTCTGGACTCCAAGTGCCCTGCACCACTTGACTTTGTGTGGCCTCCCCATCCTCCCCTGCTGGCATCTGTTATGATGACCTGATCTCTTGATCTCCAAAAGACTCCTCTTCCACAAGGAGAGAGACAGTTTTACCTTTAAAAGGGTTTCTACCACTTGCTTCTGACACATTTGGTTTTCAGACACTAGCAATCCGCTAGTGTCTGATGTACCATACAAGCTAATTATATTAATCCGTTCAGCCGTTTTGTTAAAAAAAAAAAAAAAAAAAAAAAGGACTTTTATATTTATGCAAATGAGCCTCTAGGTGCTATGCGGGCGTTTTTCCAGCACCTAGAGACTCAGTCTACCTTGCTAAACTGCCGCCCAGCTCCTCGCTCCAGCACGCCCATCTTCAACTCAAATCGATCCTCCCCCTGCTTCTGCCTTCCGAAATCTCGCGCCTGCGCCGTTTGTCGCGGCATTCGGCGCACGCAATGTTTGACCGCTCCCTGCTCAGACATTTCCACTGCGCCTGCTTGTGTGGTTTTGGGCCCATCTGACTGCAGGATTAGATGACCCAATAGCATCATGAATTGCCTGATCAACACTCTTCTGGACTCCCAGAATAGCGATATCCTTTGACACAAGGAAATCTGTTTCTCCCGAGGGAGAAAAGACATAAGGTTGTTGGAGTCTAGTGGGATCCCTAAAAATGTCTTTTGTTGGCTGGGGACTAGATCCGATTTCTGTATATTTATTAACCAGCCTAGTTCCACCATTTTCTCCTGGCCAATCTTTAGATGTCTCTGAAGATCACAAAGGATTTGGGCTGCTATGAATAGATCGTCCAAATATGGGACAATTACTATCCCCTGAAGATGCAAAAAAAAAAAAAACAACTCAGTTACCTCAGTTGCCATGATTTTTGAAAATATTCTGGGGGCTGACACCAACCCGGAAGGTAGTGCCTGGAACTAAAAGTGACATTTTTGACCTTTTAGAAATATCACGATTCTGAGAAATTTTTGATATCCTCTGTGTATTGGAACATTAGATCTGATTGTTTCCATTCTGAATTTCTTGTACGTCACGTATCTGTTTAGTTTCTTTAGATGGATTCTTATTCTGAAAGTCTTGTTTGGTTTCTTTATTAGAAAGATGGGCGAATAAAACCCCCTCGCCTCCTAATCGTTTGGAACTGGGAGGATAACCCATATTTTGCAAAAGAGACAATCTCTCTGATTCTAGGGCCTGCTATTTTTCTATTTGGCGTAATGGTCTCTTGAAAGTGAAGTAATCCGGTGGAGGTGTGTTGAATTCCAGCTTGTTCCCCTATGCTTATTGTATTTCTTACCCAAAGAGGTTGAAATCTTTTTCCAGGCTGAGGAATACATCTTTAGCCTGCCTCCTACCTGAAGGCTGGCGTCATTGGGCAGGTTTTGTAGTGGATTTGGGGTTAAATAAGAATCCCTTACCTCTTCCTCTAGAGGGTTGCCATCTTCATGGGCTCTCCTTTCTCTTCTAATCTGGTCTAGCCTTCCTTTGATTTAGAAAGGAACTGCACTGTGATAGAATCTTGAATCAGAAGGGAATCCTTTCTTCCTATCTGATGCCTTGTCCAATATAGCTTCAAGGACTGAACTGAACAGTCTATCCCCCCCCCTCACATGGAAAGAAGCATAGACTACTCTTGGAACTGGCGTCTCCAGACCATGACCTGAGCCATGTAGCTCTTCGTGCGGCATTCGAGAGGGCCGAGGATCTGGCTAAGTCTTACTAGGTCTGCCGAGGCGTCAGATAGGAAATTTGCAGCTTGCTTTAAAATGGAAACCGAAGCTAGGATCTCTTCCCTCGGTGTCCCTGCTGCCTGGTGCTCTTCTAGTTGCGATAACCAGACAGATAAAGATCTAGACTCGGTACAAGTGGCAGCTATACTGGGTCTTAGCATGGCTATGTTAGTCTCCCATGCAGGTTTAAGAAGTCCCTCAGATTTTTTTTATTCATGGAATCTTTTAACAGGCCCATATTTTCAAAGGGCAGGGAGATCTTTTTCGATATGCAGGCGACAGGGGCATCAAATTTAGGAGTCTTATCCCATAAGGCTGAATCTTCATCAGCGAAGGGATATTTGGGTTTAAAGGAATTCGGAACTACATTCTGATTTTTCAGATCACTCCATTCTTTAGTAATTAACATCTTTATATTATCATCGACAGGGAAGACTTTCCTCTTTTCTCCTAGTGCATGGAACATTCTGTCCTGAATAGACTGAGGCTCTTCAACTTCCTCAATCTTGATGGTAGCTTTTTTTTTTTTTTTTTTTTTTAATAACCTTTCTGTATCCCTCCCTAAATCATCTTCAGAGGATTCAGAACCTCCGTCTGATATTATTTCTCCCTTAGTCAGGTTCCATCTGAAGATCTGAGATCTTTGCGAGGTAGAGGGCTGAGGAGAACACGGCGGTAATCTTGTATCAATTGCCGTTTTAATTTCTCCCTTTATCATATTTCTTATAGATTCAAGGAAGGAAGGTGACTCTTCAGTCACTACTTTGTCCACACATCTGGGATATAATACTTTCTTCGTTTTTGACGGTAGGGGGTTTTGTGCACATCGCACACTTCTTCCGTCCCAAAGATCCAGTGGATTTTATGGTGCTGGCTTCCCTGCCCTACAAGGTAATCAATATTTTAGGGCTTTCTTAAAAAGGAATGGTTCTGCAGAAAACCAGCACCACACTAGTGAGGGAATCTAACTTGTAACCTATTTATTATTATACATTTTTATATGTGACATTTTTAGTGGTGTGTTATATGTAAGTGGAAAATAAGGGAATGGGTGGGTTTAGGGGAGTGTTTTAAAGGTCTCAACTGTATAGTGAAGATATTCGCTCCTGAAGCACGTAAGCGAAACCTGGGTCGGGTGATAATGTGGCTGCCATTTGTGATTTTATACGCTTTAAAACAAGTGTTCGTTTGTAAGTATAATAAATTATTTTACTAAACGGAGGAAGTCGGAGCTTCACTATGGTTGCAATCCCTTGATATCCAACAGGACACTACTGAGGAGGGGAGATGCCAACTAGTGTAGCTTGATGGTCCTTTTTCCATGTCCAGAGGGAGGAATGGTTCTGTGCTGGAGCTAAGGAGGCTCGGTTACCAGTGAATAGCAGTGCGGTCCTTCGATAAGTATTTTGGTTCAATTTGTGATATTTTCCCACATCACAGTAAGGACCTGCAGCGCGAAAACACAGCCACGTACCTGAGTAGTTTTTATCTTGATTTCCACTCCAGGAGGATGATGGCGTAGGAAAACTAGAGTAGTAAAGTGTTAGGTTAAGGGTGCATTCACACGACCCCAAGTCTTTTGCGGTCCGCAAAACACGGATACAGGCGGTGGGCATTCCGCATTTTGCAGACCGCACATGGCCGGCGCTATATAGAGAATGCCTATTCTTATATGGGATTTCAGACAATAGGACATGCTATATTTTTTTGCAGGGCACGCGGTGTGCTGTCCGCATCTATTGCAGCCCCATTGCAATGAAGGGTTCCGCACCCATTCCTCAAAATTGTGGAAAGGATTCGGATCCATTGATACAGTCGTGTGAATGAGCCCTTAAAGGGCTGTCAATCAAAAGCGAAGGTGCAGGGAAAGGGGGCGTGGTTATCCTGTCTTGAAGCTGCTGCCCCCTTACCTTCAAACTCTGCTGTTACATAGGGGATTAAAGTTTGTTTTTCAAGATGTTGGTGCATCTGGCCGGAGGAAGAAAAGGATCTTTAGGAACATACTGCTGGCTACTTTAAGGTAATGCTGGCGGTTTGGGAGGTGTTTTTTAGGTGCCAGGTTCCCTTTAAAGATGAGAAATTTAACAGGAGATATTTGATAAATGTGGCATAAAGTTCTCCAACACAGACTCAAGTAAAACTGACTCAAAGTATTCCCCTCATGATAAATTCCCCCTGACAGTGTGAATAAAGCTAAGGCCATCTTCACGTATCTCCAGCGGTTCAGTTTCCTTATGGTGTGAAGTAGAAAACCTCAGAGGAGAACTGAGGTTAGTTTTCTATGAGATCGATCATCTGGTGCATCAATGATGATGGCGGGTGTCAAATAGCGCTGCATGCTATGAGTGTATAGATGTACATCAGTTGTGTCTGGCTCCTGGCAGATACAGGTCCTTCTAAAAAAAATTAGCATATTGTGATAAAGTTCATTATTTTCTGTAATGTACTGATAAACATTAGACTTTCATATATTTTAGATTCATTACACACCAACTGAAGTAGTTCAAGCCTTTTATTGTTTTAATATTGATGATTTTGGCATACAGCTCATGAAAACCCAAAATTCCTATCTAAAAAAATTAGCATATCCTGAAAAGGTTCTCTAAACGAGCTATTAACCTAATCATCTGAATCAACTAATTAACTCTAAACACCTGCAAAAGATTCCTGAGGCTTTTAAAAACTCCCAGCCTGGTTCATTACTCAAAACTGCAATCATGGGTAAGACTGCCGACCTGACTGCTGTCCAGAAGGCCATCATTGACACCCTCAAGCAAGAGGGTAAGACACAGAAAGAAATTTCTGAACGAATAGGCTGTTCCCAGAGTGTTGTATCAAGGCACGTCAGTGGGAAGGAAAAAGTGTGGCAGGAAACGCTGCACAACGAGAAGAGGTGACCGGACCCTGAGGAAGATTGTGGAGAAGGACCGATTTCCAGACCTTGGGGGACCTGCGGAAGCAGTGGACTGAGTCTGGAGTAGAAACATCCAGAGCCACCGTGTACAGGCGTGTGCAGGAAATGGGCTACAGGTGCCGCATTCCCCAGGTCAAGCCACTTTTGAACCAGAAACAGCGGCAGAAGCGCCTGACCTGGGCTACAGAGAAGCAGCACTGGACTGTTGCATGTCATTCGGAAATCAAGGTGCCAGAGTCTGCAGGAAGACTGGGGAGAGGGAAATGCCAAAATGCCTGAAGTCCAGTGTCAAGTACCCACAGTCAGTGATGGTCTGGGGTGCCATGTCAGCTGCTGCTGTTGGTCCACTGTGTTTTATCAAGGGCACGGTCAATGCAGCTAGCTATCAGGAGATTTTGGAGCACTTCATGCTTCCATCTGCTGAAAAGCTTTATGGAGATGAAGATTTCATTTTTCAGCACGACCTGGCACCTGCTCACAGCGCCAACACCACTGGTAAATGGTTTACTGACCATGGTATTACTGTGCTCAATTGGCCTGCCAACTCTCCTGACCTGAACCCCATAGAGAATCTGTGGGATATTGGGAAGAGAAAGTTGAGAGACGCAAGACCCAACACTCTGGATGAGCTTAAGGCTGCTATGGAAGCATCCTGGGCCTCCATAACACCTCAGCAGTGCCACAGGCTGATTGCCTCCATGCCACGCTGCATTGAAGCAGTCATTTCTGCAAAAGGATTACCGACCAAGTATTGAGTGCATAACTGAACATAATTATTTGAAGGTTGACTTTTTTTGTATTAAAAACACTTTTCTTTTATTGGTCGGATGAAATATGCTAACTTTTTTAGATAGGAATTTGGGGTTTTCATGAGCTGTATGCCAAAATCATCAATATTAAAACAATAAAAGGCTTGAACTACTTCAGTTGTGTGTAATGAATCTAAAATATATGAAAGTCTAATGTTTATCAGTACATTACAGAAATAATGAACTTTATCACAATATGCTAATTTTTTTAGAAGGACCTGTAGACGAAGGGGCCTGAGACTGGGGCTACATGCCGATTATGGCTGCAACACCGTCACACAACCAACAATCACTGTATAGCAGTGCAGGGGCGGACTAGGGATTCCGCTTATATAACTTATGGTCCGTGGTCGCGGAATTCATAGATGACCCGAACCTTGTACGCCGAACTTGAAACACGAGTTCACTCATCCCTACCGCTGATTGAGCAAACGGCTAGTTACTGCAACCAGAGCTGCAGAAAAACAAACCGGCTGCCGCAGCTCGAGAGCTTTCCGAAAAACCCATCCAGTTCAATGGCTACACAGCCAATGGCGGCCATAGGTATCACGGCCAAGACTTCCACGTATACCAACCGCCTCTGATGGTCTTACACACAAGGTATACAAGAAAGGGACACTGCTCATCCTGAGCCATCTAGTTCACAAATACAATGCCAGACCTGTTTCTGGGACATGACAGTTAAGGCCTCAAGCGCACAACTATTTTGAAGTTTGCAACATGCGGATCTGCAAAACACGGTGCTGCATCCGTTTTTCTGTGAACCCATTGACTTCGATGGGATCGTGGCCTGAGTTTTGCAACCAAAAATAGGACACATTCTCTCTTTTGGACACGCGGATGTGGAAAGGTCGCATGTAATTCATGTGCTTTCTGCAAAAAACACTGAACAGAAGACGCAGACCATGTCAATGGGTACGAACAGACATCAACCCGCTAAATATATACAGTGTGGGCATGAGGCCGTTGTAACACTTTACGGGGGGAAAACCGCTGTGTGTGAATGCAGCCAGAGCGGGACACACTTCATACACTACAAGGTATGGCGATCTGAAGCCCCACGTGATCCAATGACAGGGGAAGTTCCCGGGCGTGGAGGGTCACACAGCACAGCTTGGGGCGGTGCCAGGACAAGGATAACAAGTGGCACATGTCACCACAGGTAGACGGTGGTACCTGGGGTCACACTCACCTCCCGGGTAGTGACCTCCTCCTTCTCGGAAACCTTTAGCATCAGGCGGTCATTCTCCAGCTCCAGGGATCGCACCCGGTCTATGTACATGGCCAGGCGGTCATTGAGATGCCGCAGCTCTTCTTTCTCCTGCAGTCGGGTGATGCGAGTTGGAGAGAGCGGCGTGGAGGCTCCACGTGCAGGGGCCGAGCGGCTGGGGGTAGAGGTAGCCATGCTACAATTCGGGGGTCCCGCTGAAGAATTACTGAGCGCCTCTAGACTCGCCTTGCAGCAGCTCCTTTCTCCTCAGGCAACGGTCACTTTTCATTGAATGGCGGGAGTAACAGATGCCCGCCAATCGCAAGCGAGCCAGCTCGTGACGTCATCAGGATCTTAGGATTCTGGCGTGGCCATGTCTAGTAGGGTAATCTCGTATCCACGCTGAAAGGCTTCTCCTAGTAAATGGCTGCGCCTATACAAGCCGTACCATGTTCCAAGATGGCGGCCAAGCCAGTGACACATGGGAAATGTAGTTCCACATGGAACGCGGCCATTTTAAGCAGCAAGTCGTGATTAGTGCCATCAGTCAGCTGCAGAAATATCATATACATATATATATATATATATATATATATATATATATATATATATATATATAGTTGTTCTCATGCATTAGTGAAAAAAAGCCACAACAGGAATTGACCTATGGTGCAAATTTTAAATCTTCAGCATGTCTTTCCCTTTAGTGACCAAGAAATAATTTTTTTTCATTCTCCCATTCCAAAAGCTATAACTTTTTAGCTGTCTATATAGCTGTATTAGGGCTTGTTTTTTGCAGGACAAGTTATACATTTTATGTTTCATTTTATTATTTTTTAATGATGGGATCACGCAGGATTCAAAAGTAAAAGTAATATACCACATTAAGGAAAGCCTAATGTACTACCGCAATCTGCGGCTCACTAGTGGACAGAAATAGATCTAGTTCATCTTCAAAGAGAAGATTAAGGTTTCATGCACACAAACGTATTTATTTTCCGTGTCCTTTTTTTTTTCTTTTTTTTGCGGAACCATTTTAATGGGTCCGCACAAAAACAGAAGGTACTCCTTGTGCATTCTGTTTCCGTATTTCCATTCTGCAAAAAAATAAAACATGTCCTATTATTGTCCGTATTACGGACAAGGATAGCACTGTTCTATTAGGGCCCAGCTGTTCTGCAAAATACGGAATGCACACAGACGTCATCCGTATTTTTGCGGACTGCAAAATACATACAGTCGTGTGCATGAGGCCTAATGCAGGACGCAATAAAGGACCCCACTAAGGGTTCATTCACACAAACTGTGTCTATGTTGTGGACCCCAAACAGCTGTCAACACTGTCATGCTCATGCAAATACATGTCTTACGGCTGCATGAACTCCATGCTGCAGATGCGGACCCATTGACTTCAATGGGTCCATTATACACAAAATACAGGAAAAGATAGGACATGTCCTATCTTTTGCCATGCAGAAGCATGGACCTAAAATCCCGTTGGCTTCTGATCCGCACCTCTGCTCCACAAAAAACAAGACATGTCCTATCTTTTGCTGTATTTTGTGTATAACGAACCCATTCAAGTCAATGGGTCCGCATCCGCAGTGTGGAGTACACGTGGCCAGGCACCATTGCCATACGGTTGTGTGATTGAACTCTAAGGCCTCTTTCACACTACAGTATTTTGCGTTCCGTATACGGTCCGTTTTTTGCGTTCCGTATACGGTCCGTATACGGAACCATTCATTTCAATGGTTCCGCAAAAAAACTGAATGTGTTCCGTATGCATTCCGTTTCCGTATTTCCGTTTTTCCGTTTTTCCGTTGAAAAGATAGAACATGTCCTATATTTGGCCGCAAATCACAGTCCGTGGCTCCATTCAAGTCAATGGGTCCGCAAAAAAAACGGAACACATACGGAAATGCATCCGTATGTCTTCCGTATCCGTTCCGTTTTTTGCGGAAGCATCTATTGAAAATGTTATGCCCAGCCCAATTTTTAATATGAAATTACTGTATACTGTATTTGCCATACGGAAAAACGGAACGGAACAACGGAACGGAAACGGAACCACAACGGAAGCAAAAAACGGAACAACGGATCCGCGAAAAACGGAACGCAAAACACTGAATTCAACATACTGTAGTGTGAAAGAGGCCTAAATGAGAGGTGCAGGACAAACACACAAGTATGCAGACCAGAGAAAATACAGCCCAAACAGTACACACCCAGAGGAATAACGCTGGGTTCAGACCTGAGCGTACTTGAACGTACGCTCTGTATGCGCGATTGTACGGGCGTTTGCAATCGCGCATACAGAGACAAGCGAACGCCCATTGTCGCGTGTTCCCGCTGAAGTCTATGTACGGGAACGCGCGACAAGACGCCCCAAATAAGCTTGGGGCGTCGGGCGTTTTACAGCGCGATCGTACGCGCTGTAAAACACTCAGGTGAGAACCATTCCCATAGGGAATCATTGGTTCTTGCCTGTTGAGCGTTTTACAGCGCGTAGGAACGCGCTGTAAAACGCTCAGGTCTGAACCCAGCCTGAGGGTACTTTAACACTTGTGGCAGAGAATTACGGCAGGCAGTTCCAGACGTAAACTGATGGCATTTGTCAGACGGATCCGGATGAGGATCTGTCTGACAAATGTATTGAAATACCGGATCAGTCTCTCCGGTGTCATCTGGAAAAACAGATCCGGTGTTAATTTTTTAATGCATTTTTAAAGGTCTGCGCATGCAGATCTGTTTTGCCAGAACACTTAATGCCGGATCCGGCACTAATACACTTCAATGTAAATTAATGCTGGATTCTGGCAAGTGTTCAGTATTTTTGGCCGGAGAGAAAACTGCAGCATGCTGCGGTATTTTTTGCATCCTGAGATGTGGAGCAAGACGGATCCATCATGACCCACAATGCAAGTCAATGGGGACAGAACCATTTAAGGCCGAATGCACACGGCCGTGTTCCGCGGCCGAGTGCGGGCCTCTGAAACCCGGCCGGGATTCCTGCTGACTGCTGGAGCGCACGGCGTCATGGGTTGCTATGACGCCGTGCGCTTCATGCAGCCGCTGCTGGACAGTAATACTCTATACTAGGCAGGGTTTTCACGGCCCGCTCTCGGCCGCAAACACGGCCATGTGCATTAGGCCTAACTCTGACACAATCTGACAGATAGAAAACAGATCCGTCCCCCATTGACTTTCAATGGAGTTCATGACGGATCCGTCTTGCCTATTTTCCAGATAATACAACCGGATCCGTTCATAACAGATGCGGATACTTGTATCATCAGTAACGGAAGTGTTTTTACTGAACCCTGCCGGATCCAGCAAAAATGCTAGTGTGAAGGTAGCCTAAATCAGGTGAACAGACTATGAAAGTCAGGAGACTTGAAATATGAGCCAGTCACGCCACACCTTCAGAAATATTGGAGATTCACCAAGACACTCCGGGGTAAAGGTCCATTTACATGAGACGAAGGACGTGTTCCTTCTCCACAATCTGCTGCCCGCTGGTGGAGGAGGCGGCTGTATTTACATGCGTACTCCACATTATGGAGCTATGCCATCCTTCTTCCTCATACTGACTAGTTTGCCGGCAGCAGATCATATTTACACAGCACGATCGACTACCAGTAAAAGATCAATTTTGTGCATGCACAAATGATTGGATTACCCAATGAATGAGCGTTTTGCTTGTTTATCGGGTAACTGGCGGTACATTTACACTGCCAGATAATGGCTAACAAGCGTTCCCATAAACGATTATCCTAGGATTCTCGGCCCATGTAAAGGGGCCTTAAATTTCTCTGCATTTGGATCCGGAAACTGTTCTACAAGTTTTAGCTTTTAATGGTATCCTTTTCAGTACACATCATTTATTGATTGACTTTTATTAACTCCTTCCCAGGGAGGTGGAAAAACAGCAATACTGCTGCGTTTTTACCTTGTCATTTTTGCGATGTTCACTTTGTAGCATAAATAACATGCAAAATGTTAACTTTAAAGGGCTTCTGTCACCCCACTAAAGTCATTTATTTTTTTGGGCTAGTTACATTCCTTATAGCGCGATATATGAGAATATAATGTTGTCACTTACTTTCATTCGTCCGTTTCTTAAGAAGACGAAGTTTTATAATATGCAAATCAGGTCTCTACCAGCAAGTAGGGCGTCTACTTGCTGGTAGCCGCCGCAAAAAACCGCCCCCTCGTCGTGTTGATTGACAGGGCCAGCCGCGATCTCCTCCTCCGGCCGGCCCTGTCAGTATTTCAAAAATCGCGCGCCTCTGTTCATTTGGCGCAGGCGCTCTGAGATGAGGAGGCTCGTCTCCTCAGAACTCTCTCAGTGCGCCTGCGCCGATGACGTCTTCTCTTTCGGTGATGTCATCGGCGCAGGCGCACTGAGGGAGTTCTGAGGAGACGAGCCTCCTCATCTCAGAGCGCCTGCGCCGAATGAACAGAGGCGCGCGATTTTTGAAATACTGACAGGGCCGGCCGGAGGAGGAGATCGTGGCTGGCCCTGTCAATCAACATGACGAGGGGGCGGTTTTTTGCGGCGGCTACCAGCAAGTAGACGCCCTACTTGCTGGTAGAGACCTGATTTGCATATTATAAAACTTCGTTTTCTTAAGAAACGGCCGAATGAAAGTAAGTGACAACATTATATTCTCATATATCGCGCTATAAGGAATGTAACTAGCCCCCCAAAAAATAAATGACTTTAGTGGGGTGACAGAAGCCCTTTAAGCCGAATGCACACGGCCGTGTTTCTTACTGCAGACTGCTAGCAATTCATTCATAACTTCTAGTAGAAATAATAGAGGAATGGCACAACATAGAGTCATAAGAACAGATGCCCCAGAACTGTTATTACATGGGGATGCATGAAGCTATTAAACCAGACATGTCAGGAGAGGTGACAGGTCCTCTGAAACTCTAAAAGAAAGTTCTGTTGCCCATAACAACCGATCTCAGCACATCTTTCAATTTTGAAAAATGAAAATTGACTTTTTGATTGATTCCTATGGGCTACAAAGTTTTTCTTTTAGACAGTTTCATAAATCTCTGCTGTGTCTTTTTGTGCATTGTTATTACAAGGAGAATGCAAGTAGTTATTAAAACAGGCATAGAAGAGGTGTCGGGTCATCTTTGTGACATTAAAGGGGTCATTCAGGTAAAATTCTTTGGCGGGGTTCCGAGTCCTGGTGCAATTAAAAGTGGGGATTTATGGATACCTGCACTGTCAGCAGGTCCCATGGGCCATCTGTACATGTTGCGGAATTCCTTGCGGATTACCGTGCAGAAAATCGTAGCGTATTACAGTACCAGCAAAATGTATGAGAATACACAAATCTCATGTACACTTTTTTTTCCGGTGCAGAAATTGTCCTGCAGTGCAGATTTCAAAATAAAGAGCATGTCAATTATGTTTGTGGTTGCGGATTTCACCCTTTTCAAGGGAAGTGGCAGATCTGAGGCAAAACTGCATCAAATCCGCACCAAAAAACGCGGCTTTTGGTGCAGATATGCTGCAGAAACTCACAGAAATCCACACGAAAATTTGTGTGGATTTTCTGTGTCTTCACCCACACTCGTGTGAAGTCACCCTTAGGCACCTGCATACTTTGCGCAATATGTGCAGTTTTTCCGCACGGATTCGAGGGTGGAAAAACACACAGCATATTACAGTACCAGCAAAGTTTATGAGATTGCACAAATCTCATGTACACTTGCGTATTTTTTCTGTGCAGAAATTTACCTGCTGTGCGGATTTCGAAATACAGAGCATGTCAATTATGTTTGTGGTTTTAGCTGCGGAAGGGTGAGATCTGTGGCAAAACCGCATCAAATTAGACATCACAGATTTTGGTGCCAATATGCTGTAGAAACGCACATAAATCTGCACTCGTTCACCCGCTATGAAATCCGCATGCTGCAGATTGCAAATTCACAATACTGCATCTTTTAAGCGTGTGGATGACAATTCTGATATTCTCATTCACTTTGCTGGTACTGTACAACGTAGGGGATTTCCCGCATGAAAATTCACAATGGCAAATCCGCAGCTAATCACGTGTGAACCCATCCTTATGCCAGACACAAATGAGTTAAATGTGATAAAGCCGCAACATGTGTCAGTGAGAGGCCCCTTTCTGGCCTCCCTTCCCTGACAGGACCGCACAGCATTATACTGTTTTATAATGCTGTGTAACCCTGAGAGTCCTGGAATGTATTGTATTACACTGACAGTATTATGTTAGTGTAAGGCCTCATGCACACGACCGTTGTTCTGGTCCGCATCCGAGGCGCAGGTTTTGCGGCTTGGGTGCGGACCCATTCACTTCAATGGAGCTGCAAAAGATGCGGACAGCACTCCGTGTGCTGTCCGCATTCGTTGCTCCATTCCGTGGCCCCTCCCCAAAAAAATAACATCCTATTCTTGTTTGTTTTATGGACAAGAATAGGTATTTCTACAATGGGCTGTCTGTTCTGTTCCGCAATTTGCAGAAGGCACACGGGCGGCTTTTGCGGATGCGCAATTTGCGGACTGCAAAAAACAGAACAGTTGTGTGCACGAGGCCTAATTCGGTAGATTTCAGGACTCTCAGGGTTAGGGCTCATGCACACGAACGCAATGCAATGCACTGGCACCGACTGTAGAGCCGCCATATGTGGATACAGGACCCATTCACTTGAATGGGATCCACGGTCCGCACCACAAAAAAGTATTGCATGCACTGACAGAAAACCCACGGAAGCACTCTGTAGTGCTCCTGTGGGCTTCCAATCATCCATGCCTCTGTTTGACACAGTATCTCCTGGATTGCGGACCCATTCAAGTCACACGGCCGGTGCCCGTATATTGCGGACCTGCTGTTTGCGCGCTGCAATACTGGCATGGCCAGGCTACAGCCGTGTGCATGAGCACTCACACAACATTATAAATCATTATAATGCTGTGTGATCCTATTGCATTTAACTCGCTCTTGTATGTCTGCCATAAGGGTACCTTATGTGTGGTTTATGGAAACTCAGAGTGGTACAGTACGAACAAAGTGTATGAGATATACAAATCACCTGCCGCGCGGATTTACAAATTCACAGCATGTCAATTATGCTGCGGGTGAACACACATAAGATCTGCACGAATTTCCATGTGGATTTATGTGCTTTTCTGCAGAATATCCGCAATATATTATTTTTGATGCAGATTTGCCACAGATCTCATCCTTCCATTGAACAGGGGGAAATCCTCAGCTAAAACTGCAAATATAATTGACATGCTATTTATTTTGAAATCCGCATGGCAGGTCATTTTTCACACAGACAAAATCTGCAAAGTGTACATGAGATTTGTGTGATCTCATACACTTTGCTGGTACTGTAATATTTTGTGGTTTTTCTGCACGGGAATCCGTACCGAAAAATCGCATGTATTCTGCAATGTGTGCAAGTGGCTTTAGTGTACTCACCATCACCACCTCCTCAGGTTCCATAGTCTCACTGCTCTTACCGTAAACTTACCGTAAAGAATCCTTTTCTATGTTTGTGTACAAACCTTCTTTCCTCCAGACGCAGAGGATGTCCCCTCGTCACAGTCACCGTCCTGGGAATGAATAGATGATGGGATAGATCTCTGTACTGTCCCCTGATATATTTATACATAGTTATTAGATCTCCCATTAGTCATCTTTTTTCTAAAGTGAATAACCCCAATTTTGATAATCTTTCAGGGTACTGTAGTTGCCCCTTTCCAGTTATTACTTTAGTTGCCCTCCTCTGGACCCTCTCCAGCTCTGCTATGTCTGCCTTGTTCACAGGAGCCCAGAACTGTACACAGTCCTCCATGTGTGGTCTGACTAGCGTTTTGTAAAGTGGTAGGACTATGTTCTTATCATGGGCAACATGGGATTTGGATGCACCCCATTATCTTATTGGCCTTAGCAGCAGCTGCCTGGCACTGGTTTCAACAGTTTAGTTTGCTGTCCACTAAAATTCCTTTTCCATACTAGTGTCCCTGACGAAAGATAGCGATCTGTCCGAAACGCGTTGAAGGTTTGGCACATCTAGCCACCTGTAGCTCATAGAGTGATGTCACTAGGTGCTTTAGAGGAGCGCGAGCTTTGGATTTGGGAACGGAGATGAGCCACCAGCTGGGGCACACTCCTAATTATCGATACTGACCCATTTATATTATTTAGCGATTGTATCCATAGTTATTGCTTAGTGGAGATACTATAATTAGTGGGTGCAGTGTATGTGCGGTATCACATGTTTAGTGTATTCAGAAATGGTAATCAACTGACTTAGTGTAGTCTCTTCCTAAAGTCCCTGAATCTAAAGTCACTTAAAGGGGTTGTGTCACTTCAGTATATTAACATTACGGACAAGGATAGTACTGTTCTATTAGGGGCCAGCTGTTCTTTTCCGCAAAATACTGAATGCACACGGACGTCATCCGTATTTTTTGCGGATCCGTTTTTGCAGACCGTAAAATACATACAGTCATGTGCATGAGGCCCTAATGCAATAAGCCACCATAGTGTCCTCAGTGTGTATATATATATATATTTGCACTCATGGAGACACTTGCTCGATCCCAAGCGTGATCATGTGACATCCTTACACTGGGAGCCTCAGGTCCTGCTGCATCCAGTGAAGAGCAAGTGTCCCTGCGTAGACAATTCGATGAGTATTTTTTATTTTTTTTAACCCCTGAAAGACCATTTTTTCCCTAGTGTACCCGTTTTTAATGACCATTAGGCAGATGCACTAGTTTCTAAAAATCCATAAAAAACATCCCATTGATTTCAATGAGGTCCGTCTGAGCATGAAATGGCTAAAAATAGGACATGTCGATATTCACTGGCTGTTTATAAAAACTGCCCCATAGACTTCAATTAGTTGTAAAAATGTGTGTGACGATTGCTACTTAGACAAAGCCAAAACAACAACCCAAAAAATGTGGCCAAAGGCACCCTACTAAAGATGCCACAAAATCTGACGTAGAGAAACTGTGATATGACCACATGTGAATAAACACATAAATGCTATGTGTGAATGCTTTCGATTAGGCCTCCTGTACACCACTCTATCCGTTTTTGCGTTCTGCAAATCGGGGATCCGCAAGACACGGATAACGGCCGAGAGCCTGCCATTAGAAATGTCCTACCCTTTTCTGAAAAACGGACAAGAATAGGGCGTTCTAGTTTTTTGCGGAATGGACTTACAGATGCAGACAGCACACGGGTGTACCGTCCGCATCTTTTGCAGGCCCATTGAGATGAATGGGTCCACATCCAATCCACAAAGGTTGCAGATCAGATGCAGACCAAAACTATAGCCGTGTGCATGAGCCCTTAGAAAACAGAATTAGTTTGCATAGCTGCAGAAGCAATATGGATGAAGTGGTCCAAATTCTGGAATAGTTTTCTCCTTGGGTTCCTGAATCAAAGGGAACCTATCAGATAGGCTGCCTTCTCTGATGGCAGAACAGTGTAGTGACAGTCACACTGAGGTTAGATGTATTTTTATGGGCAGTGTGGTTCCCAAGAACTTACACATTACACTCTACAGCAAAGAGTCCATGTATCCTTGAATCTTGATATGCACATCTCATGAATACACTGGACCCCTCAAGCAACATATAACATGTACATTCTTAAGAACCACACATACACAACAGACTGCTGAAATCAGAGAGGGCAACATAACTGACAGGTTCCCTTTAAGGCTACTTTCACACTAGCGTTCGATCGGATCCGTTCAGTACGGATCCGTCTGCATTAATAACTTAGAAAAAATTCTAAGTGTGAAAGTAGCCTGAGCGGATCCGTTCAGACTTTCAATGTAAAGTCAATGGGGGACGGATCCGCTTGAAGATTGAGCCATATGGTGACATCTTCAAGCGGATCCGTTCCCATTGACTTACATTGTAAGTCTGAACGGATCCGCTCGCCTCCGCACGGCCAGGCGGACAGCTGAACGCTGCAAGCAGCGTTCAGCTGTCCGCCTGTCCGTGCGGAGGCTGAACGCCGCCAGACTGATGCAGTCTGAGCGGATCCGCTCCATTCAGACTGCATCAGGGCTGGACGGAGGCGTTCGGGTCCGCTCGTGAGCTCCTTCAAACGGAGCTCACGAACGGACCTATGAACGCTAGTGTGAAAGTAGCCTAACTGAGGCTGGATCCTGCTATGGTGCCATGATAAACAGGGACCAGATATAAGCATTTTTGCAAATGAAGCACGTATATGCAAAGTATTGTACTTTTTCAGCTAAGTGGTTTCATCTATGATTGATAATTGCCACCCCCTAACCCACATGGACTATTGCCAATCCCAGATGTTTAAATGGGTATTCCAACCTTATAAATGTATGGCATATCCACATAATATGCCATAAATGTCCAGCGCAGGGTCCCTGTCCTGCCTGGTAGGCCACTACATGCCGATAGAGAAGTGGACACGCCATTTACTTATGTGGGAGTGGTAGAAACAATTGAGCTGTGCACATGAGCAGCCCTCTAAATTAGCTTATGATGGGTGGGGTGCATGAAGTTTGAATGTGTTATGCACTGGTGTGGAACCATTGGTTCAACCAACAGATTTTACTGGGGGCTACTCCTAAGGGCATTATCCTGGCAGACCTCTGGTATTCACCCTTTAAACCCTGTATAAGGATATGGACTTGCTGCAGGGGAACCACCAGACTGCTACCTCCTGGAATAGCAATAACGCAGCTAGCAAAAAACATAAAACACTTCTGTGTCCTGAGTTTCATATTTCCCATAAAACTTCTGATAACATCTAGAGCAACAAATGTACCAAAAACCACATAAGTGCAGAAAAACACAATCAAGAAATGTGTGAAAACACCCTAAAAAATCTGATATGAAAAAATAAAGTTTCTGTGGCATTCTTTTTCTTTGTGGTTAAAAAAGACAGACACATTTGTGTGTGTTAGTGTTTCAGTATTTGTTTAGCCCATAGAATGCTTGGATACTTCCACACATGGACCCCTCAGACCTAGCCCTCAAATATGGTGTGAAGCCCCCCTTGCAGGGCAGAAAGTGTTATGCTGTACAGACTGAAATGGTATCAGCCATGAAGAAAGCTTTGCAGTCTCAACCTTCATTAGATGTGATGGAATAACTCTAAGCATCCAGCCTGCTGCATGTCATTGTCTGGGGAGTAACTACTACAACTCCCTGTATTATATTGTATGACGGAGTTTACATATGAAATTCTGGGAGTGCTGCCCAGTTTCTGGCAGTGTGTGTTATCCAGGATATTTGTGTTTGAATCTTGGCGCGTTTCAGAAAAGACAGCTGCATGATGAGCGGGTGTGGCTTGGCAGTTAGTACCGGGGGTGGGTGCGACACTGGCTGACCCGTTCTAGCCTGACAGCCTGCACACATTAGTTACTGTATCTTATGCACTAAAGGATCATTCAGTGCATGTGCTGAGGCATGCAGATCTGGCACTGTGCGGGATCTCTGCCACTTTCACAGACAAGTGACTATGGACGTGAATAAGAGTGTTGAATACAGCAGATGCCAGCCATAATGCCTATTTGTGTTAGGGTACTTTCACACTAGCGTTTAAGTTTTCTGGTATTGAGTTCCATCATAGGGGCTCAATACCGGAAAAAAACGCTTCAGTTTTGTCCCCATTCATTATCAATGTGGATAAAACTGAACGGAATGCTCCAAAATGCTTTCCATTCCATTTAGTTGCGTTCCCATACCGGAAAGCAAACCGTAACATGTTGTATTTTGCTTTCCGTCCTGGGAAACTGATGCAACTCAATGGGGACGGATCCGTTTTCTCTAACACAATCTGCTACAATAGAAAACGGATCCGTCCCCCATTGACTTCTAATGGAGTTAATAACGGATCCGTCTTGGCAATGTTACAGATAATACATCCGGATCCGTTCATAACAGATGCAGATGGTAGTATTATCAGTAACGGAAGCGTTTTTGCTGGACCCTGCCGGGTTTCTGCTGGACCCTCTGTCACTCCACATGCAGTCTGGTTTATCATGAGGGAATTTTATAAAGTCATCAAGTCTGCGCTGTCATAATTTCAGCCAAATTTATCAAATGCCACACAATCATTAATACATTTGATGTATGTTGAATCAGGCTACTTTCACACGTCCGTGTTTCGCGGATCCGCAAAACACGGACACCTGCAATGAGTGTTCCGCATTTTGCGGACCGCACATCGCCAGCACTATAATAGAAAATGCCCAATTGCGGACAAGAATAGGACATGTTCTATTTTTTTCGGGAACGGAAGTGTGGGTCCGCAATTATGGATCCGGGCCGCACATAGTGCGGCCAACATAGAAATGAATGGGTCCGCAATTCCGTTTCGCAAAATGCAGAACAGAATTGCGGATGTATGAATGGAGCCTAAAGCTTGCGTTGTTTTCTGGTATTAAGATCCTGCAGTTCCGTTTTGTCCCTATGCATTCTGAATGGAAAGAGATCCGTTCAGGACGCATCAGGATGTCTTCTGTTCCAGCAGTATTCCGTTATGTGACTGGACACAAAACCGCTGCAAACTGTATCTCGCTCAGCCCCATAGAAGTTAAAGGGGCTGAGCGCCATAATATTCACAGCCGCTATACAATGTACAGAGCTGTGCTTGGTAAACTGCAAGAAGGCAAAGGCGCTCACAGGAGCCTTCTCAAACAGCTGATCTGGGGTGTCGGGCCCCCACCAATCAGACACCGACGACCTATCCTGAGGATAGGTCATCCTAGGTAAAATCCCAGAAAACACCTTTAACGCCTTAAGGACACAGCCTTACTTCACCTAAGGGCCAGGCCATTTTGTGCTAATCTGACCAGTGTCACTTTAAGTGGTGCTAACTTTAAAACGCTTTGAATTATCCAGGCCATTCTGAGATTGTTTTTTCGTCACATATTGTACTTCATGACTCTGGTAAAATGAAGTAAAAAAAAAATCATTTTTATTTATAAAAAAATACCAAATTTAGCAAAAATTTGTAAAAAATTGCAAATTTCCAAGTTTCAATTTCTCTACTTCTATAATACACAGTAATACCTCCAAAAATAGTTATAACTTTACATTCCCCATATTTCTACTTCATGTTTGGATAATTTTGGGAATGAAATTTTATTTTTTGGGGATGTTACAAGACTTAGGCTAGTTTCACACTAGCGTTCGGCTGTCCGCTCGTGAGCTCCGTTTGAAGGGGCTCACGAGCGGACCCGAACGCTTCCGTCCAGCCCTGATGCAGTCTGAATGGATGCGGATCCGCTCAGACTGCATCAGTCTGGCGGCGTTCAGCCTCCGCTCCGCTCAGCAGGCGGACACCTGAACGCTGCTTGCAGCGTTCGGGTGTACGCCTGGCCGTGCGGAGGCGTGCGGATCCGTCCAGACTTACAATGTAAGTCAATGGGGACGGATCCGTTTGAAGATGACACAATATGGCTCAATCTTCAAGCGGATCCGTCCCCCATTGACTTTCAATGTAAAAGTCTGGACGGATCCGCTCAGGCTAATTTCACACTTAGCTTTTTTTTGCCAATATAATGCAGACGGATCCGTTCTGAACGGAGCCTCCGTCTGCATTATTATGATCGGATCCGTTCAGAACGGATCCGATCGAACGCTAGTGTGAAAGTAGCCTTAGAAGTTTGGAAACAAATCTTGAAATTTTTCTGAAATTTTCAAAAACCCAATTTTTAGGGACCAGTTCAGGTCTGAAGTCACTTTGCAAGGCTTACATAATAGAAACCACCCAAAAATGACCCCATTCTAGAAACTACACCCTCAAGGTATTCAAAACTGATTTTACAAACTTTGTTAACCATTTAGGTGTTCCACAAGAATTAATGGAAAATAGAGATACAATTTCAAAATTTCACTTTTTTGGCAGATTTTCCATTTTAATTTTTTTTTTTTACTTTTACAAAGCAAGGCTTAACAGCCAAAGAAAACTCAATATTTATGGCCCTGATTCTGTAGTTTACAGAAACACCCCATATGTGGTTGTAAACTACTGTATGGCCCACGGCAGGGCACAGAAGGAAAGGAATGTCATACGGTTTTTGGAAGGCAGATTTTGCTGGACTGTATTTTTTGACACCATGTCCCATTTGAAGCCCCCCGATGCACCCCTAGAGTAGAAAATCCATAAATGTACCCCATCTAAGAAACTACACCCCTCAAGGTATTCAAAACTGATTTTACAAACGTTGTTAACCCTTTAGGTGTTCCACAAGAGTTATTGGCAAATGGAGATTACATTTCAGAATTTAAATTTTTGGGCAAATTTTCTATTTTAATCAATTTTCTTCAGTAACAAAGCAAGGGTTAACAGCCAAACAAAACTCAATATTTATGGCCCAGAGTCTGTAGTTTACAGAAACACCTCATATGTGGTCGTAAACTGCTGTACGGGCACACGGCAGGGAGCAGAAGGAAAGGAATGCCATACGGTTTTAGGAAGGCAGATTTTGCTGGACTGTTTTTTTTTTTACACCATGTCCCATTTGAAGCCCCCCCTAATGCACCCCTAGAGTATAGAAACTCCCAAAAAGTGGCCCCATTTTAGAAACTACGGGATAGGGTGGAAGTTTTTTGGGTACTAGTTTAGGGTACATATGATTTTTGGTTGCTCTATTTTACACTTTTTGTGAGGCAAGATAACAAGAAATAGCTGTTTTGGCACCGTTTTTGTTATTTACAACATTCATCTGACAGGTTAGATCATGTGGTATTTTTATAGACCAGGTTGTCACGGACGCGGCGATACCTAATATGTATACTTTTTTTTTTATTTATGTAAGTTTTACACATTGATTTCATTTTTGAAGCAGGAAATATATCATGTCTTAGTGTTTCCATAGTCTGAGAGCCATAATTTTTTCAGTTTTTGGGCGATTACCTTGGGTAAGGTATGATTTTTGAGGGGTGAGATGACGGTTTTATTGGCACTATTTTGGGGTGCGTGTGACTTTTTGATCGCTTGCTATTACACTTTTTGTGATGTAAGGTGACAAAAAAATTGTTTATTTAGCACAGTTTTTATTTTACATTTTTAACGGTGTTCATCTGAGGGGTTAGGTCATGTGATATTTTATAGAACCGGTTGATACGGACGCGGTGATACCTAATATGTATACTATTTTTTTTTTATGTAAGTTTTACACAATAATATCATTTTTGAAACAAATAAAAATTATGTTATAGTGTCTCCATAGTCTGAGAGCCATAGTTTTTTCAGTTTTTAGGCGATTATCTTAGGTAGGGTCAAATTTTTTGTGGGATGAGATGACGGTTTGATTGGCACTATTTTGCATATGACTTTTTGATCGCCTACTATTACACTTTTTGTGATGTAAGGTGACAAAAAATTGTTTATTTAGCACAGTTTTTATTTTTTACGGTGTTCTTCTGTGGGGTTAGGTCATGTGATATGTTTATAGAGCCGGTCGATACGAACGCGACGATACCTAATATGTATACTTTTTTTCCCCCTATTTTTTACCCTTTTTTTATTTTATTTGGGGAAAATGCATTTTTTCTTTATTTCTTGAAACTTTTAATTTTTTGGGGGGAAAACTTTATTTTTGAAACTTTTTTTCACTAAATTTTTTGTCCTACTTTGGGACTTGAACTTTTGGGGGTCTAATCCTTTACAATGCATTCCAATACTTCTGTATTGGAATGCATTGGCTGTATGAGTAATACTGTGTATTACTCATGCAGCTTCCGGGGCCTGTGAAATCCAGGGGGCTGGATCTCACAGGCTCTTCACCGGAAGGCAGCGCAGATGCCTCAGGAAGACATTGCGCTGCCTTCCATGCCATCGGGCCCCCCCCACAGCCCCATGGGGACCCGATGGCACTGCCCGCCGCTGCAATAGGTAAAAGCCGCAAACCGCAGGTCTGAATTGACCTGCGGTTTGCGGCGATCGCCGACATGGGGAGTCACGGGACTCCCCCGGGCATTTAGCCGAGGTGCCTGCTCAATGATTTGAGCTGGCACCGGCTTCCGATCACCGCCCACTGCGCGGCGGTGATCGGAAATGCACAGGGCGTACAGGTACGCCCTGTGTCTTTAGGTACTAGGACATAAGTTTGTACCTGTACGCCCTGTGTCCTGAAGAGGTTAAAGTAGCACCGATCAGATGGCTAGGTCATGGCATAATAACTGCACAGTCTGGTGAGTCTCTACATCATTAACACTTTTCATTTTATGCACAGTGCTGAACTCCCCTACAATATCACCCGAGCTCTGGCTATGAGAAAAGCACTTAACAGTTCAGCGGGGTGAAGGGGTGGCTGCTTTAGATTGATAGCAACTAGAAATATAGACCTGGTCTTGTTTGAAAGCTGACATTCCAAGAACCATAACATTACATCAGGAGATATACAGACGTGGACAAAATTGTTGGTACCCTTTGGTCAATGAAAGAAAAAGTCACAATGGTCACAGAAATAACTTTAATCTGACAAAAGTAATAATAAATTAAAATTCTATAAATGTTAACCAATGAAAGTCAGACATTGTTTTTCAACCATGCTTCAACAGAATTATGTAAAAAAATAAACTCATGAAACAGGCATGGACAAAAATGATGGTACCCCTAACTTAATATTTTGTTGCGCAACCTTTTGAGGCAATCACTGCAATCAAACGCTTCCTGTAACTGTCAATGAGACATCTGCACCTCTCAGCAGGTATTTTGGCCCACTCCTCATGAGCAAACTGCTCCAGTTGTGTCCGGTTTGAAGGGTGCCTTTTCCAGACTGCATGTTTCAGCTCCTTCCAAAGATGCTCAATAGGATTGAGGTCAGGGCTCATAGAAGGCCACTTTAGAATAGTCCAATTTTTTCCTCTTAGCCATTCTTGGGTGTTTTTAGCGGTGTGTTTTGGGTCATTGTCCTGTTGCAAGACCCATGACCTGCGACTGAGACCAAGCTTTCTGACACTGGCTAGTACATTTCTCTCTAGAATTCCTTGATAGTCTTGAGATTTCATTGTACCCTGCACAGATTCAAGACACCCTGTGCCAGACGCAGCAAAGCAGCCCCAGAACATAACAGAGCCTCCTCCATGTTTCACAGTAGGGACAGTGTTCTTTTCTTGATATGCTTCATTTTTTCGTCTGTGAACATACAGCTGATGTGCCTTGGCAAAAACTTCGATTTTTGTCTCATCTGTCCACAGGACATTCTCCCAGAAGCTTTGTGGCTTGTCAACATGTAGTTTGGCATATTCCAGTCTTGCTTTTTTATGATTCGTTTTCAACAATGGTGTCCTCCTTGGTCGTCTCCCATGTAGTCCACTTTGGCTCAAACAACGACGGATGGTGCGATCTGACACTGATGTTCCTTGAGCATGAAGTTCACCTTGAATCTCTTTAGAAGTCTTTCTAGGCTCTTTTGTTACCATTCGGATTATCCGTCTCTTAGATTTGTCATCAATTTTCCTCCTGCGGCCACGTCCAGGGAGGTTGGCTACAGTCCCATGGATCTTAAACTTATGAATAATATGTGCAACTGTACTCACAGGAACATCTAGTTGCTTGGAGATGGTCTTATAGCCTTTACCTTTAACATGCTTGTCTATAATTTTCTTTCTGATCTCTTGAGACAGCTCTTTCCTTTGCTTCCTCTGGTCCATGTCGAGTGTGGTACACACCATATCACCAAACAACACAGTGATTACCTGGAGCCATATATATAGGCCCAATGGCTGATTACAAGGTTGTAGACACCTGTGATGCTAATTAGTGGACACACCTTGAATTAACATGTCCCTTTGGTCACATTATGTTCTGTGTTTTCTAGGGGTACCATCATTTTTGTCCATGCCTGTTTCATGAGTTTATTTTTTTACATAATTCTGTTGAAGCATGGTTGAAAAACAATGTCTGACTTTCATTGGTTAACATTTATAGAATTTTAATTTATTATTACTTTTGTCAGATTAAAGTTATTTCTGTGACCATTGTGACTTTTTCTTTCATTGACCAAAGGGTACCAACAATTTTGTCCACGTCTGTAGCTGTTAGAAAAAAGTGCTATTTATCATCAATCTTCTGACAGATGAAGCTCTTGCATGGGCCTCCCCTTATGTGGAAAAGATCTGTGAACTCCTTAATGATTTAGATACCTTTATTACTGCTATGGATCACGTTTTTGATGACCCTAATCGTTGTGCCACAGCTGAGACCAAATTGCATAATCTTCGACAAGGACGTCGCTCAGTTGCTGAATACACCGCGGAATTTTGTCGTCGGATAATTGATACCACATGGAATCTAGCAGCCCAAAGGAGTCAATTTTGACAAGGGTTATCAGAGCTAGTGAAGGATGAGCTTTCCAGAGTTGAGGCTCCTGATAATTTGGAGGATTTTATACAACTGTGCATTTGAATTATCAGAGACTTACTGAACGTAGAAAAGAGAGACTGCGGATATTTGGAAACAAACCTACCTACCTACCACAGCAAAAAACTGAATCCTTACCAGAACCTATTAAGATTGAAACCTCTTAGTGCGGTAGAGAAAGAGAGGCGCCGTACAGAAAATCTGTGCCTCTATTGTAGGGGCTCAGGACATTATGCCATTAACTGTCCCAACAAGTTTCAAAGGTCTATAGCCTGCACTAGTGCTAAAGCAGATAGCAATCTTGAATTTTCTGAACTGCCGGATTCAGTTATGCAGACCATCTCATCTGTAACACAAAACAAAAACAAAATGTATTCATCATCTAATTTTGTCATTCCGATACAGGTCATAGTTGGGAACCATAAAATGCAATGCTCTGCCATGTTAGATTCTAGGGCAGGGGGTTTTCATGGACGTACAATTTGGGCTTGTTAATAACATTGCGCGTAGAACAAAATCCATGCCAATTGATATGGAAACTGTTGATGGATCACCTTTATCATCTGGACCTGTAACTCACCAGACAATAGAACTTGGAATCTGTATTGAACCTGATCATCATAAAACTATTTGTTTTCATCTGATTTTTTCTCCTAAGTTTTTGGTTATTTTAGGAATTTCATGGTTTGCTATCCATAATCCTTCTATCAACTGGGAATCAAGGACTGTTAAATTTCCTTCTGAATACTATAAGAACAATTGTCATATAAGTTTATCCATCCAAGGGCGAGGCCTAGCTCGCATGGCGTGAGGAAGCAACTGTGAAGAGCTCTGTCGGCATCCTTGCTTATATCCTGCCATCACCTAGTAACTTTCTGGCTTTTTGTGCCTCCATCCTGAGCCCCAGTGTGCCTTGACCCCGGGAAGTAGGAGAGCGCAGTGGAAATCAGTGCTGCCTTGGGGACCGGTGCTCTGCCACAGAGAGTTGCGCCTGAACGGGAAGCCACACTGCTGGGGAAAAAGCAAGTAAACTGTATATATAGCTACCTGCCCGGGTTATCTGTCGAGTGGCACCCCCAGGAGCCCTGCCAGAGACTTGTACAGTTGATTGCAGAGCAGAGAGGATGGAGGTGAAGGCAGTGAGGGAGACACGTGGTGGGTGCCGTATTGGATGCAGGGAGCTGTGAGCTGGCCCGCTGCTCTGTGTCGACAGCAGAGGAAAGAGGCTGTGGGGAAGTGAGGTGAGGAGGGTCCCAAGAAACCATGTCCCCAATTAGGGACATTGGGATACAGACACTGTACTTTGGAGGGGGCCTATTCTCCTAGCCACTGTGAGCAGAGCACCCAGGCCTACTTACATCTTTGTGACCAACCTTACTCCTGAATGGAACCCCAGACCTAAGGGACTCTTCCTTCTAAACCCACTGCTATGTCTCCTTATCAGTCTAGCTCCTCTTTTATTGCCTACTACAGACAGACTGTACATTTTCTGTTGATAACACTTTGGGGATTATCCTATAAAGATTGCTTGTGGTGCTACAAGTGCTGTCTCTACTTATACTCAATTGGGACGGCAGCTGTGAGCTTTTATATGGGCTGCAAAACCAAGACACTTGCTCCCCTTGCTGCAAAGATTTATATTGATGCCATGAGTCAAACTGAGCAGGGAGACGGAGAGCCTCATCCCTTGGAAACCTCAGCAGAGGACTCCCAAATTATGAAGGCAATTGCCACGTGCCAAGCAGCCCTCACAGCAAAAATTGATCATCTTCAATCTGATCTTAGCTGTAACCGGGCAAGTGAGACTGACACTAGACAACTGCAGCAGCAAGTCAAGATGTTACAAGCCAGAGCTGAAGATGCTGAGAACCGTAACAGAAGGAACAATATTCATATTTTGGGTCTGCCAGGGCGAGCTGAGGGGTCTACTCCAGAGATTTTTGCGGAGCAACTTATCAGGGAGGTATTATAGCCTATTGTCCTATCCAATTGCTTTGTTATTGAGAGGGCGCAAAGAGTCCCTTCCAAGCCTCTGCCTGTGGGAGCCCCTGGTAGACCGTTTATTATGAAGGTCTTGAATTATAAAGATGCCTTCCTGCTGGCTGCCCGACAGAAAGGTGATATCACTCATGAGAATATTCGGTTATCTTTTTACCCGAATTTCACATCGGAGGTCCAAAAGAGAAGAAGGCAGTTCAATTATGTCCTCGGCTCCGGGAATGGAATATAACGTATGCAATGATATACCCCTCCCGGCTCCGCGTGAAAGATGGTGAGACCGTTCACTTCTTTGAAACCCTGGAGGCAGCAGCAGACTGTCTCGATAGGCATCCGGACGTGAGACCTCGCCGCTGATATGTAATGGATATCTGAAAAGATATGAGGAGATTTTTTAACTCTTTATTTTCCTTAAGTGAATTTTTTTTTTCAGTTCCAGTCAGCCAACTGGGACGAATTACACATATAGGTTGCTGGGTGACAGTACTTTGAGATAGGAGCACTGTTAAGAAGTTGAATTTTCCCATTTTCTCTTTTATTGTCTTTTCACTACTGTGTCTGGACGGTGTGTATGATTTGAATATGCGCCTAGTTTGCTAGGGTTAGCAATATGCCCAATTGGTTTTAGTTACGAGTTTTTTTGCAAAAAAATGACATTTTTCACTTTCAGCTGTAAAATTTTGCAAAAAAAACAACATCCATATATAAATTTTTTGCCAAATTTATTGTTCTACATGTCTTTGATTAAAAAAAAAGTTTTGGCAAAAAAAAAATGGTTTGGGTAAAAGTTATAGCGTTTACACACTATGGTACAAAAATTTGAATTTCCGCTTTTTGAAGCAGCTCTGACTTTCTGAGCACCTGTCATGTTTCCTGAGGTTCTACAATGCCCAAACAGTAGAAAAACCCCACAAATGACCCCATTTCGGAAAGTAGACACCCTAAGGTATTCGCTGATGGGCATAGTGAGTTCATAGAACTTTTTATTTTTTGTCACAAGTTAGCGGAAAATGATGATTTATTTTTATTTTTTTTTCCTTACAAAGTCTGATATTCCACAAACTTGCGACAAAAAATAAAAAATTCTAGGAACTCGGCATGCCCCTCACGGAATACCTTGGGGTGTCTTCTTTCAAAAATGGGGTCACTTGTGGCGTAGTTATACTGCCCTGGCAATTTAGGGGCCCAAATGTGTGAGAAGTAGTTTGCAATCAAAATCTGTAAAAAATGACCGGTGAAATCCAAAAGGTGCACTTTGGAATGTGGGTCCCTTTGCCCACCTAGGCTGCAAAAAAGTGTCACACATCTGGTATCGCCGTACTCAGGAGAAGTTGGGCAATGTGTTTTGGGGTGTCATTTTACATATACCCATGCTGGGTGAGAGAAATATCTCGGCAAATGACAACTTTTCCCATTTTTTTATACAAAGTTGTCTTTTGACCAAGATATTTATCTCACCCAGCATGGGTATATGTAAAATGACACCCCAAAACACATTCCCCAACTTCTCCTGAGTACGGTGATACCAGATGTGTGACACTTTTTTGCAGCCTAGATGCGCAAAGCGGCCCAAATTCCTTTTAGGAGGGCATTTTTAGACATTTGGATCCCAGACTTCTTCTCACGCTTTAGGGCCCCTAAAAAGCCAGGGCAGTATAACTACCCCACATGTGGCCCCACTTTGGAAAGAAGACACCCCAAGGTATTCAATGAGGGGCATGGCGAGTTCATAGAAATTTTTTTTTTGTTGCATAAGTTAGCGGAAATAGATTTTTTTTTAAGTTTTTTCTCACAAAGTCCTAACTTGGGACAAAAATTTCAATCTTTCACGGACTCAATATGCCCCTCACGGAATACCTTGGGGTGTCTTCTTTCCGAAATGTGGTCACATGTGGGGTATTTATACTGCCCTGGCTTTTTAGGGGCCCTAAAGCGTGAGAAGAAGTCTGGAATATAAATGTCTAAAAAATGTTACGCATTTGGATTCCGTGAGGGGTATGGTGAGTTCATGTGAGATTTTATTTTTTGGACACAAGTTAGTGGAATATGAGACTTTGTAAGAAAAAACAAACAAAAAAAAATATTTCCGCTAACTTGGGCCAAAAAAATGTCTGAATGGAGCCTTACAGGGGGTGATCAATGACAGGGGGGGTGATCAGGGAGTGTATATGGGGTGATCACCTCATATACACTCCCTGATCACCCCCTGTCATTGATCACCCCTCTGTCATTGATTACCCCTCTGAAAGGCTCCATTCAGACGTCCATATGATTTTTACGGATCCACGGATCTGATCCGCAAAACACATACGGACGTCTGAATGGCGCCTTACAGGTGGGTGATCAATGACAAGGGGGTGATCACCCATATAGACTTCCTGATCACCCCCCTGTCATTGATCACCCCCCTGTAAGGCTCCATTCAAACGTCCGTATGATTTTTACGGATCCACGGATACATGGATCGGATCCGCAAAACGCATACGAACATCTGAATGGAGCCTTACAGGGGGGTGATCAATGACAGGGGGGTGATCAATGTCAGGGGGTGATCAGGGAGTGTATATGAGGTGATCACCCCCTTGGCATTGATCACCCCCCTGTAAGGCTCCATTCAGACGTCCGTATGTGTTTTGCGGATCAGATCCATGTATCCGTGGATCCGTAAAAATCATACGGATGTCTGAATAGAGCCTTACAGGGGGGTGATCAATGACAGGGGGGTGATCAATGACAGGGGGGTGATCGGGAAGTCTATATGGGTGATCACCCCCTTGTCATTGATCACCCCCCTGTAAGGCTCCATTCAGACGTCCGTATGCGTTTTGCGGATCCGATCCATGTATCAGTGGATCCGTAAAAATAATACGGACGTCTGAACAGAGCCTTACAGGGGGGTGATCAATGACAGGGGGGTGATCAATGACAGGGAAGTGATCAGGAAGTCTATATGCGTGATCACCCCCTTGTCATTGATCACCCCCCTGTAAGGCTCCATTCAGACGTCCGTATGTGTTTTGCTAGTCCGATCCATGTATCCGTAAAAATCATACGGACGTCTGAATGGAGCCTGACAGGGGGGTGATCAATGACAGGGAAGTGATCAGGGAGTCTATATGGGTGATCACCCCCTTGTCATTGATCACCCCCCTGTAAGGCTCCATTCAGACGTCCGTATGTGTTTTGCGGATCCGATCCATGTATCCGTGGATCCGTAAAAATCATACGGACGTCTGAATGGAGCCTTACAGGGGGGTGATCAATGACAGGGGGGTGATCAATGACAGGGGGGTGATCGGGAAGTCTATATGGGTGATCACCCCCTTGTCACTTGATCACCCCCCTGTAAGGCTCCATTCAGACGTCCATATGCGTTTTGCGGATCCGATCCATGTATCAGTGGATCCGTAAAAATCATACGGACGTCTGAACGGAGCCTGACAGGGGGGTGATCAATGACAGGGGGGTGATCAGGGAGTCTGTATGGGGTGATCAGTGGTTCATAAAGGGTTAATAAGTGACGGGGGGGGGTGTAGTGTAGTGTAGTGTTTTGTGTTACTTTACTGAGCGACCTGTGTCCTCTGGTGGTCGATCCAAACAAAAGGGACCACCAGAGGACCAGGTAGCAGGTATATTAGACGCTGTTATCAAAACAGCGTCTAATATACCTGTTAGGGGGTTAAAAAAAACATCTACAGCCTGCCAGCGAGCGATCGCCGCTGGCAGGCTGGAGATCCACTCTCTTACCTTCCGTTCCTGTGAGCGCGCGCGCGTTCACAGGAAATCTCGGCTCTCGCGGGAGGACGCGTATATGCGTCCACCCAGAAGAGCAGGACCGCCGGCAGGACGCAATCCTGCGTACGGTGGTCCGGAGCTGGTTAAAACCAGTGATTATCTGCCTAGGGGCATTTTGGATCATGCCCCCCTCCTCTTGATTTTATCGGAGCCATTTACTCCCCACTCCACCCCAGTAGATGGTGGTGTTTGAATCCATTATAGCTAGATGTTCTCCCAGTGGTGAGCAGTTGTTATGAGGCTATGGAACACAATTGGACAGAGAACGAAGGGTCCTCAAACCCTCTGTTAGAATGGGATGCCTTTAAGTCCGTGATGACGGGAGCATTAATCTATTTCACACATGAAGGAACTGCGCATAACACGGACTAAGCTAGCGGTCTCCAACAAGGAGCAGGAATTTTTAAATGATCCGAGTAGTGAGAAGCAGGGGGATTGGCTGGAAGCTGTCACGAGGGTATCGAGAACCACGCCTGACTCCGTTATACCCGGGGTCAGGAAGTCGCAGCGGTTGGCTGCACGCTCTATTTAAGATAGGGCTGTTTTCCTTATAGTAGCTTTCTGGGTTTGCTTTGCAAACCCTTTTGGCTCACTCAGGGATCCGTAGCTCCTTCTCCTCAGCTGTTCCTTGTCCAGCACTCCCAAACCTCCTTATATTCCTCTCTCACACTTCTCTGGTTGCCAGAGATAGAGCTTCCTGCCTGGACATCTATCCTGACCCACTGGAGCTGTGTTGCTGCGTTCTCTGACAGTTGATTCAGAACGCTACCCTCCGGATCCCTGTTGGACCTTTGTGGACAGTTGTTGTCGTCCACCTGGGTGTTTGTGTTTGTCTGTGTTTGTCTGTCCTCTCCCTGGTGTTTCCCTCTTAGTGCAGTGGTGAGGACTAGCGATCCCACCGGCCCGTTCACTATCTAGGGCTCATTTCAGGGAAAGCCAGGGTTTAGGCACATGATCGCCGCACGGGTGAGGAACCCGTCTAGGGACGTCAGGGCAGTCAGGTGCCAGCCGCAAGGTGAGTTAGGGGTCACCACCTTTCCCTCTCCCTTAGGCAGGGCTTTCCCTGTTTTCCTCCCTGTGCGTGACACCGGTCATTACATTATCTCTGGCCCTTATTTTGTGTAGGTAAAAAAAATATATATATATATATTTATATTATTATTTTTTTTTTTACCTACTTAGAATCCAGTATGGATCAAATTGCTGCTCTGTCCAAACAATTTCATGGCCTGTCTATGGAGGTGGTAGGATTGAAGGCGTCGGTCCTCCAGCAACAGCAGCAATTACAACTGACCGCAAGCCCAGCTGTTGCTACTGGTAACCAGGTTGTTGCGGAACCCAAGGTCCCTCTCCCTGACAGATTTTCTGGGGGAAGGGACAAGTTTTTGGCATTCCGTGAGGCCTGTAAGTTATATTTTAAACTGCGCCCTCACTCCTCTGGTAATGAAGATCAGCGGGTGGGGGTTGTTATTTCCCTGCTGCAGGAGGATCCGCAGTCCTGGGCGTTCTCTTTACCTACTGATTCCCAGGCTCTTCGGTCAGTGGATGAGTTTTTCGGGGCCTTGGGTCTCATATATGACGACCCTGACCGAGTAGCACTGGCTGAATCAAGATTACGGAGACTCTTACAAGGAGAACGGCCGGTAGAGAAGTATTGCTCTGAATTCCGTAGGTGGGCTACGGATACCCAATGGAACGACCCGGCTCTCAGGAGTCAGTTCTGCTCTGGGTTATCCGAAAGGGTTAAGGATGCGCTTGCATTATATGAGACCCCCTTTTCCCTTGATGCGGTTATGTCCCTTTCTATCCGTATAGAGAGACGCCTTAGGGACAGGTTGAAAGAACCGGAGAAATTGGTAACTGCTCTCAAGCAGCAGTTAGTCTGTACGGACTTAGACGAGCCTATGCAGCTAGGAGGAACTACTCGTCAGGTCCGTCCTCCTGAGGCTCGCCGTAGGCGTGGGGTTTGTTTTTTTTGTGGGGAGAGGGGTCATTTCATTAATGTCTGTCCTTCTTTCCTCAGAAACAAAAGACCGTCGGAAAAACTACTAACCCCAGGCTGTGTGGAGGATGTCAGCCGGGGGGTATACGTCTCCTCCATACGTACATCGCAATTTGTGTTGCCAGCGGTTATTGTTTTTGGTGATAAGACGGAGACTATTTCTTTCTTTTTAGACAGTGGAGCAGGGGTAAATTTGATAGATGCCCATTTTGCCCGCACTTTGGGTTTGTCTCTCTGTACGTTACAGAGACCCATTCCCATATTTGCTATTGATTCTGCTCCCCTGTCTCAGAGAAACCTCACCCACATTGTTCATAATATACACCTTCGGGTAGGGGACCACCATAACGAGATGCTTTCAGGTTATGTTCTGGAGGGGCTTCCCACTCCGGTGGTGCTGGGTCTTCCCTGGTTGGTAGCGCACAAACCAGTAGTGGATTGGCGGGCCAGGGAGATATTGGTGTGGAGTGAGCAGTGCAGAGAAAATTGCTTAAATAGCAATTGCTTAGTTGCCTCCATAACTACCCTACCTACATTTATTTCGGATTTTGAGGATGTTTTTTCTGAAAAGGGTTGTCAGAAGTTACCACCTCATCGTCCTTATGATTGCCCGGTTAACCTTATTCCCGGCGCAAAATTACCCAAGACCAGGTTATATAATCTTTCGGGTCCAGAGAGACAAGCCATGAAAGATTATATCTCCGAGAGCTTGGCTAAGGGACACATCAGGCCCTCTTCTTCACCCGTGGCTGCAGGGTTTTTCTTCGTTAAAAAGAAAGATGGGGGCCTGCGTCCTTGCTTAGATTTTCGCGAATTAAATCGGATAACCATCCGAGACCCATACCCTCTTCCTCTCATTCCTGACCTGTTTAATCAGATTGCGGGTGCTAGGTGGTTCTCCAAACTTGATCTTAGGGGGGCCTACAATCTGATTCGTATTAAGGAGGGGGATGAGTGGAAGACAGCGTTTAACACCCCTGAGGGGCATTATGAAAATCTAGTTATGCCTTTCGGTCTGACCAATGCTCCTGCCGTCTTTCAACATTTCGTTAATGACATTTTTAGTCATCTAATCGGCAGGTTTGTGGTAATATACCTAGATGATATTTTAATTTATTCGTCTGATCTGAGAACACATGAGGAGCATGTCAGACAGGTCCTACGGACGAATGAATTATATGCTAAGATTGAAAAATGTGTCTTCGCCGTTCAGGAAATACAATTCCTGGGTTATTTTTTTATCTGCTTCAGGTTTCCGTATGGATCCTAGGAAGGTCCAGGCAATTTTAGATTGGGATCTTCCTGAGAACCTCAAAGCACTACAACGGTTCTTGGGCTTCGCGAATTTCTATAGGAAATTCATTAAAAATTATTCACTTATTGTAAAACCGCTTACTGACATGACTAGGAAGGGGACTGATTTTTCTAAATGGTCTGACGCCGCTAAAGTTGCTTTTTCCTCTCTAAAAGAGAGGTTTACCTCAGCACCTGTACTAGTCCAACCTGATGTCTCTCAGCCTTTTATTGTTGAAGTCGATGCGTCAGAGGTGGGAGTGGGGGCGGTGCTGTCTCAGGGTCCGTCTCCTGGCAAATGGCGTCCTTGTGCTTTCTTTTCGAAAAAACTATCTGCAGCAGAAAAGAACTACGATATTGGCAATAGGGAACTATTAGCTATTAAACTTGCGTTTGAGGAGTGGCGCCACTTCTTAGAGGGGGCAGTCCACCCCGTCACTGTGATTACGGACCACAAAAATCTCCTGTACCTCGAATCAGCTAAGCGTCTCACCCCTAGACAGGCTAGGTGGTCGCTATTTTTTACCAGGTTTAACTTTGTTATTACCTATCGTCCTGGGGCAAAGAACACCAAGGCTGATGCACTATCTCGTTGTTTCCCTGGAGGGGGTAATGTGAGTGATCCGGTGCCCATTCTACAAAGAGGAGTGGTTGTCTCTGCGGTACACTCTGTTTTGGAGGGGAAGGTGTTAGAGGCCCAGGGGGACGCCCCGGTCTCTTGCCCCTCAGAGAAATTGTTTGTACCGTTGAACCTACGTTTCGAATTATTAAAGGAACATCATAATTCGGCACTTGCTGGGCACCCGGGTAGTAAAGCAACCTTGGAGCTATTGTCTCGTCGTTTTTGGTGGCCAAGGTTGCGTCAGGATGTATTGGATTTTGTGTCTTCTTGTTCTACCTGTGCGCGTGCAAAAGTTTCACATACACGTCCTGCAGGGTCTCTATTACCACTCGTCATTCCCAATAGACCGTGGACACATCTGTCAATGGATTTTATCATTGACTTACCTTTGTCTGCGGGTAAAACAGTGATTTTGGTAGTAGTGGACAGGTTTAGCAAAATGGTACACTTCATTGCGTTACCCGCACTACCTAATGCTAAGACTCTGGCTCAGGTATTCGTCAGTGAAATCGTGAAGCTTCACGGGGTCCCCTCCGATGTTGTTTCGGATCGGGGTACCCAGTTTATTTCTAAATTTTGGAAAGCTTTTTGTTCCCGTTTGGGGGTACACTTGTCCTTTTCCTCAGCTTTCCATCCTCAGTCGAATGGACAGACTGAGCGAACCAACCAAAACCTTGAGACATATCTAAGATGTTTTGTGTCTGAAAACCAAGAGTTGTGGTCATCATATTTACCGTTAGCTGAGTTTGCCATAAATAATCGTCGTCAGGAATCCACTGGCAAGTCACCATTTCTTGGTGCATATGGTTTTCATCCCCAATTCTGTACTTTCAAAGAGGGGGGGTCTTCTGGGGTTCCCGAAGAGGAACGTTTTTCGTCATCTCTTTCATCGGTATGGCAGAAGGTGCAAGCTAACTTGAAAAATATGGGAGGTAAATACAAATGCATGGCTGATAAGAGACGGTCGCCAGGTCCGGACCTAGGAGTGAATGACTATGTGTGGTTGTCTACTAGGAATATTAAATTGAAGGTTCCCTCTTGGAAACTGGGTCCTAGGTTTATTGGCCCTTACAAAATTGTAGCCATCATCAACCCCGTGGCTTTTCGCCTGGAGTTACCTCAGACTTTTAAAATTCATAATGTTTTTCATAAGTCGTTACTCAAAAAATATGTTCCACCTCTAGAACCATCACCGCTGCCACCCCCTCCTGTTGTCGTGGATGGTAATCTAGAATTTCAGATATCCAAAATTGTTAATTCTCGTCGGGTCCGCCGCTCTCTTCAATATCTGGTGCATTGGAGAGGTTACGGTCCCGAGGAAAGAATGTGGGTTCCTGCGTCTGAGGTAAACGCCGACAGGTTAGTTCGGGTTTTTCATGCCTCTCATCCTGAGAGACCTGGTCCTGAGTGTCCGGAGGCCCCTCGTAGAGAGGGGGGTACTGTCACGAGGGTATCGAGAACCACGCCTGACTCCGTTATACCCGGGGTCAGGAAGTCGCAGCGGTTGGCTGCACGCTCTATTTAAGATAGGGCTGTTTTCCTTATAGTAGCTTTCTGGGTTTGCTTTGCAAACCCTTTTGGCTCACTCAGGGATCCGTAGCTCCTTCTCCTCAGCTGTTCCTTGTCCAGCACTCCCAAACCTCCTTATATTCCTCTCTCACACTTCTCTGGTTGCCAGAGATAGAGCTTCCTGCCTGGACATCTATCCTGACCCACTGGAGCTGTGTTGCTGCGTTCTCCGACAGTTGATTCAGAACGCTACCCTCCGGATCCCTGTTGGACCTTTGTGGACAGTTGTTGTCGTCCACCTGGGTGTTTGTGTTTGTCTGTGTTTGTCTGTCCTCTCCCTGGTGTTTCCCTCTTAGTGCAGTGGTGAGGACTAGCGATCCCACCGGCCCGTTCACTATCTAGGGCTCATTTCAGGGAAAGCCAGGGTTTAGGCACGTGATCGCCGCACGGGTGAGGAACCCGTCTAGGGACGTCAGGGCAGTCAGGTGCCAGCCGCAAGGTGAGTTAGGGGTCACCACCTTTCCCTCTCCCTTAGGCAGGGCTTTCCCTGTTTTCCTCCCTGTGCGTGACACCGGTCATTACAGAAGCACATCGTCTGTTCTGCCTACACCTTACTGACTATACCCAAAAGAAACTACTAGACCAGAGGCAAATAGTTTTTTCTGATCGATCAGAAACCGCCTAAACAGTGATTGCCAGTGTTATGTCTGAGCACAGTGAACTGATGGTTGAGCCCCGGGATGTGTGTCGCAAATTTGCTTCCTACTATTCTGCTCTATATGCTTCTAAAACCACTTGTACTCCAACAAATATAACCTGTTTTCTAGCCAAGATTCCACTTCCCACTCTTGCACAAGAAGATGGGGGGGCCTTGGCGGCGCAGATCACGGATGCTGAGATTAAGCTAGCTATTAAATCCCTGGCTGTGAGGAAAGCTTCTGGTCCGGATGGCTTCCCGGCTGAATGGTACAGACTCCACTCTAAGGAACATAGCACCAGAATCCGGAAGCTTTTTGACTATGCTTTTGAACATGGCTCTTTACCTCCTTCCTTTTCGAAGGACAACCATTGTGGTGATACACAAGCCGGGGAGACTACCTTACCAATGTAGCTCCTACAGACCTATCTAGCGCCTAAATCTTGATGTTAGAATTCTGGCAAAGGTACTTGCATTGTGACTGAGAGAGGTGATCCTCTCTGAAGTGGGAGTGGATCAGTCAGGTTTTATGCCTGGAAAAACTACCGATATAAACCTGAGATCTTGTATACTAATCTCCAGGTTCAACATGACAATAGGGGTATGAGGGTCCTAGTGTCTCTAGATAATGAAAAAGCATTTGACTCAGTAGAAAAGGACTTTATGTGGGCTACGCTCGAACGGATGTGTTTCCCCCAGAACTTCCTTCGCTGCTTCCAACTACTTTATAAGTCCAACCAACAAAAAATGGCAGGGTGTCAAAAGGCAGGAAGTTCTCAACCCCATATGCAGTTGTGCATCTATACCCAGGGGAGTAGATCCTGCACTTGTGGCCCATTGCTAATGGCGATCCCTAAAATGCATACAATGGAGGATGCCCGCAGTGGACCACAAAAAGACATCCTACACAAGATAGAAAAATGTGTGGATGTAAATAGCTATATGAAATAAACATTAATAAGGAAGGTGCACTACTGTGGATACAAACAAACAAGTCTGACTAGACCTTGAAACTGATGTTAAAATTGAGAACTTATATGAAGGACATATCTGAGCCCGAGCACCGCGCCAAGGTATCTCAAGTAGCTCAGGACCTAATGCTAACCTACCTGTGCCCTGTGTATAGATGCACAACTGCATGTGGGGTTGAGCACTTCCTGCCTTTTGACACCACGCCATTTTTTTGTAGTTTGTATATAGATATGTTTGGAGGTATATAAACTCCATATTTAAATGTGCCTGATTTTCATCCACAGGCAACGTTTAGGTGCACCTGGAAGGCCTGGGCCTCATCAGTCTTGAGTGGGACTCCAGCCGACTCCCTCCTCCCATTGCAAGCATGGCTGCATGCTGGAGGTAATTGGGATCTTACGCTCCTGTAATTCGCCCACTGGCTCCAAGTATTGCCCATACGGCACAGGTAGGTTAGCATTAGGTCCCGAGCTATGTCCTTCATATAAGGATATATTGGCTAAATTCTCAATTTTAACACCAGTTTGAGGGTTTAGTCAGACTTGTTTGTTTGCATCCACAGTAGTGCACCTTCCTTAATTATGTTTACTTTATAAGTCTCCAACAGCCAGGGTCAAGGTAAATGGCTATGTCTCTGACTCTTTTCCCCTTGGAAGGGGCACCAGACAGGGTTCCCCTCTTTTCCCCTACTCTTTGCACTGATAATAGAGCCCTTGTCCCTACTCATTTCTTCTAACTCATATATAGAAGGCTGGGAGGTGGCGGGTATAACCAAGAAACTGTCCCAACTAAACTGTGCTAAATTGAGTCTCTGCTTGAATAATGATTTTGATCCCATCCATATTTCATTGCAGTCTAAACTCCAAGATGTAGAACAGTTTAAATATTTGAAGATTACTATTTATAGGAAGGCCACAACATTTTGCCAGCTAAATGTAGTTCCCACCATGGCATATATTACTAGGAAAATAGAGGCATGGGAGAATCTGCCACTGACTTTGATAGGCCGTGTTAATGTTATAAAGATGATTCTCCTGCCTAAATTGTTATATCTCTATAGAGCAGCACCGCTGGCACTATCGAAGAGACACTTTGTTCTTATGCATAAGATGTTTGCCCCCTTTCTGTGGCGAAAAATGTGTCCCAGAATAGCGAGACATACCCTTCCGGCGCCATATGGGCGGGGAGGCTTGGCGCTGCCGAATCTTTCCCTCTACTATGTGGCAGTATAGCTGAGCTATGCGACATGGTGGATCAGAGCCGATGCAAGCAACCCAGCGGTGGTGTTGGAAGCTGCTTTGGTGGGATCTTATGATGCCCTCGCAAACCTAGTGTATTGGAAGGAAGCCTATGCAGCGTGCCATTATACCCCTACTATGGCTGCTACGTGGCGATCTGGGTTAAGTGAGTGAGCATACATACAGTTCAGGATGGTGGAAAGAGATAGTCGCCGTATGGGCTAATATGGAGGAATAAAGATTTGTCAGAATTATTCTCTCAGACAGAATTTTGGCGGTTTGCGGTATCTCACACAATTTTATGACAAGGGTCTATTCAGGTCTTTTAATACTCTGAAGCAGGAAGGATGTTAATTTACCTCCACTGCCTGTATAAATACTTCCAGCTCAGACATGCCTGTTTTACTCAATTTGGTAAGGGTCCACTGAGGCTGGAATGTGTTCCTGTGGAGGTGGTGGTGAGAAGAGCACAATTAGCTAAACCCGTGTCCACTTTGCACGCAACACTAATGACTGAGCAAGATTCTCCAATTGACAAATCTTTTACCAAATGGAAACACGATATAGTAGATTTGGAGGCCTCTCATGTGAGAGAACTGAGCCACACATGGAAATCCACAGTTGTTAGTGCCAGGGACCAACTTATACAGGTGAAATGGTTGCATAGGGTGTACTATACACCTGGCAGATTATTTAAGATGTGAAAACTAACTAGTCCTCAATGCACCTGCTGTGGTATGATAGTGGCTGCTTCTTTCACATGGTATGGCAGTGCCCGATTATTCAGAGATTTTGGGCAGAGGTGCATGCTTATATGAACAGTAAACTTGGCGTTCCAGATGTCTGCACGCCAATGACGAATCTTTTGAGATTAGTTAACAATGTTATCCCCACCAAATACGGTAGACAACTATACAGGTTACTTCTATATTATGGAAGGAAAACCATCCTTCTGTATTGGAAGACGCCCAAAATACCCACCAAACAACATTGGATACAATTGGTTAACTCTGATTTAAGGCTATACAATCAGAAATGGCTGATCCCTGACCATTTCCTCAAAATCTGGGATCCTTGGCTCAACGGTCAAACAGTAATACCTTGATTGTGTAGGACTCTCTTGTCTGGTCCCGTGGTGGAGTGACTGTTTTGATGTGTGTCTGAATGACTGTGTTTTGTGCACTTTATATTTAATGCCAGGGTTTTAATACCATTTTCTCAGAGCGGTGCTTTGTGTAAATTCAACCATGTACTTTGACATTGATTCTACTCAGTGGAGACCACTGGACTATGTGTGATTGTCTGTTTATTATTTTATCTTAGAGTTTGTTGTACTCTTTGAAATTGAATAAAATTATACTACTAAAATGAGTTTATTCATCCAAAAACAAATAAGTTTCCAAAATTCCTCATCAGAGTTATGATAATTTGCCACCTCAGTATCAACAGTTCAGTGATGTCTGCAGCAAGGAAAAAGCCTCCACCTCATCGTCCTTATGATTGTCCCATCGAGTTGCTTCCTGGAGCTACTATTCCTTTTGGTATAATTTGCAATGTCTCCGAATCAGAATTAAAAGTGCTCAGAGAATACTTGGATAAAAATGTAAAGAAAGGCTTCATTTGACCCTCGTCATCCCCATTTGGGGCACCTTTGTTCTTTGTGGAAAAGAAAAACTCAACCTTGAGACCATATATTGACTGCAGAGAACTAAATAAGATTACTATTACAAATCGTTACGCTCATCCCCTAATTCCTGAGTTGCTGGAAAGACTCTGTTCTACTAACATTTTCAACAAACTAGATTTAAGAGGGGCTATAATCTCATACGCATTCGTCCAGGGGATTAGTGGAAGACCGCCTTTAGAACTAGATACGGACATTTTGAATACCTGCTTATGTCATTCGGCCTCTGTAACGCCCCTGCAACCTTTTAACATTTTGTTAATGGTGTGTTTAGAGACTTCTTAGACCAATTTATTGTTGTGTACCTTGATGACATCCTAATATTTTCAGACACCTTGGAGAAACATCGCAGACATGTTCAGTTAGTCTTGTAATGTCTATAGGAGAATAATCTTTATATCACACTGGAAAAATGTGAATTTGAACAAACAAAAATCCAATTTCTTGGATATATAATCTCCCCAGAAGGTCTGAGTATGGATCCTAGTAAAATCAAAGCTGTAATGGATTGGCCCAAGAAATCTTAAAGATGTTAAGCGATTTATAGGGTTTGCAAATTTCTACAGGAGATTCATAAAAGACTTTTCAAAAATCATCTTACCAATCACTTCACTCACAAAGGAAAATCAAGTATTTTCATGGTCTCCAGAGGCACAAGTTGCTTTTAACCAACTAAAGACTTTCTTTAGTTCTGCGCCCATACTGGTCCATCCAAATCCTTATTTGTCTTTTGTTGTTGAAGTAGACGCCTCAGACTCTGCTGTGGAAGCTGTCTTGTCTCAATGAGTTGGAGACAAAATACAACTTCATCCATGCGCATTTCTTTCTCATACCATGTCATCGGTAGAAAGAAATTACAACATAAGAGACAAAGAACTGTTTGCCATTAAAGTTGCTTTCTCTGAATGGGGACATCTTCTGGAAGGAGCTAATTATCCAGTGACTGTCCTTACTGACCACAAAAATTTAGAGTTCATCTGTACAGCTAAGATACTGCAGGACAAGCAAGATGGGCCTTGTTTATCTCTAGATTTACTTTCATTATTTCTTATCGGCCATGTTCAAGAAATGGCAAGGCTGATGCTTTGTCGAGGAATCTTGCTGAACCACAGGAGGGGTCTAAAACAGAATCTACTATTTTATCTTCCAAAAATTTTGTAGGAATACTGGACTCCAAAGAACTTTTAACCATGCTCAGAGAAGGATACCAGAATGACTCTTTTCTCAACCATCCATCTAAAGATGTGGACCTTTACTTTAAAGAGGGGTTCTGGAAGCAGGAACACAGCATATATGTCCCTGAATCTGCTCGACTTGAATTCCACAAACCGGTCCATGATTCTAAACTTGCAGGGCATCTTGGAGTCATGAAAACGTGCAACCTACTCCTTTGTTCATTTTGGTGGCCTAATTGTAAGAACGATGTTAGAAAAAATGTGCACGAAACAAGACCCCACAATCTCCTCCTTTAGGTCTTCTTGAACCACTTCCAGTTCCATTTCGGCCTTGAGGATCAATTTCCATGGATTTTATGGTGGACCTTCCTCTTTCTAAAGAAATGACTACCATCCTTGTTGTTGTGGACCGACTCACAAAGATGGCCCATTTCATTCCAATTAGAGGAATTCCTACTGCAGAACGAACTGCAGAACTAATGATTAAGGAGATATTTAGGTTGCATGGAATTCGTGACAATGTAATTTTAGATAGAGGTGTTCGATTCACATCAAGATTTTGGAAGAACTTTTGTACAGCTTTTGGAGTTACAGTTAATTTGTCTTGTGGTTTTCATCCTCAATCCAATGGCCAGATGGAAAGGACGAACCAAACTCTTGAACAATACCTCCGCTGTTTTATTTCCTACCTTTAATATGATAGGGTGGACTATTTACCAACAGCAGAATTTGCCTACAACTCCAAACATAGTTCTACATCTCAAAGTAAATTTTTTGCTAACTATGGCTTACATCCAGTATTTATTCCTAACCTCCCTCTTAGTACACCTATTCCTGCTGTTACTCACAGACTAACGAAATTGCAAGAAACCCAGAGGAAACTAATAGAGATGTTACAAGACGCCCAAGAAGACTATAAAAAAGCAGCTGATAAAGATTGAAAAGTTCCTACTACTTTTAAAGTTGGAGATAAGGTTTGGCTAGATACTAGAAATCTGAAAACACATGTTCCATCTCAAAAATTGGGCCAAAAATTCATAGGACCTTTCCAGATTTCTGCACAAGTTAACCAAGTTGCCTTCCGTCTTAAACTTCCTAACAGATTGAAAATACACCCTGTGTTCCACATGTCGTTGCTCAAGCCATTCAATAAAAACACCTTTCCAGGGAGAAATCAGCCACCTCCTGCACCAGTAAAAGTCCAAGGGGAAGAAGAATACATTGATGAGAAAATTTTGGAATCTAGAATTTTCAGAGGTCGAGTGTAATATCTGGTGCAATGGAAGGGTTATGGACCAGAAGAGAATTCATGGGAACTAGAAAACAATGTTCATGCCCCTAGGCTTACAAGTGCTTGTTATCACAGACATTCAGAGAAACCAGTTCCTAAGATGTCCCGAGGCTATCCTGAAAGAAGGGGACTACTGTCAGGACTTGAACCCAGGGACTCCTGTGTCCTATGCTGCAGCTCTTCAACTGAGCTATTTATCTTTCTGGACAGCTGTTGTGCTGAACTGAAGCCAACATTTCCATGTGCCTCTAGTTTCAGTTCCCACCTCCCTGATTTGCTCCACCCTGTCCTTGATTGAACAACCTATTTAAGCCCAGCCTTGCACTTCCTGCCTTGTTAGATTATTGTGCTCTCTGCCTGTAATCAAGGTAGTCTCTCCTGCTCTGCTGCTAATACAGATGCTCCATCTTGTGCATCGACCACTGACTTCCTCCTCACTATGGCATTTGTATTTCCCAGAGAGGGAAAATCTTACTGGTTCTTAAAGGGGCTGTCCCACAAATAATATTCTAATGTTTTCAAAACAGAATCCGGATCTAAATACTTTTTTTTAATTGCATGTAATAAAAAATTTAGCATAGCCACTGAGATATTCAATAAAATATATTTGTTTAGCGCCACCTGCTGTTTTTTTTCATATTTCTTTGTCCGGCTCACTAAGATGGCCGCACATGCTCAGTTTCATCCTTCAACTACCTCCTGAGCTGTTATAGGGAGAGCATGGACACGCCCCTTTAGCTGCAGCAGAAAAGACACTCCCCTTGAGCTGTCAGTTTGATATAAGTCTAGCAGAGAAATGAATGAAGAGATCTCTGGATCCATGTGAGGTACAGGGCTGGGTCTAGCTTTGTTAGAAAGAGGTTGCCATGTATTATATGATTTTTATTTTTTTACATTAGTTATGGGATAACCCCTTTAAAGCTAAAATGTATGCCAACAATATTTTCAGACACATATTAAAAATCTACAATAGAAAGTGACACTTTCAGGAGGGTTTTTTCCAATTTTAATGTGACTATTAGGAGGTTAATGAGACCAGTCCTATATGTAGACTTACTGGAAGTACTCCATGGTATGGAGACTTATTGGCATTTCTCCGTAGGAAACGAATAACCGCTGCTGTCTCCTCAAACAGCTGATTGGCGGGGGAGCCTTTTTCACAGATACGGCATTTCAGTGCCCAATATGTTGTGCTCATCATGTGCTAGTGTGAAAAGTGAACCTTTTAATTATGATGCTGTGTTTGCTGGTTTTAGAAACACCCTACATATGGCCCTGTTCTTCTTTCTGAACGTATGAGAGGACTCAGGATTACAAAAGCATCATTGTGGTGATTTACACTACTTATGCTTACCACTATTGAGCCTCTGGGATGAAATAATAAATGGAATCCCCAAGAAGTGACCATATTTTGGAAACTACAAACTACAAGTGAGCATTTTGACATCATAGAGATTTTGCAGAAATGAATGCACTGTGTGGACCGTGCAAAATGATAACTGCAAGTTTTCCACAGATATGGCATTTCAGTGTCTAGTATGTTATGCCCAGCTGGTACCATCTGAGACACACCACACCCCTTAAATTGTTAGGCGAGTTCTACTGGGTACTGAAATGCCATAAATGTGGATTAACTGCTGTTTGGGTACACTGCAGGGTTCAGAAGGGAAAGACCACCTTTTGGCTTTTACAGCGCAGCGCAGATTTTGATGGACTGATTTACAGGCGCCATGTTGTTTTGAACAGCCTCTGGTGTACCAGTACAGCCATTTTCTGAGAAGCATACTTTTTTTTTTTTTTAAATTTTTCTCTTAACAGAACTGTGTAAGGGATTAAATTATGCTGGTTGAGATGCCATTATTATTTGGTTCTACTTTGAGGTACATATGGCAAAAAAAATTATAATCTTGATTATTTCAACTATATAGATGATTTCTTTTTTTACAATAACTGCATTTTTCTTTGGAGGGTGCACTGTATATAGAGGGTGCACATAAACATTAGAGTGAGGACCAGAGAAGGGTATAGAATGTATATAAAGGGAGGACTATCCACTGTGGGTCATGAAGATGGAGGTAGGAGGAGACTGTGATCTGGAGCACTGTACTACAGGTGAGGCTCTCTGCAGACCACCCCTGGATTAATAGCACAGGCGGCAGAGACTTAAAAGACCCGCATATGCTGCCATGATTCACAATGTTTAAAACATGGATGTTGCATTCTTATATGCTTTTTTTAATTGCATTTTTTTTTAGCTTTTTGGGAGGCAGGATAAAGAAGAAGTCATTTATCAAACTGATGTAAAGTAGAACTGGCTTAGTTGCCCATAGCAACCAATCAGATTCCACCTTTCGTTATTCACAGCTACTTTGGAAAATGAAAGGTGGAATCTAATGTTGTTACGGCGTGTACTTTGCTGGAAAAATGACATATTTACGCTATTCTGCCAGTCAATGTGATTACAGGGATACCAATTTAAGGCTACTTTCACATCTGCGTTGTGCTGTCCGGTTCTGAGATCCGGCACAGGCTCTCAAAGCCTCAGCACAACGCTTCAGTTTTGTCCCCATTCATGGTCAATGGGGACAAAACTGAACAAGCTGGAACAAAGAGCGGCAGAATCGCTGCAAGCGATGTTTTTGTGTGAGGCATGGGAAAATGAAGAAACTGAATCCGGTACCATTGACTGACATGATAGTATATATTTTATTGTATAATACAACCGGATCCAGTGGCAGATCCAGAGCCTAGTCTCGGGAGGGGCACTTACGATTGCTTTGTGGCGGCGGACAGAAGAAGATCTAACTTAGCTCTACAGTACACCAATGTAGTATGTACAGTACTCTCTGTCCGACCGCGCACCCACTGAGTGATGTGTAATATACACAGCAGAGTCAGCATTACATGTGTAATATACACAGCAGGGTCAGCAGTACACGTATAATACATGTACATACATGTGTAATATACACAGCAGGGTTAGCATTACATGTGTAATATACACAGCAGGGTCAGCACTACACGTATAATACATGTACATACATGTGTAATATACACAGCAGGTTAGCATTACATGTGTAATATACACAGCAGGGTCAGCACTACACGTATAATACATGTACATACATGTGTAATATACACAGCAGGGTCAGCACTACACGTATAATACATGTACATACATGTGTAATATACACAGCAGGGTCAGCACTACACGTATAATACATGTACATACATGTGTAATATACACAGCAGGGTCAGCACTACACGTATATACATGTACATACATGTGTAATATACACAGCAGGGTTAGCATTACATGTGTAATATACACAGCAGGGTCAGCACTACACGTATAATACATGTACATACATGTGTAATATACACAGCAGGGTTAGCATTACATGTGTAATATACACAGCAGGGTCAGCACTACACGTATAATACATGTACATACATGTGTAATATACACAGCAGGGTCAGCACTACACGTATAATACATGTACATACATGTGTAATATACACAGCAGGGTTAGCATTACATGTGTAATATACACAGCAGGGTCAGCACTACACGTATAATACATGTACATACATGTGTAATATACACAGCAGGGTCAGCACTACACGTATAATACATGTACATACATGTGTAATATACACAGCAGGGTTAGCATTACATGTGTAATATACACAACAGGGTCAGCACTACACGTATAATACATGTACATACATGTGTAATATACACAGCAGGGTCAGCACTACACGTATAATACATGTACATACATGTGTAATATACACAGCAGGGTCAGCACTACACGTATAATACATGTACATACATGTGTAATATACACAGCAGGGTCAGCACTACACGTATAATACATGTACATACATGTGTAATATACACAGCAGGGTCAGCACTACACGTATAATACATGTACATACATGTGTAATATACACAGCAGGGTCAGCATTACATGTGTAATATACACAGCAGAGTCAGCACCAGGGGCGGATTAAGTGCATGATAGGCCCGGGGCTGTCTACCCAATGACTGCAGCCCCATAACCATCAGACGGCATCAAAAACAAAAAACTTATTCAAAGACCTTGTCTCCTTGAACGCCACAGAACTGCTCGTTTGAAGTAGATGGCCTTCGTGCGGTCGTCTTCACCACTTGGAGAAATGTTCCCACTCACCTCATGGAAACGCTTGCATCAAGAATGCCGAAACACATTTTTGAAGTGATAAACAATAACGGCGGAGCTACTCATTACTGAATTCATGTTTGTAAGTTGGTTTCTGTTTTGGGGGGGGGGGTTCGTTTTTTTTGGGAGGTGTGGTCCTAAACTTAAGCTGAAAAACAGCCTGTTTCAGTTTATTTGTTGTTTTCATTAAATTGAATGCTCAAAAAATATTTTGTTTCACTCCCATTTCTTCTTGTTGCATGTTGAAGCTCTCCTTGGAACCTTGTGAAGATCCAGCCATGCTAAATATGATTTATTGCCATTTTTCAAGTGGTCTTAAACTTTTGATCAGGACTGTATTTTAAGCATCCGTTATGCACATTTGACTGCTGTTTTCGCCATTTCCATACAATCTAAGATCCTTGGTTTTAGACTAAAAAAAAGTACTGCGTGCAAGAGTCCTCTTTCCCTTTAAAATAACGGATCTCAGACAGAAAAACACTGATGCATAACTGATTCTTAAAATACAGGATCTGTTTTAACTTTATTTTTCTGTTCTTTTGATGCATAAAATGAAGGGACTAATACATGGTGATGTGAACATGGCCTTATGTTCCTCATGGTTCTTCTGATTGCTTGTGCAATGTTGTTCAGCCTCTAGATTTTGCCTGAAAAGAGAGAAACTTATGAAGTTGTTTGATTTTTAACCTCTTGGCGACATACGACGTACTAGAACATCATAGGGGGAACTGACTTCCCGCAAATTGATGCACTAGTATGTCATGATGATTGGGCGGACACAGGAGCTGTGCATGCCTGATCAATGCAGGGGCCCAGCTGTATCTGCTGATGCCATTGGATTAACCCCTTATATGCCACAATCAACACTGACCACGGCATATAAGAGGATGGCAGAGAGGGAGGGCACACGTTCACATATTTGTTTTCATTTACGGAATCAATGTACTGTGGTACTTTATTACAAGATTTGGGGGCCCCACTTTTGATTTTGCCCAGGGCCACATATTCTCTAAAACCGGCCCTGGGTATACTGTGAGGAGGCCTCCTGTTCCGGGAGTTGGACCTCCCCAATCGCATATTGATGACCTAACCTGAGAATAGGCCATCAATATCAAAACTCTGGACAACTCCTTTAAAACACATGCATTTTTCAAACATTTTGATAGAATTTTTTGCCATTGTGCATTCTGAATGAATTTCAGAAGAGAAAGTACTGAAAATTGCATGTTTAAAACTGACAAGCAGGATTCCACCAGCACTGTGCCACCCTATCATCAGATTGACAAAGTGGAAGCCGTTAAGTGTTGTCTCTTTTTAATAGATGAGTGTAAGATATGTAGTGAGAAGTAAGAACTTGGATTGGGTTATGCAGCACAGGATTTGTCTAGGGACAGCCAAGCAGATTCCTCCTAATGTTTAGCCTTTCCTGCAGGAAATGGGAATGTGTTATAGTTTTCTTGGCAGTTTCCCTAGAAGGGCCTCTAAATTCCTGCACATCTGTCTTCTGTTCATCTCAGTTCATATACAGAACCTATTCTTGTGCTATAATATCAGGTGACGAGTCAGTTTCAGATATGTAAAGGAACTTACCAGTATTTTTTTACTTTTTCAGAACATATGGCAACAATTTCTGTGCTCAAATCACTGCCTACCATTATCACAAAAATAAAAAATACTTTTGGGCAGCATTGAAAAAAAAAAAAAAAGTTTGGCATAGGAGTTTCTGTACCATAAATGTTCTTCTGCTGATGAAACAGACAGGATGCAAAAAAAAGTGTTATAAGTGGTCAGATCCACATAGGTTCCGACCAAATGGAGGGCGTCAAATACGATGGGCTACATTTAGTGTAAAAAAGACATGTGACATACTTGTAGTAAAATAATTGATGTTTCTAGTCAAAGCTGGGACGCGGGAACCGGGGTGCTCTGACAAGGTGAGCTTTTTTGTTTTTACACCCTATCCACCCCAGTGCTGCATGCAGGACTTTATTGTCCACTCTTTTTTCCAGAATCTGCAATGGAGACCCTAAATAGATGTGAACATGGACTCAGTTATACGTATATTTACTCTGTGAAACCATATTCCGGATTGTGGCAATTTTTATATATATTTTTTTTAAAGTTCATTAATAAACGAGTGTGAACAAAAAAAGTGCCACATTTATTAAATCACATTATTATTACGTTGATAGGGCAGCACGCTGGCTCGATGGGTATCCCTTTATGCCTTACAGCATTGAGATTTGAATCTGACCAAGGACAACATCTGCATGGAGTTTGTATGCGCTCCTCAAGTTTTCGTGGGTTTCCTCCATGTACTCCGGTTTCCTCCCACACTACCACGAAGACATCCTGATTGACAACTTACATTGTGAGGCCCACTGGGGACAGTGGGGGAGATTTATCAAAACTGGTGCAAAGGCAAACTGGCTTAGTTGCCCATAGCAACCAATCACATTCCAATTTTATTTTTTTCCAAAGGAGTTATGAAAGATGGAATCTGATTGGTTGGTATGGGCAGATAAGTCAGTTTTTCTTTGCACCAGTTTTGATAAATCTCCCCAATGAGTTGGGGTAATGTCTATAAAGTGCTATGTAATATAGTGCTATATAAGCATGTAAAATAAATTAGCATGTAAGAAATGTTAGTCTTAGTAAATGTTGACCTGTTGATGCATATACAGATTTCTGACCAGTCTGCATTCATTTACACCAGCGATATGCCCCCATTGATGTGAATACCCCTTTAATTCTCAGGATTAGTGGGGATCCCAGAAGTTGGATCCCAACTGTTTTATATTGTGATAGCATACACTAGCAATATGTACCATGGACTACCTCTAAGTCTTTTGAGCCTATAGATTTTGCACTGATGGAACAATCTCCTGTTATTAGAGTGTTTGGCGCCTTTTAGTCATTGCCATAGTAATGAGCCATATGCATTTAGTTAGTGAAAACTTTTTCTGCACTGGTATCATGCATGCTGGTGGTTTCTCTCAGAAGGTGAATCCACAGTGACGTGAATTATAAATCATTTTGCTGTCACAAACCACATATTAGTAAAACAGACAATTTTGTGGTTGAAGTTTCTTTCACAAGTCTTGTTGTTTGAGATGTCATGCTTTAGAAAACTTCCCTTTCTACCTTCAGCAGCTATCAGTTCTTTGGTTGCTTAGTAATGATATACACATACATAAACTTCCTTATTATTCAAATTTCCTTCTTTCTATTGTGGGGATTCGCTCTGGTAGGCAGGGTTAGCGGACACAGTACAGAGGTAAAAACCAGTTTGTAAAGCAAAACTTCAATGTTTATTCACACATAAGGTTAAAACAAAACGACACTTTGCAGTCTTGGTGTTAGTTCACACAATGGAAAGTCAACAGTACAAAAAATCACCTTGTCGGCAGTTCTATCTCAAGTGATCCACAGCTGGCTTTAGGGGGCCTGTTTCCCCAGCGTGCGGCTCTCAGTCCTCCAGAACAGCACAAAGCCTCAGATCACAAAAACAGAGACCCAGCTGCCTATTAAAGGACTGCCAAGTGCTGCCAAAACCCGGACTGGCACTTAAACTCCGGTCCAGTACTTGACTTGGCTAGCCCAGCCGCACATGTTTGGAGGAAAATACCTGCCTTCCCAGACAAAACCCCTTGCTGTGTCACATACCCTCCCCTTTGTTCAACCCTGAGGAGGTGAACACACGCCAGACAGTGTACCCGGGACAGGGCATCCGCATTTACCTGTAACCGGCCTGCCCTGTGTGCCACTGAAAACTAAAAGTTTTGTAAGCACAGAAACCATCGGGTGACCCGGGCATTTCTCTCCTTGGCCTGGCTCATCAATTTGAGAGGGGAGTGGTCAGTCAGCAGGCGGAACTTTCTCCCCAACAAATAATAGCGGAGAGACTCGAGTGCCCATTTGATGGCCAGGCACTCTCTCTCCACTATACTATGCCTAGTCTCGACTGGGGTGAGCTTACGGCTGAGGAAGACAACTGGATGCTCCTCCCCGTTGACTTCCTGAGACAGTACAGCACCGAGGCCTACTTCGGTCGCTTCGGTCTGTACTATAAACTCCCTTTTGAAGTCGGGCATCACCAAAATGAGGACCCACACAGGGCCGACTTCAAAGCGGAGAAAGCCTCTTCTGACGATTAACCCAGCGAACCATCCCTGACTTGTGTCCCTTCAAGAGTCCTGTCAATGGCGCAGCCTCCATAGCAAAGTGGGGAACAAACCTCATGTAATAGCCTACCATTCCCAGGAACAACTTTACTTGCCTAGTGGTGACAGGTCAGGGCCAATTTCTTATCGCCTCTATTTTGTTTAATTGGGGTTTGACTCCACGACAAATGACATACCCCAGGTACTTAGTCTCCTCTAACCATGTCACACATTTTTTCGGGTTAGCGGTTAGTCCAGCCTTCCGAAGGGAGTCCACTACAGCCTGCACATTGGGTAGGTGACTTTCCCAGTCGGTACTGTGGATGACAATATCGTCCAGGTAAGTCGGAGCATACCGACGATGTGGACGAAGCACAAGGTCCATAAGTCGCTGAAAAGTGGCGGGGGCGCTATGCAGACCAAAGGGTAACACCTTATAGTGATACAGTCCCTCAGGTGTGACAAAGGCAGTTTTCTCTTTGGCAGCCTCCGTTAAGGGCACCTGCCAGTACCCTTTCGTGAGGTCCAAAACAGAAAAGTACTGTGCTTGTACTAACTTCTTGACTAGCTCATCCACTCGGGGCATGGGATACGTGTCGAACTTAGAAATATCGTTAAGTTTATGAAAATCGTTACAAAACCGCAACGTCGCGTCCGGCTTGGGTATCAATACTATAGGACTGGCTCACTCACTTTTTGACTCCTCAATGACGTCTAGCTGCAACATTAGTTGCACCTCCTCCGAGATGGCTTGTCGCCGAGCTTCGGGTACGCAGTATGGTTTTAACCAGACTTTTGCCTGAGGCTCAGTGACAATATCATGCTGAATTATGGAAGTGCATCCAGACAGGTCCGAGAACACATACGTGTTCCAATTAATGAACTCCCTGGCCTCCTGAGTCTGTTTAGAGGAGAGGCTGTCAGCTATTTTTACTGTGGCAGCCGCCTCTCTTGCATCAGACAGAAGGGCTGGTACCTCTTCTCCTAGAAAACCCGGCTGTGGCCTGTGTTCTGTACAGGTTTCCTATCTTTCCATGGTTTGAGTAAATTCACATGGTAAACCTGCTCCGGCTTTCGCCGCCCTGGCTGGTGTACCTTGTAGTTTACATCTCCAATTTTCTCAAGTACCTTGTAGAGCCCCTGCCACCTAGCCAGGAACTTACTGTCCACGGTCGGCACCAGAACCAAAACCTGATCCACCCGTGTTAAAGATCTGGACCCGAGCCTGACGAATATAGACCAGACTCTAGGCTCGCTGAGCTGCCTCCATATGCTCCCTAACAAGAGGCAACACTGTCTCTATCCGATCTTGCATTTGGGTAACGTACTCAATGACACACTTATGTGGAGTGGGTTGTTGTTCCAACGCCTCTTTGGCCACGTCCAAGAGACCGCGAGGGTGTCTGCCATATAGAAGTTCGAAGGGCAAGAACCCAGTAAAGGCCTGGGGTACCTCTCTCACTGAGAACATGAGATAGGGCAGAAGGAGGTCCCAGTTCTTCCCATCCTTAGACACTACCTTTTTCAACATATTTTTTTATGTTTGCTTAAACCGTTCTACCAGACCATTCGTTTGCGGATGGTAAACGGACGTCCATCATTGTTTTATGTGCAGCAACTTGTAGAGTTCCCTCATCACCTTGGACATAAAAGGTGTCCCTTGGTCGGTCAGAACCTCTTTAGGTAGTCCTACTCGGGAAAACATCTCCATTAACTCCTTAGCTATGAGTTTGACCAAGGTATGTCGCAGCGGCACCGCCTCCAGGTACCGAGTGGTGTAGTCTAGAATGACTAAGATGTGTTGATGCCCTCTGGAGGACTTTGGTACTGGGCCTATGAGATCCATAGCTATTTGGTCAAACGGTACCTCGATAATCGGGAGAGGTACTAGGGGACTACGGAAATGTGGCTGGGGGCTAGTTATCTGGCAGGTCGGGCAAGATTTACAAAACTCTTCCACCTCTCTGAATATGCAGGGCCAGTAAAACCGCTGTAGAATCCGATCCTGAGTTTTCTGCAGCCCCAGGTGACCCCGAGAACGTGTTGAATAGGCTCAACCCGTAGTTGGTTTACCCGATACAACATATCCTAATGAACCACAAAACGGGGAAACACTGACTCTTCCCCAGGTTGTTGTGGTTCACCATCTACTATTAACATATTTTTCCAGGCACGGGATAGGGTTGGGTCCTGACATTGGGCGGTACCAAAATGATCTCCTGAGACATTTAGGTCTGCCAACTCAGGACCCGGTGGCAAGTCCTCCATGTCTCCCACCATCACACTTAGTAGGGTTGTCTACCCCTCTTCCACCGAAGTGGCAGTCACCCCTACCGCTGGCCCCTCGGTCTCAGGTTCCCAGGGTTCTGGTCTCCCCCCTGAGCCGGGCCACTCTGATAGGGTTCCCTCTGTCTCATGGGTATCAGTCACTCTCATAGCAGGCCACAGTACCGGTAAGCCCGGGAAGTCTCTCCCTATTATAAGTTCGTAGTGTAGATTAGTGGCTACGGCCACCTCATGGGTCCACCTGCCGGAACCGTGGATAGAGACACCATAGCGGTGGGGTAGTCTTTTAAGTCTCCATGAATACACATTACCCCGACTTTCTAGCCAGTATACTCAGTGGGCCATACCAGTGTAGCCCTTACCAGGGACACCAGACTCCCTGAGTCCAGCAACGCCACCGCCAGAGTGTTTCATACTTTCACCTGGCAACAGTGGTTGTTGTCTAAAGTCTCTGTTGTACTGGAGGCACACAGCTTACTGGCATATAATGAGTGGCGGTAGCCATAGTTAGTGTCCATGGGCTCACCCCGACGGGGACAGTCAGCCCTTACGTGGCCAGGCGCCAGGTCCATAGGGGGTACATCCCATGCGGGTTTTGTTGGCACAAGTTGCCGGGCCTGGGGTGGAGATTTCCAGGGTTTGACTGCCCCCCTGTAGATTCCTGGTAGCCTCAAGCCTCATAGCGTTCCACCAGGTCCACCATCTCAAGGGCATTACCAGGAGACACCTGGCCGATCCAGTGCTGGAGAGGGTATGGCAAAGCCCTCTAGAATACATCAGCCAACAGATGGTCCAGCATAGCAGTGAAACACAGCATGTCAGGCTGCAGCCATTTTTTCAACAAGTGTAATAGATCATAATACTGGGGTCTCGCGGTTTCAGCCGAGTTAAACTCCCACTGATGCACCCGCTGGGCCCGGACCAACACATTCACCCCCAGTCTTGCCAGAATCTCACCCTTTACTGTCGGGCAATCAGCTGCTTGATCGTCCGGTAAGTCTAAATACACCTGCTAGGGTCCGGATGCCAGGAACGGAGTGATGACCTCAGCCCATTGAGCTCGGGGTAGCTTCTCCCTCACGGCCACCTTTTCGAACACCGCTAGATAGGTTTCAACGTTATCCGAGGGAGTTATCTTGGGGATCGCTGCACCTACCCCTTTCCGGGCATCGTGGATGCTCTGGGATTCTCCTGCCGCCTGTAAAGCCATCACATGTTGTAACAGCAGCTGGTTTATTTCTTGCTGCTGCTTATTAGCCTCCTGCTACTGCAGGTTAGCCTCAACGTGGGCTTTTACGACCGCTTCCATTTTGTCGAGGGACACGGGTTGTAACCTCACTGGTTTGATGTAAGACATACAGCCGTGCCCGGAAAAATCTAAAATATTTCGGCCTTCACGCCTGCCTCACTGCGTTGCACGCATCCTCCACCAATTGTGGGGATTCGCTCTGGTAGGCAGGGTAAGCGGACGCAGTACAGAGGCAAAATACAGTTTGTAAAGCAAAACCTCAGTGTTTATTCAAACATAAGGCAAAAACAAAACAACACTTTGCAGATTTGGTGTTAGTTCACACAATGGAAAGTCCACTGAACAAAAAATCACCTTGTTGGCAGTTCTATCTCCAGCGATCCACAGCAAGCTTTAGGGGGCCTGTTTCCCCAGCCCTCCAGCACGGCACAAAGCCTCAGATCCCAATAACAGAGACCCAGCTGCTGAGTCCAGCTGCCTATTAAAGGACACTTAAACTCTGGTCCGGTATTTGACCTCACCTGGCTGGAAACCAGCCCAGCCGCACGTGTTGAGAGGAAAATACCTGCCTTCCCAGACAAAACCCCTCGCTGTGTCACACTATATTATGTGATCAAAGCCAGGGCTGTATTGGATCACACTGTGAAGTAGACCATTATAAAACACAAGATCATAATATCAAACCTAGTCTATTCTTAATTTTCAGATACTATGACTAGGCAAAAAGCCCTATGAACACCACATTGCACTAATCGGCTACATGACCATGCTGTCTTGATGGGACTGGGGCAGGGACTGGTGTAGATATCAGTATGGGCGCACAGACTGCCAGATTCCTTGTCATAAATTAGGCCCAGCCACCGGCAGCGCGCCTGGTTATTAAAGGGCATCTGTCAGCAGATGACTGACCTGTTGCATGTGCACTTGGTAGCTGAAGGCATCTGTGTTGGTCCCGTGTTTCATAGATGCCTGCATTGCTGAGAAAAAATTGTTTTAATATATGCAAATGAGCATCTAGGAGCATCAGGGTCGTTACTGTTACTCCTGGAGGCTCTGCTCTCTCTGCAACTGCTGCACTTTGATTGACAGGGCCAGGCAGTAAAAATGTGATCATGCCAGGTCCTGTCAATCAAGTGGAGAGGAAGTTCAGAGAAAGCGGAGCCTCTAGGTTTAATGGCAACGCTCCCGTTGCTCCTAGAGGCTCATTTGCATATAATAAAACATCATCTTTGTCAGTAATGCGGCCACATATGAGCATGGGACCAACACAGATGCCTTCAGCTGCCAAGTGCACATGTAACAGGTCAGCCAGTCTATGATAAATCTGCCCCTATATGTGAAACCAGACTTAGTATTAGTTTTATGGCATAGACTTATAATGAATGTCTTTTATTGTATGCTGCCACCTGTTGCCAAAATTATAATATTACATGCTTCATTTCAACATTTGTCCATTACTAGAATCAAAAATATTTACAAGAAAAGGAGACACAGTAAAATAGTGTCATATACCACAAAGTGTTAAAATTAATGCAATACATAATATAATGCTACAACCTCTTAATGACACAGATTACATTTTCAAATCGGACGTATCACTTTAGGTTGAAATATCTTTGGAATGCTTTCACTTAGGCTACATGCACACGACCGTGGTGTGTTTTGCAGTCTGCAAATCACGGATCCTCAAAACACGTATGGCGTCTGTGCGCGTTCCACAATTTGCGGAACGGCGGGGACAGCCTTTAATATAACTGCTTATTCTTGCTTTGCGGACAAGAATAGGACATGTTATTTATTTTTTTGCGGGGCCACGGAACGGAGCAACGGATGCGGACAGCACACGGAGTGCTGTCCGCATCTTTTGCGGCCCCATTGAAGTGAATGGGTTTGCATCTGAGCCGCCAAAACTGCGGCTTGGATGCAGACCAAAACAACGGCCGTGTGCATGAGGCCTTAGGCCTCATGCACACGAACGTTGTTTGTGTCCGTTTAGTTTATTTTGCGGATAGGATGCGGACCCATTAATTTCAATGGGTCCGCAAAAAATGCGGACAGCACACTATGTGCTGTCCGCATCAGTTTGTCCATTCCGTAGCCCCACAAAAATTTTTTTTTCTAGTTTGCAGACAAGGATCGGCATTATTATAATGGCTCTGCAAAAATAACGGATGCCATACGGAACGTCATCCGTTTTTTTTGCGGATCCTCAATTTGCGGACTGCAAAACACATATGGTCGTGTGCATAAAGCCTTATCCAAGCGATTATACTTTGGTCAACATATTTAGTTTTGATTTATAAGAAAATCTGAAATTAAGCAAACATATTTAAACTTTTGCAATTTGAATTTCCCTGCTTTTAAGACAGTCATACCTAAAAAACTAGTTAAATTGTACGTAAACTTTCAAATAATGTTTATTAAAACGTATTCTAAATGCCCTAAAATGAATTTTTGTAATATACTTTATTTTTTTAGGTTTTCTATGCGACTTGTACACTGCTGACAGTGTGAGATAGGACTGAGCTGCGCCTAGTCCAAGTGACCGATGACTGTGTCGTCACTGGTCTAGGAAAAGCTGAGAGAAGGCCACGCTGCTCACAGGAGAGTCGTGCCTTTTCAAACAGCTGATTGGCAGGGGTGACGGACCCCGACTCAACAGATACTAAAGACCTATTCGTTTTGCTCAACATTTTTCATTTTCAAAAAGGTAATCAGGAGAAAAACCACCACACATTTAGTGTTGAGCGCGAATATTCAAAAAGCGAATTTCTATCATCAATATCGGCACTTCGAGAATTAATAAATATTTAGAATATAGTGCTATATATTCGTAATGACGAATATTCTTTTTTTTTGTTTTGTTTTTTAACACAGTACACATCAGGTGATCATCCCTCCCTTCTTCTAGCTTGTGGGCCAATGAGAAGGCTTTGTCACAGCTTAGCAACATCCCTAGGAACCAATAGAAAAGTTGCCTACCACTATTTTGCACGCATTACGCGAATAATACATTGCCGATTTTCGCAATCAAGAATATAACCTCGAATTCGCAAATATATGAGGAATATTCAAAAAAATATTGCAAATTCGAATATTGCCCCTGCCGCTCATCACTATACCTGATACGTGGTCATAAACAACTGGACGCACAGCAGAGCTCAGAAGGGAGGGAGTGCTATTTGTATTTTAGATCATGGATTTTGCTGAAATGATTTTCTAAAAACCATAACTTTTTTATTTTTTTGTCAGTGCAGCTATATAAGACACAATATAGGAAAAAGCAGTAGCATATGTGCACTTCCATGGTCACGGCCACCAGAAAAGCTGACGCTGTCTCCTATAGTGTGCAAGCACGACCACCACTGATGGATTGCAGGCTGGTCTGTAACCATGGAAACGAGCGGTGTATAATGTAATGTAAAATTAATCCAGACATCAAAAGAGAAAATATGGGTAATAACAATACATTAGTAAGTGTCTTGTATTAACTTTCTCTACATGATAAATGCCACTTACTGAAGTGAGACAACCCCTTTAGGTCTGCACTGTTTAGTCCGGTCTGCATTGTTAATGGCCTTGTGGTATTGCTAGCACTGTGTGGCCATTAACTATGCTGACCGACTAAACAGTGCGGACCTGCTTAATTAAAGCCAGCTGCAGCTCATATGGCCGCGACCACGCCAAATGGTCGTACTCTTAGGCCTCTTGCACATGACCGTGTGCGCCCCATAGCCGTGCTGCAGCCCGCAAATTGCAGGCCGCAATGCACGCACACATACTGTGGGGCAGCCGCAGCGGTTCGCAGACCCATTCACTTTAATGGGTCAGCAATCCGCCAGTTCCGGAAAAAGATAGGACACCTTCTATCTTTTTGCTGAACGGAAGTATGGGACGAAACCCCATGGAAGCACTCTGTAGTGCTTCTGTAGGGTTCCGTTCCGTGCTTCTGTCCCACACCATTCCGCATCTCCAGATTTGCGGTCCCATTTAAGTGAATGGGTCCGCGTCCGTGATGCGGAATGCCCACGGAACGGCGCCCGTGTATTGCGGATCCGCCGTTCGTGTTAAAGAGGCCTTATGCTGGAACCCAGTCCCAGCTGTACAGAGTGTAAGGCCTCATGCACACGACAGTTTTTTTTCACGGCCCGCAAAAACGAGGTCCGTGATCCGTGACCGTTTTTTCGTCCGTGGGTCTTCCTTGATTTTTGGAGGATCCACGGACATGAAAAAAAAGTCGTTTTGGCGTCCGCCTGGCCGTGCGGAGCCAAACGGATCCGTCCTGAATTACAATGCAAGTCAATGGGGACGGATCCGTTTGACGTTGACACAATATGGTGCAATTGCAAACGGATCCGTCCTCATTGACTTTCAATGTAAAGTCAGGAGTCCCTTTACTTTCACACTTGTGTTCATAATGCAGACGGTGGCTCCGTTCAGAGCGGATCCGTCTGCATTATATTGTTAAAACATTTCTAAAGTGTGAAAATAGCCTCAGACGGATCCGTCCAGACTTTACATTGAAAGTCAATGGGGGACGGATCCGTTTGAAAATTGAGCCACAGTGTGTCATCTTCAAACGGATCCGTCCCCATTGACTTACATTATAAGTCTGGACGGATCCGCTTGCCTCCGCACGGCCAGGCGGACACCCGAACATAACTTGAAGCGTCCCCATCACCATGGGAACTCCTCTATGTTAGAATATACTGTCGGATATGAGCTACATCGTGAAACTCATTTCCGACAGTATATTCTAACACAGAGGCGTTCCCATGGTGATGGGGACGCTTCAGGTTAGAATACACTGAAAAACTGTGTACATGACTGCCCCCTGCTGCCTGGCAGCACCCGATCTCTTACAGGGGGCCGTGATCAGCACAATTAACTCCTCAGGTGCCGCACTGTAAGAGATCAGGGCTGCCAGGCAGCAGGGGGCAGCCCCCCCCCTCCCCCTCCCCAGTTTGAATATCGTTGGTGGCACAGTGTGCGCCCACCATCAGGCCCCCCCCTTCCTCCCTCTATAGTTAAAAATCGTTGGTGGCACAGTGTGCGCCCACCATCGCCCCCCCCCCTTCCTCCCTCTATAGTTAAAAATCGTTGGTGGCACAGTGTGCGCCCACCATCGCCCCCCCCCCTTCCTCCCTGTATAGTTAAAAATCGTTGGTGGCACAGTGTGCGCCCACCATCGGCCCCCCCTCTCCCTATAGTAGTAACAACCATTGGTGGCAGTGTGCGGCCTCCCATAACCCCCCCCCCCCCATCATTGGTGGCAGCGGAGTTCCGATCGGAGTCCCAGTTTAATCGCTGGGGCTCCGATCGGTAACCATGGCAACCAGGAAGCTACTGCATCCCTGGTTGCCATGGTTACTTAGCAATAGTACAATTGTAGAAGATTCATACTTACCTGCTTGCTGCTGCGATGTCTGTGACCGGCCGGGAGCTCCACCTACTGGTAAGTGAAAGGTCTGTGCGGCGCATTGCTAAATAACTGTCACTTACCAGTAGGAGGAGCTCCCGGCCGGACACGAACATCGCAGCAGCAAGCAGGTAAGTATGAATCTTCTACTGTGGTGGGGGCGGGGGGGGGGGGGAATGGGAGGCCGCACACTGCCACCAATGGTTGTTACTACTATAGAGAGAGGGGGGGCCGATGGTGGGCGCACACTGTGCCACCAACGATTTTTAACTATAGAGGGAGGAAGGGGGGGGACGATGGTGGGCGCACACTGTGCCACCAACGATTTTTAACTATAGAGGGAGGAAGGGGGGGGGGGGATGGTGGGCGCACACTGTGCCACCAACGATATTCAAACTGGGGAGGGGGGGGGGTCTGCCCCCTGCTGCCGGGCAGCCCTGATCTCTTACAGGGGAATATGATAGTACAATTAACCCCTTTAGGTGCCGCACCTGAAGGGGTTAATTGTGCTATCATATCCCCCTGTAAGAGATCGGGTGCTGCCAGGCAGCAGGGGGCAGTCTTGTACAAAGTTTGCAGTGTATTCTAACTAGAAGCGTCCCCATCACCATGGGAACGCTTCTGTGTTAGAATATACTGTCGGAAATGAGTTTTCACGAAGTGAAAACTTAGATCAGAAAAAGCTTTTATGCAGACGGATCTTCGGATCCGTCTGTATGAAAGCAACCTACGGCCATGGATCACGGACACGGATGCCAATCTTGTGTGCATCCGTGTTCTTTCACGGACCCATTGACTTGAATGGGTCCGTGAACCGTTGTCCGTCAAAAAAATAGGACAGGTCCTATTTTTTTGACGGACAGGATACACGGATCACGGCCTCGGCTGCAAAACGGTGCATCTTCCGATTTTTCCACGGACCCATTGAAAGTCAATGGGTCCGCGAAAAAAAACGGAAAACGGCACAACGGCCACGGATGCACACAACGGTCGTGTGCATGAGGCCTTACTCAAACGTAATACCACTGGGTCTCAAGCAATCCTGCCCGTAATTCACAAATATAATTACAAATATATTTATTAGGGAGAAAGGGGGCAAAGAGGGATTAACCAACAGCTTAGTGTCAGAAAATGGAATATAAAAGTGATCTTAGTCACAATTCAAAAATGATACCTAAATTGCCAATACAATGGGAGACATTTATCAATAATGGCTGTGAGGCAGTGACAGGCCTCATGGCTGTTAGGGGAGGTGTATGTCAGGATTTTCCATATCTTCCCCATCAGTTGCCAGGCCTGAGGCAATATCAGGTGCCACAATCACCTGAGAAAAAAAGAAACCTCAGAGTGAGAGAGGGTGGAGAGTGGGATCCTGGGAAGCGTGGAAGCAGAGTCTGGCAGAGGCTCTGGATGTGTGGTTTCAGCCAGGAGGCTGAGAGACTACGAGGCTGAAAGAAAGCCTGGAGGTGGGTGACAAAGCGACGCCTGGCAGGGTGGCAGGGCCATAGTCAGGTGGACTACTGAGCCCCAATCCCCCACAAGAGACATTGAGCTTGTTACAGCCTGGAGGCTGCGGGACATTGGCTGGGAAAGCCGCATCAGATCACAGGCTCTGAACTGTACCTAATAGGTGAGTCATGGACGTTATGTATTAGTTAGAGCCTGGACGGGCGAGTGTTTATTGTTTTGTTTGTTTTGCTTTTGCTGGTGTGCCACAATAAGGCTCCATTCACACGTCCGCAACGTGTTTTGCGGATACAAGGAGCCACGGATGCGCAAACCACGGAAAGCGGCAATGTGCTTTCCGCATTTTACGGACCGCACATTGCCGGCACTAATAAAATATGCCTGTTCTTGTCCGCAATTGCGGACAAGAATAGGACATGTTCTATTTTTTTGCGGAAACAGAAGCACGGATGCGGAAGTGCGGATCCGCAAATGTGGATGCGGACAGCACCCGTTCCGCAAAATTGCAGATCCATTTTGCGGACGTGTGAATGGACCCTAAATGCACTGTTTGGACCTTAACCCCTTCCCGACCTTTGACGTACTGTTACGTCATGGGAACCACTGAGTTCCCGCAATTTTAAGTAATAGTACGTCATAGTGATCGCTCGGGTACCGGAGCGGTGCGCGCGCGATCACTGCAGGGGCCCGGCAGTCCGTGGTAGCAGGGCTCCTGTTGTATCCGCCGGCATCGCTGTAAAAGCCGATGCCGGCGGATTAACCCCTTCTATGCCGCTGACCGCAACATAGTAGAGGTTTGTGTCAGGTAAACGGGGACCCGATGCGACACAAGGCAGCCTGATGCCGTGCAGAGGCTGCCCAATGCCTTGCACGGCATCGGGAACTGCCTTCTACGGGAGCCGAGGAGATCCAGCCTCAGGCTGGGTCTCCTAGGCAACCTGTTAGTGTATGACTCAGTGTAATACACTAACAGGCAATGCATTACAATACAGATGTATTGTAATGCATTGCAGAGGGGATCAGCCCCCCAAAAGTGAATGTCATAAATAAAGTAAAAAAATAAAAAGTTTTTAATAAAATTAATAAAGTAATAAAATTAATAAAGTCAAAAAGAAAAAAAAAGCGCCTTTCCCCTTATTTTATAATAAAAAACAGAAAGAACCCCCCCCACACATATTAGGTATCGCCGCGTCTGTAATGACCGGCTCTATAAATATATCACATGATCCACCCTGTCCGATAAACACCATAAAAAATAATAAAAAAAACTGTGTAAAAAAAAAAGAAGCAATTTTTGTCACCTTACATCACAAAAAGTGCAACACCAAGCGATCAAAAAGGTGTATGCCCCCCCCCAAAATGGTATCAATAAAACTGTCACCTCATCCCGCAAAAAATGAACCCCATCCCAAGGCAATCGGCCAAAAAAATAAATAAATATGGCTCTCAGACTATGGAGAAAAATATATACATATTAGGTATCGCCACGTCTGTAACAACCAGCTCTATAAAAATATCACATGACCTAACCACTTAGATGAACACCGTAAAAAACAAACAAAAGAAAACTGTGTAAAAAAATCAATTTTTGTCACATTACATTACAAAAATTGCAACTGCAAGTGATCAAAAATGCGTATGCCCCCCAAAATAGTACGAATCAGACCGTCACCTCATCCCGCAAAAAATGAGACCCTATCTAAGAGAATCGGCAAAAAAAGAAAAAGGCTATGGCTCTCAGACTATGGAGACACTAAAATATGATTATTTTAAAAAAGTAAACATATTAAGTATCGCCATGTCCGTAACAAACAGCTCTATAAAAATATCACATGACCCAACCACTCTGGTGAACACTGTAAAAAAATAAAAAATTAAAAATGTGTAAAAAAAGCCATTTTTGTCACATTGCATCACAAAAATTGCAACAGCAAGTGATCAAAAAGGCGTCTGCCCCACAAAATAGTGACAATCAGACCGTCACCTCATCCCGTAAAAAATGAGACCCTACCTGAGAGAATCGGTCAAAAAATACAAAAGCTATGGCTCTCAGACTATGAGACACTAAAATATCATTATTTCGGTTTCAAAAATGCCACGTGCGTAACGATCTGCTCTATTAAAAAGTTACATGGCCTAATCCCTCAGGTAAACGCTGTAAAAATAAAAACGGCGCCAAAATATCCATTTTTTTGTTACCTTGCCTCACAAAAAACCTAATATAGAGCAATAAAAATCATATGTACCCCAAAATAGTACCAATAAAACTGGCACCTTATCCCGTAGTTTCCAAAATGGGGTCACTTTTTTGAGTTTCTACTGTAGGGGTGCATCAGGGGGGCTTCAAATGGGACATGGCATCTAAAAACCAGTTCAGCAAAATTTCCCTGCCAAAAACCATATGGCGTTCCTTTCCTTCTGCGCCCTGCCGTGTGCCCGTACAGCAGTTTACGATCACATGTGGGGTGTTTCCATAAACCGCAGAATTAGGGTAATAAATATTGAGTTTTATTTGGCTGTTAACCTTTGCTTTGCTACTGGAAAAAATGGATTAAAATGTAAAATCTGCCAAAAAAGTGAAATTCTGAAATTTCATCTCCATTTTCCATCAATTCTTGTGGAACACCTAAAGAGTTAACAAAGTTTGTAAAATTAGTTTTGTATACCTTGAGGGGTGTCGTTTCTAAAATGGGGTAATTTTTGGGTGGTTTCTATTATGTAAGCCTCACAAAGTGACTTCAGACCTGAACTGGTCCTTAAAAAGTGGGTTTTGGAAATTAGCTTCCATACTTCTATGCCTTCTAACGTCCCCAAAAAATAAAATGTCATTTTCAAAATGATCCAAACATAAAGTAGACATATGGGGAATGAAGGTATTACTATCTATTATAAAAGTAGAGAAATAGAAATTTGGAAATTTGCTAATTTTTCAAAATGTTTGGTAAATTTGGTATTTTTTTTTACTTATTTTTACCACTGTCATGAAATACAATATGTGACGAAAAAAAACAATCTCAGAATGGCCTGGATAAGTAAAAGCGTTTTAAAGTTATCACCACAAGTGACACGTCAGATTAGCAAAAAAATGGCAGGAAAGTGAAAAAAGGCCTGGGGTTTAAGGGGTTAAAACCTGTTGTCTGCGAAGGTATTTGTGAGGATGATCCCCTGAAAGAAAGCTACCTCTCACATGGCATATACTGTACAATATATGTTGCGCTCCTGGCGTTTCTTACCCACTCCAGATCTGCAAGTCTTTCTCGTCATATCCCAAATGCCATACACACAGTTTTACTCCAAGTTTCCATAACAACCCAGCCATTTTTCTTTATTGCTGTAAGTCAGCTTTAGGCTAGGGCTACAGAACGACAATAAGTCGCACCACACATGGGGCACAACTACGCTGCTATATGCATCCATCTTGGATTTTTTGCGACTGTCGTGTCGCAGTGCAACACCATAGACTATCATTATAAAAATTGTTGGGACACATGTCGTCGTGTAGCCTTAGCATTAAAGCGGCAGGGCGCTGTGGAGGTCACTGTTTGGGGGCAGGGGCCACTATTAAATGGGGCAACTGCTGTGGAGGTCACTGTTAAGGCAGCAGGGTACTGTGAGGTCACTGTTAAGGCAGCAGGGTACTGTGAGGTCACTGTTAAGGCAGCGGGGTACTGTGGAGGTTATTGTCAAGGGAGTAGGGTGCTGTAAAACTCACTGTTAAAGGGGCGGGCAGCTGTGAAGGTCCTATTTTAATTAAAGTAGCGGGGAACTGTGGGGGGGTCAGTGTTAGGGCTCATGCACTCGTGTGAAGCCGGGTCCTTCTGCTAATATATAAGAGATGAGCGAATAGAAGTTGACGAAGTGGAATTCAATCCGAATTTCAGGAAAAATTCGGTACGCACCGAATCCGAATTTCCTCACACTTCGTGGTAACGAATCACATTTTTTCCTAAAATGGCTGCTGCACGTGTGAGGCCATGTATGCAGGAAATCAGCAGCCAGCCAGCCCCTATGAATACCCTCAGCCATCTTGGATTCAGCCATTTTCCAGTGTACTTAGTGCAGTGGAGAGATTTTAGCAGGTGCTAGGGACAGTGGTAGAAAAGACTTTAAAACTTTTTGGGGGGCTAAATAGAAGTTCAGGTAAAGATCATTAGACGTGTAAGGAGGAATTATTACACACTATAAAAGGAGAACACGGTCCAGTAGGAGAGTATACAGCCTGGGTAATAGGAGTAATCCTATTAGACCTTGCTGCACTGACTGGGGATCCAAATTGCAATTATACTGCTGCTTTTAGGTTTGCAATAGATGATACCTCTGTAATTCCAGCAAATCGTTCTTAGGCCCCTTTCACACGGGCGTTGCGGGAAAATGTGTGGGTGCGTTACGGGAACACCCGCGATTTTTCTGCGCGAGTGCAAAACATTGTAATGCGTTTTGCACTCGCGTAAAAAAGATTGCGCATGTTTGGTACCCAAACCCGAACTTCTTCACAGAAGTTCGGGCTTGGGATCAGGTGTTCTGTAGATTGTATTATTTGCCCTTATAACATGGTTATAAGGGAAAATAATAGCATTCTTAATACAGAATGCATAGTACAATAGTGCTGGAGGGGTTAAAAAAATTAAAAAAATAAAAAAATTTTTTAACTCACCTTAGTCCACTTGTTCGCGTAGCCCGGCATCTCCTTCTGTCTCCTTTGCTGAACAGGACCTGGGGTGAGAGCATTCATTACATGAACAGGACCTGTGATGACGTCACTCCGGTCATCACATAGTCCGTCACATGATCTTTTACCATGGTGATGGATCATGTGATGGAACATGTGATGACCAGGGTGACGTCATCACAGGTCCTGTTCATGTAATTAATGCTCACCCCAGGTCCTGTTCAGTAAAGGAGACAGAAGGAGATGCCGGGCTACGCGAACAAGTGGATTAAGGTGAGTTAAATAATTTTTATTTATTTTTAACCCCTCCAGCCCTATTGTACTATGCATTCTGTATTAGGAATGCTATTATTTTCCCTTATAACCATGTTATAAGGGAAAATAATAATGATCGGGTCTCCATCCCGATCGTCTCCTAGCAACCATGCGTGAAAATCGCACCGCATCCGCACTTGCTTGCGGATGCTTGCGATTTTCACGCAACCCCATTCACTTCTATGGGGCCTGCGTTGCGTGGATTATCGCACCGCAACGCACAAAGAGGAGCATGCTGCGATTTTCACGCAACGCATAAGTGATGCATGAAAATAACTGCTCATGTGAACAGCCCCATAGAAATAAATGGGTGTGTATTCAGTGCGGGTGCAATGCGTTCAACTCACGCATCGCATCCGTGCGGAATACTCGCCCGTGTGAAAGGGGCCTTATTATTGGGGTGCAAGTGCTGTGTGACACAGCCATTAACAGTGTGTATTACTAGGAAATATCTTATTAGCTGTTGTGCGGTGCAGTTATACAGTATGTTCTAAACAATTTTTTAGGGTGTATTAGTGGGATAAAAAATACTTATTAGCTGTTTTGTGGGGAAGTGACAAAATTACAGCCTTTTTTGGGGTGTATTAATGGGGGAAAAAAGTCTTATTAACCGTTGTTGTTTTGAGGTCCGTTTGTCACTGATCTGTTCCGTATCTGATGTTTTTTTTTTCTCTGATTTAAGTCCTCTTTTGTTATTGCACAAAACATATCCATATGGTTTCCGTATTTGATCAGTTTTTTGAGGATCGTATACAAAAATAGTAACTTATTAATCACCAAACACATGAGCAATATGGGCTGGGCATAGCATTTCTACAGAATGGATCCGCGGATGTGTTCCGTGTGCGTTGCGTATTTTTTGCGGACCCATTGACTTGAATAGGGCCTCAGACGGTGATTTGCCGACAATAATAGGACATGCACTACTTTTTTGCTGAACGGCCATGCGGACAAACGGAAACAATATGCACACGGAGTAAGGCCTCATGCACACGACCGTTGTGTGCACCCGTGGCCGTTGTGCCGTTAGACGTTTTTTTCTGCGGCTCCATTGACTTTCAATGGGGCTGTTGAAAACTCGGCTTGTGCACCGTTTTTACACCGCGCCCGTGACCCGTGTTTCGAGGCCGTGAAAAAAATAAAACCTGTCCTATTTTTTTCACGGCTAACGGATCGCGGCCCCATTGAAGTCAATGGGGCCGTTAAAAACACGTTTGCACACCCGTTTGACACCCGCGTCCGCGCCCGTTTTATTTATTTCATTTGCCATGGGCACTCTGTCTGGCAAAAGTTGTGGCAATAAATTGAAAAAAAAAAATGTACAGGAAGTTTAGGGTCACAGGTTCTGCTAATTTCTAGCCACCTGTGTCTGGAAGCTTCTCTCGGTGTGGTGAGGCAGCCATTAATTTTTCACTGAGAAAATGCCAAGGTGGAATGTGGATAAGCTCATCACCCTGGTCCAGGAGAGGCCTGAAATATGGGATACCCGCAGCAATCTCTATCTGGATCGGACCAGAAAGGATGCTGCGTGGGAGCAGGTGGCCCGTAGCCTCCGCAAGAACGATTGGGCGAAAGCCGATAGCAGAGGCCGTGCTGACTTACGTAAGTGTGAGCAATGTAGTTGTGCTGTGCGTGCCCTCTGGATGGCAACCCGATTTAGTTTTTAACCCTGAGTTCACAATAGTGTTTTCTGTGCGGTTCAGCTTCATTTTCCATAAAGGGCCGCACATGCTTTGTTAAAGTGACGTCTATTACATTCCATACAACACCATTTCTAAGTGTAAATGGCTGTCCCTCCCTTTGCTCCGGCATACAGTTCTCATGTTTATAATCACGTTTGTGCCCTTTTTGTCCCAGACACATGTCCTTGTTTTTGAGCATCTTCGAGTTGTGACCTACACTTTATTTTTCAAAGTTAGGGCCACAAGGCTTACACGACTAGTCTCCTCCATCTTGTCCGTCTGCATTAGTATCCAGACACCTGCTGGACTGTACCATGTGCTGTTTATTCGGTCCTTTTTTGTTGGTACCTTGTTATTCCCTATTTGCTCCTTTTTTTGAATAATGTCATTTTATGCTGGATGCTTTGGATCCTTTTTAATTTTTTATTTGTTTATTGCTTCATTATGAACAGTGAAACAAACCAAGACTCGCTGGGCCAGTTGCCGGGACCAATTTCGGCGAGAGGTCTCCAGCAAGGGCCGTAGTGGAGAGGGTCCCTCACGCAAGAGACCGTACATATATACTGCCCAGTTGCAGTTTCTCAGACCCGTAATGGACTTGAGGCCGTAAGTAAATTATGATTTGTTGATCCATTTCTCATTGTGCTTAATCTTTCAATTGTGGATGCCTCACCTAATGTGTACCCGAAAGTAATGGCTTCATTTCTGTTGGACTATTGAAGGCATATACTGTCTGTGGGGCAGCCATGTACAAAATGTCACAATCCCACATTTTTAGAAGGCACACGCCAAGCATGCCTGAATACCTGTAAGTTAACCAGTCCTGCTTGGAGTTGTCGTTGTGCATCAGATGGTGGGCATCAGTTTGCACATGCCTGTGGTTGGTTGTGTCCATCACTTTATGTGAAAGGTTGCCCCCATTCAAACCCGCTGCTGAGCTGTATGATGAGACGACACGTGTAGTGCGCATATAGCACCCCCCTCTGTGTTTGGTTCCTGCTGCATCAATTTTGGCCAGGTCCCAGAACATAGATGTGTTTAATATTGAAAGGATTTCAGAAACGACAGGCCACGTGCGCTCCGCACGCATTATCTCATCATACAGATGTTCTGCGTGTTTGGCTCCTGTTGGTCTTATACCACGATAATCTTTGGAACTTTTCATAGGGATAGGTCATTTATACCTCCAAATTTGCATGTCTTCCGTTTTATTAATGCGAGTCCTGATTAGTATATCAGTTTTGACATTAGCGGGTGCTTTTATAGTTCCCATATAGATTCCTTTTTTTAACAGACATGTCGGAATTTGATCCCCATTTGGTATTGGCCACGTCATTCACATTGCTTTCAATGTATGGCACCAGGACCAACATTGATTCCTTGGTTTGTTTGTGTACAATGCAAAAATCCAAGAATCCAATGATGTTCCTTCTAGGCTTGACCACCCGTCTCTGAATGACTGCTCTCATCATGCACAATTGTGGCCCAGTACATGTTATTAGTTCGCTGTAAAATAAGTTCAACCAGTTAGACCCTACGTCTTGTATGTTGGTATGGTTGAAGCAGGCCACATACTGGTGAGATGGCGTCAATATCCGCACTGGTTTGGTGCCTGGAATGAGTATTCCTCTTATTTCGCTGGACTGCTTCAACCATCAAACCATGTTTTACCATTACATTACCATTAGCGCTTTACCAGTTGTGACCCATCTTGCCCTATATATTGGAAATACATTTTGAATTGCACTGTTCACATAGATGCATGTGTTTATTGCGTATTCTCTTTCATTATGTTGTATCGAGCCGCTCCATATATATAGTGTCTGTATACGGCTGATCACACCTAATATCACTGGTTTTTTTCAGTCAAATGTGAAAAGAGATATCTAATTGAGTTTTTACATGTCTTTGAAAAACAGTACTGTGGACAGTCTGGAACCCTCTGGGGAGACATCTTCCGATGTGAGTGAAACACCCGCAGTTTTTTCCCCTGCAATAAGTCCTGAACCGACGCCAGCAGAGGAGCCGGAGGAATCGTCTCAGGGCCAGCAACAGCAAGAACCCAGTCCACCCCGTGTCAGGCAGCCACACCCAAGACGCCACCGCCAAGTCCCTCCCTCCACCTCTGTGCCAGAGAGTCGGGAGGTTATTGACGCACGCGTCATTGATTTTCTGGCACAGAGGCGGAGTGACGGAGTGGAGGAGAAAATGCTTCGGGGATTGGCGCCCCTTATGAAGAAAGTGCCGGAACCAGATCACAATGCATGCGTGGCTTCAATTGCTGTTGTCATGAAGATGTTCGCCATCCCAAATCATGGGGACATACTGGGTCGTTTGAACCACTGGATGATGGATCTGGAAAATGAGGGGCAACCCCAAATGGCCGGCCAATTTGGACGTGAAAGGCAACCGACTCAGGCGCCTTCCTTTGCCCCACACCCCCAGTACGGGCCACCCCACGGCCATATGCAAGGGGCAGGCCAGGGCATTTTCCAGGGCAGTTTGTCCCACTGTCCCACCCCAGCAGGCTCAGGGAAGGCCACGGTCCTCCTTTCCGGCAGGGTCTTTCACTCAGGACCTCTTTGAGTTATAATTTTCTTTTTTTGGGGTTGGTTTTTCGGTTTTAATTTTGTTTGTTGTGTTTTTTTGCAAAAAATATTGTACATAACCTGTTTTGGTGCAGAATAGTTTTTCTAAAAATTATTTGGTGCACTAAAAATGTGTCTGGTTTTATTTTCAAACATTCCACAAACCATTAACCTTATCATTTTGTCTATCATGCCAAAAAACACACACACAGTATCTCCAAATGCAACACTTTATTAAGATGCACCGCATCCTTTAAATTTAATAACTTTCAAGATGAGGTATTTGAAAATTTTATGGACAAAATACTCGAAGTTTAAAGATGAAATAGTCTAACTAAATTTAGACCAAAGCATCAGTTAAATTAAATGTGTAGATCGAATAAAAAATGCGATGTCCACAAAATCTCAGCCCGCAAGCCCACGTCAAGGGTCCTCATTACCTTGCGAGTCCCTACACTCCACTAATACAATAAATTCAAGTAATCTATCTAGAAAATAACAAAAAACTAACGAGCCCAGAAGATTTCAAAAACTGCCACGAATAGCGTCCCTCTGCCATGGCAAGGACCCCTCTGGGCTGTGAAAGTAGTCTGCAAAGAGTTCACGAACTGCAATGCCTGCAGTCCCTGGTCGTCTATGCAGGGTCCTTTCCAAGCCCAAATCTGAAGACGTTGGAAGATCTTCCAAGTCTACAGAAGAGGAAGCCTCGTGAATCCTGGTGAAGTTGTGCAGAACAACACAAGCTTGAATCACCAGGGTAGCATTCTCCGGATCCATCTGTATGGATGACAAAAACACCCTCCACTTGCTAGAGAGTATCCCGAAAGCGCACTCCACATACCGACGGGCACGAGTCAACCGGTAGTTGAAGATACGCCTCCTGACATCCAAACCACGCTTTGGAAAGGGCCGCATAACATGTGGAGTCAATGCAAACCCTTCATCCGCCACGATGACAAATGGAGCCGGCGGATGGGCATATCCGGGCAGTGTTCTGGACTCGGGCAGGGCAAGCTGGTTGGCAAGAAGCCGCTCACCCATTCTAGAAGCACTAAAGATGCGAGCATCCGCAGTGCTTCCATAGGACCCAATATCTACCATTATAAACCGGTAGTTACTGTCAGCAACAGCCATCAGCACTACCGAGAAAAACTGTTTATAATTGAAGAAACGGCTCCCTGAGTGTGGCGGCTTCTTCACACGGATGTGCTTGCCATCCATTGCCCCAATGCAGTTTGGGAACTGCGCTGAATTTTGAAAGCCCTCAGCGATACGAAGCCAATCGTCCACCTTGGGCTGCGGCATCACCGTCTCTCGGAGCTGCTGCCAGATGACATGGCAAGTGTGTCGAACAATTCTCGAGATCGTGGAGGTTCCTAATAGAAACTCGAAATGCAGGGATGCAAACGAGTTCCCAGTGGCAAGGAATCTGTTGAGAGAAAAAAAAAAAAAAAAGTAACGGAACAACAGAGTCTGGATTCCTTAACAACGTTCTATACACTACATGTTTTTAAACCACACTATGTCTAGTGGAGCGTAACCTATGGGAAGGGCCTCTCTGTGTGCGGCCACACACATTGTAAATTCAAGGGTTAACAAATATACACCCTAGACTTTACATAGCATTGATCTGCCGAAAGCACACAATTCAAGCAACAGGCGGCATGGACTGAATTCATGCATTGTCTCGCAAATGGTTAAAAACCTAAAGGCCCAACTATATTGTACTACAGTATTCCTGCAAAATTGTCTGGTGTGCTTTTGGCAGTAAAGTAGACAAATAATGGATGACCAGTCGCAACTCTGTCTGAAAACGGCTTGCCATCACTGCACCATGTCCATGGATGCTTAAACTAAAAATTAGATTGGCAATGGGGAATACAAACCATACCAGAGCATCATTTGGGGTAGGGCCAGTACTAACACTAAATTTTAACATAAACAGTGTTTCTACCCTTTGTAAAATGCAGATAGTCATGTGCAAGGTTAGTAATCTGTGACCAATAGGCATTATGTGAACGTTCCAAGGAAATCTGAGGGGTTGGCAGCAGCACAATCCCCTAAAAAAGTGAACAGACTGGGATATAGACTTATAATAGGTGGTACACGCCGCTAGAGAACCTGACAGTGAGCCAATTCGTTCACACACTCCTAAACACAAACGAATACACCTGTATTTGTGGAAAATTGTCTAGAAGCCAAACAAGGCATGTAACAGCCTGCAGTAACATGGCTGAGTGACTGACTAAAAACACAATTTTAAACAAACTACAGGCGAATGGCGACGAATCATGGAGTGTGTGGAGGCCTTTAGATGAACACACGTTTGAAAGCTGCTAAAATAAACCTAACCCCAAAAAAAAGAATCATATGTCGCAGGTTTTCAAGAGGTTAAATAAAAAACAAAAAAAAACAAGAAAAATAGGATTTAAAAAGAAGGGGACTTCAGGAAACAGTAGCACATGTCTCACAGCAGCCATTTTCGAGCACATGTTCTCCCTGACACAAGCACGGCACATTACTGGTGAAACTTTACAAGTACAATACTGCTTACCTCAACGTGACGATGAGCCTTTCCTCAGGTGAAATGCTGCGCCTCATATTGGTGTCCATAAAGGTAAGGACAGTACGTAGAGACGACAGCAATCGGTCAAAGGTACCCACTGACATCCGACAGAAGGCAAAGAACTTCTCCGGATGGCGGCGAAGATCTTGGTATAGCGTATGGAAGTGTCCTTTCCGGTGCCGTTGTGAAACAATCGGATGGACCCAAAATCGTCGCCTTCTACTCGGTTCCTCAGTCATCAAAGGAGTGCGCTGTCCCCAACGCCGAGAAACCAGCCAATGCAGCACGACCTCGTCCTCAGAATCAGACATGGTGATACAGCAAAGAGAAGCAGCCAAAATAACCTCTGTACTCTGGAAAGACTACAGAAAATGGCCACAAATGCATACTCAGGTGCCCCTGATTTATACCAGTATCCTGGGTGGAGATATTAAAATGACATTTTTTTAACCATTCCTAGATTTCTGACGGGCCGCAAAAAAAACGGGAACACGGGCACACGGAAGCACAACGGAAGCAAAAACGGCCACGGATCACGGAACAACGGAACCACGTTTTGCGGCCCGAGAAAAAAAACGCTCGTGTGCATGAGGCCTAACTTCTGTATTTTCTACAGCCCCATTGAAGTGAATGGTTCCGCATACGGTCCGCAAAAAAAACGGAACGGAAGCGGAAAGAAAATAAGTTCTTGTGCATGAGCCCTTCGCCTTTCAGCTGTGCAGTTACAGGTGAAACTCAAAAAATTTGAATATCGTGCAAAGTTAATTTATTTCAGTAATCCAACTTAAAAAGTGAAACTAACATATGAGATAGACTCATTACATGCAAAGCGAGATATTTCAAGCCTTTATTTGTTGTAATTTGGATGATTTTGGCTTAAAGCTTATGAAACCCCAAAGTCCCAATCTCAGGTCCCCTTTGCTCAGGGGATATGGAGTAATTAGCTGACTAGAGTGTAACACTTTGAGCCTAGAATATTGAACCTTTTCACAAAATTCTAATTTTAAGCTGCATTAATGCAATTGCTTTTAATATACATTACTGAAATAAATTGACTTTTGCACGATATTCAAATTTTTCACCTGTATATGTTCTAAAGCCTTTTTTGGGGTGTATTAGTGGGTAAAAAAGGGCTTATTTGCCATTCAGCGGTGCAGTTATATGTTTTACAGCCTTTTTTGGCATGTATTAGTGAAAACAAAAGCCTTATTAGCTGTTCAGCGGTGTAGTTATATGTTCTAATCTAAAGCCTTTTTTGTGGTGTATTAGTGGGGCAAAAAGGGGCTTATTAGCTTTTGTGCGGTGAAGTGACAAAATGACAGCCTTTTTTGGGGTGTATTCATTTCCTTTTTCTTTTTATTTGATCTAACAGTATGTCAGACAGAGAAGTGACAGGCCCTGCACAGAGGAGGGGCAGAGTCCTAAGTGTTTCTGGCGCAGGCACAGGTCGCAGCAGAGTAAAGGGGCGTGGCAGCGGGGGTCACTTTGAGAGGCCTGAACTCCCGGTGTCATCTAATGGTCGTATCTTGACCAGCAACCCAGCGGTGCTTGAATGGTTGACTCGGTCATCCACTTCGTCCCAAGTGACATCAGATACCACCAGCCAAGAGTGGATTCTTCAGACACAACTCTTAGTTGGCATGGCCTGGGAGCAGGCCCTGTGCCCTAACCTGTCCCCAACCTGCCTCTGTCCTTTTCTTTTCCCTCAGCCAGAGAAGTATTATATGCTGTGGGCTCAGCCCCACTATACAGCTAAGACAAGCTACTAAAGGACAGTCAGCAGCTACTGCCCAGCCAAGATCTGGAGGAGACATCTGCTGCTTTGGGCTGGCAAGTAATGATGAGGAAAGTGACGTGGGAGCTGGTCAGGCTCCTGGCTCAGAGACTGTTGAGGAGGACATCAGTGATGTGCAGACAGTATTCGATGATTATGGAGCCGGGTGACAAAGGGGCTTCATCATCGGGACAAGAGGGTGGCAGCTTGCGCATGAGACAGCGGCGGAGCCAGCAAGTCGGTAGCGTGGCCGGGAGTCAGCAGGGTGGCAGCAGTGCGAGGTCGTGAGCCAAACGTGCCCGGGGTAGACCCACCGCTTCACAGGAGCCTACCTGCCTGGAAAGTAGTGGTGCAGAGGTTAACGGAGGCAGCGGCCATAGCAGTCAGTCAGTGCAGTGTTTTGGGGTAAAATACCCTACTCGGCAGTGTGGCAGTTTTTTGTTAAGCCCCCGGAGGAGGTGAACATGGCCATTTGCCAAATCTGTGGGCAGAATGTGAAGCATGGCACCATGCGTCACCATAAAGTGGCCAGGGAGAACCCTGGCATGGTGGTTCAGCCTGCCGCAGCAGCCGCTGCTAACCCAGTGGCACGTACCGGATTTCAGACAGTCAAGGCTCCACAACCTCAGCCAAAGGGAGCGGTCTGTCCTTCCCATAATCTACCGGTCCTGATGCTCCTGCAACTCATCCTCTGACTCCTAGTCAGTCATTTCGTCAGCAGTCGATCACCGAAGCAATTGCCAAGAGACAGCAATACCGGGGTGGTCACCCTATGGTGCAAAAGCTGAACGTGCTCCTGGCCAAGTTGCTGATACTGCAGTCCCTCCCTTTCCAAGTGGTGGACTCTGCACCTTTCAGAGAAATGATGGCTTGTGCCGAGCCGAAGTGGAGAGTCCCAAGCCAGCATTTCTTTGCCAAAAAGGCAGTACCAGTCCTGCACAAATATGTAGAACAGAAGGTGGGCCAGTCCTTGAGCCTGTTGGTGTCTGCCAAAGTGCACGGCAGCGCTGACGTGTGGAGCTTTAACTACAGTCAGGGAAAATACATGTTCTTTATGGCCCACTGGGTGAATGTGGTTCTTGCCCAGCCACACCAGCAACTTGGCCAGATGATGCCGCTTCCACCTCCACGTTCTCACGCCATTGGTCCAGCGACAATGTCCGCCTCTGCCTCCTCATCCACCACCATAGGGCCAATTCACAGTGCTCCTACAGCATACCACATGTGCAGGGCACAGTGGTGTCACACTGTTCTACACCCCGTTTACCTGGGCAAACTGAGTCACACAGGTGAGGAATTGCTCCGTGTCCTTCATCAAGAAATTGAATCCTGGCTTTCTCCACGACAACTCAAAATCTGAACCATGGGGACCGACAACTGGAAGAACATGCTGTCTGCGTTGTCAAGGACAGCTGAACCATGTGTCCTGCATGGTGCATATGTTCAATCTGGTTGTCAAGCGGTTCCTGAAATCTTCCACCCAAGACATCCTAAAAATGGCCAGGAAACTTTGCATGCACTTCAGCCACTCGTACACCACCAAGCACATCCTCCTTGAGCTGCGCAGCAGAACATCGTCCCCCAACATAGGCTGATATGCAACGTTTCCACCCTCCATATGTTGGACCGACTATATGAACAGATAAAGGCCATAAACTATTTATTGAGGATACAGGCGGACAGAGGTACTCCCCTGTGTAACTTCGATGTTAGCCAGTGGCAGATCATGCGTGACACCTGCCGTTTGCTGGGGCCCTTTGAGGAGGCCACGTTATTTATCAGTCGCCAGGATTACAGGATAAACAACGTCATTCCACTGCTTCATATCCTGGAACAGATGCTGGTTAATCTGGCTGGTCAGGGGACTGGAGACGTGGCATCTACTTCTCTTGGCAACATGAGCCCTGTGGGGACTGAACTGGGGGAGGAGGACATTGGAGCACAAGCAATGTGTAGCAAAATGGATAGTTTTTCAACACAGGTGACAGGAGAGGAGCTAATTTGTATTCCCCTCAGGAAAGTCTATCCCCACCATCAGGGGTACTGTGAAGATCCAGGGGTTCACTTAGACAACGCCCTTAGATGAGGTAGGACATGTGGCACAGTAGGTTCACACCTGCTGGTTCAGGACATTTTATTCTTCCATATTTTCAAGCTTTAATATGCTTTGATATTTTTCACATCACTAGTTTAGCTCTCAGCTAAGTAGATAAAACTGTATCCAAATTAGGCAATACTGAGCTACACAGGCAGAACTTTGACCAATACATTGTAATAAACCACCATGATCAGGAACTATTAAGGCTCATTAACACGAGCAGATGCCGTGCATGGAATCCATTGCGTGAAAGAATGCCAAACCCCGCTCCGGACAGCAGACACGGAGCATTAACATGACTGACAATGCTCCATGCCTCTGATCTTTTTACTACAAAATCAGCAAGATAAAATGGTCACCGTGACTTTGTAGTACAAAGATCAGAGGCACAGAGCATCATCAATAATGTTAATGCTCTGTGTCTGGAGTGGGGTTTGGCATTCTTTCACACAGCAGATTCCACACACGGCATCCGCTCATGTGAAAGAGCCCTTAACTTCCTCAGGACCGCCGTACGCAGGATTGAGTCCTGCCGGCGGCCCTGCTCTTCTGGGTGGACGCAAATACGCGTCCTCCCGCGATTTCCTGTGAACGCGCGCGCTCGCAGGAACGGAAGGTAAGCGAGTGGATCTCCAGCCTGCCAGCAGCAATCGCTCGCTGGCAGGCTGGAGATGTGATTTTTTTTAACCCCTAACAGGTATATTAGACGCTGTTTTGATAACAGCGTCTAATATACCTGCTACCTGGTCCTCTGGTGGTCGATCCAAACAAAAGGGACCACCAGAGGACTCACTAAAGTAGCACCAAACACCACTACACCACCCCCCCCCCGGTCACTTATTAACCCTTTATGAACCACTGATCTCCCCCCCCCCCCCCCCCGGTCAGGCTCCATTCAGACGTCCGTATGATTTTTACGGATACATGGATCGGATCCGCAAAACACGCGGACGTCTGAATGGAGCCTTACAGGGGGGTGATCACCCATATATACTCCCTGATCACCCCCCTGTAAGGCTCCATTCAGACGTCCGCATGTGTTTTGCGGATCCGATCCATGTAGCCACGGATCCGTAAAAATCATACGGACGTCTGAATGGAGCCTTACAGGGGGGTGATCAATGACAGGTGGGTGATCACCCATATACACTCCCTGATCACCCCCTGTCATTGATCACCCCCCTGTAAGGCTCCATTCAGACGTCCGTATGATTTTTACGGATCCATGGATCCGCAAAACACATGCGGACGTCTGAATGGAGCCTTACAGGGGGGTGATCAATGACAGGGGGGTGATCAGGGAGTATATATGGGTGATCACCCCCCTGTAAGGCTCCATTCAGACATCCGCATGTGTTTTGCGGATCCGATCCATGTATCCGTAAAAATCATACGGACGTCTGAATGGAGCCTTATGTCATTCTCCATTCAGACATTTTTTTTGGCCCAAGTTAGCAGAAATATATATATTTTTTTTGTTTTTTTTTCTTACAAAGTCTCATATTCCACTAACTTGTGTAAAAAAAAAAAAAAATCTCACATGAACTCGCCATACCCCTCACGGAATCCAAATGCGTAAAAATTTTTTGACATTTATATTCCAGACTTCTTCTCACGCTTTAGGGCCCCTAAAAAGCCAGGACAGTATAAATACCCCACGTGACCCCATTTCGGAAAGAAGACACCCCAAGGTATTCGCTGAGGGGCATATTGAGTCCGTTAAAGATTGAAATTTTTGTCCTAAGTTAGCGGAAAGTGAGACTTTGTGAAAAAAAAAAAAACAAAAAAACTTATGCCAAAAAATAAATAAAAATTCTATGAACTCGCCATGCCCCTCATTGAATACCTTGGGGTGTCTTCTTTCCAAAGTGGGGTCACATGTGGGGTATTTATACTGCCCTGGCTTTTTAGGGGCCCGAAAGTGTGAGAAGAAGTCTGGGATCCAAATGTCTAAAAATGCCCTCCTAAAAGGAATGTGGGCACCTTTGCGCATCTAGGCTGCAAAAAAGTGTCACATCTGGTATCCAAAAAATATAAAATCATCATTTTCCGCTAACTTGTGATAAAATAAAAAGTTCTATGAACTCACTATGCCCATCAGCAAATACCTTAGGGTGTCTACTTTCCAAAATGGGGTCATTTGTGGGGGTTTTCTACTGTCTGGGTATTGTAGAACCTCAGGAAACATGACAGGTGCTCAGAAAGTCAGAGCTGCTTCAAAAAGCGAGAATTCACATTTTTGTACGCTATGACTTTTACCCAAACCATTTTTTTTGCCCAAACATTTTTTTTTATCAAAGACATGTAGAACAATAAATTTAGCGAAAAATTTATATATGGATGTCGTTTTTTTGCAAAATTTTACAGCTGAAAGTGAAAAATGTAATTTTTTTTGCCAAAAAATCGTTAAATTTCGATAACAAAAAAAGTAAAAATGTCAGCAGCAATGAAATACCACCAAATGAAAGCTCTATTAGTGAGAAGAAGAGGAGGTAAAATTCATTTGGGTGGTAAGTTGCATGACCGAGCAATAAACGGTGAAAGTAGTGTAGTGCAGAAGTGTAAAAAGTGGCCTGGTCATTAAGGGGGTTTTAGCTAGCGGGTTGAAGTGGTTAATGGATCTAGTATGAGCAATGCTCTGTGAGCTAAATACAGTTGCACATTTCTCAGCTTTATGAGCCCAAAACTTAAAATCCTACCATCTTACCAACAATCATAAAAAAATCCCAATTAGTAAGCCTTACAGAACAATCAATCTCCACAAAGTGTGTTTTTTGGAAACATTTATTTGTAGTAGAACTTGTACAGTTTAGTCTTTCTTGGCCGCAGCCTTTCTCATGGCAGCTAGCACATTGCTGAGTTCTTCTCTCTTTCTCTTGGCGCGGATGTGAGTTCCAATCTAAAGAGGGGAAAAACAAAGTAGCTAAATAGTAATGCCTTATTCCGCAGTCTGAACGGTACAAATCGAAAACCTATTAGGCCCGATATGGCTAACCTCTGGAAATCTAGCTGTGGTAAAACTACAACACTTGCTTGGCTGTTCTCAGACCTCTATACAAATGAATGGAGCATACTGAGTGCCAGAGATTAGCCATCACTGTATTAGGCAGTGAGTGTTCATATCTGGATTGAACATTTCATTTGGAGCCTCTGTCACACAGTGCATAAAATAAAAAAAAAGGGACAAAAAAGTGCAGCCTGCTGTGCAATCTTGTCCAGTAAAATACTGGCCTAATTATATTCATGCAGTACATTTACTCCATTTAACCCCTTAGTGACCAGCCTGTTTTGGGCCTTACTGACCAAGCGGTTTTCTTCCCTTTTTCATCGTCGCGTTCCAAGAGCTATAACACTTATTGTTCCATCTGTATAGCTTTATGAGGGCGTGTTTTTTGTGGGACAAGTTGTAGTTTTTAACGGCACCATTTTGGGGTACACATAATTTTCTAATTAACTTTTATTAACTCTTTCTGGGAGGGAGATGGAAAAAAGAAATACTGCCACTGTGTTATTAAGTTAAAATTTTTACAACGTTCATTTTTCGGTATAAATATCTTTATTTTCTGGGTCAATACGATAACCGATTCTAAATACATAGTTTTTTTACGTTTTACTACTTTTTTGCAATAAAAACCTTATTTTTTTATGTTTTTGCTTTACCTCTTCCAAAGACACCTACCTTTTTCTTTATATAGAGTTGTGTGAGGGCTTGATTTTTGGGAGACTGCATGTATCCTTCATTGGTATCATTTTGGAGTAAATGGCGCTTTTTGATCGCTTATGTTTTTTCGGTGGCAACTAAGAATAAATGAGCAATTCTGGTTTTTTTTACGGCGTTCACCGTAGGGGATAATTTACGAAGTCTAGGTTGTTATTGAGGCAGCATACCAAACATATGGGGAAAAAAGTTTTGAAATTTTTTTCATTGAATGTTTTTTTTTTTTTTTACTTTCTTTTACCACTTAAACATCTTTTTGATTGCCTTTAAAATGCAATGCACTATCCCTATAGCACATTTCATTTTAATGGCAATGCTATTCTGATATTGACCAGCAGGCTGCACCAGAGGCACAACCTGCTGGAAATCACTTAAGGCTGGGCTAGGGTCTACATCAGACTCCAGGCAGCCTTCATCGGCACCCCGAGATAGCATTTGCGAGGTGCCTATTGGAGACAGAGGGAGTCCACTCCCTCTGTCAGCACTTTACATGCGGCAGGCACCATTGCCCACCGCATGTAAAGTGTTAAACAGCCCGGATTGGCACTCCTGCCGGTCAGCGGCAGCCCAGCCTAAGGCACCCTAGTGACTGCCCTAAAAACACGTATGGGTGGTCACTAAAGGGTTATAGAGCTGAGCAGATTGATGTAAAGTTTTGCCAGAAAAGACTCTAGTGACAGATGTCTAGCTATGTATACACAGGGAATGTTATGAATCATGATGGCTGCAGACTGCATTCCATGTTTTGGTGACAGGTTCTTAGTTGCTCTGCTCCAATAAAAGATGAAACAATGATTCTGTATGGAGATGAGTGATCTTTTACTGATTAGAAGGCGATTGTCATGAAGGAATGCTTCCTTCCCGAAAATCGGATGCTCAATTGAGCAGTGTAAAGGTGCCATTACACAGCTGTAAGCAAAGCCTTTAATTCAAACTTCTACCTTATCAGGGATTAGCAACCTCCAGCTGTTCTGAAATTGCAGTTCCCAGAATTCTTCAGTCACTACTATTGGAGTTACAAGAGAAGCTAAAAAAGTGGGAATGCTGGGAGTTGTAGTTTCAGCAGCTGGAGTGCCGAATATTGCTGACCCCTGCACCATATCAAAGTTCACTGAGCTGGGACTCTCCTTGGAACAGTAAAAGATGAACCTGTGTACACATGTTCTGATACCAAATCAAAGCTGCTCCTTTTATCCAACTGCCCCCATCTGTATCACTATATAATTATGCTAAAAACTGGTGTAAGATAAATCAATCCGGGGAGATAGTTCTGGGCAGTTACAAGATGTACCACTGCCTCCCACGTCATTGTGCTTCCTGCACTATAAATTGGCGTAAATGCAATAGGAGATTGTTCCATGAAGTCAACTGTACATGCGCAACAAATTAAGAATTAGAAAAACTAGTATTTACACTGGGTAGGTCTAATGCCATATATTTATAGGAAATCGGCCACCTCCTTCACCAGGCCTGGCTCTTAATAAATTAGTCTAATCTCAGCCCAGTGAGATGAGACCAACGTAATCAAAAGAGGTCGGCCTCACTGAATTCCCCTACAGAGACGGAGAAATTCAACTATAAAAAAGGTAGCTACAATCAGCTTCTACTACATACCCTCTTTTTGATGAACTTAAGAGCTCTCTTGTCCTTGGACACTTTCAGCAACTCCATGGCACGTCTCTCATAAGGAGCAAAACCACAAACTTCACGGATCATGTCACGGACAAACTTGGTGTGCTTGGTCAGGCGCTACAGAAAAAAATAAAAATTACAGTACACTGCATAAATAAAACCACTTAGTTTCATTAAAGACACACTAATGAAAACAACAACTGCAATTTTCACAGCATTTCAAGGCTCAGTTTACTGCCGACACAAATTTGACAGATACCCCTGCCATGCAGTTGTACACATCACCCAGAGACAGACATGGTCATAATATACAGAACAGTATATTGGTATGTCGACATGCAGGGCTAGGCAATTTGGCCTTGAATAAAAATATATTTTACTCACTTTGAATAGGTATTTAACAGAAACATTCATAGACATTCAGATTTTATATTTTTGTTATGTTTGGGTATTGTTCCTTTTTCATTTTGGCAGTACTATAACAGGACTCAGTAGCAGTCAGCATATATAGTTTCTCCTTTCCTGGCCGCAGTGAATGGTCTGAGTCAAGTGAGTCTTGTGCTATCTGTTCACAAACCGCAGTGGTGACATGCCTGGAAAAGGTACATCACCACTGCAGCCACTGTACTGAGCTAGTCCAGGATTTTTCTGAGTTTATGAATTATATTTTGACGAGTGTCCCACTAAAGAGAACATTATCAACTTGAAATGCAGTAAAATCTGCAGGCAGCCGGAACTGAGAAGGAATCAGTATAACTTATTTCTATGTTTATATTTCTGCTATTGCTGGCTTCATTGTACATGGTGGAGGTGCCATCAGTAATTGATATTCTCTGTGTAAGGCCTCTTGCACATGACCGTATGCCCTCCGAGATATACAGTCCGTGAGCAGGCCATATGTCCCGGAGGAGCATGGGAGAGCACAGAATCATAAATTACAATGATGCTGTGCACATCAGGGCCGCCTGTGGGGCTGTTGTCCTGGACTCATGATCTTATGAGTCCGGGACAATCTTGATGCTGCGTGCTCCCATGCGCACGATCAATGCAAGAGGCCTAAGTGTGAATACAGATATAGCTGTCTGTCCCTGGGGACACAGGGGCGGTTTTATCAGTAATTGATATTCTATGTGTAAGTGTGTATATATACATAGCTGTCAGTCACTGATAGCTGTACATGGGGAGGTGCCATCAGTGATTGATAGCATTCTCTGTACAAGTGTGTATACATAGATAGCTGTCAGTCACTGATAGTTGTACACGGGGAGGTGTTACCAGTTATTGATAGCATTCTCTGTGTATACATCGATAACGGGCAGTCACTGATAGCTGTATACAGGGGAGGTCTAAAGTTCAGAAAAAGTGGCAATTTAAATGTATAAATTAAGTTATACTGAATCTGCTCCCACAACAATTTGCTGAGGTCCTCATGCTCCATTACATGCTGCCTGGTGAAGTCTGACAGACTGTTCAGGGGTCATGTGCACTAACAGACTGATTAAAAACGTGAAAAAAGTCACTAATTGGGTCATTAATCAAACTAGTGTAAAGTAGAACTGGCTTAGTAATAGGAAAGCCAATGCCTTCTCAAACAGCTGATCAGCAGGGGTCCTGTGTGTTGGTCTCTATCGATCAGATACTCATGACCTATCCAGGTTTATCAGTTATAAAACCCTTTGAAAGGGAATGTCACCAGCGACTTTCCTATACAACTGTTTGCATAGACATATTGCTGTGGTTCACGCGCTTCAAATGTAGTTTCTTTTGTTGATCTGAGGCCCCGTTCCGCAGTTATAACACTTTCCTATTATGCAAATTAGGCTTCTAGTGCAAGGAGGGCATCACTATTGCCTCTCTTCACCCTAGCTGCAGTCATTTCCTTGGCCAAACCCCCTCCCCTCCCTGCTTTGCTGCTGCCTGTTCCTGTCAATCGCAATCAAAGCAGCCAGGGAGGGGCTGGTCACAGAAAGGAACGGAGCTTGTGTGCTACAAGAGAAATGGTTATGCCCTCATTGCACCAAAGGCCTAATTTGCATAATAGGAAAGTGTTATCATGGGAAAGGAGTCTCTGATCAACAAAAGAAAAACATCTATGCCAACCACTGGATAGGAAGGTCGCTGGTGACAGATTTCCATTTAAGTGAATGCTACTGAGACAACTACGCAGCCACCGGATGAGATTGCACTGTGCCAAGTTAGTATAAAAGGGCAGTGGCTCTCTTCTGATTGAAGGGATCCCTACTGTCAAATGAAGATATGCCACAACTTTACTAGCCTTGCATACCAGTATCTGTACAAGGTTGGACAGATTGTTTCATCCACCAGCTATACTCACCCCTCTCCTACGTGAGTGTCTGGGCTTTGAGACGTTCTTGGTCACTTTATGGCCTTTATTTAGGCCCACAGCCATAGGATACCTGATAGCCATTCTGAAATAGAAGAGAAGTCTTAGAATACAATATAAGCAATGCTCAGCTTTGTACATAACATGAAGCACTCTCCCGCACCATGTCAATCTACAATGGAATGGCTGCAGAAACAAATATGCTGAACAAGTATAAGGAATCTATAAGATTACCAAAACTGGAGAGATTTTCCACAGAAAACATTCCCACAGAAAATCAGCAGTTATGATGTATTTCTACAAACAGATCTGCAGTTGTAGGACATTCGTTTTAGGCCTCGATACTACCGTATTTTTGGTCCGCATGCCAGCTACATTTTTTTGCATACCAGGTTGTGGACCCATTGTTTCAATGGGGCTGGAAGACATGAGGTCGGTACTCCTGTGCTACCCACAGCCATACGTCCATCCACGGCCCCGCAAAGAAAAGGAAAAAAAAAAAAAAAGTGTCCTTTTCTTCTGTTTTGAAAACAAGAGGGTGCGATGTGTGGAAAGGGGAAATGCGGGCTGCACATGGCCGGCAACTGTTTTGTGGATCTGCTGATATGGCAGTGTGCATGAAGCCTTAGGGGTATGTCCACACTATGGATACAGAACCCATAGATACACAACATGACAATTTATGTTGCAGATTTTTTTTATCCTCCACAGTGCATAGATCGAAATCTGCAGTAAAAATGCATTTTCTGAAGGCAAATCCGCAACGGAACAGTTTGTGCACCAGTGGCTACTGAGGCCTGTGACTGCCTGGACGAAACATTTATGGTCCAATGGAGACCAGAAGGAGCCTTCGGCAGGAGAGTTCATAAGGCTACTTTCACACTTGCGCTTGATCGGATCCGTTCTGAACGGATCCGATCATATTAATGCAGACGGAGGCTCCGTTCAGTACGGATCCGTCTGCATTAATAACTTAGAAAAAATTCTAAGTGTGAAAGCAGCCTGAGCGGATCCGTTCAGACTTTCAATGTAAAGTCAATGGGGGACGGATCCGCTTGAAGATTGAGCCATATGGTGTCATCTTCAAGCGGATCCGTTCCCATTGACTTACATTGTAAGTCTGGACGGATCCGCACGCCTCCGCACGGCCAGGCGGACAGCTGAACGCTGCAAGCAGCGTTCAGCTGTCCGCGCGGAGGCGAGCGGAGGCTGAACGCCGCCAGACTGATGCAGTCTGAGCGGATCCGCTCCATTCAGACTGCATCAGGGCTGGACGGAGGCGTTTGGGTCCGCTCGTGGGCTCCTTCAAACGGAGCTCACGAGCGGACCGACGAACGCTAGTGTGAAAGTAGCCCAAGCCTGGCTGCTCCCCTGCAGATGTTACTAAGGGTCGGACACCCCCTTTAATTTATCCATAACAGGTTTGCGTCAACGCCTGGCAAGTTTTTAGTTACAACCATTTGGTTTACGAACTAATTTTTAAAGGTGTCGCACACTCCTTGGGGCCTTTTCGACTAGACCAGGCATCCTCAACCTGCGGCCCTCCAGCTGTTGTAAAACTACTACCCCCACAATGCCCTGCTGTAGGCTGATACCTGTAGGCTGTTGGGGCATGCTGGGAGTTGTAGTTTTGATACAGCTGGAGAGCCACAGTTTGAGGATGCCTGGACTAGACCCCTCAGCATGGTTGGACCTGCGGCACACATACTTAGCTGATCCCCACCGCGGGTTCCAGCTCTTTAATGCCTGCATCCAGCGACAGGCTATAGCGTTGACATGTGTACCAAGCACATTACTAGGTCACAGATGTTGGCAGAGGGCAGAAAAGGAGCAGGAACCTAAAGGCAGGGATCAGATAAGTATGACTCTGCAGATCCAGTTATGCTGGGAGGTCTACCATAATGCCCCCAGAGTGCGTGAAAGTAAGCTCATAGAAATCAGTCCATAGTCCACCTTACGGTACAAAACAGTACATACAGCATCAATAACAGTCATACTACCGTAGAGGTGGTAGTCACAGCTTTACAGCAGAATGGACATGTCATGGCCAGGACTAGACTGGAGAGATGGACAGCGGCTGCGGTGCTGTACATCATATACACCACGTACCAGCGGCCATAGTGCTCTATGAGGTTCCAACAGCGGCTTCCACACGTTCTCCTCCAGAAATAACCGCAAGGTCAGACAGCCGAAATCCTCCCCGCCATACCCAACGTGAAACCAGCCGCTCCGCGTTAGGATGGCAGAGATATTACACGGATTTCACCCGCCATTAATACTAACATACCTGTAAGATCTGATGGCAGACACACCGGAAGGAAGGAGCACAACCGGAAGTTCCTTATTTCATACGTCGGCTGAGTCCTCCAGAGCCTGCGAGAAGAGCAAGAGCAGGGCCGCTCTACCATAGAGTACACGTTATCAGCCCTCGCCCGTTAGACTATATTCCTGTGACACTGTTCAGAGTGTATCCTCGTGCGGGTTTACTACTACTGAGGATTCTTATAGGAAGGATGATTTCAGAGCTTGTAATGGAATGTGCATGGCCCTGGCATTACTGTAAAGCATAGAGTGGCATGATGCCATGTGACTGCTTCCTCCCGCCCCTTACAGACTGTGCCAGATGCAGGACAAGCAGAGCAGGGAGAGTGCAGGTGTAACGTTATATTTCCTTACCTCGTGAGATTTCACTACCGGTCGCACCGGACATGACGTGAAAAGGTGTGCTGCGCAGGCGCAGAAGGACGGGGTAGGGAAATTTCACAGCAGAGTGCGCATGCGCCGGGAGCCTCACCAGCGGTTAGGGTAGGGAAAAATTATGGACCAGTGCCCAGGCGCGGTGATCGGATGGATGTTCTCAGCTGGACACTGACCGACACTGTTCATGCGCCGGGAGCCTCACCAGCGGTTAGGGAAGGGAAAAATTACGTACGGGCCAGTGCTTTTTCCCTACCCTAATCGCTGGTGAGGCTCCCAGCGCATGCGCAGTGTCGGCCAGTGTCCAGCTGAGAACATCCATCCGATCACCGCGCCTGCGCACGGGCCCATAATTTTTCCCTACCCTAACCGTTGGCGAAGCTCCCAGCGCATGCACACAATGCTGTGAAATTTCCCTACCCCATCGTTGTGTGCCTGCGCAGCACACCTCCTCACCTCATGTCCGGTGCGACCAGAATTGACGAGGGTAGGGAAATATAACGTTACACAGGCTCTTATGCTGTGGTCAGTGATTTCTAGTGAGGGGTCTGGGGGCTGTATTTTTATGTAGTTTGGAGTGGAGTATATGAGGGGTGTGAGAGCTGCTAGAAGCTTTTCTAAAGTCACCCACAGTTACATTGCTCACCATACAGTACATCCCCTTACAAGGTATTTTAACTCCATGAGGTGGTTTTGTCTCCTCTGTGCCCCCTCCACACAGTGGGTTTTGTCTCCTCTGTGCCGGTGTTCCATGAAATTTCCCTACCCTCATCACTTCCTGTTGTGACGCGGCCGCACCGGACATGACGTTCCCAGCTTTGGAAGGAGGTGTGCACAACGACGGCGTAGGGAAATTTCACACCAGAGTTGGGGAGTAGGGGCCACCTAATGCGCTTGCGCCTTACCTCTCAGCTGGACACCGGCCGACACTGCGCATGCGCCGGGATCCTCAGCAGCAGTTAGAGGGCAGGGAAAAATTGTGGGCCAGTGCGCAAGCGCGGCTAACTACTCCCGTTGGGATACACCGCGCGTGCGCACCAGCGGACAGGGAGATCTCTTATACCGAACATCTATCTGTTCACCGCGCCTGCACCGTGTGGAGGTAGGGAGATCTGATGGCCATTTGTTCTGTAAAACTCCCCACCACTCACTGCGCACGCGCTGTGTCTGATCATCTAGAGCCAGCTGAGAGGTAAGGCGCAAGCGCATTAGGTGGTCCCTTCTCCCCAACTCTGGTGTGAAATTTCCCTACCCCGTCGTGCTCCGGCGCGGCACACCTCCTTCCAAAGCTGGGAACGTCATGTCCGGTGCGGCCGCGTCACAACAGGAAGTGACGAGGGTAGGGAAATTTCACGGAACACCCCCTCCACACGGTGGGTTTTGTCTCCTCTGTGCCCCCCCACACTGTTATTTTGCCTGCAGAGTGCACTGTAGTCCACACACAGATTGTTGCAATAAGCCATGCCTCTAATGCCATCCAGTGTTTTACCACGGTCCGTGCGTCTGTGTTTTTAGCACTGATGCATGCTGTATTTTGTCCGTGTTCACGGATAATATAACAATAGCAAAGACAGGTGCACTCTGCGGTCTTACTAACCCTCATACTGTTGTAAAATTGAGAGATTAGCCAACATATTCTACTGTGGAGGACATGTCTGAGCCCGAGCAGCGCCAAGGTTTCTCAAGTAGCTCGGGAGGTTACTGGGAGATTGCTTTGAGTCAGACCTTGCACTCCTGTAATTCGCCCACTGGCTCCTGGTATTGCCCATACGGCCCAGGTAGGTTTAGCGTTAGGTCCCGAGCTACTTGAGAAACCTTGACACTGGTGCTCGGGCTCAGACATGTCCTCCAAGCAGGATATGTTGGCTAATCTCTCAATTTTACACCAGTACAAGGGTTAGTAAGACCACAGTGTGCACCTATCTTTGTTATTGTTATTATTTTTGCTGTTTATCACATCCACACATTTGCTATCCTGTGTAGGATGTCCATTGTGGTACTTGTGGTCCGTTACGGGCATCCTCCATTGTATGCATTTTTGCTGGGGATTGTCATTAGCAGTGGACCACAAGTGCAGGATCTGCCCCCCCCCCCCCCCCCGGTATAGATGCACCACTGCATATGGGGTTGAGCACTTCCTGCTTTTTAATACCATGCCAATCTGTAGCTTGTTCACAGATCCATCATGCCCATTATAGTCTATGTTGCATCCGTGTTTCAGGGATCATTAGGAAGAGATGCTTTGAAAATTATTTTTCAGCTGTGCAGGATCAGTGAAACACGGATGGCACACGGACAGCAAAAGAAACGGACTCACGGACCAAACACGGATCCTCACATGCATCACTGACCACATTCTCACAGATTTGAGCATGGACACGGACGTGTGAATGTGGCTTTAGTTCACATCATGTTTTATGCCTCTGATGTACAGTCGTGGCCAACATTTTTGAGACTGACACAGATATTAGTTTTCACAAAGTTTGCTGCTCAACTGCTTTTAGATCTTTGTTTCAGTTGCTTCTGTGATGTAGTGAAATATAATTACACGCACTTCATACGTTTCAAAGGCTTTTATCGAAAAATTACATGACATTTATGCAAAGAGTCAGTATTTGTAGTGTTGGCCCTTCTTTTTCAGGACCTCTGCAATTCGACTGGGCATGCTCTCAATCAACTTCTGGGCCAATTACTGACTGATAGCAACCCATTCTTTCATAATCACTTCTTGGAGATTGTCAGAATTAGTGGCCTCTTGAGGCTTGACCACAAGTTCTCAATGGGATTAAGATCTGGGGAGTTTCCAGGCCATGGACCCAAAATGTCAACGTTTTGGTCCCCGAGCCACTTAGTTATCACTTTTGCCTAATGGCACGGTGCTCCATCGTGCTGGAAAATGCATTGTTCTTCACCAAACTGTTGTTGGATTGTTGGAAGAAGTTGCTGTTGGAGGGTGTTTTGGTACCATTCTTTATTCATGGCTGTGTTTTTGGGCAAAATTGTGAGTGAGCCCACTCCCTTGGATGAGAAGCAACCCCACACATGAATGGTCTCAGGATGCTTTACTGTTGGCATGACACAGGACTGATGGTAGCGCTCACCTTTTCGTCTCCGGACAAGCCTTTTGCCTGATGCCCCAAACAATCGGAAAGAGGCTTCATCGGAGAATATGACTTTGCCCCAGTCCTCAGCAGTCCATTCACCATATTTTCTGCAGAAGATCAATCTGTCCCTGATGGGTTTTTTTTGGAGAGAAGTGGCTTCTTTGCTGTCCTTCTTGACACCAGGCCATGTTCCAAAAGTCTTCGCCTCACTGTGCGTGCAGATGCGCTCACACCTGCCTGCTGCCATTCCTGAGCAAGCTCCGCACTGGTGGCACTCCGATCCCGCAGCTGAATCCTCTTTAGGAGACGATCCTGGCGCTTGCTGGACTTTCTTGGACGCCCTGAAGCCTTCTTAACAAGAATTTAACCTCTTTCCTTGAAGTTGTTGATGATCCTATAAATTGTTGATTGAGGTGCAATCTTAGTAGCCACAATATCCTTGCCTGTGAAGCCATTTTTATGCAACGCAATGATGGCTGCACACGTTTCTTTGCAGGTCACCATGGTTAACAATGGAAGAACAATGATTTCAAGCATCACCCTCCTTTTAACAGGTCAAGTCTGCCATTTTAACCCAATCAGCCTGACATAATGATCTCCAGCCTTGTGCTCGTCAACATTCTCACCTGAGTTAACAAGACAATTACTGAAATGATCTCAGCAGGTCTTTTAATGACAGCAATGAAATGCAGTGGAAAGTTAATTTTCTGTCACAACCAGACAGCTGAGAAGCTCTGACAGAAACCTTTCAGAACCTCCTCCTTGAGTTTTCTTTTCAGTTCCTCATCTCATTAGCCTCTCTCAGCTGTCATGTAGTTGGACAGCTGTCATGTAGTTGGAGTTTGCTTTAAATAACCGTCGTCAGGAGTCCTCTGATAAGTCACCATTTTTTGGTGCATATGGGTTTCATCCGCAGTTTGGGACTTTCTCGGGAGAGGGGTCTTCTGGTTTACCTGATGAGGACAGATTCTCCTCGTCTTTGTCTTCTATTTGGCAAAAGATTCAGGATAATCTAAAGAGCATGAGTGAGAGATATAAGCGTGTGGCAGATAAGAGACGTGTGCCTGGTCCGGACCTGAATGTTGGTGATCTGGTGTGGTTGTCTACCAAGAATATCAAATTAAAGGTTCCCTCCTGGAAGTTGGGTCCTAGGTTTATTGGGCCTTACAAAATCCTGTCTGTCATCAATCCTGTTGCCTACTGTCTTGATCTTCCTCAGACTTGGAAGATCCATAATGGTTTTTATAAGTCTTTATTGAAACTTTATGTTCAACCCATTTTACCCTCGCCTTTGCCTCCTCCTCCGATTATGGTTGATGGGAATCTTGAATTTCAGGTCTCTAGGATTGTGGATTCTCGTCTTGTCCGCGGTTCTCTCCAGTACCTCGTTCATTGGGAGGGTTATGGTCCTGAGGAGAGGATGTGGGTCCCAGTGACGGACATTAAGGCCACTCGTCTCATCAGGGCTTTCCATAGGTCCCATCCTGAGAAGGTGGGCTCTGAGTGTCCGGAGTCCACTCGTAGAGGGGGGGGGGGGGGGTACTGTCACAACCAGACAGCTGAGAAGCTCTGACAGAAGCCTTTCAGAACCTCCTCCTTGAGTTTTCTTTTCAGTTCCTCATCTCGTTAGCCTCTCTCAGCTGTCATGTAGTTGGACTGATTGCATCCCTTTAAATTCCTCCCCATAATGCATTAGTGTGCGGCTTATACAACTTCCTGGAGTGTGTGTGCATGCTGATCCTATCTCCCAGCCTTCTTCAAGATAAGTGCTGTGCATTTATTTGTGATTTTCTGTTTGCTGGATCCCAGGTGACCCTGACTCCCTCCGTGTCTAGTGTAGGGAGCCGGTGGTCATGTCCCCTCACTATTGTAGGGTGTTCAGGTGGATATGCGATCATCCACCATTGGGATTTTCGCATAGGCTGAGCAGATAGGGAGAGAGCCAGGTCTGATGCAGGGGTCTCCCTTTTGTTCCTTAGTTTTGGATCCAGTGAGTCATATATTCATTTTGCATGGTCATGTTTCCTGTACACCTTCCGTGACATTTTCATGGCAAAGAAGGACTATGCAATTCATCTTATCACTCTTCATAACATTCTGGAGTATATGCAAATTGCTATTATAAAAACTTAAGCAGCAACTTTTCCAATTTCCAATATTTATGTAATTCTCAACACTTTTGGCCACAACTGTACACTATATACCCTCCCTCCAATCCTTCCTCTATATACACTATATATCTCCTCTCTCTAGATACCCTCCCTCCATATACACTATATACCCTCCTCCAGTCCTCCCTCGACATACACTATATACTCTCCCTCCAGTCCTCCCTCTATATACACTATATACCTTCCTCCCTCCATATACACTATATACCCTCCCTCCAGTCCTCCCTCTGTATACACTACATAGCCTTCCTTCAGTCCTCCCTCTGTATACACTACATAGCCTTCCTCCAGTCCTCCCTCTATATACACTATATACCCTCCTCCAGTCCTCCCTCTATATACACTGTATACCCTGCTTCAGTCCTCCCTCTATATACACTTCTCCCTCTATATACATTATATACCCTCCTCCAGTCCTCCCTCTATATACACTATATACCCTCCTCCACTTCTCCCTCTATATACCCTCCTCCAGTCCACCCTCTATATACACTATATAACCTCCTGCAGTCCCTACTCTATATACACTATATTCCCTCCCTCCAGTCCTCCCTCTATATCAGTGCTCGACAAATCCTAGGCACCAGGACCATTTGGTCCTGGTGCTTGGGTTTTTGTCAGCCCGTTTTCAAAGGTGCACGGGCTACAGGTGCAGAGCACCGGAGGGGGGCCCATTCTGTCTGGAGGCAGCAGGAGTGGAGATGAGTGCCTCCATTGTGGAAGCACTCATCTCCATATTCATCTTTGGGACAGTGATACAGATGAATGGTGCGGAGGAGCAGGGCAGAGGCATCTCCCTTGCCCGTTCCTCTGATAGGCCTGCAGCCTATCAGAGGCCGCCTGGCCGTACAGTACGGGACACAGGCCGGAAGAGGCCTGCATCGCGTCACTGACAGCAGCATAAGGTAAGTATATGAGTTTATTGTTTTTATTATTTATAGTATACTGTGGCACAATATGGAGAAGAGGAGAAGCACTATGGGGCCCTATATACTGGCACAATATGGGGGGGGCACTATGAGGGCCCTATATAGTGGCACAATATGGGGGGCACTATGGAAAAGAGGGGAAGCACTATGGTGGCCCTATATACTGGCACATTATGGGGGGCACTATGGATAAGAGGGGAAGGGGCACTATGGGGGCATCTACTGGGGACCCTATGTACTGGCATGCATTATTGGTGGACTCTATGGAGAAGTGGGGGGGAGCACTATGGGGGCATCTACTGGGGGCTTTATAACACGGCTCCGCCTGGCTCCTAACTTTTTTAGCTTGCTCCTAGATTCCAGGGGAATTTGTCAAGCCCTGCTCTATATACACTATATACCCTCCTTCCATATACACTATATACCCTCCTCCAGTCCTCCCTCTATATACACTCCTTCCTCTACTTACATTATATACCCTCCTCCAGTCCTTCCTCCATATACACTATATACCCTCCTCCAGTCCTCCCTCTATATACACTATATACCCTCCTTCAATTTTCCTTCTATATACATTATATACCCTCCTTCCAGTCCTCACTCTGTTTACACTACATATCCTTTCTCCAGTCCTTCCTCTATATACACTTTATACCCTCCTCCAGTCCTTCCTTTATATACACTATATACCCTCTTCCAGTCCTTCCTCTATATACACTATATACCATCCTCCAGTCCTTCCTCTATATACCCTCCCTCCAGTCCTCCCTCTATATACCCTCCCTCCAGTCCTCCTATATACACTATATACCCTCCCTCCATATACACTATATACCTTCCTCTAATCCTCCTTTTATATACCCTCCTTCCAGTCCTCCCTCTGTATACAATACATACCCTTCCTCCAGTCCTTCCTCTATATACACTATATACCCTCCTCCAGTTCTTCCTCCATATACATTATATACCATCCTCCAGTCCTTCCTCTATATACACTATATACCCTCCCTCCATTCCTTCCTCTATATACCCTCCCTCCAGTCCTCCCGCTACATACACTATATACCCTCCTCCAGTCCTCCCTCTATATACACTATATACCCTCCCTCCAGTGCTCCCTCTATATGCACTATATACCCTCCGTCTAATCCTCCTTCTATATACATTATATACCCTCCTCCAGTCCTCCCTCTATATGCACTATATACTCTCCCTCAAGTCCTCCCTCTGTATACACTATATACCCTCCTCCAGTCCTTCCTCTATATACACTCCTCCCTCTATATACATTATATACCCTCCTCCCTCTATATACATTATATACCCTCCTCCAGTCCTCCCTCTATATACACTATATACCCTCCTTCCTCTATATACATTATATACCCTCCTCCAGTCCTCCTTCTATATACATTATATACCCTCCTCCAGTCCTCCCTCTATATAAGCTATATATCCTCCATCCTCTATATACATTATATACCCTCCTCCAGTCCTCCCTCTATATACACTATATACCCTCCTCCAGTCCTCCCTCTATATATACTATATACCCACCTCTATTCCTCCCTCTAGATACACTCCTCCAGTCCTCCCTCTATATACACTATATACACTCCTCCCTCTATATACCCTCCTCCACTCCTTCCTTTATATACACTATTTACCCTCCTCTGCTCCTCCCTCGTAGTCTCCTCCCTCTATACACTACGTGCAGAATTATTAGGCAAATGAGTATTTTGACCACATCATCCTCTTTATGCATGTTGTCTTACTCCAAGCTGTATAGGCTCGAAAGCCTACTACCAATTAAGCATATTAGGTGATGTGCATCTCTGTAATGAGAAGGGGTGTGGTCTAATGACATCAACACCCTATATCAGGTGTGCATAATTATTAGGCAACTTCTGTTCCTTTGGCAAAATGGGTCAAAAGAAGGACTTGACAGGCTCAGAAAAGTCAAAAATAGTGAGATATCTTGCAGAGGGATGCAGCACTCTTAAAATTGCAAAGCTTCTGAAGCGTGATCATTTAACAATCAAGCGTTTCATTCAAAATAGTCAACAGGGTCGCAAGAAGCGTGTGGAAAAACCAAGGTGCAAAATAACTGCCCATGAACTGAGAAAAGTCAAGCGTGCAGCTGCCAAGATGCCACTTGCCACCAGTTTGGCCATATTTCAGAGCTGCAACATCACTGGAGTGCCCAAAAGCACAAGGTGTGCAATACTCAGAGACATGGCCAAGGTAAGAAAGGCTGAAAGACGACCACCACTGAACAAGACACACAAGCTGAAACGTCAAGACTGGGCCAAGAAATATCTCAAGACTGATTTTTCTAAGGTTTTATGGACTGATGAAATGAGAGTGAGTCTTGATGGGCCAGATGGCTGGATTGGTAAAGGGCAGAGAGCTCCAGTCCGACTCAGACGCCAGCAAGGTGGAGGTGGAGTACTGGTTTGGGCTGGTATCATCAAAGATGAGCTTGTGGGGCCTTTTTGGGTTGAGGATGGAGTCAAGCTCAACTCCCAGTCATACTACCAGTTTCTGGAAGACACCTTCTTCAAGCAGTGGTACAGGAAGAAGTCTGCAAGGTAAGAAAAACATGATTTTCATGCAGGACAATGCTCCATCACACGCGTCCAAGTACTCCACAACGTGGCTGGCAAGAAAGGGTATAAAAGAAGAAAATCTAATGACATGGCCTCCTTGTTCACCTGATCTGAACCCCATTGAGAACCTGTGGTCCATCATCAAATGTGAGATTTACAAGGAGGGAAAACAGTACACCTCTCTGAACAGTGTCTGGGAGGCTGTGGTTGCTGCTGCACGCAATGTTGATGGTGAACAGATCAAAACACTGACAGAATCCATGGATGGCAGGCTTTTGAGTGTCCTTGCAAAGAAAGGTGGCTATATTGGTCACTGATTTGTTTTTGTTTTGTTTTTGAATGTCAGAAATGTATATTTGTGAATGTTGAGATGTTATATTGGTTTCACTGGTAAAAATAAATAATTGAAATGGGTATATATTTGTTTTTTGTTAAGTTGCCTAATAATTATGTACAGTAATAGTCACCTGCACACACATATATCCCCCTAAAATAGCTAAAACTAAAAACTACTTCCAAAAATATACAGCTTTGATATTAATGAGTTTTTTGGGTTCATTGAGAACATGGTTGTTGTTCAATAATAAAATTAATCCTCAAAAATACAACTTGCCTAATAATTCTGCACTCCCTGTATATACAATATGCCCTCCTCCCTCTATATACCGTCCTCCCTCTGTATACTCTATTTATACCCTCCTCCGCTCCTCCCTCTATATACACTCTATACCCTTCCCCACCCCTTTATTTGTATACATCAGTATCTCTCATCTAGTCCTTCCACTATATACAGTACATTATAGTATAAAGGGAGGACTGGATGACAGTATTTAATGTATACGTGCACCTCCCTACATACAGTGCACCCCCAACAGACAAATAAAACGTTATTTCCAGAAATAAATAATCGTCCATAAAGTTGAAACGATTATTATGTACATTTATTTATTTATTTTTGCCTAGCCCTAGTCCCAGTGGTAGGCAGAGGCTTAGTAAGGGCCGTGAGTGTTGCATTGTACGGAAGCCAAGCACTGGCAGGGAAAATACATTAACATGCTGAAGTAGGAAAATGTATTCTACCAGTGATCAAAGTGTAAATTAAAGGGGTTATCCCAGGCCTATAATGCCCCCTCCCTTCACAGAGGTTGTACTTACCTCGCTCCGTTGCTTCTCATACCGGCGCGGCAACCACTGCATTTACCCTTTGCCCGGATGAAAACATCCGTCGTAGGGGGAGTTGTGCAGCCAATAGCAGGCGGTGATGGGGACGAGCCTCCCTAGCGTCACCCACAATGCTTTGTACTAGAAGGCCCCGGTTTCCATCCTGGGTAAGCTGTACCTTTCTCTGCCTCTATCTTTTCATTCTTTTTTCTTTGGTGCCTGCATCTATTCTTCGGAGGTGCTTCCTTCTCTCGTAAATCCTTTCCAATGGTGGACTCCCTGTAGGGGGACTTCAACATTTCTACTCTACTTCCATTTTGAGCTTTTCACCTGGTGATCATCAGCTTCTGTGTCCAGCACCTCCCCTGAAGTGCCTACAGCTGAGGCAACACCTCTTTTGGGAGGCACAGTATCTGGGGCTCAGTAGGGTAGCCTCTGGCTGATTTTTTTATATTTTTTTTTTCTCCTTCAGGCTCCTTCCCCAGCCTCTATGTCCTGTTCTAAGGAAGGCCCCCCCCCTCACCAGGATCACTTCTTATTTCACGTGCGCCCACTTAACAATATTTTGCAGGTCATGCTCTTCCTCCAGAGACAGGTCCCAGCGACGGAGGGTTTAGTCTCGCAAGTCCCACTCCTCCTCTGCATCCTCGGGTCCCTCTCAGAACAGGACTACAGCTGGTGATGTAACTTCTCCTATGGTTCTTTCCATCACCTCAAGGGACAGCGCTGATTCTAGTTTTGAATCTGAGCAGAGCGCTAGGCTATATTTGGCCATATAGGACCTCCTCAAGGGAGTCAATAATGCTGTGTGTTCCTGGTTGAACTTGTCTACTGAACTGTTGGCATTACGGTAGTACACTTCAGTACATACGCTGTCGGGCGGGAACACACAGCATTGTAAATAATAAGGCATTGAGTTTGTCACAATAGCAGTTACCAGTCTAAGGCCTCATGCACATGACCGTTGTGTGCATCCGTGGCCGTTGTGCCGTTCTCCGTTTTTTTTCGCGGACCCATTGACTTTCAATGGGTCCGTGGAAAAATCGGAAAATGCAGGTCTGTGCGGCGCATTGCTTAATGATCTATCACTTACCAGTAGGAGGAGCTCCCGGCCGGACACAGACATTGCAGCTCGCAGGTAAGTATAATGCTTCTACAAATTGCTAAGTAACCATGGCAACCGGTACTCTGTGGGTGATAAGGGAGGTGGAACTTCCAGTCAATCCTAAGGGCTTTAGAAAGCTCCTTACATACCCTGGAAGCAAAATCTGGTCAATTTGAAAAGGACACCCCCATCTGGGGATGATCTCTTGTAACAACATTTTTACCACAATTTGTGTGGTTTTATTGGTGGTAGTAAAGATCTCCGGCCATCTAGAGAACATATCCACAATTACAAGGGCATACTCCTGCTTTCTTCCTGTCTTTGGGATATGGGTGAAGTCAATTTGTGAGTGAGTGAATGGCGAAGTCGGGTAATTCAGATGCTGGTGTTAGGCCATATTTGAATTATTTGGGTTGTTTCTGAGACATACAGTATAATACACCGTGAAACATAAGATCTAAGACCTGGTGTAAAAAAATCTATCCGAATGAGGTCAGTGTTTGCCTGTGCTCCCCTATGGCCAAGACCATTATATCATGCAATTAAAATCGGGGAGCTTGCAACTGGGATACATGGTTTCCCCTCTTTGCAGATAAGACCCGTATCAGGGTCTTGAACTGCACCTACCGACTGCCATTCTATTTTGTCACTACTGGTAGCCAAATCCTGGAGGCTTAGCAATAGATCGTCAGTAAGGGTAATGTTTGGAACTAGGGAGGGCATTTAAACTGTTGCTGCCGTTTTAATAGCAGCCTCTTTTGCTGCCTGATCAGCTAGGGCATTCCTTTTATCTATGTGTGTTTGGAGACCAGTATGTGCCATACAAAGGATAATAGCAACTTTGCTTGGTAATTGGATGGCGGCCAGGAGATCATGTACTAGGGTGGAATGTGAAATTTGTCTCCCATCTGCAGCTATGAAGCCTCTCCTCTGCCAGATTACCCCATGATCATGTACAACCCCAAAGGCATACTTGGAATCGGTGTATACATTTACATCTCTCCCCTCAAAAAGACAACAAGCTCTAGTGAGGGCAATCAGTTCATCTGCTTGGGCTGACTGAAAAGGTATAGGATTCGATTCCAGTATTACATCAGGGAGTTGAACCACAGCGTATCCTGCATGATAAGTGTTGTCATTAGGGCGGGAACAGGATCCATCCACAAAAATATCAGGTGCTCCTTCAATGGGTGTGGACTGTAAGTCAGGCCTAGGTGAGGCATGTTCATGTATAAGTTCAATACATGCATGGGGAGGAGGCAAATCATCCTGCTCTCCCTTGTAGCCAAGTAGGGCATTCAGTATAGCCATTGGACCGAATGTGGGTGCTGAGTATTTGATATGAAGTTGAGGATTAGATAGCAACAAAACTTCATATCCATTCAGTCTTTGTGCTGACATATGTTGTGTATGTATGTTCTTTAATAGGGCCTGAACATTATGTGAGGTATGCAGAGTGGTGGGATGACCTAGGGTGATAGGCGTGGCCATCTCAGCGACCATAGCACAGGCTGCCAAACTCCTGAGACACGCATGCATGCCCTGAACCTGTACGGGAACCACTTTTGAGAAAAAAGCAATAGGGCGGAATTTTCCTCCATGATCTAGCGCCAGGACTCCCGCCATGGTTTTACAATTGTCCCTGGCAAATAATTGAAACATCACGCCATAGTCGGGTAGGCCCAAACCAGGAGTGAAAACCATTGCACATTTCCAATGACTAAAAGCTTGTAACATTTCATCAGACCATTTAATGAAGTTAGGCATATCAGTATTAGTGGCTTGTCTCAGAATATTATCATAGTAGGAACAATCAGCAATCCATTGGCGGCAGTAACCAATTATGCCAAGAAAGGTCAACATGTCTTTCTTGGTTTGTGGGCGGGGCAGACCCAGTACGGCGGTAATTCTGGCATGGCTGATTTTCCTCTCACCTTTAGGCCCCTTTCACACGGGCGAGATTTCCGTGCGGGTGCGATGCGTGAGTTAAACGCATTGCACCCGCACTGAATCCTGACCCATTCATTTCTATGGGGCTGTGCACATGAGCGGTGATTTTCACGCAACACTTATGCGTTGCGTGAAAATCGCAGCATGTTCTATATTCTGCGTTTTTCACGTAACGCAGGTCCCATAGAAATGAATGGGGTTGCGTGAAAATCGCAAGCATCCGCAAGCAAGTGCGGATGCGGTGCGATTTCCACGCATGGGTTCTAGGTGACAGTCTATTCACTGTATTATTTTCCCTTATAACATGGTTATAAGGGAAAATAATAGCATTCTGAATACAGAATGCTTAGTATAATAGTGCTGGGAGGGTTAAAAAAAATAAAAAAGTTAACTCACCTTATCCCCATGATCGCCTAGTTCCCGGTCGGTCTCTTCTTTAGCTGTGACTAAAGGACCTGTGGTGATGTCAGATCACATGCTCCATCACCATGGTGATGGACCATGTGATTGGAGCATGTGATCTGACATCACCAAAGGTCATTCAGCCCAAGCCCACAGCTAAAGAACAGACCGACCGGGAACTACACGATCATGGGGATAAGGTGAGTTAACGTTTTTATTATTTTTTTAACCCTTCCAGCGCTATTATACTAAGCATTCTGTATTCAGAATGCTATTATTTTCCCTTATAACCATGTTATAAGGGAAAATAATAGAATCTACAGAACATCAATCCCAAGCCCGAACTTCTTTGAAGAAGTTCGGGTTTGGGTACCAAACATGCGCGATTTTTCTCACGCGAGTGCAAAACGCATGACAATGTTTTGCACTCGCGCGGAAAAATCGCGGGTGTTTCCGCAACGCACCCGCACATTTTTCCGCAACGCCCGTGTGAAACCAGCCTTACTGAGAACAAAGCCCAAATACTCAACACTTTCCATACACTATTGTAATTTCTTCCTAGAAACTTTGTGACCACTTTCACATAACCACAGTAATAAACTAACAAAGTCTGTCTGGCAGGCCTCCCGAGTAGAACTACATATGAGGAGATTGTCCACATATTGTAGAAGGACAGAACCATGAGGGGCAGTCCCAGAGTGCAGTGTAACTTGGAGGACAATAGAGTAGACTACTGGGGAGTCTACATAACCTTGAGGTATTCTACACCAAGTATAGTGGTTTGTGATGAGAGTGAATGCTAGGATACTGTCCCCCGGGCTTCCTCATTGTGAGGTCTGCTGCCCCCAGGATATGGGAAAAAGAGGGGTATTATTCTGGGGCTGTGGCAGTGGTGGGGGAAGATCTCGGATCTGAGCTTGTGGATATGGTTGGGTGCCTTAAACTTGGGTAACATTTTGGGCATGTTGCCTGAGTGGGTAAGGGCATTGACTGATCCAGTGGTCAGTCTTACCACAATTAAAGCAACCTGCAGGACGATTTCTATTATTCCCCCCTCTTCCAGAGCATGTCCCTCTACCCCTTTTTCTGCCACTTCCCCTATTGAAAAAAACGAAGAAACTAAAGCTCATAAACGTCCAATAGTGAAAAAATAATATACTTTATTGATTACACAGTTAGTGGATAATAAAAATACCATAAAACAAGGGGAGTAGGGAGCACAAGCGCCATCCCAGCTCTACAGTGTCGACAAAGAATCACAGCAATAAATAAGCATTAATGCAATTAGTATGAGTCCTAATATAAAACATGGCAATTACCAGAATGATGTAAGTGTGGTGGGTAGTGACCAGGAGGTGATTCACACACAGCGATCCGCAACCAAGGCAGTGGTGTGAACCCACTGGACTTATATCCCGCCTATGTAACAGTAAGCCAAAAGAGAAGATGTAATAAAGAGGACTCACCAAGCGTAACAGCGACCTGGATACCTGGGATGGCGTTACCCCGACGCGCGTACGCCGAAACGCGGATCGCTGTGTGTGAATCACCTCCTGGTCACTACCCACCACACTTACATCATTCTGGTAATTGCCATGTTTTATATTAGGACTCATACTAATTGCATTAATGCTTATTTATTGCTGTGATTCTTTGTCGACACTGTAGAGCTGAGATGGCGCTTGTGCTCCCTACTCCCCTTGTTTTATGGTATTTTTATTATCCACTAACTGTGTAATTAATAAAGTATATTATTTTTTCACGATTGGACGTTTATGAGCTTTAGTTTCTTCGTTTTTTCCTTGCATTTATAAGCTTGTCCAGTTACATTGGAACATTGGGAGGTCTGTTTTCTATATTAGCCGCACCATTGTGTGCAAACTTTAAGTGGCTATTGACACCCATGGTTGTGTTTTGTTTTTTATCCACTTCCCCTATTGGGCTGATTTGAGGGACAATTCCTATCCCGAGTTTGCTAATGGGCCTCTTTAGGTCTTACTATTTCAAAACAACCCGCCGCATCTTTCTCCATTAACTCTGAACGAGCATAGAATGCATATTATCCTGAATACTCATTCCTGCCTCCAAAGTCCAAACTTCATTAAACCTCTTCCAAAAGTCTATAACAGACTCTCCTTATTTTTGTTTACAGGCTGTAGCAGTTGGCAATGAGGACCTAGTCTGAAAACACCTCTCCATTTCACACTTAATTTCTTCAGACATTGTGTCTATGCCTGCCTCAGTATTTAATTTATAATTTCCAGCCGGCGTATTCGGGGGCTCTACAGTGTTTATAGAGGGGACCTTACTCCAATCCCAGGGGGAATTGTGCCCAACTATCCCATCTATTATAAGGCTCATATCCTCCTGAGTTAGACATCTCCCCTTACAAGCTCTCTTCAAATAATGAAATGTCCCAGATGAAGATGGTTTAGGGCAGTGTTTAACAATTCTATTAATATCATCTACTTCAATAGGTTTCTTTAACAAGGTTTCCCCTACAGTCATAAAAGCGAACTGTTCCTTAGGGTCATTGTCCTCATCAGGAGTAGGTATATGTTCAGGTTTGGGAAAATACTTTTGTGATCTAAGGCGCCTGGGAGATATGGCATCCCCATCACCAACAGCACCAGCCGCTGGATCCTGACCACTCTGATCAGGCAAAGGTTGTGGCAACTGCGGAGGTGGCTGCAGGAGATGAGGAGCTGTAGGTGGTTGGATGTTGGTAGCAGTATATCCAGCCAGTAAATCTAAGTCATCTTTTGAAAGGGATGGATATATCTGTGGGATATTCCCTAAATAGGGAGGAGGGGGCTTCTGAGGTGAACCCCTTGTCAATTCTTTTTCTAACTCATGTTTCTTTTTATATACTTCCTGGTTCTCTGCCTTCTGTTTCTTAACCTTTTTATTTGGTCTGTCATACCAATATGGTGCATAAGTAAGCCAATTTTCCCCTCCCAACTTCATATACTGCATGTCCCACTGGAGGTCTGGACCATAATATGGGTAAGCTTCAGTGTCACCCAAACATAACCCTTTTACCATATCCATATGGAAGGTGTCATTAGCCTCTTCCTGAGGGAACGAATTCATACTCTTCATCCCCTCTGTCCATCCTGCCATATTATCCACCCAGGGAGTAACTAAATAATAAACAGTCCCACAGACCCGGGCTACATAATACTTACATGTTTCTCCTACATACGGAGGGGGTAGAGAAACATTCCCTTGCTTTGCACCCATTTCATATAACTTAATTGAGACGGAGGCAGAGCTGAACTCTCCCCAGGACTGGCTGTACTGAACCGTAAGGCTCCGACAATTCCAGTCAACTGTGTCAGAGAGGACTTATGTCTATGCTCAACTTCCTTCTCAACTGACTGTTAGTATTATCCCTTAAAACCGTCACTTGCGTTCACCAGTTTCTGGGTTAGCGGGTTTCCCCTCGCCAGAGTGGTGTGGCGTCTTCCAGGACACACACAATAAAGTTATTATAGTTTTCACAGTAACATTTGCTGCTTACCTTCAGCATAACATAAAATTACTTAATGCTTCATAACATCATAACATGAAAGAAAGCGTAAGAAAGCAACAGATAAGAAGCGATAGAAATTGGCTGACAAGAAAAAACCAGGGTGCAGACAATATTTGAATTCTTCCCAAAATAATTCCTCTTTTAAATCCTTCACTAAAGAATTTATCTGTTAGACTTGGCCAGTAGTCTATTTAAAATCAATCTTGCCTAAAGATAGATACTATTCCTTTCAGTGTGTCTGAAGTGGATTCAAAATAGAAACAACGGTGAGTTTTCGGAAAGCATCGGAATGTCCCCAGTCCTTAAAGACAGGAATTTTCCGTACTTACCGAGTTCCTGTATGTTCTATCCCAGACAAGCCCCCAGCTGAAAGAAATCTGCTTCTGAATGCACCCTAATTCCTCCTCAGTCTCCAAAGACAGGCGCCTGGAGAGCTATCTCAATGATACACACAGACGATATGTCTCTGAAACAGCTCTGATTTAATTCTGAGAATCCAGCCTCCTATACATACATCCATACATACACTACGTGCAGAATTATTAGGCAAATGAGTATTTTGACCACATCATCCTCTTTATGCATGTTGTCTTACTCCAAGCTGTATAGGCTCGAAAGCCTACTACCAATTAAGCATATTAGGTGATGTGCATCTCTGTAATGAGAAGGGGTGTGGTCTAATGACATCAACACCCTATATCAGGTGTGCATAATTATTAGGCAACTTCCTTTCCTTTGGCAAAATGGGTCAAAAGAAGGACTTGACAGGCTCAGAAAAGTCAAAAATAGTGAGATATCTTGCAGAGGGATGCAGCACTCTTAAAATTACAAAGCGTCTGAAGCGTGATCATCGAACAATCAAGCGTTTCATTCAAAATAGTCAACAGGGTCGCAAGAAGCGTGTGGAAAAACCAAGGCGCAAAATAACTGCCCATGAACTGAGAAAAGTCAAGCGTGCAGCTGCCAAGATGCCACTTGCCACCAGTTTGGCCATATTTCAGAGCTGCAACATCACTGGAGTGCCCAAAAGCACAAGGTGTGCAATACTCAGAGACATGGCCAAGGTAAGAAAGGCTGAAAGACGACCACCACTGAACAAGACACACAAGCTGAAACGTCAAGACTGGGCCAAGAAATATCTCAAGACTGATTTTTCTAAGGTTTTATGGACTGATGAAATGAGAGTGAGTCTTGATGGGCCAGATGGCTGGATTGGTAAAGGGCAGAGAGCTCCAGTCCGACTCAGTCGCCAGCAAGGTGGAGGTGGAGTACTGGTTTGGGCTGGTATCATCAAAGATGAGCTTGTGGGGCCTTTTTGGGTTGAGGATGGAGTCAAGCTCAACTCCCAGTCCTACTGCCAGTTTCTGGAAGACACCTTCTTCAAGCAGTGGTACAGGAAGAAGTCCGCAAGGTAAGAAAAACATGATTTTCATGCAGGACAATGCTCCATCACACGCGTCCAAGTACTCCACAACGTGGCTGGCAAGAAAGGGTATAAAAGAAGAAAATCTAATGACATGGCCTCCTTGTTCACCTGATCTGAACCCCATTGAGAACCTGTGGTCCATCATCAAATGTGAGATTTACAAGGAGGGAAAACAGTACACCTCTCTGAACAGTGTCTGGGAGGCTGTGGTTGCTGCTGCACGCAATGTTGATGGTGAACAGATCAAAACACTGACAGAATCCATGGATGGCAGGCTTTTGAGTGTCCTTGCAAAGAAAGGTGGCTATATTGGTCACTGATTTGTTTTTGTTTTGTTTTTGAATGTCAGAAATGTATATTTGTGAATGTTGAGATGTTATATTGGTTTCACTGGTAAAAATAAATAATTGAAATGGGTATATATTTGTTTTTTGTTAAGTTGCCTAATAATTATGCACAGTAATAGTCACCTGCACACACAGATATCCCCCTAAAATAGCTAAAACTAAAAACAAACTAAAAACTACTTCCAAAAATATTCAGCTTTGATATTAATGAGTTTTTGGGGTTCATTGAGAACATGGTTGTTTTTCAATAATAAAATTAATCCTCAAAAATACAACTTGCCTAATAATTCTGCACTCCCTGTATAGGAAACAGATGTGGTTCACAAATACAATGGTGCAGGGCAAAACCAATTCCATATATGGACATAAGGCTAAAGTAAATACATTCACCCTGTAGTATGATGTCACCCAACATCCTGTCATTCCTACAGATCATTATAGCTTATTCGATTTAACCCTTCACCCCCAGTATTAATAATTTTCCATATAATGTGACAGTAGAAAAATGCCCCCTTAAAATGAGCACCAGTACAAAAAATTCCCCCTTATAATGTGTGCCAGTGCAAAAAATACCCCATTTTAATGCCCCAAGTTGAGCTAATGTCCTAATAGTGCCCCCATAATGTGTGCCAGTATAAAAAATACCCCATATAATACCCCCAAGTCAATGCCCCCATAGTGCTCCTCTCCACCCTTCCCCATAGTGCCCCCATAATGTGCCAGTATAAAATACCCCTATATAGTGTCCCCAGTAAATACACCCATAGTGCTCCTCTCCCCCTTTCCTCATACTGCCCACATAATGCACCAGTACAAAATGTCCCTATATAGTGCCCCAGTAGATGCCCTCAGTGTCCCCCATAATTTGCCAGTATAAAATACCTCCTCTTAGTGCCACCAGTAGATGCCCCCATAGTGCCCCTCTTTTCCCTTTCCCTATAGTACCCCCATAATGTGTCCCAGTATAAAATGTCCCTATACAGCGACCCCCATATAAAATACCGCTTCTTTGTGCCATCAGTAAATGCCCCTATAGTTTTCCTCTCCCCCTTCCCCATAGTGCCCCCATATAAAATACCCCTTCTATGTGGTGCTCTCGTTAGATGTCCCCCAATAATGTGCCAATAAGAAGTGCCCTCACAGTGTTCCTCTCACCCCTTCCCCATAGTGGCCACCATATAAAATACCACTTTTGTGCCCCCATAGTGCTCCCCAATAATGTACCAGTAAGAAGTGCCCCTACATGCCCCCATAGTGCTCCTCTTCTGCATTGTGTGCCATATAAAAAAAATAAACACACATGCTTACCTCCATGAGGCTAGCAGCAATGCGATGCTGGCCTCTTCCGGCCTGTGCCTCTGATAAGCTGCAGGCATAGTGCCTGTTGCCTATCAGAGGAACGAGGAAGGGAGACTCCTCTCCCCTGGCCCACAGCACAGCCATCTGTATCTCTGTCCTGAGGACGGCGATACAGATGAATATAGAGATGAGTGCTTCCACAACAAGCGCTCATCTCTCCCTGCCCTGCCGCCCCCTCACTTGTCACGAGGGCCGCGCCTAATTGGCGGTGAGGCCTAGTGCCTGTAGCCTATCAGAGGAACGGGGAAGGGAGACGCCTCTCCCCTGCCCTGCCGCACTATTGATCTGTATCACTGTGCTAAGGTTGGCGGTCAGAAAGGGCCCCTGCTGCCAACACTGAAAGAAAACAGAGAGGACAACTGCTGCTTGCACACATGATGGCTGTGGTCATTGATTTGCTGCGGCACTTTTATGACCAAAAATGAGTGACTTTCAGTCCAAGGAGGACCATGGCAATGACAATGGAGGGTGTTCTGAAAGATGGGTGAGGGTTTTTTGTTGACATTGTTGTCTGCCATTTTTTTTTTATTATGCCTGACAACCCTTGATTGCTCCTAGCTTCATTTTTATATTCAACTGTATCTGCATCTTGAGGAAATCGGGACATGTATCAGCCAACCTAGGACAAGGGCTGAATTTTAGGGCTATCCACCAGATTCAACGAGGTTGGAAGACGGCTATTTAGGTGACAGGTAGAGTTGTGCAGACATAAAGTACTGTGCAAATGTTTTAGGCAGGTGTGTGTGTGTGTGGTGTGCTTATGGTTGATGGTAGCGGAATCCATAACAGAATTCTTAGATAGCCTGAACCTGAACCTTGTACACCGAACTTGAAAACACAAGTTCGCTCATGCCTTGTCAGGATTAATAGTGTCCTCATTGAGGAGAAATACAGGAAGATCAATCATGCAATACCATCAGGGGACCATCTGACTGGCCCCAAATTTATTCTGCAGCAGGACAACCACCCCAAACATACAGCCAATGTTATTAAGAACTGTCTTCAGCATAAAGGATAACAGGGAGTCCTGGAATTGATGACAGGGCCCCTACAGAGCCCTGATCTCAACATTATCGAGTCTTTCTGGGACTACATGAAGAGACAGAAGGATTTGAGCAAACCTACATCCATAGAAGATCTGTGGTTAGTTCTCCAGGATGTTTGGAACAACCTCTCTGCAGAGTTCCTTCAAAAACCTTGTGCAAGTGTACCTGGAAGAACTGATGCTGTTTTAAAGACAAAGGGTGGTCACACCAAATATTGATTTGATTTAGATTTCTTTTGTTGTTTGCATTATGTTAAGTGATAAAAAATAAACTATTAATACTTCTATTCTCTACTTTTTGCATGGTACTGTACCTACAGAGAGAGTCAAGCAAGTTGTATCACCCAAAAATCTATGTTTTCGCAAAGTAATGGACCAAACTAACCCCTTAATGACTGCCTATACCCCTCTTTCCATCATTTGTTAAGGGCCTTTTTCTACAGCGCCATGTTTTTATGGTGGTAAGCCCCGCATAGGTAATCTGTGCTGCCATAGAGGAGGTACATTAGCCTAGCTCCTGTTTTAACAACTGAAATAGAAGGAATCCCATCCTTATAAAACTTTCATTGCTGCAGTGCAGAGAGACCATGATGTCAGCCCCAAAAATCTATGACGTGGCAGGTCGGGAGCAGATTTACTAATCCTATAAATGACGTAAACAGTACAACTGCAAAGAAAAAGTGGGTCAGTCAGCACATCCCAATGCACAGCTGCACGTCACCATGGCTAGAAACACAAAGTAAAAAACACAATGCAACAGCACTTTGAAAACACAAATAACTTACAATAATGCCATAGTTAGAGAAAATATTCTGGTGCTAATGCTACGCTTATTTTATAAATTTGAGATTCTTGGCAAATACATTTTGTCGGCATCAAGGTGATTTCTACAAGACGGGAACCTAACACTAAGGCCTCTTTCACACGGGCGTCATGTTTTTTGGCCGGATGCGTTCAGGATGCGTTCAGTGAAAAGCTTGCGATTTTTCTAGCGAGTGCTGTAATTTGACTATGCGATTGCGTCGCGTTTCACGCGCGTGTGGCATGCGTTTTTCACGCGCGTGAAAAAAACCTGATCCATCCACTAGATTCACCTGTAATGCAAAGACAATATAAATAGCCCCAGCATGCAGTGTTTTGTTGGACACTCCATTTTTTGTGGTGGAGTGGTTTTTGTGTGGTTGACGTGTGTCTTTGTTATTGGATTATCCTTTGCAGGATGTCCACTTTCACCCTGTCATCAGCTGACCATGTGTTTTTGCACTGGCTGGTGTCCCGTTGTTTTGGGGAGCAGCCAGAAATCATTGAGGAGGAGCCGCGGAAGAAGCGTATGTGGGTGCATCCTATACTTTCGCAGAGGCCCAGCAAAGGACTCTTTTTTGGCTTGTACCCTGAGCTCCGTGCGCACCCTCCAAAGTTCTTCAATTATAGGCCAAAAAACCAATACATGAATGTGTGTTTACAGATTGTGAATAAAAACTTTAAAATGTATGTATCTTTTGTGGCTAATGATGTTTTCCACAAATCATAAATCTATATTGTATTGTGTGCGTTTGTGCCAAATAAACACCAAAGTTAACAATTATAAACTTGAAAAATAAACGTGTTTTATTTCACACTATATTCCAGTATACTCTGGCTTTTCCAAAAAAAATAAACACGGAACAAATATAAATTATAAATTGACATAACGTCTTGATGGTGACGAGGTTCCCTGATAATGAGGGGCAGAAATTTGGTGCTGGGAATGAGGCCCGGGGTAGTGACTAGGCCCAGGTTGGCTGGATGATGGGCCCTGATATTGGGGTCCAGTTACTTGTGTCTGGGAAGGGGGCCCAGAGTACTGGCTTGGGCCAGGTTGGCTGGACGATGGGCCCTGATATTGGGGTCCATGAAATTGTGTCTGGGAAGGTGGTCCAGAGTACTGGCTTGGGCCAGGTTGACTGGACGATGGGCCCTGCTGACTGTAACAGGGTTCCCCCTGAAACTGTGGCACATATGGGGCAATTGGTGGTCCATAGGGATCCCTTTGGGGTTGAAATTGTTGGGGGCCCTGTGAGGGCTGACTACCTGCGGGGTGGTGGGGGCTAAATATGTTGCCATGACAGCGCAGGCTTTCCAGCGCGTCATACATTTCTGTTGGCTCTTGGGGGCGATTAGCTACCTCCAGAACGATTTCTAATGCAGTTCTGGTTCGCAGTAGTCGTTCTGGAGGTAGCTGACGCATAAAATGGGCCAGACTACGGGCAAACATGTCGTGATGATCCTCCTGCCGTGCTCTAGATAAATAATCTAGAACTTGCAAATTGATGTTAGACTCGGCAGGAGGCATTGCCCGTCGTCTGGCCCTGCTGGGTAGAGCCAGAGGGGAGGTGGGGGACTCGCCACCAGATGCTGCAGGAGGCCTTGATGGTGCTGTGCTTGGTCCAGCTCCACTTTCAGGCTGGGCTGATGTGGTGTCCTCCTCACAGGCACCTGATTGGTGTGGGCCCGACTCATCAGCTTCCTCCTCTAGGTTGTCTTCAGTTCTAAAAACAGTAGAAAATGCATAAACATATGTTGAAATTTCTTTAGTTACATTATAAGTACAGATGTAGCAGGAATAACACACACACACTCTTTAACTTGAATGTCTATAATAATCATGTTATCTTTAAGCAAAATGGCGCGATAAGCTCGTTTATGGCGCGCATAATGCATTTATAAGCATTTAGTTAGCATCACATGTCACATAAAGCATGTGTATTACCCTGCTACATCTGTAACCTATATGTCTATACCATAAATACTACTCAGATGACCATTTCAGTATGACTATAAAATGAACTTACGGACGCAGCTCCATAACATCGCGTAGGAACATCAGCTGCTCCCTGAAAAGATAGGGCCTTTTCTTGGGGGGACCAGACCCGCTCCGCCCACGATGTTTCATCTCTTTGCGGAACTGGTCCCTGCAGCTCCGCCAACGATTCTTGACCTCCTCAACTGGTAATACAAAAAGACATGAAAGGAACAGGTATCAATATCTACATCTATTCATAAAAAATAGTCAATTAACGCCTATATACTAGGAACAATAACGTATAACTACGTCTAGAGTACTGAAAGGCTCAAACATGGTATACATTGTGTACTTACTTAAATTCCTTCTACTTGGGCCTTGTGTCTTCTCCCAGATTGGGGCAAAAAGTTCCTGGGTAATTTCCGACCAGGCAGCATCCTTTTTGTAGCGGTCCTGGTACTCGGCCGCCCGAAGATCCCAGATGCAGGGCCTCTCCTGCACCAGGACTATCAGCTTTTCTACGTCAATGACGTGTGGTGATTTGGGCATTTTTTTTTTTCACTCCGCAAGGGCTGGAAAAGTTTGGCAACAAACTTTCTCCCTATTCTCAGACACCAAACTGACGCAGATAGACGCAGACAGACGCTAAAAAACGCCTACTTCCTGTCTTTAAATTCTGAAGTGTTGCTTAGTTACAAGCGTGAAAAACGCGACGCAACGCATGGTATCCGGATTTACTGCGTTTTTCTGCCAGCCCCATTCACTTCTATGGGGCCTGCGTCGCGTGAAAAACGCACAATATAGAGCATGCTGCGATTTTTACTCAACGCACAAGTGATGCGTAAAAATCACCGCTCATGTGCACAGCCCCATAGAAATGAATGGGTCAGGATTCAGTGCGGGTGCCATGCGTTCACTTCACGCTTCGCATCCGCACGGAAAAATCACCCGTGTGAAAGGGGCCTAAGGCCCCTTTCATACGAGTGAGTTTTCCACGCGGGTGCAATGCGTGATGTGAACGCATAGCACCTGCACTGAATCCTGACCCATTCATTTCAATGGTTCTGTGTACATGAGCGTTTTTTTTCATGCATCAGTTCTGCATTGCATGAAAAACTCAGCATGGTCTATATTCTGCATTTTTCACGCAGCCCTGGCCCCATAGAAGTGAATGGGGCTTCAGTGAAAAACACATTGCATCCGCAAGCAAGTGCGGATGCAATGCGTTTTTCACTGATGGTTGCTAAGAGATGTTGTTTGTAAACCTTCAGTTTTTTATCACACGCGTGAAAAACGCATAAAATTGCATTGCACCCGCATGGAAAAAACTGAACAACTGAACACAATCGCAGACAAAACTGACACAATAAAATACAGGTAATGCAGCTCCACATGCATGCTGGGTCCACTCTACCTTTTACCACTATTGGTGCCATAATGGCCTCCAATGAACCCAGGGAATGCAGGTACCAACATGCATGACGAGCCCACTCTATACCTCTCCTGGTGCTGGACGGCTTCCAATGAATGCAGGGAGAGCAGGCTACAGCTTTAGGCCTCTTTCACATGAACGTAAGGTCTCCGTGGCTTACGGCGGTTCCGCAATACACGGGTCACCATCCATGTGCATTCCGCATCATGGATGTGGACCCGTTCACTTGAATGGGTCCGCAAATCCGGAAATGCGGTTCAGAACGGAACCCCACGGAAGCACTACGGAGTGTTTCCGTGGTGTTCAGTTCCGTGCGTCAGTTACGCAAAAAGATAGAACTTGTTCTATCTTTTTGCGGAATGGAATGATTGCGGACCCCATTCAAGTGAAAGGGTCTGCGATCCACATGAAGCTGCCCCAAAGTTGGTGCCAGTGCATTGCGGACCGCAATTTGCGATCCACAGCACAGGTACGGAGCCCGCTCGCGGGCAAGAGGCCTTATACTTACACTAAATAAAATCAGCCTTTGGGGCAGACCGGCTGGTCAGGAGTGCAAGACTTACTGGAGTCAGCTATACCTCCAACTCAGTACAACTGCAAAAACAAAGGGGGTCAGTCAGATAAACAGAACAGTATTGTGCACTGCACTGTATCAAATTGTTTCTCATTAAGCAACTAATTTAACTGTGTCTGTTATTTACAGTCAGTAGTTTGGACAGCAGTCACACATGGACATTCCAGCCTAAGCAATATCCAAAGTGAAGAAAATGTTTCCTGGCATATTCAAAAGGATACGTTTATTGAAGTGATCGCAGTAGCGCCACGGCCTCCTAACAGCTCACCAAGCTCAGCGATGTACATTGTATAGCGGCTGTGCTTGGTATCATGCTCAGCCCTATTCACTTCCATGGGGCTGAGCTGCGCTAGGCCACTTGATCAATGAACATAACGTCACATGGCCTAGGAAAAGCACAGAGAAGGGCACAGCGCTCACAGGCGCACCGGTGCCTTCTCAAACAGCTGATCAGCAGCGGTCCGGGGTGTCAGACCCCCACCAATTAGATACTGATGACCTATCCACAGGAATTTCCTAGGATTAAAGTAAGAGACAGACTACAGATGGCTATACTAAGTTATAGCAGAAGAGGAAAAGTTCCTATATACTCTAGCTATCTTAGCAGAGCTGAGATTGTTGGAGAGAAGTGTTTGCCTGCCAAAGTTAAGCCAATACCTGCAAATGACCAAGATAAAGTTTGGAAACAGTTTGGATTACTGTTTATGTCAAGTAAAGCTGTGTTCAACGTTACTACAAGTCTGGACTCCATTTTTTAACTTGTTCATCATCCAAGTTCAACTACACTTTTGCACTGCTTCGGACCACTTCACGTCTGGGATCCAAGGATATCCAGGTAGGAACACTATGACATGTGTATACAACATCTACAGAGTCATTGTAGGCCACTGTACACCACTCTAGCAATCCTACCCTGGGTACCAACACTACCATCTACAAAAGGGACTCCATGTCCTCGTTGCTTAACTGCAACTGGTGTCACGTTTACTTGCTCTATAAGAGGGACATATTTTGTAGAAACCTCCTAAGGGGCAAGGGATACCCCAGACACCCTGATAGTGGGCCCGTTTTTTAACGTTGCACGAATCCTGTTCTTATCCTGTTCCTAATGGCACACAGTTTTTTAAACGTTTTTTTTAATCCAAAAGAGGAAGTGCAAGGACAATCAGTTGGTGTTCCTGGTTCCACAAAAATGTTAACAACCAGTGTTACCAAGAGTGTGGCTTGATTATAAAGGGAGTAGTCAAGAGACATCAGGGGAGGCTGTCAGAAAAGGGGAGAGTGCAGCCTAACAGCCTGCATGGTTGCTGAACAAGGGAGTCTGCAGATTGTTACTGAAGTGTAAAGGTAAACAGTGAGCCATGCTGGGGACCAGGAATGAGAGAAGAGCCAGGCTAGGGACCAAGAAGAAGAAGAGCAGAGCCATTCTGTGGTCTAGGGATAAGAGGTGTCAAAGTAAACAGTGAGCCATGCTGGGGACTAGAAATAAGAGGGGGAGTTATGCTTGGACAATGAATGCGAGGAGAGCCATGCTAGGGACTAGGAATAAGAGAGAAGACATACTGGGTACTAGGAATGATAGGGGAGCCATGTAAGGGACCATTAACACGAGGATCATCCATGGTGGGGACAAGGAATGAAAGGTGGAGCCATGCTAGGGACTAAAAATGAGAAGAGGAACCATGGTTGGGACCATGAATGAGACAAGAGACAATGGTGGGGATTAGGAATGAGAGGGGGAACCATGCTTGGGACTAAGAATGAGAGGAGGAGTCATGGTGGAAACCAGTAATGAGATAAGGAATAGCATAAGGAGCCATGATAGGGACCAGGAATCAGAGGGGGAACTATACTGGGGACCAGTTATAATGGGTGTGGCCCTTCTGGGGATTGGGAATGAGGGGGCAGCTATAATGGGTATCAGGAATGAGAAGTGGAACCATAGTGAAGACCAGGAATGAGATGGGGTAACATGCTAGGACTAAGAATTAGATGGGAATCACGGTGGATACCAGGAATAAGAAGGAGAACCTTACTGGGAAACAGTATTGAGAGGGTAGCTATACTGGGGACTCAGAATGAGAGTGTCACCACCAGATATCTGAGAAGCTCTGACAGACGTTTTATTCAGAACCTCCTCCTTGAGGTTCCTTTTGTTTTGCTTTCGTTTTCTCATCTCGTTAGCCTCTCTCAGCTGTCATGTAGGTGCACTGATTGCATCCCTTTAAATCCCTTCCCATACTGCATCACTTTGCGGTTTATACAACTTCCTGGAGTGTGTGCATGCTGGATGCTACTACTGAGTCTTCTACAGATAAGTTTTGTTCATTCATTTGTATTTTCCTGTTTGCTGGATCCCAGGTGACCCTGACTCCCTCCGTATCAAGTGTAGGGAGCCGGTGGTCGTGTCCCCTCACTATTATAGGGTGTTCAGGTGTTATACAGTCGAGGAACGAGGATATGCGATCATCTACCATTGGGATTTTTGCATAGGCTGAGCAGTTAGGGAGAGAGCCAGGTCTGTTGCAGGGCTATCCCTTTGGTTCCTTAGTTTTGGATCCAGTCAGTCGGATCTGCATTTTGTGTCTTCTAGTTTTCTGTACATCCGTGACATTTTAGGGAGAGATTGTATAAACAAGATTTAGGCAGCTTGGTGCCTGGTGAGATTAATAGGGCAATCGTACTCTCTGTGAGGGGGCAAGTCCTGAACACCACTCTCAGAAAACACATCCGAAAATTCAGAGAGAAAAGATGGTACAGTTTTAGTAGAAACCTCAGAAACAGATGTCGTGAGGCAATTCTCTCTGCAAAAGTCACTCCAACCATTTATTTGCCTCGCTTGCCAATCAATGGTGGGGTTATGTTTAGTGAGCCAGGGTAGCCCCAACACTAGAGGAGTAGGCAACCCGCTTAGGACGAAACATGACACATCCTCAACATGAGTATCTCTCACAATCAAACGGATATTGTGAACTATGCCCTTTAGCGATTTCTAAGAAAGTGGAACGGAATCAATAGCAAAAACAGGTATATCCTTTCCCAAAGTGCATACCTGGAAACCATGAGTTATAGCAAATTTATTATCAATGAGATTGACAGCTCTCCACTATCTACAAAAATCTTACAACAAATGTTCTTGCTCTCTAGCGCCACCCTGGCAGGTAGGACAAAACAGGAACTACAAGCAAACGGAAAACCTTTAATTTCCGCATCAACCATGCCAATAGTAACAGATGTAACGTTTTTAGAGGATTTTTTTGTTTCTTTATTACTCTCAAAAAACTGCCTGAATCTCCTAGAGGGACAAACATTTGCCAAATGATTTATACCTCCGCAACAGAAACAAACCTTCCTATGAGAGCTGAATCCTCTATTGTCAGAGGCAAGCAAACCCGTCTGCATGGGCCCCTGCTCAGAAGGGTTTGAGAGCGACTGAGACCCCTGTGCACTGAATGAGACCGCCACACTGTCCTTGGACTGAGTATGACAGGAAGGAGTGATCTGTCCTCTCTTTCTAAGATGCCTGTCAATACGAACGGCGCGAGACATGGCAGAGTCCAAGGAGGTAGGTCTCTCATGAAAGGCAAATGCATCTTTTAATTCCTCTGAAAGACCATGGCATGTTCTTCAGAACCTCCTGTTTGAGGTTTCTTTTATTTTGCTTTCGTTTTCTCGTTAGCCTCTCTCAGCTGTCATGTAGGTGCACTGATTGCATTCCTTTAAATCCCTTCCCATACTGCATCACTTTGCGGTTTATACAACTTCCTGGAGTGTGTGCATGCTGGATGCTACTACTGAGTCTTCTACAGATAAGTTTTGTTCATTCATTTGTATTTTCCTGTTTGCTGGATCCCAGGTGACCCTGACTCCCTCCGTATCAAGTGTAGGGAGCCGGTGGTCGTGTCCCCTCACTATTATAGGGTGTTCAGGTGTTATACAGTCGAGGAACGAGGATATACGATCATCTACCATTGAGATTTTTGCATAGGCTGAGCAGTTAGGGAAAGAGCCAGGTCTGTTGCAGGGCTATCCCTTTGGTTCCTTAGTTTTGGATCCAGTCAGTCGGATCTGCATTTTGTGTCTTCTAGTTTTCTGTACACCTTCTGTGACAGAGAGAGTGGAAGCTATGCTAGGGATCAGGAATAAAAGCAGAGGCCATGCTGAGGACCAAGAATGAAAAGGTGAGTCATGCTGGGAATCATGAATTAGTGGGAACTATGCTGAAGACAAGGAATGAGAGGGGGACCCATGCTGAGGACTAGGAATGAGAGAGAGCCACATGAATAAGAGGGAGAACCTTGCTGGGCATCGGCAATGTGAAGAGAAGCCATGTTGGGGAGAAAGAATGAAAGGTTATTCATTCTGGTGGCCTTGAATGAGAGGGAGAAGCCATGCTGGGGACCAGGAATGAGACGGGGAACCATGGTAAAGTCTAGTGAGATAAGTTATGTTAGTGAACAGGAATAAGAGAGTCATGCTGAAGACCAAAAGTTAGGGGGTTCCATCTTGAACTGGGAAAGGAAGGGTCAGAAAGGGAAATAAGGAGGTCAACAATGGTTATGTGTGTGGTTGGCATGACTTGTATACAGTAACATGATTGTTTCATTAGTTCTCGTCTGGGTCTAAATTAATATAATTTTGGTAACATTCATCATTATTTCTGTTTATTTTTGTTCTGTACATTTGTTGATTCCATTAGACACTTTAACCTTCAAATGTATCCTTTTTTCCTTGAGAAGACCACCCCCATAAAAGACCATTTTTACGTCCAAATTTGTGTGGTCAACAAATTGACTTTGAAGGATCTGACGTGTCCAAAACACTAAAATTCCTGGATAATAGCCAGAAGGGAGACACTTGGGTTGGATATATACAGCAAAGAGGAAATCTGCATAAAGGAATAACATAAAGTGTCTCTGTCCTGGCTCTATTCCAAAGAAAAGTATGGATAAACAGCACCCCGGTTGCATACCGTTCCAAATGGACAGGGAGATGGAGAGTATTCTGCGGACATTAACTCTAGTAGATGTAGCCTGATCTTATCTAGCAAACACTGCTCTAGCAAACGCTGCTCTGAGGACTGCACTAACACAGAACCCATGGACTCAGTCGAATGCTTTTCTGAAACCAAGGATGCTGAGATCACCCAGTGTTGAAAAATAGAGATCTAGAGGAGTGGCTCCTTGTCGTCACAAACTTCCCTCCTTGAACCAAAACCCACTTGGTTGCTGTTATTCATATGTCAGAATAGCAGGGTTAGCCAATTATCGATGGCTTTGGCGTTAACCTTCACGTCAAGAATGATTAATGAAATAGGACCCCCATCTTTTAGGCTGATAGCTCAAGTCTGCCATTGTCCTGCTATTGTCCAGCTCTCAAGTGGTAAAGGTGCTCTGAACTGCTCTGCTCGAATCCGGGCTGTGTTTACACCCAACGTAGATGCAGCAAAAAAGTCCAAATAGATCTAGCGAGTAAAATCAATAATTATTTTCTTCATAAAAAATAATGTATAAACAAGTAATCCTCCTGCATAAAATCAATGTGTTTCAACCATAAGACAGGTCTTCATGGATTCATAGTATAAAGTATTCAGATACAGGCATGTACCTGAGCAAAAAGGGAGGAATGAAATCAATTGAAAACGTTAAGGAATGCCCGCAGTGCAGGTGTAGGGTAAAATGTAAATAATATTAACTCTTGATGAACATGCCTGTGGCTGAAGACTGACTTGCACAAAAAAATATATACAGTGGGATGCGAAAGTTTGGGCAACCTTGTTAATCGTCATGATTTTCCTGTATAAATCGTTGGTTGTTACGATAAAAAATGTAAGGTAAATATATCATATAGGAGACACACACAGTGATATTTGAGAAGTGAAATGAAGTTTATTGGATTTACAGAAAGTGTGCTATAATTGTTTAAACAAAATTCGGCAGGTGCATAAATTTGGGCACCACAAAAAAATAAATTAAATCAATATTTAGTAGATCCTCCTTTTGCAGAAATTACAGCCTCTAAACGCTTCCTGTAGGTTCCAATAAGAGTCTGGTATCTGGTTGAAGGTATTTTGGACCATTCCTCTTTACAAAACATCTTTAGCTCATTCAGGTTTGATGGCTTCCGAGCATAGACAGCTCTCTTTAAGTCACACCACAGATTTTCAATTATATTCAGGTCTGGGGACTGAGATGGCCATTCCACAACGTTGTACTTGTTCCTCTGCATAAATGCCTTAGTGGATTTTGAGCAGTGTTTAGGGTCGTTGTCTTGTTGAAAGATCCAGCCTCGGCGCAGCTTCAGCTTTGTCACTGATTCCTGGACATTGGTCTCCAGAATCTGCTGATAGTGAGTGGAATCCATGCGTCCCTCAACTTTGACAAGATTCCCAGTCCCTGCACTGGCCACACAGCCCCACAGTATGATGGAACCACCACCATATTTTACTGTAGGTAGCAGGTGTTTTTCTTGGAATGCTGTGTTCTTTTTCCTCCATGCATAATGCCCCTTGTTATGGCCAAATAACTCAATTTTAGTTTCATCAGTCCACAGCACCTTATTGCAAAATGAAGCTGGCTTGTCCAAATGTGCTTTAGCCCACCTCAAGCGGCACTTTTTGTGCTGTGGGCGGAGAAAAGGCTTCCTCTGCATCACTCTTGCATACAGCATCTCCTTGTGTAAAGTGCGCCGAATGGTTGATTGATGCACAGTGACTCCATCTGCAGCAAGATGATGTTGTAGGTCTTTGGTGCGGGTCTGTGGGTTGACGCTGACTGTTCTCACCATTCGTTGCTTCTGTCTATCCGAGATTTTTCTTGGTCTGCCACTTCGAGCCTTAACTTGAACTGAGCCTGTGGTCTTCCATTTCCTCAATATGTTCCTAACTGTGGAAACAGACAGCGGAAACCTCTGAGACAGCTTTCTGTATCTTTCCCCTAAACCATGATGGTGAACAATCTTTGTCTTCAGGTCACTTGAGAGTTGTTTTGAGACCCCCATGTTGCTACTCTTCAGAGAAAATTTAAAGAGGAGGGAAACTTACAATTGACCCCCTTAAATACTCTTTCTCATAATTGGATTCACCTGTGTATGTAGGTCAGGGGTCACTGAGCTTACCAAGCCAATTTGAGTTCCAATAATTAGTTCTAAAGGTTTTGGAATCAATAAAATGACAACAGTGCCCAAATTTATGCACCTGCCTAATTGTTGTTTAAACAATTATAGCACACTTTCTGTAAATCCAATAAACTTCATTTCACTTCTCAAATATCACTGTGTGTGTCTCCTATATGATATATTTAACTGACATTTTTTGTCGTAACAACCAACGATTTATACAGGAAAATTATGGCGATTAACAAGGTTGCCCAAACTTTCGCATCCCACTGTATGAGTAAATAATATAATGACACAATGTACAATAATACAGGAATGAGAAACAATCATATATTAATAATGTAATAAAATATCTGTATGATAATTCATTCCATAAGGCTGAGCTGTGTTTAAAGTAAAAATCCAGAAAGCTTCTCTCTCCATTAATAATTTTTTTAAACTGCCCCCTCGCTTGTATAATTATACTTTTTCTATACCAATTAAACTGAGGGACGCAACCTTACTATTATGTTGTTCCAAAAAGTGTTTAGATGGGCCAGAGATGTGTCAATTTTTGTTGTTGTTGGTGATATCATTCAGATGCTTAAGAAAACGCTCCTTCAGTTTTCTGGTTGTACTGCCTATGTAAGGCTACTTTCACACTGGCGTTTTGAATTCCGTTTGTGACATCCGTTTCAGGGATCTCGTAAACGGTTCAAAACGGATCAGTTCAGCCCCAATGCATTCCGAGCATTTTGGTGTTCGTCTGGCGACGCGGAGCCAAACGGATCCGTCCTGACTTACAATGTAAGTCAATGGGGGTGGATCCGTTTTCACTGACACAATATGGTGCAATTGAAAATGGATCCGTACCCCATTGACTTTCAATGTAAGTCTGGATGTTTTGACTTTGTTCTTCATAATGCAAATGGGTCCGTTCTGAACGGATACAATCGTTTGCATTATAGGTGTGGATCCGTCTGTGCAGATACAAGACGGATCCGCACCTAACGCAGGTGTGAAAGTAGCCTAAGCTAAATTGCATAGTGTGCACATGATCATATATATGATGCCTTCTGTGTTGCAATTTATGTTGCTTTTTATTTTGCATTTTATTAATTTGTGGGTGTGTGGGAATTCTTTGGTTGAGTGAATGTAACAGCAAGTTTTTCAGGGATGAGTCTCACAGGGGTAAAAAACCTAAATTGGTTAGCCATGTGAGCGATTTGGAATAATTAGTTTTTAAATCACTAGGTGCGATTTTTTGACCTATTGTTTGAGCTTTCCTGTAAGACACTCTAAATCCTTCTGATAATATGTGATGTAATTTTTCATCTTCATAAATTATTGGTATATTGTCACGAAAAGGTAGGGATAAGTGCAGCCCTAAACTCCACCCACTCCCCTATCCCTACCTTCTTGCATGGTCAGTCCTACCCGACGGGGTACAACTGGACGTCAGTCCCCAGCTTACGTATGTGCAGGGGCCTAAAAGGAGGAAACAACAAGGGGGGAAAACAAAAGACAAGGACAGAAAACACAAAAGCAACAAGCTTCCCAGGCTGGGTAAAACCACAACTGAAACCAATGGAAGTCAAGGTCAAGACCCAGGAGGTAACAAGGGCACAAAGGGATAATTCAAGATCAAAGTCAATACAAGCCGAGGTCAGGAGCCAAGAGGTTGCGTCAGTACAAGGGGCAAAACAAGATCAAAGTCAAATACAAGCCGAGGTCAAACAAAAGTAGTCACACATGCAGAGAACGCTAGTGAGGTAACAAGACCAATCACAGGCAACCTGCGGCCAGCAGGTTACCTGTTTAAATAGGTCTAATTGATGGGTGACATGACGTGACCAGCGTCACGTGACCCATGTCTAGCACATCAATACACTTGAGTGCCGACTCATTGACTTCGATGCTCAGTTTCCCCCTGCTCCTTGTCTAGGGGACAAAGGACATTGGCCACGCTGAAGAGGCGTGCGCGGCCGGGTCCTCTCCGCCCCTTGTTACCATGGAGACGAGGACGTCGGCTCCTCCTCGCGAATGGGATATCGGAGGCACTGCAGGGAAAGAGCGCATCGCCCGCTCCCTGGTACATATAGTGTTGATTGCGAAAATTCTAATTGCGAATTTTTATAGCAAATATTGGCACTTCAAGAATTCGCAAATATCTAGAATATAGTGCTATGTCTTCGTAATCTCAAATATTCTCGATTTTTTTTCATCAGTACCCATGATCCCTCACTACTTCTTGCTTGTGGGCCAATGAGAAGGCTGCAATATCTTTGACTTTAGGAGTAGTGTTAATCGCAAATTTTCGTATCACACATTTTTATCGCAAGTTTTCCGATTTCAGATTTTCGGAATCAAGAAAATAATGACTGGAGATCACGAATTCTCGAATATATGATGAAAATGTGCCTAAATATTTGCGAAATATCGCAAATTCTAATATTGCCCCTGCCGCTCATCACTGGTTACATATATATTTGTAAATTAAAGAGCGCACTTGATAAAAAAAAGAGGATTATATTGTAAAGTAAGTGTTGGTGTTAACTTTTTTTTTTTTTTTGTTTCTGTTTACATTATGTTCTTTAGTTAAAAGCTCATGTCGTATTAACTTGTTATCACGGGAAGTGGCTTGTTTATCCAATTAGGATAACCCCTGGCTGAGAATCTGTTGTGTATGGCTTTCTGTTCACATTGGTAGTTTTTTTCTGTGCTGCAACTATGTTTGACTCTGATTAATTCACCAGTGGGAATAGCTTTCAATGTATGTTTTGAATGGAATGTACCTGCATGAAGAATTGTATTACCTGAGATGGGTTTTCTATATGTACCTGTGATGATCTCCTGATTTGGTATACCCTGTAATTTTAGGTCTAAAAATGTAATTTCATATTCATTTACAGTATGGGTAAATGCAAAATTGTAGTTATTATTATTTTAATAGGATATAAAGGGGGGTACGGCAGACACATCTCCCTGCCAGATAATTAGCAGGTCATCGATATATCTGCCGTACCACCTTATATTATCCAAAAATATCATTTTCATTATAAATAAACATTATGTCCCAGTAAACCATGGCCATTGTTCCATTCTCCCTGTGCATACTGGGACTAGTTCTCTGTAAACCTCCTTTTAGCACTAGAAGAGTTAATCCCTTTCTCCTGTCCCTGTCCAGGTGCTGGTTAAGTTGCTGATTAGCTTATTTAGCTGGGCTCTGGATCCACCTCCTCGTCTGAGCTTTGAGGTTATTCTTGCTTGTAACCAGTGAAGGTGAGCTTGTCTAGATAACCATGTACTGAACCTTGTCTGTTTTCTGATTCTGCTCTTTGCTGCCTGCCCTGACCTCGGACTCTGACCTAGATTATGCACAAACGTTGCCTGCCTTGACTATTGGACTGTATTCAGATCATACTTTTGTCTGTGTCCTTGGTGCTTTGCAGAAGTGTCTCTGACTTCTGTTGGTCAGCAGCCAACTACTCTAGGTCTACTCCAGGAGGTAGCGGCCTGGTTGGTTCCTTGAAGCAAAGTCCAGATCCCTGTATATAGGTTGAAGCGTGAATACCAGGGAACTGCCAGGACAACGCCCCTTAGGTTTAGCCCAAAGCCAAACTGGTTAGTTGGCACAGTGGGTCCACACCCACTTTCCATAAAACCACCAAACACCACCAGATACTGATGAGGATTGGTCATTAGTAAAAAAAATACACCTGGTAAAACCTTTTAAGTATGTGTATGAAATTGGATCCCCAAGGAACATGTTCAAACCCCTAACTTATGGCTATAGGGATGAAAGAAACAATAAGTGAGAAACTGTTCAAAAGAACATGCCCTGGGTGTGGATGTAACTGGCTTATCAGGGGTGGATAACCCTTGAGCTCTCAATGTCCTCTTAATATTACCTCAGTGGTGATGTGTCCGTCAAGCAGCACAGTGATCTGCCCCTTGGGTCTAGTCATTGCCTGTAACAGACATGTGACCCTACCCATTCAGACATTTACAGGATGGGGACTGGAAGACTGCAGATGGAGGCAGGGATTCAGGGAGCTGGAATTGAGTGGCTCCTAGCAAGTGAGTATGTGTGCTAGTTATTGTGTATGCAGGCTAGTTCTGTGCTTTGTACCTTAGCTCTAGACCTGCTCATTTATCATCTGTGTTCTGACTACTGACTTGTTTCTGGATTGACCCTGTGTCTACTGTTCCTGCTTATATTGACCATCCTGGTGAACTGGCTTGTTTCTGAATTAACCCTATATCTGCTGTTCCTGCTTATATAGAATTTTACCTGATGAAGGGGAAGTGGAATCCCTGAATACATCCAATACAAACTGGAAGTGGTCTTTGCACCATGCAGTGATTCATTTTGGTACTTACTCTCTGGAGAAGACGTTGTACTTTAAGTCGGCAAGTAGGGTAAAAATCTCTTCTGATTTTTACCCTATTTGCCGACTTATCTTTGTAACCTCCTGGTCATTCTGGTAGGTCTGACACTAGTGTGCCTGCACCAGTTTTCTGCAACCAACTCCACAGATGTAACCTGGGTTCCTAGCAGAAAAGACAATCTGACTTTGTAGTGGGCTCTGTTGAAGAACCTAGGGATAGCCTTAGATTACTACCACCTACAGTGGTTCTGGAAGACTAGCAGCGGTTTTGGGGATCACTATGGTCCAGATGGTGACTTTAAAACTACCCAACATAATAAGCAGTACAAAAATATTCTATGAAGCAGATTCATGTCTCTATGGGAATCAAATGCAAGGGTTAATGCAACTTGGTCAGAAACTAGGTCAAGAGGCTGTACTTGCACTAAATGAAGCTGCAGTTACTGCTTGTACAAAAATACCAGTGTCTGTTGAACCCAAGGTAAATCTCCCTGACAGATTTTCTAGAGATTGGAAATCTTTCATGACTTTCCGAGAAAGCTGCAAATTATACTTCTGTTGGAAACTTCATTCATCAGCTAATTAGCATCAACGTGTGGGTCACATCATATATCTTCTGCAGGGAGATCCACAGACATTCCCTCTGGATCATAAGGCCCCTGAACTGGTGTTTTTTGTAGCATTGCGCCTGTTGCAGATAATTCTGCTCGCAAGGCTGTGGCTGAAGTAAATATTCTGTCTCTCCATCAGTATAATCTCCCCATCGAAGATTATTGTACTGAATTTAGAACATGGACCATTGATTCCCAGTGGAATGACCCACCCCCTCGTTGCCATTTTTGTCAGGATCCATCTAACAGTTTGAAGGACCTTTTGGTTAACTATCTGCAGATTAGTTCCTTGGAGAAGGCCATGACTTTGGCCATTAGACAGAGCACTACATTGATTACTGTAATGTGTCATGCTGTAATAGAGTCAAACCCCCCAAATCTACCAACTCTCTGGCCGCAGTGATTGTCTGAGAAATCTAAAAGCCTACAGAAGTTAAAAAGCCAGTAATAAATGGAGTGACTTAAAAAAAATTATCTGATGAAAACCACCCATTAAAAAAAAAAAATAGTCACATATACATTTTTTATTTAAATATAGTTATTGACATGCAAAGTAAAAAAATAACAATCAAAAATTATAAAAAAATGTAAACATAAAAATGTGATTTAAACGATAGGTCATTCTCTAATGACACATTTTCTTTAACTGCTATAGACAGTAGATAGGACCTATTCCATACTGATATTTCAACAATAAACTTTGTGTCAACTGATCATTTGCAATTGTTAATTATTACTTGGTTTGGGAAACCTTGGTCTCATCACTGTGGAATAGCCATCTGATTATCTTGGAAAATGAATTTTTCATTTCTTTATTTCGCAGGCTGTATATAATTGGGTTTGATATTGGCGTCACTATCGTGTAGAGTAATGAAAGCACTTTGTTCATGTTGTACACGTGTCCTTGCTTTGGGACAATATATATTGCAATCAGTGACCCATAATACATAGACACAACTGTAAGGTGAGAGCTGCATGTAGATATGGCTTTCTGTTTGCCTGTACGTGAAGGGATGTTAATAATGGTTTTGATAATACAGAAGTAAGTGAAGCAGACAAATATAAAAGATGGCATTATGACTAGCACAGAGAATATTTTTGTTTCCAGGTCAATTATGAAAGTGTCTGAACAAGACAATTTTAAAACCAGCAGGAAGTCACAAAAATAATGATCAATTATACATGGGCCACAGAATGTAAGTATACATATAAGGGAGCTGGATGCAATAGCTAAAATTAACCCTCCACCCCATGCCCCTATGGAGAGCGTCCTGCAACGCTTGAAATTCATAACTGTGTAGTATTGCAGTGGAATGCAGATAGCTAGGTAGCGGTCATAGGACATTATAGTGAGAAGAAAGCACTCTGTTACCGTGATGCAACCAAACAGGAATATCTGAGAGAAACATCCTTCCACAGATATTGTGCCATCTTCTGCCAATGTGGCACCAAGGACATTTGGAATAATGTTAGAGGTAAGTATGATTTCACTAAATGAGAGGTTACAGATGAAGAAATACATTGGAGAGTGAAGGATCGGGCTGGCAACTACAACAGCAATAATCAATGTATTTCCTGCTAATGCTGTAATATATACCACCAGAAAGAAAAGGAACATGAACGCCCTGCAATTGTGGAGGTCTTCAAATCCTTGAAGGTAAAATTTCCAATCTATTGTCTTGTTATTGTCCATCATGTAAAATTTGGTAAACCTGCTAAACAATAAGCAAAGGATTCATGAATCCTCAACCTCAAAAAGTTATAGTCATTGTCCCAGTAATAATCATTTTTACTTGTATCACCTTAATTCTTTGTATTCCAGTACAGTGATCATTTTCTCATGCAGAAGTGGGACAAACTCTCTTAGTGGCCAAGACGACATTGGTCGTATAAGTTTAGCATGGTAGTTGTCAGTTGTAGACAGGCGCTGACTAGTATAGGCAGACAGGCAAGGGGCCCACCGAGGATTTCACCGGCTCCCCGGTGGGCCCCGTGCCGGTCTGCCTATACTAGTTAGCGGCAACCCCTGCTGCCTGCTAAAAAGCGCTGTTGTAATGAACAGCGCAGTATTTACCATAGGCACAGTGTCCATGTAGCAAGCAGCCAGATCATCTAGACTGTCATCCAGCTGCTTGTCTTGTATAGATGGCACAGTGCTGAGCAATCTTACTCCTGACCTCTGCTCTCACTACGTGCATCCGTCATCCAGCTGACACTGCATACAGATTGGGAGCTCTCCGACCGGCCCTGTTCCAGAGGCTGAGCAGAGCAGGGGAGTTCAGTGTGTGAGAATGTGATTACAGGGCAGGAGAAGAGAAGCAGGAGGCTCTTTTTAAAGGATAACTGTCATATTTTCACTCAAAATTCAATTTTCATATATGTTGTTGCTGCTCTGGTGATAATCCATAATCACTTGTTTAATAAGATTCCGTCCATAGCAACCGCTCCTCACAAGACTTCTTTCTGACTATCTTCTCAAGATGGCTGCCGATGACCTTACCCTTAGGCTAAGACCTCCCTCCCTAACTACCCAGAATTAATTTGGCTCATCTCGGGAACGCGCAGCCTCACCCCAACCAATCGGCTTTCTCCAGACTTAAACATGCCCTCTTCCTACTGAGTACTGTTGATCGCGAATATTTTAATCGCAAATTCCTCTGGATCAACTTGCAGGATAACAGGCTGAACTGGATGGACAAATGTCTTTTTTCAGCTTTATATACTATGTTACCATGTTACTAGGTAATTCAATACCTATACAAAAGTATTAATTAGGGAACTAAGGTAAACTTAGTCAGACCAATCCAATTACATACAATTTTTTTTATGACAGTTACCCTTTAAAATAAAGTTATAAAAGTGTGCTCAGCCAGGCCAGTCCCCAAGTCCCTAAAATAATGGAAGAAAAGGTATCTACTGCTACTAAAAAAATGCTCATATTTTTACGGTTCCCCTCTCTGAAAATTACAACTCCCAGCATGCCCTGTTAGATGCAGACCTTCAGGACCTGCTGAGAGTTGTAGTTTTCCTCACTGCAAAATGCCATACTCCTAGGCCTATTCACACCATGATAGAAACTACTGTGGCTTCTGCTGCTATATTGTCATGCCCTGATCAGGTTATGTGCGGAGGTCTGCCAGGTTAGCAGCACATGTGTAGCCTTTTCTTTTTGTTTTGGAGTTGAGCTGGATCCTCCTCCCTTCAGGTGCACTGAGTGGGGTCGTTGGTATGAGTTTAAATTATGCCCACTCCCAGTGTCCTGTGCGGGTTATAGCTTTTGTTTTGCTCAGTGGAAGGAAGGAAGGATTTTCTGTTCCTGCTCAGTAACAAGATAAGTTTGTTTTGTTTTTCTGGTGGTTGCCTGTCTAGGCTGTTAGAGAGACGCCTGCCCCCTCCAGGTCCTGAGGGAGCAGGCTGCCTCTTTCCCCCTTTCACCATCTTAGGGATTTTAGGGAATCTTCGGCCTAGGCATGGGGACACGCTCATTCCCACCTTCAGGGTCTGAACATGGGCATAGAAGCCTAGGGAGAGCTGGTAGGGATTTGTCAGGAGGTGACCTTTTTCCCCAGCTTCTTGCCTAGACACTTGCTTGGTGGTATTCTGTTTATCTTGTACCCTGTCCAGCGTGACATATATACACTGCATTGAATGGAGCTAAGCCATGAAAGGAAACTGCGTGAAATGTGGACATGTCTCTTCTTGGGACAGTTGTGGTTTTAACCCCTTCAGGACAGGGCCATTTTCCCTTTTTTTCATTAGTTTTTTTACTCTCAGCCCTCCCAGAGCCATAACTTTTTTATTTTTTATTCACATAGCTGTATGACAGCTTGTTTTTTGCGGGACAAGTTGTACTTTTTAACTGCACCATTTGCGGTTGCATACAATGTAGTGGGAAACGGGAAAATTTTTTAAATGGCGTAGAATTATAAGAAAACTATAGATTAATGAGTTTTGTTTTTACATAATTTTCTATGCGGTAAAACTGACTCATTTTCTGGGTCAATATGATTACATCTATACCACAAAACTTTGAAAAAAATATTTCTTTCTTTGTATTGCCTTGTTGGCAGCAATAACCTTTTTTTTGTCTATGAAGCTGTGTTAGGGCTAATTTTTTGCTGGACAGACTAGTTTTTATTAATATCATGTTGGAGTGTGTATGACTGTTTGCTGACTTTTGATTCAAATTTTTTTAAACTTTTTTTTATTTATTTTTTACACTTTTTAATAATTTCCCTAGGGAACTTAAACAATAAATTATTAGATTGCTTCTGACATAGACTCCAATTCATTAGCATTGGAGTCTATCAGAGTTTCAGGCAGGGTCTTCTTGGGAACATAGCTGCTGCATCCTCGGATCATTCAGAAGGACCGAGCACTATCTGCGTACCCTGATCCCCACTAGGTTTTTGAGCTTCCAGATGTTGTAGTCACATTTGACCATGGCATCTGAGGAGTTAAATGTGTGTGACTGACGGTATTGTCAATTGCATACATTAGCCCTCGGTGTTTAAAACAGCAAGCACTTAGCGGCTATAGCACCTGCTGCGCTTGCAAGTGGGCGCCATCTTTAAATATCTGACTCACAACGTATATTTACAACGTTTTCTGAGACATTATAACTGATGACCTATCCTGTTGTTAGATCATCAGTATCTGATCGGTGGGGGTCTGACACCCGGGACCTCTGCCGATCAGCTGTTTGAGAAGGCACCGGTTCTCCTGTGAGCGCTGTGCCCTTCTCTGTGCTTTTCCTAGGCCATGTGACGTCACGTTCATTGATCAAGTGGCCTAGCGCAGCTCAGCCCCATAGAAGTGAAGGAGTGAATGGGGCTGAGCATGATACCAAGCACAGCCGCTATACAATGTACGGCACTGTGCTTAGTGAACTGTGATGAGGCCGTGGGGCTATTGCGATCACTGCTACTGCTGATCAGCGGGGGTCCCGGGTGTCATATCCCCACCACAGGATAGGTCATCAGTAGGGATGAGCGAACCCGAACTGTATAGTTCGGGTTCGTACCGAATTTTGGGGTGTCCGTGACACGGACCTGAACCCGAACATTTTCTTAAAAGTCTGGGTTCAGGTTCTGTGTTCGTCGCTTTCTTGGTGCTTTTTGAAAGGCTGCAAAGCAGCCAATCAACAAGCGTCATACTACTTGCCCCAAGAGGCCATCACAGCCATGCCTACTATTGGCATGGCTGTGATTGGCCAGTGCAGCATGTGACCCAGCCTCTATTTAAGCTGGAGTCACGTAGCGCAGCACGTCACTCTGCTCTGATCAGTGTAGGGAGAGTTTGCAGCTGCGACTGTTAGAGCGAGATTAGGCAGTGATTAACTCATCAAAAACACTTAATTCAGTGATCTATCTACAGCTGTGGATCATTGAACTGCTGTTATTTAATTGCTCACTGTTTTTAGGCTGCCCAGAGCGTTTTTCAGTCACTTTTTTCTGGGGTGATCAGCGGCCATTTCGTGTCTTGTGGTGCGCCAGCACAAGCTGCCACCAAGTCCATTTAACCATCAATAGTGTGGTTATTTTTATTGCTATATCCTACATCAGGGGCTTGGCTGTGCTTGCTATTTTATTGAGGGGTGAAATACAAATGCCAAAATAGCAGTACCCTAAATCTGGTGTTTCAGCTGTGGCTAGCTAATTGTATTACTGTCTGCTGTCTGGCAAAGGATATATTTTTGTTCTGGGTTGAAATACAATTCCCAACTTAGCAATTCCCTAAATCAGTGGTTTCTGCTGTATCAGGCCTACTTTAAATCTATCCATAAAAGGGTATATTAGATTGAAGGTGCGGATAGGGTCATTCTCAATAACTTCACACGCTACCGTGCATTTCCAAGTCTAATTCTGTCCGTAAACGTATACCTGTCATCCAGCGCCTAAATAATAGGCATAAAATGTATATTCAGCTAAATCTGTGGTTATTGCTGTAGCTGGTCAAGTTATTTTGTGTCCGTCAAAGCACAGTTTTTGTTCTGGGTTGAAATACAATTCCCAACTTAGCAATTCCCTAAATCAGTGGTTTCTGCTGTATCAGGCCTACTTTAAATCTATCCATAAAAGGGTATATTAGATTGAAGGTGCGGATAGGGTCATTCTTAATAACTTCACACGCTACCGTGAATTTCCAAGTCTAATTCTGTCCGTAAACGTATACCTGTCATCCAGCGCCCAAATAATAGGCCTACAATTTATATTCAGCTAAATCTGTGGTTATTGCTGTAGCTGGTCAAGTTATTTTGTGTCCGTCAAAGCACAGTTTTTGTTCTGGGTTGAAATACAATTCCCAACTTAGCAATTCCCTAAATCTGTGGTTTCTGCTGTATCAGGCCTACTTTAAATCTATCCATAAAAGGGTATATTAGATTGAAGGTGCGGATAGTGTCATCCTCAATAACTTCACACGCTACCGTGCATTTCCAAGTTTAATTCTGTCCATAAACGTATACCTGTCATCCAGCACCCAAATAATAGGCCTACAATTTATATTCAGCTAAATCTGTGGTTATTGCTGTAGCTGGTCAAGTTATTTTGTGTCCGTCAAAGCACAGTTTTTGTTCTGGGTTGAAATACAATTCCCAACTTAGCAATTCCCTAAATCAGTGGTTTCTGCTGTATCAGGCCAAGTTTAAATTGATCCATAAAAGGGTATATTAGATTGAAGGTGCGGATAGTGTCATCCTCAATAACTTCACACGCTACCGTGCATTTCCAAGTTTAATTCTGTCCGCAAACGTATACCTGTCACCCAGCGCCTAAATAATAGACCTACAATTTATATTCAGCTAAATCTGTGGTTATTGCTGTAGCTGGTCAAGTTATTTTGTGTCCGTCAAAGCACAGTTTTTGTTCTGGGTTGAAATACAATTCCCAACTTAGCAATTCCCTAAATCAGTGGTTTCTGCTGTATCAGGCCAAGTTTAAATCGATCCATAAAAGGGTATATTAGATTGAAGGTGCGGATAGTGTCATCCTTAATAACTTCACACGCTGCCGTGCATTTCCAAGTCTAATTCTGTCCGTAAACGTATACTTGTCATCCAGCGCCTAAATACTAGGCCTACAATTTATATTCAGCTAAATCTGTCGTTACTGCTGTGCCTGTATTAGTGTAATACGGTACCTAAATAGATAGCCAGATAGTGTTAGGTGTCTGTAAAAAAAGGCCTGAATTTAAATTCAGTACATTGGGCCAAATAATTTTTTTCTTATTGTGGTGAACGGTAACAATGAGGAAAACATCTAGTAAGGGACGCGGACGTGGACATGGTCATGGTGGTGTTAGTGGACCCTCTGGTGCTGGGAGAGGACGTGGCCGTTCTGCCACAGCCACACGTCCTAGTGTACCAACTACCTCAGGTCCCAGTAGCCGCCAGAATTTACAGCGATATTTGGTGGGGCCTAATGCCGTTCTAAGGATGGTAAGGCCTGAGCAGGTACAGGCATTAGTCAATTGGGTGTCCGACAGTAAATCCAGCACGTTCACATTATCTCCCACCCAGTCTTCTGCAGAAAGCGCACAGATGACGCCTGAAAACCAAGCCCATCAGTCTGTCACATCACCCCCATGCATATCAGGGAAACTGTCTGAGCCTCAAGTTATGCAGCAGTCTCTTATGCTGTTTGAAGACTCTGCTGGTAGGGTTTCCCAAGGGCATCCACCTAGCCCTTCCCCAGCGGTGGAAGACATAGAATGCACTGACGCACAACCACTTATGTTTCCTGATAATGAGGACATGGGAATACCACCTCAGCATGTCTCTGATGATGACGAAACACAGGTGCCAACTGCTGCTTCTTTCTGCAGTGTGCAGACTGAACAGGAGGTCAGGGAGGAAGACTGGGTGGAAGACGATGCAGGGGACGATGAGGTCCTAGACCCCACATGGAATGAAGGTCGTGCCACTGACTTTCAGAGTTCGGAGGAAGAGGCAGTGGTGAGACTGAGCCAACAGCGTAGCAAAAGAGGGAGCAGTGGGCAAAAGCAGAACACCCGCCGCCAAGAGACTCCGCCTGCTACTGACGGCCGCCATCTGGGACCGAGCACCCCAAAGGCAGCTTCAAGGAGTTCCCTGGCATGACACTTCTTCAAACAGTGTGCTGACGACAAGACCCGAGTGGTTTGCACGCTGTGCCATCAGAGCATGAAGCGAGGCATTAACGTTCTGAACCTTAGCACAACCTTCATGACCAGGCACCTGCATGCAAAGCATGAACTGCAGTGGAGTAAACACCTTAAAAACAAGGAACTCACTCAGGCTCCCCCTGCTACCTCTTCTGCTACTGCCGCCTCGGCCTCTTCTGCTGCTGCCTCGGCCTCTTCCTCCGCCTCTGGAGGAACTTTGGCACCTGCCGCCCAGCAAACAGGGGATGTACCACCAACACCACCACCTCCGTCACCAAGCATCTCGACCATGTCACACGGCAGCGTTCAGCTCTCCATCTCACAAACATTTGAGAGAAAGCGTAAATTCCCACCTAGCCACCCTCGATCCCTGGCCCTGAATGCCAGCATTTCTAAACTACTGGCCTATGAAATGCTGTCATTCAGGCTGGTGGACACAGACAGCTTCAAACAGCTCATGTCGCTTGCTGTCCCCCAGTATGTTGTTCCCAGCTGCCACTACTTCTCCAAGAGAGCCGTGCCTTCCCTGCACAACCAAGTATCCGATAAAATCAAGTGTGCACTGCGCAACGCCATCTGTGGCAAGGTCCACCTAACCACAGATCCGTAGACCAGTAAGCACGGCCAGGGACGCTATATCTCCCTAACTGCACACTGGGTAAATGTAGTGGCGGCTGGGCCCCAGGCGGAGAGCTGTTTGGCGCACGTCCTTCCGCCGCCAAGGATCGCAGGGCAACATTCTTTTCCTCCTGTTGCCTCCTCCTCCTACTCGGCTTCCTCCTCCTCTTCTTCCACCTGCTCATCCAGTCAGCCACACACCTTCACCACCAACTTCAGCACAGCCCGGGGTAAACGTCAGCAGGCCATTCTGAAACTCATATGTTTGGGGAACAGGCCCCACAGCGCACAGGAGTTGTGGCGGGGTATTGAACAACAGACCGACGAGTGGTTGCTGCCGGTAAGCCTCAAGCCCGGCCTGGTGGTGTGCGATAATGGGCGAAATCTCGTTGCAGCTCTGGGACTAGCCGGTTTAACGCACATACCTTGCCTGGCGCATGTGCTGAATTTGGTGGTGCAGAAGTTCATTCACAACTACCCCGACATGTCAGAGCTGCTGCATAAAGTGCGGGCCGTCTGTTCACGCTTCCGGCGTTCACATCCTGCCGCTGCTTGCCTGTCTGCGCTACAGCGTAACTTCGGCTTTCCCGCTCACCGCCTCATATGCGACGTGCCCACCAGGTGGAACTCCACCTTGCACATGCTGGACAGACTCTGCGAGCAGCAGCAGGCCATAGTGGAGTTTCAGCTGCAGCACGCACGGGTCAGTCGCACTGCGGAACAGCACCACTTCACCACCAATGACTGGGCCTCCATGCGAGACCTGTGTGACCTGTTGCGCTGTTTTGAGTACTCCACCAACATGGCCAGTGGCGATGACGCCGTTATCAGCGTTACAATACCACTTCTATGTCTCCTTGAGAAAACACTTAGGGCGATGATGGAAGACGAGGTGGCACAGGAGGAGGAGGAGGAGGAAGAGGGGTCATTTTTAGCACTTTCAGGCCAGTCTCTTCGAAGTGACTCAGAGGGAGGTTTTTTGCAACAGCAGAGGCCAGGTACAAATGTGGCCAGCCAGGGCCCACTACTGGAGGACGAGGATGAGGAGGAGGTGGAGGAGGATGAGGATGAAGCATGTTCACAGCGGGGTGGCACCCAACGCAGCTCGGGCCCATCACTGGTGCGTGGCTGGGGGGAAACGCAGGACGATGACGATACGCCTCCCACAGAGGACAGCTTGTCCTTACCTCTGGGCAGCCTGGCACACATGAGCGACTACATGCTGCAGTGCCTGCGCAACGACAGCAGAGTTGCCCACATTTTAACGTGTGCGGACTACTGGGTTGCCACCCTGATGGATCCATGGTACAAAGACAATGTGCCCACCTTACTTCCTGCACTGGAGCATGATAGGAAGATGCGCGATTACAAGCGCACGTTGGTAGATGCGCTACTGAGAGCATTTCCAAATGTCACAGGGGAACAAGTGGAAGCCCAAGGCGAAGGCAGAGGAGGAGCAAGAGGTCGCCAAGGCAGCTGTGTCATGGCCAGCTCCTCTGAGGGCAGGGTTAGCATGGCAGAGATGTGGAAAAGTTTTGTCAACACGCCACAGCTAACTGCACCACCACCTGATACGCAACGTGTTAGCAGGAGGCATCATTTCACTAACATGGTGGAACAGTACGTGTGCACACACGTCCACGTACTGACTGATGGTTCGGCCCCATTCAACTTCTGGGTCTCCAAATTGTCCACGTGGCCAGAGCTAGCCTTTTATGCCTTGGAGGTGCTGGCCTGCCCGGCGGCCAGCGTTTTGTCTGAACGTGTATTCAGCACGGCAGGGGGCGTCATTACAGACAAACGCAGCCGCCTGTCTACAGCCAATGTGGACTAGCTGATGTTCATAAAAATGAACCAGGCATGGATCCCACAGGACCTGTCCATCCCTTGTGCAGATTAGACATTAACTACCTCCCCTTAACCATATATTATTGTACTCCAGGGCACTTCCTCATTCAATCCTATTTTTATTTTCATTTTACCATTATATTGCGGGGCAACCCAAAGTTGAATGAACCTCTCCTCTGTCTGGTTGCCGGGGCCTAAAAATATTTGACAGTGGCCTGTTCCAGTGTTGGGTGACGTGAAGCATGATTCTCTGCTATGACATGAAGACTGATTCTCTGCTGACATGAAGCCTGAATCTCTGTTATGGGACCTCTCTCCTCTGTCTGGGTGCCGGGGCCTAAATATATGACAATGGACTGTTCCAGTGTCGGGTGACGTGAAGTCTGATTCTCTGCTATGACATGAAGACTGATTCTCTGCTGACATGAAGCCTGAATCTCTGTTATGGGACCTCTCTCCTCTGTCTGGGTGCCGGGGCCTAAATATATGACAATGGACTGTTCCAGTGTCGGGTGACGTGAAGCCTGATTCTCTGCTATGACATGAAGACTGATTCTCTGCTGACATGAAGCCTGAATCTCTGTTATGGGACCTCTCTCCTCTGTCTGGGTGCCGGGGCCTAAATATATGACAATGGACTGTTCCAGTGTTGGCTGACGTGAAGCCTGATTCTCTGCTATGACATGAAGACTGATTCTCTGCTGACATGAAGCCCGAATCTCTGTTATGGGACCTCTCTCTTCTGTCTGGGTGCCGGGGCCTAAATATATGACAATGGACTGTTCCAGTGTTGGCTGACGTGAAGCCTGATTCTCTGCTATGACATGAAGACTGATTCTCTGCTGACATGAAGCCCGAATCTCTGTTATGGGACCTCTCTCCTCTGTATGGGTGACGGGGCCTAAATATATGACAATGGACTGTTCCAGTGTTGGCTGACGTGAAGCCTGATTCTCTGCTATGACATGAAGACTGATTCTCTGCTGACATGAAGCCCGAATCTCTGTTATGGGACCTCTCTCCTCTGTATGGGTGCCGGGGCCTAAATATATGACAATGGACTTTTCCAGTGTTGGCTGACGTGAAGCCTGATTCTCTGCTATGACATGAAGACTGATTCTCTGCTGACATGAAGCCTGAATCTCTGTTATGGGACCTCTCTCCTCTGTCTGGGTGCTGGGGCCTAAATATATGACAATGGACTGTTCCAGTGTTGGCTGACGTGAAGCCTGAGTCTCTGCTATGACATGAAGACTGATTCTCTGCTGACATGAAGCCTGAATCTCTGTTATGGGACCTCTCTCCTCTGTCTGGGTGCCGGGGCCTAAATATATGACAATGGACTGTTCGAGTGTTGGGTGACGTGAAGCCTGATTCTCTGCTATGACATGAAGACTGATTCTCTGCTGACATGAAGCCCGAATCTCTGTTATGGGATCAATTCCACTGGTGGGCCCTAGGCACCCCAGTCCGACACTGGTTGTAGAGTCACCCATTAAGGTCTATAGAACATGCTTGTACATGTAATGGTTGTGTGTGTAATTTCCATATACTATGTTATATACTATAAGCCCCTTAAACACTGCTTTCAATTAGCTATAGAATGAAAGACACTTTTTTGTAATTTTATAAATTGTTACCCCCCCTTTAATAAAGTTTTAGATGGGCACCTAGTCTACCCATTAGTTTGTTCTTATGAATTTTTCTTTGTCTTAGCTGCTCTTCCAGAATTATATAATGAATATAATGTAGCAGTAGAGGGATTGGTTCACAGTCAATATGTCTCAGACAATTTCCCAAGTACAGAATTAAGGCATTTGTTAGGTTATATACAGTCATGTGAAAAAATTAGGACACCCTTTGAAAGCATGTGGTTTTTTGTAACATTTTTAATAAAAGGTTATTTCATCTCCGTTTCAACAATACAGAGAGATTAAAGTAATCCAACTAAACAAAGAAAACTGAAGAAAAGTCTTTTCAAGATCTTCTGTAAATGTCATTCTACAAAAATGCCTATTCTAACTGAGGAAAAAGATAGGACACCCTCACATGTATTCCCTCTTAAATTGGCTCAGATCTCACACAGGTATATCACACCAGGTGCACATAATTAGTAGATCGTTACTCTGCATGTTGAATGAGGCTTGCCCTATTTAAACCTCAGACATTTAGTTTGGTGTGCTCCTGACTGTTGAAGTGAGAGTGAGCACCATGGTGAGAGCAAAAGAGCTGTCAGAGGACTTCAGAAAAAAGATTGTAGCAGCCTATGAGTCTGGGAAGGGATTTAAAAAGATCTCAAAAGATTTTGAAATCAGCCATTCCACTGTCTGGAAGATAGTCTACAAGTGGAGGGCTTTCAAAACAACTGCCAACATGCCCAGGACTGGTCGCCCCAGCAAGTTCACCCCAAGAGCAGACCGCAAGATGCTAAAAGAGGTCTCCAAAAACCCTAAAGTGTCATCTCGAGAACTACAGCAGGCTCTGGCTACTGTTGATGTAGAAGTACATGCCTCTACAATCAGAAAGAGACTGTACAAGTTTAACTTGCATGGGAGGTGTGCAAGGAGGAAACCTTTGCTTTCCAAGAGAAACATCGAGGCCAGACTGACATTTGCCAGAGATAAAGTTGACAAAGACCAGGACTTCTGGAATAATGTTCTTTGGACAGATGAGTCCAAAATTGAATTATTTGGACACAACAGCAGAGGACATGTTTGGCGTAAACCAAACACAGCATTCCAAGAAAAGAACCTCATACCAACTGTGAAGCATGGAGGTGGAAGTGTCATGGTTTGGGGCTGCTTTGCTGCAGCAGGACCTGGTCAGCTCACCATCATAGAATCCACGATGAATTCTACTGTGTATCAGAAGGTGCTTGAAGAACATGTGAGACCATCAGTTAGAAAATTAAAGCTGAAGTGGAACTGGACCATGCAACATGACAATGACCCAAAACATACTAGTAAATCAACCAAAGATTGGCTGAAAAAGAAGAAATGGAGAGTCCTGGAATGGCCAAGTCAAAGTCCAGATTTGAATCCCATTGAGATGCTGTAGGGTGACTTGAAAAGGGCTGTACGTGCAAGAAACCCCTCAAACATCTCACAGCTGAAAAAGTTCTGCATTGAGGAGTGGGGTAAAATTTCCTCAGACCGATGTCGAAGACTGGTAGATGGCTACAAGAACCGTCTCACTGCAGTTATTTCAGCCAAAGGAGGTAACACTCGCTATTAGGGGCAAGGGTGTCCTATCTTTTTCCTCAGTTAGAATAGGCATTTTTGTAGAATGACATTTACAGAAGATCTTGAAAAGACTTTTCTTCAGTTTTCTTTGTTTAGTCGGATTACTTTAATCTCTCTGTATTGTTGAAACGGAGATGAAATAACCTTTTATTAAAAATGTTACAAAAAACCACATGCTTTCAAAGGGTGTCCTAATTTTTTCACATGACTGTACAAATGAATGGGGCTTTACAGACACCTGGATGCCTCTGATGGCATTGTGGGTTGCCACGGCAACCTCGGGCCACCCTCTGTGAGGTCAGATGGTTGCGCGTCAGTGCAGTGATGATGTGGCCGGGAGTGCCTGTCGCGGCCCGATGACGTCGGCAGCAGGTGTGGTGCTGGGAGGCGGACCCACGGACGCATCAGAGGTAACATAGATTATGATGTAGTTGATTGGACAGCTGTGTGCACATGTGCACATAGCAGTGAGGGACGCCGAGCGTTTTAATTGATGTGATGTTTTACACACATGGTTCAGCAATGGCGGACGTCATGTGACGATCGTTTTGGCTTGGAGTGTGATCGGCTGGCTCTCAGGTGAGACATGGATGCATATTAGGCTAAAGAGTGGCTCCAAAAAAGGTGTATATTCATTGGTTAGATTATACCAGTACCTGTAATTGGATAATCTGGATGGGGGTGGCGCACTTGTTTTTACCATAAATATGTGGATGTAATACAATGTGAACAGGCTTGACAAACGCTGTGTATCAGCCGAAACGTTGGTGCTATCTGTATTGTTGCTTTGAAGTCCCAATAAAAGTCGATGATGTGAGATGCTGCTGATACCGTTTGCATTCATCTATGCTCAGGATAGGTCCTTAATATCAGATCGGTGTGAGTACTCCTGGCACCCCCACCGATCATCTGTTTGAAAAGAAAGTAGGGCTTGTACAAGCAGGTGAGCAGGCGTCATTACAACTACACCGTCTCATTCACTTCAAGGACACAGCTCCTTCCTATTTACTTGAATGGGAGAGAGCTGTCTCACTGAAGTGAATGGGACAGCATAATTTTAATTATAAGATCTGATATTGATGACCTATTCTGATGATAGGACATCAATACAAAAAAGCAGACAACCACTTTAACCTAGCTAATTAGAAAGAATTAAAAAGAACACTGATCAGCGGTATGGTGGGGCCACGGACAAGACAGTGTTTTTTGTTTTATCTGTCCACAGGTTAAGGCCATTGCGATTGTTGGCTCATAGGTCGGACAACCCCTTGAACAGATAGTCAGGTCTTTATTATGCATGATGACGACTGTCACTATCAAGCACTTAAGATTGAGAAGAAGATATGACTAATCTTTATATTATAAAAAAAAAATAGACTAGGTTATTGACTTGGAGTAAATGTTAAGACTGCTTAAATATATTGTATTAATTTGTGCAAAGGCATCAAACTGTATATACCTTTGAAATGCTGCACAGTTTGAAACCATGAAATCTATTTAAGGGGCTGACCTGTTCACATCACGTATTCACTAGACATACAGTCAGGTCCATAAATATTGGGACATCAACACAATTCAAAATTTTTGGGCTCTATACACTACCACAATGGATTTGAAATGAAATGAACAAGATGTGCTTTAACTGCAGACTGTCAGCTTGTATTTACATTCAAATCAGGTGAACGGTGTAGGAATTACAGCAGTTTGCATATGTGCCTCCCACTTATTAAGGGGCCAAAAGTAATGGGACAATTGGCTTCTCAGCTGTTCCATGGCCAGGTTTGTGTTATTCCCGAATTATCCCAATTACAATGAGCAGATAAAAGGTCCAGAGTTCATTTCAAGTGTGCTATTTGCATTTGGAATCTGTTGCAGTCAACTCTCAAGATGAGATGCAAAGAGCTGTCACTATCAGTGAAGCAAGACATCATTAGGCTGAAAAAACAAACCAAACCCATCAGAGAGATAGCAAAAACATTAGGCGTGGCCAAAACAACTGTTTGGAACATCCTTAAAAAGATGGAATGCAACGGTGAGCTCAGCAACACCAAAAGACCCGGAAGACCACGGAAAACAACAGTGGTGGATGACCGAAGAATTCTTTCCCTGGTGAAGAAAACACCATTCACAACAGTTGGCCAGATCAAGAACACTCTCGAGGAGGTAGGTGTATGTGTGTCAAAGTCAACAATCAAGAGAAGACTTCCCCAGAGTAAATACAGAGGGTTCACCACAAGATGTAAACCATTGGTGACCCTCAAAAACAGGAAGGCCAGATTAGAGTTTGCAAAATGACATGTTGGAACTGATAAAATTGACATCTATGATACAGATTTAATGCAAAGATGTTCCTTGATATCTTGAACTGAATCAGCCTGGGTCTGCTTGATATGCAAATGAGAATCATCAAAGGGTTCTTGGAGCAGGACACTGATGAAAGGAAGATCTGCCAGGACTGTCACATCCTGGGGAAATCCCGACCCCCTGCTGGTATTTACTGCCCACACCTGTGTCAGCAAGGACATATATGCTGGGATGGGGGCAGGGGTATATGATACAACTTCTTCCTGTGTAATTACCTGCACTAACCTAACTTACAAGTAAGAGCAATGGTGACCTCTGGGACAAGACAAGTCTTCCTGGACTCTACAATCAAGAATGTGATTCGCTGAGACCTGCTGGAGAGGAGTGTTCTGAGTCCAGAAGAAAAGCCCATGGCATGTGTGACTGAAAGAGAGAATGGTGTAGCTAGCTCAAGGATCCTGACCCCCTCCAATCCCCTCTCCCATTCCCTTAATTGTATTTAGAATGTAGATATATCCCTATTTGTAAATAAATCCAACACTGAGTTAAGATATAGTTGTTCTTCAGTAATTTAAGGCACCAGCAAAGCAGAGCACATTCTACATTTGGCACCCCAGAAAGAGTGTGGAAATTCCTAAATCCACATAGAACCTATAAGACGGAATTGCTCTAATTCAAATTGCTGAAAGAACAGACCAGACCTGTTGCACAGATTCCTTGGTGAAGTTAGCTGGATCTTGGACTTCGTAGAAGGATTGAAAGTGTGGTGAGTTATTCATTGGATATGCAAAAGTTCTAATTGTTTGTTGTCCTTGAGTGTATGTGGAGTTGTAATAGTGGATAAAGTATTGAATGCGGTATGTTAATAAGGGTAAAATCAGAGGAAAGTGTGGATTCTCTGTAGAGGAACAATTTGTGTTTGTTTGTAATCTTGACTTGAGTTCAGACCGAGTGTGTGCATATATGTAAAGACATTGTGGGAACACTGAAAAGTTTGGTTCTTTGTCTTGTTCACTTGTGAGTGTGTATTGGCAGTACAATAGCTTTTATATTAATAGTTGGATATTGTGTTGAGTGTACATTGGCGAAATGGAACTGGCCTATAGTTATGTTAAGAAATATGCCTCTGCCAAGTATCATTCCTGTGCAGATGAACCTCTTAAGAGTCAAGTTAATGCGTTGTTGTCTCAGTGTCAGCAACATAATGATGAGCTGCAGAGTAGACCGCTTACAAAAAAAGGTAACAAGGAGAAATTGGCTAACGAAATTGCGGTATTGCTCAGAATCACAGAAATTTCTGAGCAAATGGGGGAGCAATGGAGAGCAGAAAGGAGTCAACTTGGAGAGCAGATAGAGAAAGTTGGAGATAATCTTAGGAGCATTGCAACTGCCTCCAGTGTTGAAATGAATGACTTGAGGGCTACAGTGTGCAATTTATCCGAAAAAAATTGTGAGCTCCAAGAACAATTGGAACAATGCAATGCAAACTTTGACATGAAGAGTAGGCTTGTTGGTTCATTGCAACTAAAATTATCTCATATGGAGGAATTGGTAATGTCTTTGGAGAGGAAATTGGAAGATGCAAACTCCCAGCTACTTAGAAAGGAGCAATGGATATTATCCCTCAATGAACGGAAGAAAAAGTGTCCATCAGCCAATATTTGTACTGTCACTGATGTGAATACATCCAATGAGGTGGCATTAACAAATGCTCCTGGATATTTAGGGGAGGGCACTAGAGTACTCACAATTAATGAAAAACTTACATTGTGCCAGATTCTGGGTGAGTTTAATACACTGGAGTCACCCGTGTGCCTGTCTAATAAATTTGAGGCTATTGTACAGAAATACACTTTGACTGATAAAGATGCATGCTCTCTTCTAAAGGCTTGGGTACCAGCACCTCTAGCAGCCCAGGTATCTGCATATGAGAATGATAACTTAGATGCAGAGGGAAGGATGAAAGAACTGCAGCGTGTGTTAAAGAGTCGTGATGATAGAGGGATAAATGCGTTACAAAGAATGAGATTTAGAAGAGGAGATGACCCTATATTGTTCTGTAACCAATATCTTTCACTGTACAAACGTGTTTATAACTGTCCTGGTATGTCTGCTGATGATCCGAGCTTCATATACTCAATGGCCAATATCTGTTATGTGAACTATCCTAATAGGATTGCCCTCAGAAATGCCAATTCATACCAGAGCTTTATCAATACACTTAGAGACTGGTGTGAAGAATCCAGTGATGGGTATAGATCAGATGCAGATATATCAGTAGTGAGCAGAGGTACAAGAAGGAAGAAATTCATCAGGTGTTACAAATGTCACAGACCAGGGCACATTCAGAGATTTTGTAGAACCCCCGATATTTCCAGCCTGATACCAGATGATAAAAGTATATCCACCCAGGACAAGGAAAGCATGCCACAGGAGCCTGATGTCATGGATAACAGCCTTGGGGAGTCAGGAAATGCTGAGGGGCAAAAGGAGGAGGTTTCAGCTAACAATGGCCCCCATCCTCCGAATAGCCAACAGCCATGGGGGACGAGCATACCAATGTTTGCACCCTGGGCTAATCTTCCATTTTGGCTGGTATGCAGTTGGTCCCAAATAGCATTACCATTTTTCATAACAAATATGGCAAACTTTGTGAGCAATGCCTGCTTAGTTTAGTAAGAATATGGGACTTATATTCTAGCCGTACAGATAACAGGACAAGGCTTAGAGAATAAGGATTTGACTATAATGATAATTGTGTGTAATAATTGTCTTTGTGTTTCCTTTTCAGGAGCCACTGAAGGCAGCTTAGTCAAGCTGGCCAAACACTAATGTTTTTGTTTTGTTCACAGGTTTTAGGTGGAGTGGTCCAGACTACATTTAGTTGAGCATTAGTTAGATCAATTTAAAAAGGTCTTCATAGTCACCACGTGGTATCATGAGCTCAATAATTAGTAATTGTTTGCAAACAATTAAATAACAGTCAGGCATTTGTTGGTTAATGTATACTGTACCTTTGTGATGTGAATGTATTTTTTGCCCCCCCCCCCCCATGACCTTTTGTGTTTTAGGTGTAAATAGCATTTGCTCTTTCAATGAACCTCACAGGAAGATGTCTTTGTTCACACACCAGAACAAAAGTTGAGTTGGGAGATGGTGTTAGTATCTGTCTGTCTGTCTGTCTGTCTGTGTGCGATGTGTTAAGGGCCAGCAGAATTTGTATTTTTTTATATATGTGATTTTAATTTTATTTTATTTTTTCTACCTGTGCATTTGTTTTCCTTGTTAACATTTTTAAAATAACAAAGTATATATTTTTTTTAAGTATTTTGTAATTTATGTTTTTATATATACAGACCTACTGCTTGGGTAGGCACTAAACTTCAAAGTTGTTTACCAGATTGGTCATTTTTTAGTTAGTATGGTGCCAGTGTAGTATGGTACCAAATGGGGGAAAGTGTTTGAAAGAATTATAGGTCACACTAAGAGGCCATGTTTTTTGTTTGTTTTTGTGTGGTTTACAAATACCCCCCAGCTAGGATGGATTTAGTTTACCGTCTGGTTTGAACCTAGGCATATTAGTGAGGTTAAATGTAGGTGTAGAAAGGTATTGACTGCTAAGAATAATGATACTGCTCTTGATTTTTATTTCCAGGATCCATAATGAGGCAAAATTACATATCCAAATTTGGGACCCTGGAGAAGTAGCAGCAGCCCAATATTGTGGTGGCAATTGGACTACATTCGTAGCGTTCATCTTGCACATTTTATTGATAGATCTTAGACACTGCTTAGAAAAAAAGAGTGACTGGGATTTTTTGCGAGGTGTGGCAGATTATTTGAAACAAGATGACAGTGCCCCATTTAAATGCGCATGGACATCAGCTAGAAGTCTACATGGGGGAAGGCCTGCCATGGACAATAGAAGAACACATGTGGTTGTTTTGCATAAATTCACCATATTGCTGAGTTCTTTTTGTTTTCTTGTTTCCTCTTACTTGCACCATTAAATCAGTGAGTGGAAAATGAAGGAAGCAGAAGTTCCTATCAATATATAAGCCATAGTGAAGTTCTAAAAACTAATTGTCTGTAGTCTGATATGGCCATGTCTATTCAATCTTCAGGCACATCTTTGAGCCTTTGAATAGCTGGATAATAGGTCCCTTGCAGCACCTATTATACAGGGGTAAGAAGGTAGAATGACCAACATGAAAAATTATTCAGCCTTCTGGAAATTGTAAATGTGTATGCCAGACATTTGTAGCACATGGTTGGTGATTAATTTACTCAAAATGGTGTACTCGATTATCATGAATGAGGCCTGAATTTTCACATGTCTAGTTTAAAATCACGCAGAGTATGGCATTATGGGTAACAGTCCAAGGTTTCACTTTATGCTTATTGGCCAATATAGAGCACAACGTACATTATAATCACCTGTATTAGACATACATACATCTATCATGTATCTTTGATTGTTTATTTTTATTTTATGAGATCTTGTGAGAAGTAGAATTCAGCTGGACTGGACTTTTCCAATGCACAGACTGTCATATATTGCTAAAGTGGGCTTGCCCATATTCCAGTTATATAAGGCAGCTGACGAGCAAGACTAGTTGGTAGTGAAATGACAATCTGGTTAAGGGATTAAGTCAATTAGCATGGTGTAATGTTATATACGGTATGTGATATCAATGTAGGATATGTAGATTTTCCTGTGATTATCATGAGGGATGTTGGTGACTTGTTATTTATGTATTAATATCCATAATGAATAGTGTGTGACTGTTGAATAAATGGGTTCCTGTTCTGTCTATGCCTGCCCATGTTGATGAAGAAACTGTTTCCGAAGAAAGGCTGCAATGCCGGAAAGTTCGCAGAACTGGAGTAATGCAGATATCAAGTTTCTGTGGATTATTTTTTTGATTGTGTGTGCCAATAGGCACAAGACCAGGGAATGTTGGAACTGATAAAATTGACATCTATGATACAGATTTAATGCAAAGATGTTCCTTGAGATCTTGAACTGAATCATCCCGAGTCTGCTTGATATGCAAATGAGAATCATCAAAGGGTTCTTGGAGCAGGACACTGATGAAAGGAAGATCTGCCAGGACTGTCACATCCTGGGGAAATCCCGACCCCCTGCTGGTATTTACTGCCCACACCTGTGTCAGCAAGGACATATATGCTGGGATGGGGGCAGGGGTATATGATACAACTTCTTCCTGTGTAATTACCTGCACTAACCTAACTTACAAGTAAGAGCAATGGTGACCTCTGGGACAAGACAAGTCTTCCTGGACTCTACAATCAAGAATGTGATTCGCTGAGACCTGCTGATGAGGAGTGTTCTGAGTCCAGAAGAAAAGCCCATGGCATGTGTGACTGAAAGAGAGAATGGTGTAGCTAGCTCAAGGATCCTGACCCCCTCCAATCCCCTCTCCCATTCCCTTAATTGTATTTAGAATGTAGATATATCCCTATTTGTAAATAAATCCAACACTGAGTTAAGATATAGTTGTTCTTCAGTAATTTAAGGCACCAGCAAAGCAGAGCACATTCTACATGACATCTAAAAAAGCCTTCACAGTTCTGGAACAACATCCTATGGACAGATGAGACCAAGATCAACTTGTAACAGAGTGATGGGGAGAGAAGAGTATGGAGAAGGAAAGGAACTGCTCATGATCCTAATCATACCATCTCATCAGTGAAGCATGGTAATGGTAGTGTCACGGTGTGGGCATGTATGCCTGCCAATGGAACTGGTTCTCTTGTATTTATTGATGATATGACTGCTGATAAAAGCAGCAGGAGGAATTCTGAAGTGTTTCAGGCAATATTATCTGCTCATATTCAGCCAAATGCTTCAGAACTCATTGGGCGGTGCTTCACAGTGCAGATGGACAATGACCCAAAGCATACTGCAAAAGCAACCAAAGAGTTTTTAAGGAAAAGCAGTGGAATGTCATGCTATATCCAAGTCAATCACCTAACCTGAATCCGATTTAGCATGTGTAACATCCCGAAGTATGTTACTAAACTCTCTTTCACCTGCTACAACATATTAAGTGTAATTTTATTGTCCGCCTGTATAATAATATTGTCATTAATGTTATTTAATGTATTTCTAGGCCTGTTTCATACATCATGCTGTAATTTCCCTGTACACCAACAGGTGGCGGCAATGTGTGATCAGGTATATAGCCAGTTTAGTATTGCTAGACTGGAATAGTTCATTCCAGTTTTTGCTCCCCCTCCTCTGTGAGTAGAAGTGGGCTGGTCCCATGTCCTGTCTGATGGGGAGAAGAAGGAAGCTAAGTTAGTGTACCAGCCACCCCGGCTAGGGGTAGGCTGTGTTAGTAGGAGCTCCCAGAACATAGGGATCCCAAGTCAGAACCCTGTCTCGGTTGAGACCATAGAGCCTTCCCAGCCTGAGTCATCAGCCTCAGCTGGTTGACAAGAAAAGCAGCCACCTCCAGCATCCAGGAAGAATCATTCCCTGTGAGCCAAGCTGTGAGTACATAGCCAGAGTACAGGAGAAGCCAAATTCCTTCTCAGCTAGTCAGGCCCACACCAAGCAGAAGACAGACAGAGCAGAAGATAGATACCTGCCAGATTCTCCAGGCACATAGTATAGGAGCAGAAGAGATATTGATCCCTGACATACATTGTCTATGCCTGCTGGGACCTAAAGACTTATGCTGTTACTCGTATGGATTACTGCTGCTATTAAGTAAAGACAAGTTGGATTATATCTCCAGTCTGGATCTCATTTACTATTACCAAAGTTCCTCATTTACTCCTACTAGCAAAGCACTCAATTTATTGCAAGTGAGCCAGGATCCATGAGTCCAGCCATACCAAGGTAGGAAACACTGTTGACACTTAACAGAGACATTATCCCCCTCTGGCATTCCTCACCTGGTACGTGAGTTATAACATCTTAAAGGGCCCTGCTATAGTACCTGCGCAAGCTGCAACTGGCGTCACGAACAAACTATAAACTTATATACACATATCCTGACCCACTGCATCATTCGCCATTGTACCACGGTCCTGCTCATTGCACATGCATTTTACTTGCTGAAGACAAAACTGAAGGGAAAATGCCCCAAGAACAAGCAGGAACTTAAAACAGTTGCAGTAGAGGCCTGGCAGCATCACCAGGGATGAAACCCAGCAACTGGTGATGTCTATGCGTTCCAGACTTCAGGCTGTAATTGACTGCAAAAGGATTTGCAACCAAGTATTAAAAAGTTCAAGTTTGATTTATGATTATTATTCTGTCCCATTACTTTTGGTCCCTCAACAAGTGGGAGGCACACATGGATTCCTACACCGTTCACCTGATATGGATGTAAATACCCTCAAATTAAATCTGTCTGCAGTTAAAGCACATCTTTAACAGGTCTTAATACTGAGCTAGAGCTCTTCGGTTTCCTGTGAAGTGGGGGTGGGCGCCTGCTTCTGACGTAAGACCGCAGTGTGGATATTAAGACGGCACTGCGGTCCCTTTGGAGGCAGGCCTTCATCCCATTACACCAGCAGATACCGGATGTCGATCGTTCATCAATTAAGTCCATATCCCAAATTGTGTCCTTTTTATATATTTTTATATATATTTTAAACTATTATGGATATTGTAAGAATGAAAGTATTTTTTAACTATTTTGGTGCATTAGAATGAATCAGATGATCAAACCAGCAGTATAGGTAACAAAAACGCATCTGGGAAAAAAAACGCATTGAAAAAAACGCATCGAAAAAATGGCAAGAAAAATCCAAAAAATGCATCCAAAATCAAACATCTGATACATGAGAATGAATTACTAGTTGGATTCAGCAGTGTTGGTGACAAAAATGCCCCCGTTGAAAAAATCTAATGTCTTTGAAAAATCACATTAAAGCCGATTTTGCCCCTTCTTCGAAATCCATTAATCCAGGATTTATCTAAGACCAAATGGCTCTCCTTGGAATATGTTTTCCAGAATTTACTGACCACTTAGTAGAGTATAAAGAGTGGGATCTAAGCACACAGAGTATAACCACTGAGGAAGAGGTCAGCTAGACTTCGAAACGCGTCTGGTGCTGGATACCGATGCTATGAAAGATTCCACAAACAATTGAAGCATGGCCATGCGACTTTAACTCTACGATTATCTAAGGATACGATCTTTCAATAATCTGAACAGCAAAGGCAAGGAGAGACCTGAATCGGTGAACCTGCACTTCAACTCTCGCGAGAACTGCATGCAGAGTAGGACAGAGAGACAGTGAAGGCAACTTGTTTTCACCGGAACAAAAGTACAAACCCACCCTGATAATATACACCGGAGCGCACACCAGCCAGTGTGAGGACTACACATGAAGAGGTGGGGTGAGTGCTCAGTGAGCAATCGATTATCCGCATGATGCCATTATAGTGCGGCAACATAATCATTTGTGCCCCCCTCGGATGCGATTTTGGTGGGTGCAACGTTATATCCAAACATAAAGTTTGCTGCCAATATAAGTAACAACCCACCCGAAAATATATTTGAATGCACACTAGCTAGTGTGAAGATCCCTTACCAACAGGTTAGGCGGGTGTTCAGTAGCAACCACTGACCTATACCAACTGAATATAGGACTATTGCTACTTGCGATTTTTTTCACAAATCTTTTGGCGATTTTTCGGATGTAACGTTACATCAAAAGTTACAGGTGCCGGCCATTGAACATTGATATCAGTTGAAAAGGACATTATCTGTTGTAATGTGAATTCAATTTGCACCTTATTTCTAGCCAGTTTTACAGTGTGTTTTAGTTTTATTCTATTTTAGTAATTTTAGAGTGTATTTTATTCCATTTTATTGTACCTATACCCTATATTAAATATTGTGCCTGCTCCACGGTGGTTGAGTGCTTACCTATTCATTCACATTTTTTAGTGTTTATGTATTAAATAGGGTGATTCAATTTTAGGTTCAAGCACCTATCCATAGCTATAGGGGGGTCAGTCACTCTATCGACTCTCTTTTAAAATTGAATGGTTGGGGGTTTGAACAAATTTTCTTCATACACATTGAATTATGACTAAATAACTATTTTTAATTATGCTAAAAAGCACTAAACGTTTAGCATCTTCTAAAACAGCAGCATCATTCTCAAAACTACAAAAAAAAAAAAATTCTGCTTACCAGAATATACATAAAATTTTACTGGTGCACGTTCAATCATCCTATATGAAGAAATGACATTGATGATGCGGTGTAGAGATCTCCAGTTATGGATGTAAATAAATCTGTAGAGTTAAGCTAATCTTCCATTTATATTGGCAGAAGCACACTTTTGATATCCCCTGTGACACAGATATAAAATTACTGCCATCTCCAGTGACTTCTAATGTGTAATACACTGCGGCTTTGTTAAATAAATTGGCTACAAATGTGTCTCAGTGTGGATGTTGCTATTGTTAGAGTATTAGCAGCAGTATCAGACTGGGGTGCCTAGGGCCCACCAGTAGAGCTGACTCTGGGGGCCCACCCTATAGTTGTATACAAATATAGCAAATTCATTTTTTCAGGCTTTAGAATGCATTTTTTTTTAGCGTTTTTCATTATAGCATTTCAAGATTCATCTTTTTTTTTTTTTTTTTTTTTTGCACTGACAGGTGTGCTAGACTAGATCTTACTTTTTTCAATGCCACCATCTGGGGGTACATATCTTTTATTGATTAACCTTTATTCATTTTTTGTGGAGGTGGGAAAAACAGTAAATCTGAAATAGTTTTTCATCTTCTTAATGATAAGTACTGTGTAAAATAAATAACTATATAACTAGTGGCAATGCCAAATAAGTCTAATTCATTTCCTATTTTACTAATTGACAGCTTGTTTATTTGTGGGACAAGTTATAGTAGCCAGAATAGGAAAAGCTATAAATCAACTATTATTGTTACGTTTTTTTGCTGCCATGCAATTTATGTTATATTATCAGTGTTACCTGATGGTGCCATGGTCACTATTGTCTGTGGCAGGGATGATTAACATGTGGCCCTTCAGATGTAGGCTGTCCAGGCATGCTGGGAGTTGTAGTTTTGCAACAGCTGGAGGGCCACAGGTTGGGCATCCCTGGTCTGCGGCATCAGAGGGATTAAAAAGCCAGAATCAAATAACTCACAACTTTCCTGGATCTGACAGGATAGTCCTGGATTTTAGTGGCTGTACCATGGTCACGGAATGGCTGAGGTACTGTATATCCAGGTATATCCAGCTCTCTACCGTCTCTGCGTCCTTAGATCTGCTCAATGCTTCACCATTCCACTCAACTGACGGCACTTTCCAGCAGGCACAATGTGGTCACACATACATACCTGTGCTCATACAAAGGACAGCAGCGCAATGTATGTGTGACAGCATCGTGCCTCCTGGGGAGCACAGGAGCTTCCCTGATCATAAGGGAATGCTTAGGTGAGTAAGCAGTGGGGGAGGGGGGGTTAACAGTAAATGGGGGGGGGGCACTGCTGAGAGGCATAACTATTGTGAAGGGGCACAGTAAGGGCATAACTACTTTGTGGGGGCAAAATAATAATAATAATAATAATAATACCATGTAGGGAATAATTACCATGTAGGGGCACTAAGGGGACTGGGATGGATAGCGCATGTATGGTGTAGACATTGGGCAGATTTAGAGGCATGGCTCATTGTTAAAATATTGCACCATGGCGCGCTACTCTGATTTTAAAAAGTTTGGAAGGTATGGAATCAGTATTCTTTGATCAATGATCTAGCCATAAGGTAGTTATTTCATGTAGTAGCTGCTGCACAGCAAATTTAGAGACAAGATGTGACCAACGTGTGGCCAGAAACCTGAAGTTCCTACGGTCTGCTAATTAATTTGGGTTATCTACTTTCTTACTGATAGATGGTGGACTTCAGATTTTTGGTCACAGAGTGGCTGCATCTTGGCTTGGCTGTGCACTGGCACTATGGGGGACACCACTTCTAGTGCAGAATGTCAAGTATGAAATGGCTAGCACCAGCAAGTGATGGTGTGGACACAACTGGTATGCCTGCATGATTGCAACGGTGGTTTGCATTACAGGGGTTCTCCGGGCTTTTTCTATTGATGACCTATTCTCAGGAAAGTCATCAATATCAGATCGGTGGCGGTGCTGGGTGTCGGACTGATCAACTGCACGGTAAGATTGGTGTGCAGTGCGCACGTGCCGTCTCTCTTCGTCCTGTCCGCTGCTGCTGTCCCAAAGACATACGCACTGCACGCGCCTTCTCCTTATACAGCTGATCACTGGTGGTGCCGGGTGTCAGGACCCACCGAATTAATATTGATTATCTATCCTGATGATAAGTTATCAACAGAAATAGCACAGACAACCCCTTTAAGGTAAACTAAACTACCAGCAGGTCCTGAACGACAGTTTTTTTTACAGCAAACAGTAAATACCTAGTTTTCTTTGGGGACTGGCCTGGGGAAATACACTTTCTCCTCTTGCTTGCAGCCTGATAGGTTTCTTATTTGCTCAGTCTCCTCCACACTGTGTCACTGTAGGTGAGAGAGAAGTGCACACCAAGTGCAAGTGTCTGCCTGCCTTTCAGACTGTAGCACACAGCTGTCTCCATCACTTGCTTCACACAGCCCAGCTCTGGACGGCCACAGAACTCCAGAGCTCCAGGATGTGGACGGGCAGCCAGCAGGGAATGTGTAAAAGCCTTCACAGGATGGGAGGTGAAAGTATCCTTTCCTTCTCAATGCACCTTGATTCCTTTCTTTGTCCCCGAAGACAGGCCTGGAGAACTATCAATGACACACACAGTATGATGTCAAAAACAGCTCTGCTTTAATCTTGACCATACGGCCTTTTATAAATACATCCATACATACAGAAACAGCTGCGGCTCACATTACAATAGTGCTGACTAGGAACAGTTGCTCATACAGACAGAAGGTCAATGTAAACCCTCTAGTATGATGTCACCCAACCTCCTGTCCTTCATACAGATCATATAGCTTATTCTATTTAACCCTTCAATCCCCTATTAAGTCATGAATATGACTTATCTTTTTTCTCTCATAGAGAGGTAAGTAGCATATGATTGTCCAGGGTCTGTGGGTTTTGGACACATTACACAAAATATCTGTATGAGGGAAGGGATACATTGGATACAAAACATATGACAATCAAGGAAGCAATTATAATTATAATACTGATCAATAATGTTCTTAACCAACTCAAATCCGGCAGCCAGCTCAATAACCAGGCCCACCAAGAGGATGAATCAACATCTTTCTTGATATTATTAGCAATTTCCTGTAACGCTTGAATATGGGACTGGATTGATCTGGAATGGTCAAATAAATTAAAGCAACACATTCCTTTAAAATCTTGACATCCTATATTATGTTTAAGTAACAGATAATCCACAGCAAATCTAGTTTCTAGCACTGCTCCTCTTACGCCTTGTAAATCTAAAAGCATGTCTGATAAGGCGATGGAAGTATGACTCAGAGATTTAGCCAAGTCACATGCAATAGAATTTATAGTACGAGTATTATATATAGCCAGTCCAGGCCCTCCTAATATAGAGGTGCCCAAACTTGTATATTCTGTACTGCTGAGAAGGGGTAAAGTAGAGTCACAGTCTTCTGATAAAGTCTTGGTAACCGATCTGTAAGCTCTCCTGATAGGGGGTTGACTGGGAAGAGCCAAAGTCAGCCTGGATAACGCACAGGGACCTCCAAAAACATTAGCAGGAATGCAATTGTAAGTGCTGTTACCACAAGACAAAAAACATCCCTTAGGGAGCATTATATTATAGCTAAAACTGGGAGTCACAATGGTCTTATTACAACTCATGGAATTATCCAGGGAGCTAGCAAGCCTACTATTCTTTTTACAAGTGTCGTCAATATAATCATATACACTATTCTTAGGTAATCCACTTTTTATGTCTCTACCATCACAATATAAAGTCATATCCTGGGAAAAGGTAAAACAAGTCTCTGCTGCAGTCACGTTAATAGTAGTTACTCTAATATTATCCCTGCTATTTCCAAATTTCTGACACTCCCCACAGAAGTTATACAAGGGAATAAAAGATTGTGTATTGTTAGCCTTTGACCAGACTTCAAGGAGGGATTCATCGGGTGTAGGCACAGCAATAACACATTTTTTTATAAGATCCCGTGGGCTCTGTAAGTCTTTAAGGCACAATGAACTAACATTTAGGGCATTTTCCATCATGACTATACTATTCTGTTCAGAATAAAAGGAGACGGGAGCAAAGGGATCTTGCTCCTGAGCTCTTTTATATACTGACTGATTATTTGGTGAACCGCAGAAGAAACTCCTCTCCTCTGGGTGATAAATACATGTAGTAATAAGCCAGTCTGGCAAGAAAACACAAAGATTAATAATTATTAGCAGACAAACAAATCTCCCAGAATATTGTGGGGTCATCATTTTCAGCCTGTGGCAAGGCACTTTTCAGTGAAACATCTTCGAGCTCCCCTTTTTATTCAGGGATTTCACACCTGCTTCACCCTCTTTGTCTTTGTCTGTCACTGGAGGAGAAGCCTCAGGGACCCTTTTCCCTCTGCTAGCGTGAATCCAGATTGGAGCCTCTTCTGTGAGAATCGCTGTTCTGGTGACTGCTACCACAGGTGGGTTGTCCAAGTGGGAACTCAGTCTGTTTTTGTCCTTTTGCCAGGTGCTGGACTATCACCAGGTCTCCTGGTTGGAAAGGATCCGTAGGTTCCTGTGGAGAGAAAGGAGAGGCATGAGCAACATCTCGTTCAATTTGATCTAAAGTTTCTACAAGTTTCCTCACATATTCTGCCTGTACTACTTCTAGATCCCCTTTTTCTATCATGGGGGCCTTTGGACCCCAAGGGGTGGGGAAGGGTCTTCCCATTAGGTCCTCAAATGGTAAGTAACCAGTATTCTTATTAGGCTGCATCCTAATTTCTGCTAGGGCTATAGGCAAGAACTTTTTCCAATTAGTGAACGTGCCTCCAGTAATTTTCCTTATTTTTTCTATTTGTTCTATTCATCCTTTCTACTACCCCGGAACTCTGTGGGTGATAAGGGAGGTGGAACTTCCAGTCAATCCTAAGGGCTTTGGAAAGCTACTTACATACCCTGGACGCAAAAGCTGGGCCATTATCTGAGTCAATTTGAACAGGACACCCCCATCTGGGAATGATCTCTTCTAACAAAATTGTTACCACAATTTGTGTGGTTTCATTGGTGCTAGGAAAGACTTCTGGCCATCTAGAGAACATATCCACAATTACAAGGGCATTCTCCTGCTTTCTTCCTGTCTTTGGGATATGGGTGAAGTCAATTTGTAAGTGAGTGAATGGCGAAGTCGGGTAATTCAGATGCTGGTGTTGGGCCTTCTTTGAATTATTTGGGTTGTTTCTGAGACATATAATACACTGTGAAACATAAGATTGTACCTTTGATCTAAGACCTGGTATAAAAAAATCTCTCCGAATGAGGTCAGTGGTTGCCTGTGCTCTCCTATGGCTAAGACAATGATATTGTGCAATTAAAATCGGGGCGCTTGCAACTGGGATACATGGTTTCCCCTCTTTGCAGATAATAACAGTATCAGGGTCTTGTATTGCACCTACTGACTGCCATTCTATTTTGTCACTACTGGTAGACATATCTTGGAGGCTTAGCAATAGATCGTCAGTAAGGGTAATGTCTGGAACTAGGGAGGGCATTTGAACTGTTGCTGCCATTCTAATAGCAGCCTATTTTGCTGCCTGATCAGCTAGGGCATTCCCTTTAGCTATGTGTGTTTGGAGACCAGTATGTGCCTTACAATGGATAATAGCAACTTTGCTTGGTAATTGGATGGTGGCCAGGAGATCATGTACTAGGGTGGAATGTGAAATCTGCAGCTATGAAACCTCTCCTCTACCAGTCTACAGTAGTAAGAGGGTATATGTTTCGTCAAACTGCAAAGTGACAGGTACCACGCCCCCTTTTATACAGATACCCCGCCCCTTTTATATTGCTTGATATTTAATTTATAGTGCTTGATATTAAAATGTATATTGCTTGATATTAAATTTATAGTGCTTGATATTAATATAATAATAGCATTAAAAATCAAATGATGTACACTTAGCCAGCTATAACTGGCTAAGTGTACATCATATATAGAGATATAGCAGAGCTGAGTGTGCTGGGACAGCTGTCATATAGAAATATAGCAGTGCTGGGTGTGTTACGGCAGCTGTCATGTGTATACATGTACACTTAGCCAGCTATAACAGTAGAAGTCTCATATTTTTTCATTCAGTGGCAATGCAGCTCTTATGGCTGTGTGGGTAAGTGCTTTGCCTCTGATACAGAAGGTCGTGGGTTTGAATCCCAGCAGAAACTTTTCTCAAATACTGGCTAAATTAGAATACACAAGCACTGACTCCTTATATGGACATACAGGACGGGACACAGGAAGAGGCTGCATCGCATCGCTGACATGGAGGTAAGTATAAGTGTTTTTTTTTTATACCAGACTGTTACTGCCATGGGGGGAGCGGGAGGCACTTGATACTGGCACATGGGGGGAGGGGGGTTGGCACCTGATACTGGCACATGGGGGGGAAGGAGTGAGGCACCTGATACTGGCACATAGGGGAGGGGGTTTGGCACTATGATACTGGCACATGGGGGGAGGAGAGAGGCACTTGATACTGGCACTTTTGGGGGGGAGATGGCACTATGATAATGGGACATGGGGGAAATAGAGAGCCACTTGATACTGGCACATGGGGGGTTGGCACTTGATACTGGCACATGGGGGGTTTGGCACTATGATACTGGCACATGGGGGTGGGAAGGAGAGAGCCACTTGATACTGGCACTTTTGGGGGGGAGAGGCACTTATTACTGGCACACTGGGGGGGTATGGCACTACTATACTGGCACATGGGGGAGGCAGTTGATACTGGCACTTTATTTTTTGGGGGGAGATGGCACTATGATACTGGGACACGGGGGGGGGGGGGGTTGGCACTATGATACTGACACATGGGGGGTGGGAAGGAGAGAGGCACTTTATACTGGCACTTTTATTGTGGGGGAGATGGCACTATGATACTGGCACATAGGGGGGGAGGCACTTGATACTGGCACTTTATTTTGGCGGGGAGATGGCACTATGATACGGGGACATGGGGGGGTTTGGCACTATGATACTGGCACATGGGGGTGGGAAGGAGAGAGGCACTTGAAACTGGCACATGGGGGAGAGAGGCACTTAATACTGGCACATTGGGGGGGAGATGGCACTATGATACTGGCACTTTTTGTTTTGGGGGGGAGATGGCACTATGATACTCGGACATGGGGTGGGGAGGAGAGAGGCACGTGATACTGGCACATGGGGGGTTTGGCACTATAATACTGGCACATGGGGTTGGGAAGGAGAGAGGCACTTGATACTGGCACATTGGGGGGGGGATAGATGGCACTATGATACTGGGACATGTTGGGGGAGAGAGGCACTTGATACTGGCACATGATGGGGGACATCTATGGGGACACTTACTAGCACATTATTTCGGGGCATTATAGGGGACACTAGGCCGGCAGCCTATCAGAGGCCGGACACTGAGGGCATCTACAGGGGCACTATATATGGGGCATTTTATACTGGTGCATTATGGGGGGCACTAGCAGGAAGGGGGAAGAGGAGCACTATGGGGGGATTTACTGGTGGCACTATATAGGGGTATTTTATACTGGGACACTATGGGGACATTAGCTTAACTGGGGGCATTACAAGGGGGTATTTTTTGCCCTGTCACATTATAAGGAGATTTATTTCTACTGGGGGGGGGGGGCATTATGGTGGGCTTTATTACTCCCCCATGGTATGACCCCCTAGTAGCAGCACCAGCCTCTTGCTGCTCTGCTATCCCTCTGCCTCTTCTTCAAATCCTTATTATGAAATCTTTCTCATTAGGATAAAACACAACATCAGCTCCGCCGAACCCCCCAGCCAAGTGTTGAAATGGCGTCCGAGATCCCCAAGGGCCAAGTAATTGTAAGTTTTCATGTGAAATATGTTTGTTATACACATATAACATACACTGTGTCACACAATATACAGTATACCGCTATACTATGTAGTCTGTTCTATAAGCACCATTGTTTTGTGGCAATGGGCAGAAAATAATCTGGAAATGCCGCTCCCGAGACCAGGCTCTGACTGCTAGGGGGGTCTGCTGAGCTAACGGATTCCCCCTATGGCAGTAGCACCACCATAGCCCCCATATATGGCTAAAAAAATTATTGCTTTATGGGGGGGGGGGCACAATTTTCTACTGCACCGGGTGACACCAGCCCTAGCAACGCCACTGGACTGCAGAGCTGTCATGCGGCTGTTCAGGGCTGTGTGTCAGGTAGGAAGCTGAGTACAGAGAGGCTGGTGATTTTCAATACCAATAGGAGTTTCAATAGGAGAGCGATTGTTTCAGCAGTAAAGAAAGACTTTGCATAAGAAGACAGTTATGTGTGTGGTTTAGGATACATGAGGGGACATTTATAAAGTAATGCTGTGACACATAGGGCCATGAGAGGGGCCAGCATAATATGCTATATGTGTGTCATTCACACATATAGCATCTTATGCTGGCCCCCCTCATGGCCCTATGTGTCATAGCACACATCCCCCATAACAGTGCCATCCACAGATTCCCATAACATTGCCAACCACAGATCCCCTATAACAGTGCCATCCACAGATCCCCATAACAGTGCCATCCACAGATCCCCTATAACAGTGCCATCCACAGATCCCCCATATCAGTGCCATCCACAGATCCCCCATGACAGTGCCACCCACAGATCCCCCATAACAGTGCCATCCACAGATCCCCTCCATAACCGTGTCATCCACAGATCCCCTCCATAAGAGTGTCATCCAAAGATCCCCATAACAGTGTCATCCACAGATCCCCCATAACAGTGTCATCCACAGATCCCCTACATAACAGTGTCATCCACAGATCCCCATAACAGTGTCATCCACAGATCCCACATAATAGTGCCATCCACAGATCCTTCATAACAGTGCCATCCACAGATCCTTCATAACAGTGCCATCCTCAGATCCTTCATAACAATGCCATCCACAGATCGCCCCCATAACAGCACCATCCACAGATCGCCCATAACAGTGCCATCCACAGATCCTTCATAACAGTGCCATCTACGGATCCCCAATAACAGTGCCATCCACAGATCCTTCATAACAGTGCCATCCACAAATCCCCTCCATAACAGTGCCATCCACAGATCCCTTCCATAACAGTGTCACCCACAGATCCCCTCCATAACAGTGTCATCCACAGATCCTCTCCATAACAGTGTCATCCGTAGATCCCCTCCATAACAGTGTCATCCACAGATCCTTCATAACAGTGCCATCTACGGATCCCCAATAACAGTGCCATCCACAGATCCTTCATAACAGTGCCATCCACAGATCCCCTCCATAACAGTGCCATCCACAGATCCCTTCCATAACAGTGTCACCCACAGATCCCCTCCATAACAGTGTCATCCACAGATCCTCTCCATAACAGTGTCATCCGTAGATCCCCTCCATAACAGTGTCATCCACAGATCACCTCCATACCAGTGCCATCCACAGATCCCCCATAACAGTGCCATCCACAGATACCCTCCATAACAGTGTCATCCACAGATCCTCTCCATAACAGTGTCATCCGTAGATCCCCTCCATAACAGTGTCATCCACAGATCCCCCATAACAGTGCCATCAACAGAGCCCCCATAACAGTGCCATCCACAGATCCCCCTATAACAGTGCCATCCACAGATCCCCCATAACACTGCAAATAGACCTTGTGGCGAAACCAACCTCGCCACTGGGTTTTGGAGAGGGCTGTTTAAAAGCCTCTTGCCTCAGGATTATGGCCCATAGTAACTTTTGGGCCCCTAAATTGCCAGGGCAGTATAACTACGCCACAAGTGACCCCATTTTGGAAAGAAGACACCCCAAGGTATTCCGTGAGGGGCACTACGAGTTCCTAGAATTTTTTTTTTTTGTCACAAGTTAGCGGAAAATGATGATTTTTTTTTTTTTCTCTTTTTTCCTTACAAAGTCTCATATTCCACTAACTTGCGACAAAAAATAAAAAATTCTAGGAACTCGCCATGCCCCTCACGGAATACCTTGGGGTGTCTTCTTTCCAAAATGGGGTCACTTGTGGGGTAGTTATACTGCCCTGGCAATTTAGGGGCCCAAATGTGTGAGAAGTACTTTGCAATCAAAATGTGTAAAAAATGACCGGTGAAATCTGAAAGGTGCACTTTGGAATATGTGCCCCTTTGCCCACCTTGGCATCAAAAAAGTGTCACACATCTGGTATCGCCGTAGGAGAAGTTGGGGAATGTGTTTTGGGGTGTCATTTTACATATACCCATGCTGGGTGAGAGAAATATCTTGGCAAAAGACAACTTTTCCAATTTTTTATACAAAGTTGGCATTTGATCAAGATGTTTATCTCACCCAGCATGGGTATATGTAAAATGACACCCCAAAACACATTCCCCAACTTCTCCTGAGTACGGCGATACCAGATGTGTCACACTTTTTTGCAGCCTAGATGCGCAAAGGTGCCTAAATTCCTTTTAGGAGGGCATTTTTTGACATTTGGATCCCAGACTTCTTCTCACGCTTTAGGGCCCCTAAAAAGCCAGGGCAGTATAAATACCCCACATGTGACCCCACTTTGGAAAGAAGACACCCCAAGGTATCCAATGAGGGGCCTGGCAAGTTCATAGAATTTTTATGTTTCGCATAAGTTAGCGGAAATTGATTTTTTTTTTGTTTTTTCTCACAAAGTCTCACTTTCCGCTAACTTAGGACAAAAATTTAAATCTTTCATGGACTCAATATGCCCCTCAGCGAATACCTTGGGGTGTCTTCTTTCCAAAATGGGGTCAGTTGTGGGGTGTTTGTACTGCCCTGGCATTTGAGGGTCTCCACAATCATTACATGTATGGCCAGCATTAGGAGTTTCTGCTATTCTCCTTATATTGAGCATACAGGTAATGAGACTTTTTTTTTCCGTTCAGCCTCTGGGCTGAAAGAAAAAAAATGAACGGCACAGATTTCTTCATTCGCATCGATCAATGTGGATGAAAAAATCTCTGCCAAAAAAAAAAAAATGGAGGGGAAAGGCGTCTGCCAGGACATAGGAGCTCCGCCCTACATCCATACCCACTTAGCTCGTATGCCCTGGCAAACCAGATTTCTCCATTCACATCAATCGATGTGGATGAATAAATCATTGCCGGGATTTTTTTTTATATATATATACAAAGTGTTTGCCAAAGCATAGGAACGCCGCCTCCTTCTCAGCTCGTATGCCTCGGCAAACGTATCTGTTACTGCAGAGGAGAAAATCTCGTCTTGCAGCGCCGCATACACCGACTTGCGTGTAATCTGACAGCAGCGCAATGCTTCTGTCAGAATGCACATCAGTGCTGCAGCTAATCGATCGGTTGGTCCACCTGGAAGGTAAAAAAAGAAGAAAAAAAAAGAAAAAAAAAAACAGGCCGCAACGCAATAATTTTATTAACTTTGCAACAGAACATATAAACTTTAACTTTTTTAACTGAACATTAACCTTTTTGCTTACTGGTGTTTTTTTTTTTTTTTTTTACCTTTATAGAACAAACCTCTCCTTCCCCATGGGTCAATGTGCAAAGCGCAAATCGCCCAAAGATGTGGCGAAGTGCGTTATGCACTTTGTCCCATGTGAAAGGAGACGTTTGCAGCAGCTGTGTGAGTGAATGGGCCCTAATAGCCCTGTGTGCCTGTCCTGTGAGATGCAATCCCTATGCTAAGTGTACCTGTGTGTGGTACTTCCGGAAACACTCTCCAAAGCATAGGGCAGGGTGGTCAGGACAGTCAGGACAGAAATAGCGGGTGTCACGCCTTATTCCACTCCTGCTACAGACACGACATCTTTTTCGGGGTGACGGTTGGGTTGAGGTACCAGGAACGACATTGGGGAAATGTCGCTCGTGTAGACGGCTAACTACACTGGTGGATGGGGCCACGGAACCTCCTGGGTACAGGAGGTTCTCGATGATCTCTTCCTGAAATTTGAGGAAGGATCCAGTTCTCCCAGCCTTACTGTAGAGAACAAAACTATTGTACAGAGCCAATTGAATTAAATATACAGACACCTTCTTATACCAGCGTCTGGTTCTGCGGGAAACTAAATACGGAGACAACATCTGGTCATTGAAGTCCACCCCTCCCATGTGAAGGTTATAGTCGTGGACTGAGAGGGGCTTTTCAATGACACGGGTTGCTCGCTCAATTTGTATTGTCGTGTCTGCGTGAATGGAGGAGAGCATGTAAACGTCACGCTTGTCTCTCCATTTCACCGCGAGCAGTTCTTCGTTACACAGTGCGGCCCTCTGCCCCCTTGCAAGACAGGTGGTAACGAGCCGTTGGGGGAAGCCCGCGCGACTAGTTCGCGCGGTACCACAGGCGCCAATCCGTTCTAGAAACAAATGCCTAAAGAGGGCCACACTTGTGTAAAAATTGTCCACATAAAGAAGGTACCCCTTGCCGAATAAGGGTGACACCAAGTCCCAAACTGTCTTCCCACTGCTCCCCAGGTAGTCAGGGCAACCGACCGGCTCCAGGGTCTGATCTTTTCCCTCATAGATCCGAAATTTGTGGGTATAGCCTGTGGCCCTTTCACAGAGCTTATACAATTTGACCCCATACCGGGCGCGCTTGCTTGGGATGTATTGTTTGAAGCCAAGGCGCCCGGTAAAATGTATCAGGGACTCGTCTACGCAGATGTTTTGCTCTGGGGTATACAAATCTGCAAATTTCTGGTTGAAATGGTCTATGAGGGGCCGAATTTTGTGGAGCCGGTCAAAAGCAGGGTGGCCTCTGGGACGGGAGGCGGTGTTGTCACTAAAGTGCAGGAAACGCAGGATGGCCTCAAAACGTGCGTAGCAGCAGAGAACATGGGCATGTGATGAATCGGGTTCGTGGACCAATATGACCGCAATTCATGCTTTTTTGTCAGGCCCATGTTGAGGAGTAGGCCCAGAAAAGTTTTAATTTCGGAAACTTGGACTGGTTTCCACCGGAAAGGCTGGGCATAAAAGCTTCCCGGGTTAGCGGTGATAAATTGTGTGGCATACCTGTTTGTTTCGGCCACAACTATGTCTAAGAGCTCCGCAGTCAAGAACAGCTCAAAAAATCCCAGGGCCGAACCGATCTGAGCTGTCTCAACCCGAACTCCAGACTGGGCAGTGAAAGGGAAAACTACAGGTGCGGCTGAAGTTAGGGACTGCCAATCAGGGTTTGCCAGCACCTCTGGGATTCTAGGGGCTCTACAGGCACGTCTTTGCGGTGGCTGCGACGGGGTCACTACTGCACGTGCCACCGTACCAGCTTCAACTGCTCTTCTGGTGCTCGCTACTTCACCAGGTTGTACGGCAGTGCTGGTACTAGGTCCAGGGAGGGCTGGGCTGCTGGTGTATGCCTCACCACGTAATCCGACAGCACCAGCCCCACTCTGCTGCTCTTGAAGCGGATCCTGCGCAACCTGCGGTCTAGCGACACGGGGCCGGGTACGCCTGGTGGTATCAGGGACCTCAGCCTCCTCGTCCGAACTTTGGGTCAGAGAGCCACTGCTTTCTACAGGTTCGTATTCTGACCCGCTGGATTCATCAGATGAGGGTTCCCACTCCTCATCCGACTGGGTCAGAAGCCTGTAGGCCTCTTCAGAGGAATACCCCCTGTTTGACATTTTGGGCAACTAAATTTAGGGGTATTCCCTGAGACTACCCAAGAAAAAAAAAGCAAGCCTGTCTTACAAAGGGGAGGCTAGCAAAGTACCGGAGGCCGCTGCGGTTGATAAAAAATATCAAAACTGATTTTTTTATCGCCGCAGTGCGTGTAAAGTGATTGTGCAGTGATCAAAAAAAAATTTTTTTTTGTCACTGCGGTGGGGCGGGCGTGGGCGAACGAACGTGTGGGCGACCGATCAGGCCTGATCGGGCAAACACTGCGTTTTGGGTGGAGGGCGAACTAAAGTGACACTAGTACTATTATAGATCTGACCGTGATCAGTTTTGATCACTTCCAGATACTATAAAAGTACAAATGCTGATTAGCGATACGCTAATCAGCGAATAACGGACTGCGGTGCGGTGGGCTGGGCGCTAACTGATCGCTAACTACCTAACCAAGGGGCCTAAACTATACCTAAAACCTAACGGTCAATACCAGTGAAAAAAAAAAGTGACAGTTTACACTGATCACTTTTTTCCTTTCACTAGTGATTGACAGGGGCGATCAAAGGGGTGATCAAAGGGTTAATTAGGGTTCAGGGGGGTGATCTGGGGCTAGTATGTGTAGTGTTGGTGTACTCACAGTGTAGCCTGCTCCTCTGCTGGATCCAACCGACAAAAAGAACCAGCAGAGGAGCAGGCAGCCATATATCAGATCATATTTACTAATATGATCTGATATATGGCCTCTGATTGGTTTTTTTAAAAATCGCCAGCCTGCCAGCCGCGATCATTGGCTGGCAGGCTGGTGACCCGACCCCCCTCTACGAAATGCCGGCGCGAACTGCGCATGCGCGGCCGCATATTCGCGTCATCTCGCGTCTCGCAAGATGACGCGTATATGCGTGACTGTGCGTAGCGCTGCCGCCTCCGGACCGCACATCTGCGTTAGGCGGTCCGGAGGCGGTTAAAATGGGCCTCCTCGGCCGACATAAGGCAGAAAGTGTCTTTGTTTCTGGTCAATTTTATCTTTAAATCTAAACCGTTCAGTATTAACTTCGGTTGATTAAATATATCGGCGTAAATGGGGCCCATTAATTCCACATGTCTAGAGCGGGCGGAATACTGTGCTCTCTTGCTGAAACCGACATTACGCCCGCCGAGAACCCGGTCATCATGATGTCCCGCTGTGTCTTTATAGAATAAACCGGCTTTAAATTGGGACGCTAAAGTTTGTGAATTATAATTTATTAGGGCCTCTATATACGCTCTATACGTATAAAGGTTGTCGCTTCTTGAAATCAACATGTCGCTGAGTGTTATATCCAGTTGATTAAAAAGACTCGCTATAGGGTAGTTAATAAGTGCAACGCAGGATCCTTCTGGTATGGGTGTGTTATCAGGACTAACGATTCTGCAAACGACGCGTAACAATGTGTTATTAAGGTCGGAATAATATTCACCCCTGCCCGTGATGTAGAATTCCAAAGGTGCATTGTCAGTGATTGCGGCGATTGGCTGCACCTCTACATAAAGCGATTTTTCAATGCTTGTTTGTGTAGGCGGTATTGGAAAGATGTCCAACTCTGATTTGGCGTACTCGGCGGATGCGTCATGCACGAAAGCCATAGCGTCTGACTAGAAGATGTCGCTCGGCGAACAACTTCTTGTGTTCTGGCGGCGACGTCTCTTAGGTTGTGCTACTTTATTCATAAAAGTTGGTAAGACAATGGCAGCGCGTTCACGTTTTCTTTTACGTGTTTTTTTACGTATTTGTACGACACCAGAGCTCTCCTGGCCCTGCGTCGCCCTATTTATACGATCCATAAAGGCTGTCGATGCCGTAGTGACAATGTCTTTAGCGATGTTACGGGCGGCTGTTTTCACGTGTGGCTTTACAAGCTCCACGCATTTCTTAAAGGGAACCTGTCACCAGTTTTATGGTGTCCTAACTAAGGGCAACATAAATAAGTGACTGATTCGCTTAGCAAAATGCTGGGTCACTTTCTTTAATTGAGCCAGTCAATCTGCCAACATCTTGTATTGAAAAGCTCCAGCTGATAATGATGAGTCATGAATATTCATGAGCTCCTGACTCTCCCCGCCCACCTGCTGCTGAATGACAGTTATTTTCCATATGAATGAGCAGCAGGTGGGCAGGGGAGTGCCTATAGCTCTGAATTAAATATATACGCTGGACTCAATGACATCGCGCTGGACTCCAATCAGCTCATTAGCATGCGGCATGTGGCATCTTTTTGTGTATATTATGAGGTAACCATCTGTCACACCAGTAAGTGAATACATCTAAGGTACTTTTTAGTAGTTAAAGGGAACCTGTCACCAGGATTTTGTGCATAGAGCTGAGGACATGGGTTGCTAGATGGCCGCTAGCACATCCGCAATACCCAGTCCCCATAGCTCTGTGTGCTTTTATTGTGTAGCAAAACGATTTGATACATATGCAAATTACCCTGAGATGAGTCCTGTATGTGAGATTAGTCAGGGACAGGACTCATCTCAGGTTAATTTGCATATGTATAAAATAAAAAAAATTTACACAATAAAAGCACACAGAGCTATGGGGACTGGGTATTGCGGATGTGCTAGGGGCCATCTAGCAGCCCATGTCCTCAGCTCTATACACAAAATCCCGGAGACAGGTTCCCTTTAATGATTGTATATAATTAGTTAGATTATAATCAAATATCCACATGACAGGTTCCCTTTAAATAGGGGAACGACACGCCGGAGCAGACCCCGAAATAACCCGACGAGGCCAGAACCATTCATGACTTCGGTACCGTGAATTCCGTCCAAACCATGACCGACTTGCGTTATGTAATAATGCGTATATGCGTCCGGGTCACCGTACACTCTTTGGGATAACATTTTAGTGCGTCGTTACAGCGCGTGGTCTAAAGTGTAATCGCACAATAGTCTTACAGGTTTAGCCTGATCCGTGAGTATCGATATTGTAACCGTGTTAAAATGATGTTTACAAACAGGTATATAGTCCGGCCGGTGATACTTTTGCGTGACTATCTCACTATTTTTACCGCCTAACTCAACAGTTCTTAAAAGTTGTACGTAACTATCGCCAACAAGTTGATGTTGGACGATATCTGTACAAACATACATTGTATAAAAACCGGCTTTAATATCGGGATTATTTTTTTTCTCTTTTCATGAAACTAGAGAGATAACCCTTTGTGCCACCACCATGATGTTCTAAAACAGGTAAGCCGGGTCCTTTGTAGCGGAGAGTGATGTGCTCCGTGTCTACATTCTTGAGCGACGGAGCTTGCGAATACCCAAGCAGCCCCAAAATATTCCCCAAATTCACACAAGGCATGAACTTGTATAATGGTGAATTCATTACATAAACGGTTCTGTCAATATTGTCGTATCTTAGACGCAGTTGATCGGGAGGTGTTTTCATAGATTCAAGTTTGCTATTAATGGCTTTGATGAGCTTGTGCATATTGGAGTAATAACCCGATTTAACAAAAAGCTTGCTGATCGGCTCGTCACGCTGCGCGATGTAGAATACACCATCTCCGGGGCCAAAGGTTTCCCATGTATGTGGATACTGAATCTCCACTAAAGCCACTTCGTAAGGGCCGCAAAGATGGACCGCTTTTGCTAACTTAGTGGTGTAATCGGCGATGCTGTGTTCTGGATAAAGTTTGGCGGAGGCGTTGCAGGGCAGCGTGATAAAAAACGATCCGTCCTCCATAGTTTACAGACTCATCAACTGTTTTTCAGGCACCCAAAAGTTAAACTTGTCAGGGTATCCTATCTACTTTACAAAACACAACGTTTTACCCCAAACTTTCTTCATTTTCAGTATTTTTTCTATCCTGTAAACCCGTAGCTTGTCAAGAGTTACTTTTTGGACTTCAATGAACTCGTCGGACAGATCTTTCAACTTATAAAGGGGTCTGAGGCCCCTAGTGTTTACAGCGTAAATTTTAAATATCTCGTCCGTATAGGTTTGTTCATACCTCTTTGTGAAAACCCCCTTATAACGAACAATTCTGACATGATCACCTATATTTAATACCGGTTTAACTTTTTAAATAGTAGCGTAATAACCGTAGATATTTTTCCAAATGGCTAAAGAGTTCTCTTTTGTCACATCAACGGGGTGCCGCCTTATGGTATGTGTGGTTATAACTATACACCAGGTCTTGTAACTTGTCGATGTATCTGTACGTGTTTTGTTCTCTAAGATAGCGCCACATTTTAGTTTTCAGCGTTCTATTAAAACGTTCGACCAACGCTGCCTTAACAGCATTTGTAGTTAAAAAAATTATGTATTTTATAGGTTTCACAAAGACGCCTCATAGGTTTGTTTGTAAACTCACGGCCCCGATCAATCTGGAGCTTTCTGGGGGTTCGACCACTTAACTTAAATATCTGATCAAAAGCGGAAGCCACTGTGGCGCCAGACTTATTTGAAAGGCCCAACATCCAAGCATATTTAGATCAGCAGGTATTTTACACCATTATTTTCTTTAGAAAAATCCATCATCGACACAAGATCTGCCTGCCATTGATCATCTATATCAGACACCATAACCTTGTTTCTTGTAAAGGATTTTTTAACAGGTTTGTACAATGTGTAAGTATCCTCGTTGCTCAACCAGTTTTTTACAGAGTCTTTTCCTATTCTAAATTTCCGGACTTCTCTGAATAAGGATTCCACGCCCCCATAAGAGCTGACAGCTTTTGGCATGTAGTACTGTTTTCTCAATATTTTGGCATTTGCAGGCATTTTAGCAGTGTTTTAAACAGCGTCTACTCAACAACGCAGCCTAACTGTTTATACAATTTTAAATAATCAAGCTATTATATGTATTGTAAAAAGAAAAAAAAACAGACTACATTTTATTTAAAACAGTTTATGTATAGTAAATAAAACATTATAAGACATTACACACAAAGAAATTGTATATACATGCAAATTCTAAATGTATGTAAAACAAATAAAAACATTATAAGATGTTTAAAACAAAGAAAGTTTATATTGTCATATATCTTCTATATAAAAAGAATCTTCATATAAAAGAGAGGATAAAAAAAAACCATAAAAATTATATTATCCTTCAGGCGGACATAAACACGCCTCTAAGTTCTTTTTATCAAGTATCTTAATTTGATTTGTGCAAGCAGTGAAACAAAGGGACAATAGTATATGCAAAAATATATAATCGTTTATTATAAAAACTAAGAATATAAAAACAATATAATTGCACTCTTCTCAGAAATCCAATTAACATAAACTTACTTCCATGTTTCTGTACCTTCTACAATACCTTCATATAATGTGTTATCTATGTGTAACAATGTATCGATTTATATATATGTATACCATGTATTTATCATTTAGAAGGTATTGTAGAAGGTACAGAAACATTGAAGTAAGTTTATGTTAATTGGATTTCTGAGAAGAGTAAATGTTATTTCAAAACAATAGTTATTCATGGATGTAGATAAGTGAAATGTACAAATGCCAAGCATCAAAGCCGTTATATAAAATTTTCATCAAGTCAACCTATATTTAAAAAATATAGGAGAATACAGCCAACTCCAACAAGTCCAGGATATAGGCAATTAAAAGTGTCAGGAAAAGACCTTCCTCAATGATTTATATTAAGAAGGTCAACCAGGTCATAAGAACGTATTATTAGATATTTAATTTTAAAGCTTAAAAGTTGTGATGTTCATCTGCAGTACCGCAGCGCCATCTGGAGGCAGATGGACAATTTTATATTATTTCATTATTTGTTCTATACCATATTAGGAGTTAATATGACATCATGGTGTTATTAGCATGTGAATAAACCCACCTTACCTGATTGGGAATCCCTAATCTAAAGGGGATAATTCTTAGATAAGGGGGGGAATAATTACTTGTGTGTGGAGCAGCAAGGGAGATCCAGAGAGATCCATCCATCCATTCAATCAAAAAGAAAAACTTTACCAGAAGAAACTTGGATTATAATTTTTTTGGATTACTAGGGAAGTCCTTCAGAACTGGTCCCAACTGAACTCAGTCCACCTTTGACCCGGTAACGTATATTTTGTTTACTACTCATGATATTAATAAGATATTTCTCTCGGTATATAGCCAAGAGTTCCCTTACTGTGGAAATATATAGTGTTAGGTGCCTCCATAATGCTGATTATTCTCTTAGCAAAGATGCATATTGTTAATGGAAGATCTGACATTATTTGAATAGAGGACTAAACCCTTGGAAAGTTATTTTCCCCGAGTTAGAGTCCCCGTGAATTCCTTTCTGTCCTTAAAAATGCCTATGGGTTAGCATATAGGTCCCCAAATTGGGAATCTGAAGAGTTTAAGCAGCTGTTATATGATGCAATGCCAACCCAAATCAAACTTAGCCTAGCTAGAGATCTTGATATTGAAGCTCCCTTGGATAGGTTGGTGACGGCTGCCACCACACTGTATAATATCAGTGAGTGCCATGCTACAGGTGAGAGGAGGTTCAAAAAGTCCCCACAGCAAAATGTAGCTAAAGCTAAGGTAAACCCTAGCTTGGGATTTGAAACGCAGCCACGTAAATACCCTCAATCTACAGGAGCTGTCCAACAAACCCAGCGACAACGGGTAGGACCCAAACAGATAAAACCCCAAAACCTCAATGGGTCAGAGGGCGATAATTCAGGTGCTGAAAAGTCTAACTACCGTCCTTATTACAACAGGGGTCCCCATGTATCTAGGCCCTTTAACAATAGGGGTTCCCAGGGATACAGGAACTGGAATAACAGGCCCAGACAACAAAGGGAAGATAGGCAGGAACCCTCAAATTCACCTAGGAGTAGGTCACCCACCAATAACCAGGCCGCCCCGCAAAATCAAAATTACGCAAACCAAACAGGTTTGTTCAAATGGCTGAACAAATGACCCAGCTGTATGACATTGTAAGTAAGTTGTCCCAGGGGTCCCAAGGAAAACAGCCGGAACCTTTTTTAGGGGCAACTCCAGGTCCCAGCTCAGCCCCATAAAACAAATAGGGCAGGGTCAGAGCCCAGGCCAACTCAAGGTTATCAAGGTGGTTGAGAAAGAATCTAAATTGACTTCTAATCATATTTTACCGTGCAGTGCTCCTGACCCTAAAGTTGGGGCCAGGGAGGAGGTGTCTAATATGTTATCTATTTTGCAGACTAATCTTGTCGATCCATACAATCCTGTGTCTTCTCCCACAAGTGATCCTATCATATCAGCGTCAGGCTGTGAACCGTCTATAAACTGTGACTTAGTCCAGCTTTCCCCTAAAATGGGGGCTACCACTCCTGTTCCCTGCAGCAGGAATGTGAAAGATTCACCAGAGGTTGCGACGCTGCAGAGAGGTCACGCTCTCAGAAAACAGGAAAAAAAAACACTCACCCTAATTTCCTATGTGATTTGTTTCAGGTCAAAGGCCGATACTTCGTGGAACCTCATACAGCAGGTGTGCCTCAAGGATATGAATCCTTATCACGTCATGGCTTATCCATGAAATAACCTTGTTCCCTCCAGACAGACATGTCTTAGGAAGTTTGTATACTCCCCCTAGATAAAGCCATATCCTTAGCAATTACTTTTAAATACAATGTCCGTTTATGTTCACAATTATTTTCATATAAACTGAACTTACCATGAATTCATCTTGGCTTCTTCAGCCACATAATAGAACTTTGGTTCAGGCTGATTTTATTCTTAAAGGCAATAAGATGAGCATTCATTTTGGTTATAATGTTATTAGATAATATTGTATATGTACGAAAATGCACAACAATAATACTACAATCGCCAAAGTAAGAAAATTTACAACGTTAACCAAGCCGCTTGCAACAAAGGCGGGAGCCTCTTTTTAGGTAGTAATGAGCCACGCGTCGACTCAGTAGGCGATGTTAATAACACCGGCGGTGTAAAAGGGCTTCGAGCCTCATCAAAGTGCTCACTCTGCAACCGATTTTTCAAATTATCGAAAAGTTCTCTTGTTCTTGTATTACCGATAACCGTATTACCGATCTCCATAAAATAGTTCCAACCGTGAGGTTTAATCTTAGGCAACCCATGACTCTGGGTAGCTGTTCGAATCAGGTCAATAATGTTGGATCCGGGTACAGTTTGTTCTTTGTAAATTAATTCACCCATAGCGTTTCAGTATGGCGGTGCAGTTTACTTAACAATAGTTCTGCATTTTTTCTATAACGTGTATTAATACTGTGAAGTATCTCGTTAGTATCTGTGCTGATTGAGGCTGCATTTGACAATTGTTGTTGATCGGTTTGTGGCTGTGTAATCAGGGTTAAAGTTGACATTTCTTTACCGGACTGTTTGTTGAGCATTAAGTACCTCTGTAACACTGCTGTGTATCTCTTAATTTTTTCATCATCTGAAAGGTCATTTCTGTGTAGTATTATGCCAAACCGCGTATGGCGGTTTGGCATATATCTGTTGCATCTACGGATGTTTTTTTAAGCCTGTCCAATTCATTTTTGGAAACCAGGAACATTTTCTCTGCAGACTGCATTATGAACCACCAGCTGTATTAGCCATCAGGCTAGTGATTAAAGGTATTGCAAAGCTCCTATAAAACCGTCGCTCTGGTTCACAATTGCCTTCTTTCCTTTAATGGAGTACTTTTTATCGCTTAATTTCTTTATAGCCCTATGCCATTGTTTCAATATTTTTTTGGGGAGCTCTTTAACCACTTCAGCCCCGCTAGGTGAAACCCCCTTCATGACCAGGCCACTTTTTACACTTCGGCACTACACTCCTTTCACCGTTTATCGCTCGGTCATGCAACTTACCACCCAAATGAATTTTACCTCCTTTTCTTCTCACTAATAGAGCTTTCATTTGGTGGTATTTTATTGCTGCTGACATTTTTACTTTTTTTGTTATTAATCAAAATGTAACGATTTTTTTTGCAAAAAAATGAAATTTTTCACTTTCAGCTGTGAAATTTTGCAAAAAAAACGACATCCATATATAAATTTTCCGCTAAATTTATAGTTCTACATGTCTTTGATAAAAAAAAAATGTTTGGGCAAAAAAAAAATGGTTTGGGTAAAAGTTATAGCATTTACAAACTATGGTACAAAAATGTGAATTTCCGCTTTTTGAAACGGCTCTGATTTTCTGAGCACCTGTCATGTTTCCTGAGGTTCTACAATGCCCAAACAGTAGAAAACCCCCACAAATGACCCCATTTCGGAAAGTAGACACCCTAAGGTATTCGCTGATGGGCATAGTGAGTTCATAGAACTTTTTATTTTTTGTCACAAGTTAGCGGAAAATGATGATGATTTTTTTTTTTCTTACAAAGTCTCATATTGCACTAACTTGCGACAAAAAATAAAAAATTCTAGGAACTCACCATGCCCCTCACGGAATACCTTGGGGTGTCTTCTTTCCAAAATGGGGTCACTTGTGGCGTAGTTATACTGCCCTGGCAATTTAGGGGCCCATATGTGTGAGAAGAACTTTGCAATCAAAATGTGTAAAAAATGGCCTGCAAAATCCGAAAGGTGCACTTTGGAATATGCGCCCCTTTGCCCACCTTGGCATCAAAAAAGTGTCACACATCTGGTATCGCCGTACTCAGGAGAAGTTGGGGAATGTGTTTTGGGGTGTCATTTTACATATACCCATGCTGGGTGAGAGAAATATCTTGGCAAACGACAACTTTTCCCATTTTTTTATACAAAGTTGGCATTTGACCAAGATATTTTTCTCACCCAGCATGGGTATATGTAAAATGACACCCCAAAACACATTCCCCAACTTCTCCTGAGTACGGCGATACCAGATGTGTCACACTTTTTTGCTGCCAAGGTGGGCAAAGGGGCACATATTCCAAAGTGCACCTTTCGGATTTTGCAGGCCATTTTTTACACATTTTGATTGCAAAGTTCTTCTCACACATATGGGCCCCTAAATTGCCAGGGCAGTATAACTACGCCACAAGTGACCCCATTTTGGAAAGAAGACACCCTAAGGTATTCCGTGAGGGGCACTGCGAGTTCCTAGAATTTTTTTTTTTTTGTCACAAGTTAGCGGAAAATGATGATGTTTTTTTTTTGTTTTTTTTTTTCTTACAAAGTCTCATATTCCACTAACTTGCGACAAAAAATAAAAAATTCTAGGAACTCACCATGCCCCTCACAGAATACCTTGGGGTGTCTTCTTTCCAAAATGGGGTCACTTGTGGGGTAGTTATACTGCCCTGGCAATTTAGGGGCCCATATGTGTGAGAAGTACTTTGCAATCAAAATGTGTAAAAAATGGCCTGCAAAATCCGAAAGGTGCACTTTGGAATATGTGCCCCTTTGCCCACCTTGGCATCAAAAAAGTGTCACACATCTGGTATCGCCGTACTCAGGAGAAGTTGGGGAATGTGTTTTGGGGTGCCATTTTACATATACCCATGCTGGGTGAGAGAAATATGTTGGCAAAAGACAACTTTTCCCATTTTTTTATACAAAGTTGGCATTTGACCAAGATATTTATCTCACCCAGCATGGGTATATGTAAAATGACACCCCAAAACACATTCCCCAACTTCTTCTGAGTACGGTGATACCAGATGTGTCACACTTTTTTGCAGCCTAGATGCGCAAAGGTGCCCAAATTCCTTTTAGGAGGGCATTTTTAGACATTTGGATCCCAGACTTCTTCTCACGCTTTAGGGCCCCTAAAAAGTCAGGGCAGTATAAATACCCCACATGTGACCCCACTTTGGAAAGAAGACACCCCAAGGTATCCAATGAGGGGCCTGGCAAGTTCATAGAAATTTTTTTTTTTTCGCATAAGTTAGCGGAAATTGATTTTTTTTTGTTTTTTCTCACAAAGTCTCACTTTCCGCTAACTTAGGACAAAAATTTAAATCTTTCATGGACTCAATATGCCCCTCAGCAAATACCTTGGGGTGTCTTCTTTCCAAAATGGGGTCAGTTGTGGGGTGTTTGTACTGCCCTGGCATTTGAGGGTCTCCGCAATCATTACATGTATGGCCAGCATTAGGAGTTTCTGCTATTCTCCTTATATTGAGCATACAGGTAATGAGATTTTTTTTTTCCGTTCAGCCTCTGGGCTGAAAGAAAAAAATGAACGGCACAGATTTCTTCATTCGCATCGATCAATGTGGATGAAAAAATCTCTGCCAAAAAAAAAAATGGAGGGGAAAGGCGTCTGCCAGGACATAGGAGCTCCGCCCTACATCCATACCCACTTAGCTCGTATGCCCTGGCAAACCAGATTTCTCCATTCGCATCAATCGATGTGGATGAATAAATCATTGCCGGGATTTTTTTTTTTATATATATATATATACAGACGTGGACAAAATTGTTGGTACCCTTTGGTCAATGAAAGAAAAAGTCACAATGGTCACAGAAATAACTTTAATCTGACAAAAGTAATAATAAATTAAAATTCTATAAATGTTAACCAATGAAAGTCAGACATTGTTTTTCAACCATGCTTCAACAGAATTATGTAAAAAAATAAACTCATGAAACAGGCATGGACAAAAATGATGGTACCCCTAGAAAACACAGAACATAATGTGACCAAAGGGACATGTTAATTCAAGGTGTGTCCACTAATTAGCATCACAGGTGTCTACAACCTTGTAATCAGCCATTGGGCCTATATATATGGCTCCAGGTAATCACTGTGTTGTTTGGTGATATGGTGTGTACCACACTCGACATGGACCAGAGGAAGCAAAGGAAAGAGCTGTCTCAAGAGATCAGAAAGAAAATTATAGACAAGCATGTTAAAGGTAAAGGCTATAAGACCATCTCCAAGCAACTAGATGTTCCTGTGAGTACAGTTGCACATATTATTCATAAGTTTAAGATCCATGGGACTGTAGCCAACCTCCCTGGACGTGGCCGCAGGAGGAAAATTGATGACAAATCTAAGAGACGGATAATCCGAATGGTAACAAAAGAGCCTAGAAAGACTTCTAAAGAGATTCAAGGTGAACTTCATGCTCAAGGAACATCAGTGTCAGATCGCACCATCCGTCGTTGTTTGAGCCAAAGTGGACTACATGGGAGACGACCAAGGAGGACACCATTGTTGAAAACGAATCATAAAAAAGCAAGACTGGAATATGCCAAACTACATGTTGACAAGCCACAAAGCTTCTGGGAGAATGTCCTGTGGACAGATGAGACAAAAATCGAAGTTTTTGCCAAGGCACATCAGCTGTATGTTCACAGACGAAAAAATGAAGCATATCAAGAAAAGAACACTGTCCCTACTGTGAAACATGGAGGAGGCTCTGTTATGTTCTGGGGCTGCTTTGCTGCGTCTGGCACAGGGTGTCTTGAATCTGTGCAGGGTACAATGAAATCTCAAGACTATCAAGGAATTCTAGAGAGAAATGTACTAGCCAGTGTCAGAAAGCTTGGTCTCAGTCGCAGGTCATGGGTCTTGCAACAGGACAATGACCCAAAACACACCGCTAAAAACACCCAAGAATGGCTAAGAGGAAAAAATTGGACTATTCTAAAGTGGCCTTCTATGAGCCCTGACCTCAATCCTATTGAGCATCTTTGGAAGGAGCTGAAACATGCAGTCTGGAAAAGGCACCCTTCAAACCGGACACAACTGGAGCAGTTTGCTCATGAGGAGTGGGCCAAAATACCTGCTGAGAGGTGCAGATGTCTCATTGACAGTTACAGGAAGCGTTTGATTGCAGTGATTGCCTCAAAAGGTTGCGCAACAAAATATTAAGTTAGGGGTACCATCATTTTTGTCCATGCCTGTTTCATGAGTTTATTTTTTTACATAATTCTGTTGAAGCATGGTTGAAAAACAATGTCTGACTTTCATTGGTTAACATTTATAGAATTTTAATTTATTATTACTTTTGTCAGATTAAAGTTATTTCTGTGACCATTGTGACTTTTTCTTTCATTGACCAAAGGGTACCAACAATTTTGTCCACGTCTGTATATATATATATACAAAGTGTTTGCCAAAGCATAGGAACGCCGCCTCCTCCTCAGCTCGTATGCCTCGGCAAACGTATCTGTCACTGCAGAGGAGAAAATCCCGTCTTGCAGCGCCGCATACACCGACTTGCGTGTAATCTGACAGCAGCGCAATGCTTCTGTCAGAATGCACATCGGTGCTGCAGCTAGTAGATCGGTTGGTCCACCTGGAAGGTAAAAAAAGAAAAAAAAAAAAAAAAAAAGAGAAAACCAGGCCACAACGCAATAATTTTATTAACTTTGGAACAGAACATGTAACTTTAACTTTTGGAACTAAACATTAACCTGTTTGCTTACCTGTTTTTTTTTTGTTTTTTTACCTTTATAGAACAAACCTCTCCTTCCCCATGGGTCAATGTGCAAAGCGCAAATCGCCCAAAGATGTGGCGAAGTGCGTTATGCACTTTGTCCCATGTGAAAGGAGACGTTTGCAGCAGCAGTGAGTGAATGGGCCCTAATAGCCCTGTGTGCCTGTCCTGGTGAGATGATCCCTATGCTAATAGTGTACCTGTGAGTGGTACTTCCGGAAACACTCTCCAAAGCATAGGGCAGGGTGGTCCGGACAGTCAGGACAGAAATAGCGGGTGTCACGCCTTATTCCACTCCTGCTACAGACACGACATCTTTTTCGGGGTGACTGTTGGGTTGAGGTACCAGGAACGACATTGGGGAAATGTCGCTCGTGTAGACGGCTAACTACACTGGTGGTTGGGGCCACGGAACCTCCTGGATACAGGAGGTTCTCGATGATCTCTTCCTGAAATTTGAGGAAGGATCCAGTTCTCCCAGCCTTACTGTAGAGAACAAAACTATTGTACAGAGCCAATTGAATTAAATATACAGACACCTTCTTATACCAGCGTCTGGTGCGTCGGGAAACTAAATACGGAGACAACATCTGGTCATTGAAGTCGACCCCTCCCATGTGGAGGTTATAGTCGTGGACTGAGAGGGGCTTTTCAATGACACGGGTTGCTCGCTCAATTTGTATTGTCGTGTCTGCGTGAATGGAGGAGAGCATGTAAACGTCACGCTTGTCTCTCCATTTCACCGCGAGCAGTTCTTCGTTACACAGTGCGGCCCTCTGCCCCCTTGCAAGACGGGTGGTAACGAGCCGTTGGGGGAAGCCCGCGCGACTAGTTCGCGCGGTACCACAGGCGCCAATCCGTTCTAGAAACAAATGCCTAAAGAGGGCCACACTTGTGTAAAAATTGTCCACATAAAGATGGTACCCCTTGCCGAATAAGGGTGACACCAAGTCCCAAACTGTCTTCCCACTGCTCCCCAGGTAGTCAGGGCAACCGACCGGCTCCAGGGTCTGATCTTTTCCCTCATAGACCCGAAATTTGTGGGTATAGCCTGTGGCCCTTTCACAGAGCTTATACAATTTGACCCCATACCGGGCGCGCTTGCTTGGGATGTATTGTTTGAAGCCAAGGCGCCCGGTAAAATGTATCAGGGACTCGTCTATGCAGATGTTTTGCTCTGGGGTATAAATATCTGAAAATTTCTGGTTGAAATGGTCTATGAGGGGCCGAATTTTGTGGAGCCGGTCAAAAGCAGGGTGGCCCCTGGGACGGGAGGCGGTGTTGTCACTAAAGTGCAGGAACCGCAGGATGGCCTCAAAACGTGCCCTGGACATGGCAGCAGAGAACATGGGCATGTGATGAATTGGGTTCGTGGACCAATATGACCGCAATTCATGCTTTTTTGTCAGGCCCATGTTGAGGAGGAGGCCCAGAAAAGTTTTAAGTTCGGAAACTTGGAAAGGCTGGGCATAAAAGCTTCCCGGGTTAGCGGTGATAAATTGTGTGGCATACCTGTTTGTTTCGGCCACAACTATGTCTAAAAGCTCTGCAGTCAAGAACAGCTCAAAAAATCCCAGGGCCGAACCGATCTGAGCCGTCTCAACCCGAACTCCAGACTGGGCAGTGAAAGGGAAAACTACAGGTGCGGCTGAAGTTGGGGACTGCCAATCAGGGTTTGCCAGCACCTCTGGGATTCTAGGGGCTCTACGGGCACGTCTTTGCGGTGGCTGCGACGGGGTCACTACTGCACGTGCCACCGTACCAGCTTCAACTGCTCTTCTGGTGCTCGCTACTTCACCAGGTTGTACGGCAGTGCTGGTACTAGGTCCAGGGAGGGCTGGGCTGCTGGTGTATGCCTCACCACGTAATCCGACAGCACCAGCCCCACTCTGCTGCTCTTGAAGCGGATCCTGCGCAACCTGCGGTCTAGCGACACGGGGCCGGGTACGCCTGGTGGTATCAGGGACCTCAGCCTCCTCGTCCGAACTTTGGGTCAGAGAGCCACTGCTTTCTACAGGTTCGTATTCTGACCCGCTGGATTCATCAGATGAGGGTTCCCACTCCTCATCCGACTGGGTCAGAAGCCTGTAGGCCTCTTCAGAGGAATACCCCCTGTTAGACATGTGGGCAACTAAATTTAGGGGTATTCCCTGAGACTACCCAAGAAAAAAAAAGCAAGCCTGTCTTACAAAGGGGAGGCTAGCGAAGTACCGGAGGCCGCTGCGGTTGATAAAAAATATCAAAACTGATTTTTTTTATCGCCGCAGTGCGTGTAAAGTGAATGTGCAGTGATCCAAAACAATTTTTTTTTTTGTCACTGCGGTGGGGCGGGTGTGGGCGAACGCACGTGTGGGCGACCGATCAGGCCTGATCGGGCAAACACTGCGTTTTGGGTGGAGGGCGAACTAAAGTGACACTAATACAATTATAGATCTGACCGTGATCAGTTTTGATCACTTCCAGATACTATAAAAGTACAAATGCTGATTAGCGATACGCTAATCAGCGAATAACGGACTGCGGTGCGGTGGGCTGGGCGCTAACTGATCGCTAACTACCTAACCAAGGGACCTAAACTATACCTAAAACCTAACGGTCAATAACAGTGAAAAAAAAAAGTGACAGTTTGCACTGATCACTTTTTTCTTTTCACTTGTGATTGACAGGGGTGATCAAAGGGGTGATCAAAGGGTTAATTGGGGTTCAGGGGGGTGATCAGGGGCTATAGTGTAGTGTTGGTGTACTCACTGTGAAGCCTGCTCCTCTGCTGGATCCAACCGACGAAAAGAACCAGCAGAGGAGCAGGCAGCCATATAACAGATCATATTTACAAATATGATCTGCTATCTGGCACTTTGATTGGATTTTTTAAAAATCAGCAACCTGCCAGCCACGATCATTGGCTGGCAGGTTGCTGACGAAATACTGCTGTGCGAAATGCCGGCGCGAACTGCGCATGCGCGCGCGCATATTCGCGTCATCTCGCGTATATGCGTGACTGTGCGCAGCGCTGCCACCTCCGGAACGCACATGTGCGTTAGGCGGTCCGGAGGTGGTTAAGAGGGATCTTTCCTTTAAGGATATTGAGAGCGATCTCCCCAGTAGCCGATATCAAATCATTACTGGTGTTACGTAATATTGATTTTCGGGCCTTCAGATTTGTTTTGACTAATGCTTTTAAAAGATCCCAATTACGCCGGATCCTGTTTGACATCCTTACAGCACCAGCGACGCTAACAAAACTAACCGTAAAGATGTGAGATACCTCATTTTAGAGCTTCTTTTTGCACACATAAGCCACCGGAAGATCTGGTGGAAACAGACCGGTTCTGAGTCATAGGTCCTCAGGCGTGTCAGATCTTAAATCTACAAGTAAATAGCCGTAAGGCTTGTGTGTAGCATCTTCAAAAGCTTCTAAAAAGAAATGTGTTTTACCGGGGTACATCTGCCGAGCCAACGTAATAACCTGTAATTTATCACGAGGGTTCTTAAAAAAAAACATGTATTTAGTGTTTAAATTTATGGTTCGGCTTTTCTTTTTGAACAAGATACATAATGCTAAAATTTCTGTGGTGTACGTATTTGGTGAATGCGTTTTGTATTTCAAGATTTTCACAAGCCGCCTCCATAAGATAATCAACAACAGCCAAATTTACCTTGTCCGTTGGAAATAGATCAGCGTCTGTAAAATTTTGCTGGACCCCCTTGATAAACTTGATATTTGTAAACAAACGGGTTAGTTCATCATACAATTTCTGCCAACACGCTTAAAACCAAATGACATTATCAGGTTTGTGTGACATGAACGTATCCACGTGTATTAATACATTTTTAACAAAAAAACTGCTAGAATACATGAAAAAGGGTGTTGAAATTGCGCAGTCATGTTTAATAGCCAAAAGGCAACGTTATAAAGTCAGCCGTCAGCTGTCTCTTTGTGTAGACGCACTTTTGCGTTTTACGTAACGGTCTTGTCTCTATGGTCAAGGCTTCCTATTTCAGAAAATGCCGTCTTGCTCGATACCTATTGTTTTCTGCGTCTCGGGGTCGGTGTTGTGTGAGTAATCCAACACAAGGTCTATTAAACTGTCAAAATTAACAAGCTGTGTGTTAGCGACATTGAGTGTTATACCCTTAACCTTCAACACGGTTTTCCCGTTGTTAAGTTTGTAGCCGTAAGTCTTTGGGCCAGCGGATACAAACTCGGTAATGTGGGCGTCGGGTATTTCACTAGTTAGTTCACCGAGAAAATCACCCAAGAGTGGAGTCCATTCAGACCACTTACTCACGAATATGAGTCTGTGTCGTGATAAAGACAACGTTCCTGTAGTCTGTCTAGGAGCTTGTATAATTCGAGTCTATCATAGGCGGTTGTAAAACAGGCTATAAAAATGTTTGTGTTTTTGTTGTGGGTGTAGCGCTCTTTTACATAGCGCCAATTGACCACGGCCGTATCGTCATAGATGAAATTAACCTCGGAGAGGTCGTAGTACGGCACAAAAGCTAATTTGAAAAGTTTGTCAGTGGCTGTGACTATGCTGGTACATGACAAGTTAGAACGCTGTCCAAACTTACCCCACAAAGAGTTTAGGAACAGTTTTGAAATGTGTCTTTTTGTTTGGTTTACAGCTATCTTATCAGATCGCAAGCGGACATCTTTTAAAAAAAATGCATCTATGTAAGCCGTTTTTTCAGAATCTGTTTTACACCAACTGGAATAACTGGAAGCCTCCTGTTTATCTCTGAGGTGTAATTTGATGTACGGGGCGAATAGATCGTCTGTTGTGTTCGGAAAATGGCAAATCTTGTAGATCTCGGCAATCCTGTAACTTTTTTCAACAGCTAAAACTAGTTCTATGGTGCACCGTATGGCCGGTAGGGCGCCTATGTAGTGTTGATTTTCTGCCGTGTTGAAAAAATGCGGGAAGCGACCCATGGCACCTTAAAAAATCATAGCCTCGGGCATCTTGCTGAGCTTCATAGGCATGAAATTCAGCGAGTCTGTGAATCTAATTTTTAAGTCCTTCAGGGTAACGCACATTAACCGACCTCCTTGATTTATAATATCAATTTTTAATTTTTAAAACAAAATAAGCGTCGTAGCGTCCTGCATTGTGAGCTATGAACATGTAACCCGAAAACTTACCGTTGGCAAAAAATCGCACAAAGTCACGAGTACAGGATTTTCCGCTAAAGTGCCAGGAGTTTGGGCCGTATAGTGTGGTTGCGTAAATGAAATTGGGTATATGCAAGACTGTTTCTTGCATGCATTCAAAATCGTAAAAGATATACTTGTCAGTCATTTTTTGGGGGTTGTATGGCTGCATGTAACAAACATGGTCATCAAATTTGTCAACCTGTCCGCCGCAGATGGTGCATTTTAAACCGTTACATTTGTGCTCATCGCCACAGTCTATATATTTGTAACAAAATCCGCAAAAAGTTTTTTTACTTACAAAGAACGTTATCATTAAGTGCCAGGTTTCTGTGTGTTTCAAATCAATTCTCTGAACGACAATACATCCTACATATCGGGCAACGTGTATTATTAGACTGCTTAACACAATTCGGTCTCTGGCACGCTTTACAAAACTGCATACACCCATGTTGATATTTATGTTTGTATACAGTGCAACAAACGTCGCAAAAATAATCGAAACCGAAAAAAAGCTTTTCGATTTTTTTATGCCATAATAATGCTTTTCATGGTGCAATATATAGACGGTCTTTTCTTTAGCTGTGTGGGCTATGTGCTAATAACGCCACTGCCCCCTATTGTGGTACAAAATTTGAATTGTGATGTTTAACTTTTTTTTCAAATTCAGCCACGTCAGTAAAAGACACCAAATCCCCCTCGGGTTTTTGTAAGTCTCTATGCAGTTGTTGAGCTTTCTCTAACAATGCAACGTCGCTCAAAGCACCACCCTCCAAAATAGCGTAAACACTAGCAGCCAGACAGACGTTATTATCGTAATTATTAAAATCGTATAAATGTAGTTTTTTACGATCAATAATCTGATTATACGCGACACCGCCCAAACGCCTTCTGGCCCCACCACATCGACACCTGACAATGATGACAACTAGTTTAAGTGTATTAACGGCTATGCACTCTGCGTTACTCTGTAAAGCGTTAGCGATATTGTCCAAAAATGTTTCGGCTCTAAATCCATCTCTAGAATACCTATTAGAAAAAATCGAATCAAACGTTTCGCCGCCATCTAAAGGCAATTGTATGAAATCACCCGGATCGGCGTCCCGTAAAACCATATCTAACAATGTCTGTATAGAAGCGTGTATTGCATCAAGAGCGCCAACAAATGAGCGAATGGATTTGAGGTTAGCAAATCTGAAGTGTTCCGTGCACATGGTACTATTAAAATTCGCTAAGTCACGCTATTGATGGTATACACGTTCTAGATAAACGGATCTAACGTTTTGTGGTTCAGGGGATTCGTCTGTAACATCAGTGTTATAGGTCATGTCGCCATTTTGTCGGTTGCCTGCCTGAATACGCTTTGATTGCATATTTGAAGGTCTGTTAGTGTGCAAGCTATCTGGACGACTGTGCCCCCTTGCGCGGTCTGCGATTGCTGATGTGTTTGTTCAGAATTCAAACGAACCAGTCTTGTTACGATATTCCTGTCTTTTTTTGATAGCTATTTTGTTCGGATGTGCCGGCGGCGCATTGTTACGCCGGCGACGCCTTTTTTCTCTAGCTATTTTAGAACGTTTAACTGAAAAACAGATTTTTATAGCCTGTTTTAACTTTCTAACCCTAGCACTTACAGTTGTTTTTGCGCTTTTAAAAGGTCGACCACCTCCACCAGTCATCACTAGTCAGTCTCTGTCTAGCAGCTTTTTTTCAAGAGCGTCAAGATGCGTAATCAGTCATGTGTATTTGTTACGCATAACGTAGCGTGAAGAAGCGTTGTAGCTGGTACCAGATACCAAAAACAAAGTGGGTGGCTTTTATATCAAAAGCCTATCAAATGTTATAAATGCCTTTTATGAAATGCTATCAAATTACAACATTTTGTGGGCTTATCAAAAACAAAATGGGTGGCTTTTATATCAAAAGCTTATCAAATGTTATAAATACCTTTATCAAATGTTATCGAATCACAAAATTTATTTATAAAGCCGCAATTAAATATTTCCTGGCGACTTAATGAAGTTTTATATCAAACTTCTAAGACTATAAGGTATCAAAACAGACAAATACAAGGCGCCGTTAGTACGGTCTGCGGGCATTACTGTACAATTTATATGTTTATTATAGGCTTGTAAGATTTTATAAGGGGAATAAAATCAATGACAAGAATACAGCCTGTGGCATGTCCAGACAGATTTCATGAACATGGCAGTAGAAAGTCTAAACAGATGTGCTTTTGATGTCCATGACAGATGTCACGACCTTGTAGAACACAGATGTCATGACCTTTGCATTAGAAAAGTCTTGATTTAAACAGATGTGCTTTTGCCTTCATTTGTAAACTGAAGGATATTAGTAATCTGTCATACTTTTAAGCACATAATCAAAACCATTTGCTAAAGTCATGCTTTAAAAAGCTGTGCTTTTGATGTCACGACCTTGTAGAACACATCCTGTGACGTGTCAGAGAAAGTCTTGATTTAAACAGATGCGCTTTTGCCTTCATTTGTAAACTGAAGGATATTAGCAGGAATCTGAATAGTGATAATAAATACAAATTTAATATCAAGCAATATAAACTTAATATCAAACACTATAAATTTAATATCAAGCAATATAAAAGGGGCTGGGGTATCTGTATAAAAGGGGGAGTGGTACCTGTCACTTTGCAGTTTGACGAAATATATACCCTCTTACTACTGACTACCCCATGATCATGTACAACCCCAAAGGCATACTTGGAATCGGTGTATACATTTACATCTCTCCCCTCAAAAAGACAACAAGCTCTAGTGAGGGCAATCAGTTCCGATGCTTGGTCTGACTGAAAAGGTATAGGATTCGATTCCAGTATTACATCAGGGAGTTGAACCACAGCATATCCTGCATGATAAGTGTTGTCATTAGGGTGGGAACAGGAACCATCCACAAAAATATCAGGTGCTCCTTCAATGTGTGTGGACTGTAAGTCAGGCCTAGGTGAGGTATGCTCATGTATAAGTTCAGTACATGCATGGGGAGGAGGCAAATCATCCTGCTCTCCCTTGTAGCCAAGTAGGGCATTCAGTATAGCCATTGAACCGAATGTGGGTGCTGAGTATTTGATATGAAGTTGAGTATGAGATAGCAACAAAACTTCATATCCACTCAGTCTTTGTGCTGACATATGTTGTGTATGTATGTTCTTCAATAGGGCCTGAACATTGTGTGAGGTATGCAGAGTGGTGGGATGACCTAGGGTGATAGGCGTGGCCATCTCAGCGACCATAGCACAGGCTACCAAACTCCTGAGACACGCATGCATGCCCTTAACCTGTACGGGAACCACTTTTGAGGAAAAAAGCAACAGGGCGAAATTAGTCTCCATGATCTTGCGCCAGGACTCCCGCCATGGTTTTACAATTGTCCCTGGCAAATAAGTGAAACATCACGCCATAGTCGGGTAGGCCCAAACCAGGACTGGAAACCATTGCACATTTCAAATGACTAAAAGCTTGTAACATTTCATCAGACCATTTAATGAAGTCAGGCATATCAGTATTAGTGGCTTGTCTCAGAATATTATCATAGTAGGAACAATCAGCATTCCATTGGCGGCAGTAACCTATCATGCCAAGAAAGGTCAACATGGTTCTTGGTTTGTGGGCGGGGCAGACCCAGTACGGCGGTAATTCTGGCATGGCTGATTTTCCTCTCACCTTTACTGAGAACAAAGCCCAAATATTCAACACTTTCCATACACCATTGTAATTTCTTCCTAGAAACTTTGTGACCACTTTCACATAACCACTGTAATAAACGAACACAGTCTGCCTGGCAGGCCTCCCGAGTAGAACTACATATGAGGAGATTGTCCACATATTGTAGAAGGACAGAACCATGAGGGGCAGTCCCAGAGTGCAGTGTAACTTGGAGGACAATAGAGTAGACTACTGGGGAGTCTACATAACCTTGAGGTATTCTACACCAAGTATAGTAGCGAAATTGAAATGTGAAGGCAAAGAGTGGCTGTGTCTCCTTGTCAACTGGGACAGAAAAAAATGCATGGGCAGGAATAGCTGATAGCAGAGATGGTACGTCTGGAACCATAGGGGCTATTGGTATGATCTGTGCATTTACCGCCCTAAGATACTGGGCAAACCTAAAAGGTATTATCAGCCTTTCTCACTAGGTTGATAGGTGTATTATAGGGGGAAATAATTTCCTCAATAACCCCTGCCTCTAGGAATTCCATCAACATAGACTCAATCCCCTTTTCTTTTTCTGGTGAAAGGGGGTATTGTTTAATGTAAACAGGTGCAGCGCCGGGCTTAAGCATTGCCTTATATGGTGTACAAGAGATAAGGCCAACATCGTGGTCAGTATTTGCCCAAACCTCAGGAGGAACTGGATCAAGTAGCGGATCCTGAGGTTGGCATTCCAAATATAAAAAACAATTATCCTTTGGTACATGAATGAGCATAACTGAGGATGTGACATGTAGGTGTCCCGACTTGCTAATCCCCCAACTGCAACTTTAACAGAACAAACAGATCTCTCCCTAATAAATTCACAGGAGAATTTGGAATGATCCTAAAACTGTGTGTGAACTTTGACTGGTGCTTGTATGGATGTTGGATCGAGAGGGGAGGAGTTTTATAAGATCTGGTCAGTATCCCATTAATTCCCACAGAGGGCTCAGCATTCTCTCTTGGACCACTATAATAATCCTCACATATAGTACTACTAGTAGCACCAGAATCCACAAGAAAAGTGAGTGGATGTCCCTCTATGGTTAAGAAAATCAGTGGTGATTCCTTATAGAGGTTTGTGATGAGAGTGAATGCTGGGATACTGTCCCCCAGGCATCCTCATTGTGATGTATGCTTCCTGCAGGCTACAGGAGAACGAGGGGTATTATTCTGGGGCTGTGGCAGTGGTGGGGGAAGATCTCGGATCTGAGCTTGTGGATATGGTTGGGTGCCTTGAGCTTGGGTATCATTTTGGGCATGTTGCCTGAGTGGGTAAGGGCATCAACTGATCCAGTGGTCAGTCTTACCACAATTAAAGCAACCTGCAGGACGATTTCTATTATTCCCCCCTCTTCCAGAGCATGGCCCTCTACCTCTTCTTCTGCCACTTCCCCTATTGGGCTGAATTGAGGGACAATTCCTATCCTGAGTTTGGTAATGGGCCTCTTTAGGTCTTACTATTTCAAAACAACCTGCCGCATCTTTCTCTATTAACTTATTTTGAAATTGATCTTTATTAAGACCAGGCCATTCGGAGATTATTTGTTTAACAGTAAGCTGGAGATGTGGCTGTAGATTGGTAAGATAAGTCTGAATGAGCATAGAATGCCTATTATCCTGAATACTCATTGTTGTCTCCACAGTCCAAACTTTATTAAACCTCTTCCAAAAGTCTATAACAGACTTTCCTGATTTTTGTTTACAGGCTGTAGCAGTTGGCAATGAGGACCTAGTCTGAAAACACCTCTCCATTTCACACTTAATTTCTTCCCACATTGTGTCTATGCCTGCCTCAATATTTAATTCAGAATTTCCAGCCGGAGTATTCGGGGGCTCTACAGTGCTTATAGAGGGGACCTTACTCCAATCCCAGGGGGAATTGTGCCCAACTATCCCATCTATTATAAGGCGCATATCCTCCTGAGTTAGACATCTCCCCTTACAAGCTCTCTTCAAATAATGAAATGTCCCAGATGAAGATGAAGAGGGTTTAGGGCAGTGTTTAACAATCTTATTAATATTATATACTTCAATAGGTTTCTTTAACAAGGTGTCCCCTACAGTCATAAAAGGGAACTGTTCCTCAGGGTCATTGTCCTCATCAGGATGAGGTATATGTTCAGGTTTGGGAAAATACTTTTGTGATCTAAGGCGCCTGGGAGATATGGCATCCCCATCACCAACAGCACCAGCCGCTGGATCCTGACCACTCTGATCAGGCATAGGTTGTGGCAACTGCGGAGGTGGCTGCGGGAGCTGGGGAGCTGTAGGTGGTTGGATGTTGGTAGCAGTATATCCAGCCAGTAAAAAAGTCATCTTTTGAAAGGGATGGATATATCTGTGGGATATTTCCTAAATAGGGAGGAGGGGGCTTCTGAGCTGAACCCCTTGTCAATTCTTTTTCTAACTCATGTTTCTTTTTATATCCCTCCTGGTTCTCTGCCTTCTGTTTCTTAGCCTTTTTATTTGGTCTGTCATACCAATATGGTGCATGCGTAAGCCAATTTTCCCCTCCCAACTTCATATACTGCATGTCCCACTGGGGGTCTGGACCATAATATGGGTAAGCTTCAGTGTCACCCAAACATAACCCTTTTACTATATCCATATGGAAGGTGTCATTAGCCCCTTCCTGAGGGAACAAATTTATACTCTTCATCCCCTCTGTCCATCCTGCCATATTATCTACCCAGGGAGTAACTAAATAATAATCAGTCCCACAGACCCGGACTACATAATCCTTGCATGTTTCTCCTACATACAGAGGGGGTGGAGAGAACTTTCCTTGCTTTGCACCCATTTCTTATAACTTAATTGAGACGGAGGCAGAGCTGAACTCTCCCCAGGACTGGCTGTACTGAACCGTAAAGGCTCCGACAATTCCTGTCAACTGGGTCAGAGAGGACTTATGTCTATGCTCAACTTCCTTCTCAGCTGACTGTTAGTATTATCCCTTAAAACCGTCACTTGTGTTTACCAGTTTCTGGGTAAGCGGGTTTCCCCAGAGTGGTGGGGCGTCTTACGGTCTTCCAGGACACACAGAATAAAGTTAGTACAGTTTTCACAGTATCATTTGCTGCTTACCTTCAGCATAAAATAAAATTACTTAATGCTTCATAACATCATAACATGAAAGAAAGCATAAGAAAGCGACAGATAAGAAGTGATAGAAATTGGCTGACAAGAAAAAAACAGGATGCAGACAATATTTGAATTCTTCCCAAAAGAATTCCTCTTTTAAATCCTTCCCTATAGAATTTATCTGTTAGACTTGGCCAGTAGTCTATTTAAAATCTATCTTGCCTAAATTAAGATACTATTCATTTCAGTGTTTCTGAAGTGGATTCAAAATAGAAACAACATTGAGTTTTCGGAAAGCATCGGAATGTCTCCAGTCCTTAAAGACAGGAATTTTCCGTACTTACCGAGTTCCTGTATGTTCTATCCCAGACGAGCCCCCAGCTTAAGAAATCTGCTTCTGAATGCACCCTGATTCCTCCTCAGTCTCCAAAGACAGGACACCTGGAGAGCTATCTCAATGTCTCTGAAACAGCATTGAGAATCCAGCCTCCTATACATACATCCATACATATAAGAAACATATATGGTTCACATATACAATGGTGCTGGGCAGAACCAATTCCATATATGGAAATAAGGCTAAAGTAAATACATTCACCCTCTAGTATGATGTCACCCAACATCCTGTCATTCCTAGAGATCATATAGCTTATTCTATTTAACCCTTCACCCCCCAGTAGTAATAATTTTCCTTATAATGTGACAGGAGAAAAATGCCCCCTTAAAATGAGCACCAGTACAAAAAATTCCCCCTTATAATATGTGCCAGTGCAAAAAATACCCCCTTATAATTCCCCAAGTTGAGCTAATGTCCTCATAGTGACCCCATAATGTGTGCCAGTATAAAATATAGTGCCCCCAGTAAATACCCCCATAGTGCTCCTCTCCCCCTTTCCTCATACTGCCCCCATAATGCACCAGTACAAAATGCCCCTATATAGTGCCCCAGTAGATGCCGTCATTGTCCCCCATAATTTTCCAGTATAAAATACCTCTTCTTAGTGCCCCCAGTAGATGCCCCCATAGTGCTCCTCTTTTCCCCTTCCCTATAGTACCCCCCATAATGTGTCTCAGTATAAAATGCCCCTATACAGCGACCCCCAAATAAAATACCCCTTCTTTGTGCCCTCAATAGATGCCCCTATAGTGTTCCTCTCCCTCCTTCCCCATAGTGCCCCCATATAAAATACCCTTTCTTTGTGCTCTCAGTAGATGTCCCCCAGTAATGTGCCAATAAGAAGTGCCCTCACAGTGTTCCTCTCTCCCTTCCCCATAGTGGCCACCATATAACATACCACTTTTGTGCCCCCATAGTGCTCCCCAATAATGTAAGAAGAGCCCCTAGATGCCCCCATAGTGCTCCTCTCCTGCATTGTGTTCCATATAAAAAAAATAAACACACATGCTTACCTCCATGAGGCTAGCAGCAAAGTGATGCTGGCTTCTTCTGGCCTGTGCCTCTGATAAGCTGCAGGCATAGTGCCTGTTGCCTATCAGAGGAACGAGGAAGGGAGACTCCTTTCCCCTGGCCCACAGCACAGCCATCTGTATCTCTGTCCTGAGGACGGCGATACAGATGAATATAGAGATGAGTGCTTCCACAATGAGCGCTCATCTCTCTCTGCCCTGCCGCCCCCCACTTATCACGAGGGCCGCGCCTAATTGGCGGTAAGGCCTAGTGCCTGTAGCCTATCAGAGGAACGGGGAAGGGAGACGCCTCTCCCCTGCCCCGCCGCACTATTAATCTGTATCACTGTCCTGAGGATGGCGATACAGAATGGCGATGCCAGTCAGAAAGGGCCCCTGCTGCCAACACTGAAAGAAAACAGAGAGGACAACTGCTGCTTGCACACATGACGGCTGTGGTCATTGCTTTGCTGCGGAAATTTTGTGACCAAAAATCAGTGACTTTCAGTCCAAGGAGGACCATGGCTCTAGAATGGAGGGTGTTTTGAAAGATGGGTGAGGGTTTTTTGTTAACACATTGTTGTCTGCCATTTTTTTTTATTATGCCTGACAACCCTTGATTGTTCCTAGCTTTATCTTTATATTCAACTGTATCTGCATCTTGAGGAAATCAGGACATGTATCAGCCAACCTAGGACAAGGGTTGAATTTTAGGGCTGTCCACCAAATTCAGCATGGTTGGAAGATGGCTATTTAGGTGACAGGTAGAGTTGTGCAGACATACAGTACTGTGCAAATGTTTTAGGCAGGTGTGTGTGTGTGTGTGTTATGGTTGGTGGTAGCGGAATCCATAACAGAATTCTTAGATAGCCTGAACCTGAACCTTGTACACCGAACTTGAAAACACAAGTTCGCTCATCCATTGTCAGGATTAATAGTGTCCGCTTTGAGGAGAAATACAGGAAGATCAATCATGCAATACAATCAGGGGACTGTCTGACTGGCCGCAAATTTATTCTGCAGCAGGACAACCACCCCAAAGATACAGCCAATGTTATTAAGAACTGTCTTCAGCATAAAGGATAACAGGGAGTCCTGGAATTGATGACATGGCCCCTACAGAGCCCTAATCTCAACATTATCGAGTATTTCTGGGATTACTTGACGAGACAGAAGGATTTGAGCAAACCTACATCCATAGAAGATCTGTGGTTAGTTCTCCAGGATGTTTGGAACAACCTCTCTGCAGAGTTCCTTCAAAAACCTTGTGCAAGAACTGATGCTGTTTTAAAGACAAAGGGTGGTCACACCAAATATTGATTTGATTTCGATTTATTTTGTTGTTTGCATCATGTTAAGTGACAAAAATAAACTATTAATACGTCTATTCTCTACTTTTTGCATGGTACTGTACCTACAGAGAGAGTCAAGCAAGATGTATCACCCAAAAATCTATGTTTTCGCAAAGTAATGGACCAAACTAACCCCTTAATGACTGCCTATACACCTCTTTCCATCATTTATTAAAGGCCTTTTTCTACAGCGCCATGTTTTTATGGTGGTAAGCCCCGCATAGGTAATCTGTGCTGCCATAGAGGAGGTACATTAGCCTAGCCCCTGTTTTAACAACTGAGATAGGAGGAATCCCATCCTTATACTTTCATTGCTGCAGTGCAGAGAGACCATGATGTCAGCCCCAAAAATCAATGGCGTTGCAGGTCAGGAGTAGATTTACTAATCCTATAAATGACGTAAACAGTATAACTGCAAAGAAAAGTGGGTCAGTCAGCACATCCCAATGCACAGCTGCACGTCACCATGGCTAGAAACACAAAGTAAAAAACACAATGCAACAGCACTTTGCAAACACAAATAACTTACAATAATGCCATAGTTAGAGAAAATATTCTGGTGCTAATGCTACGCTTATTTTATAAATTTGAGATTCTTGGCAAATACATTTTGTACAAAATTATTTGGACCTGTCTGTCGGCATCAAGGTGATTTCTACAAGACAGGAACCTAACACTAAGGCCCCTTTCAGACGAGTGAGTTTTCCACGCGGGTGCAATGGGTGATGTGAACGAATAGCACCTGCACTGAATCCTGACCCATTCATTTCAATGGTTCTGTGTACGTGAGCGTTTTTTTCATGCATCAGTATCATGAAAAGGTTGACACTACAACCCAAACCGCAGGCAACTGTATGCGGATCCCAAGGAGTCACGGCCATCAACATGGTCGTGACAGGGATACCCCAGACACCCTTATAGTGCATCAAGTTTTTTTGGTTTTTTTTTAACGTTGCACGAATCCTGTCTTTATCCTGTTCCTAAAGGCACACAGTTTTTTAAACATTTTTTTTTTTTTTATCCAAAAGTGGAAGTGCAAGGACATTCAGTTGGTGTCCCTTGATGTTCATCCACTGTTTGACTGGTTCCACAAAAATGTGTTACCAAGAGTGTGGCTTGATGATAAAGGGAGTAGTCAGGTAAGTTATCTCCTCCCTTTAATTTATGTCTAATCATAATTTTATGAGACACAGTTTCAGGGCACCCCATACAAACATTTTAATTGTGCTACAAAATGCTTTTGGAATGAGAAGAGGGACGATCTGGAAGAGGTAGTGGAACCAATGACAATCCAAACCATGAGAGTTGAAGGAGCTTGAATAGTACGCTGTAGAAGGGAAGAGACATTTTATTTGAAAAAATCTGCAGGGTTTGAGGTAAATTTGGTTTCCAGACACTTGATAGGCTTCAATTGCTACTTAAATGAGAAAGAGGTGGTGAGCGTTTCAGTTAGGTCAGATGGAAATATGATATTGAGGGTCTCTGTTTTTGAATAAACTGAAACTTTAAAAGAAGTCCACCCCCTTGAGAAGACCCCTCACCCCTTCAGACCTTTATTTTCCTATTTATTATACTCTTTGGAAACTGCCCCTCTATAAGCAGAATACACAACTTTTTTAGCATTTATTTTTTATGGGAGGAGCTCTATTGAAAAGAAAGAAAAAATTGATTTACATATTTACATACACTGGGAATTGCCTGAGTTATCATCACTGGACTGGAGTGAGCAGAAGACTTACAAGAGACATCAGGGGAGGCTGTCAGAAAAGGGGAGAGTGCAGCCTAAGAGTGCTGCACTTAACAGCCTGCATGGTTGCAGTCTGCAGACTGTTACTGAAGTGTCAAGGTAAACAGTGAGCCATACTGGGGACCAGGGATGAGAGAGGAGCCATGCTATGGACCAAGAAGAAGAGCAGAGACATTCTGTGGTCTAGGGATAAGAGGTGTCAAAGTAAACAGTGAGCCATGCTGGGGACTAGAAATAAGAGGGGGAGCTATGCTTGGACAATGAATCAGAACAGAACCATGTGCATATGTTTATAATACCGGCGCTGGCATACAGAGAGGGTAGGGGAGGGTGAGGATTATTATGTGTATATGCACAGGACGCTAATTACCAGATCTCTACCTGTTATCTGATGTATAGTCGTTCCATGATGTGGTGTGATCCCGTTGTTCCAGGAAGCGCTGTATCGATCTGCTGAGACGCTTCTTGCTCTAACTCTCACCTAGCACTCTGCCCCGGCCGGTAGCTAGCGCACACGTGGAGGAGCCTGCAGGGATGAGTTCAGGAGCGTCTTCGTGTGACGTCACAACTTCGTTCTGGGTGCCTCCAAAGGACAAATTTCCATCCAACGCGTTTCAGAACTGCCCAACACATACCAGCAGACTGTGATAGTGCCAACATCCATATCAAACATTAGAATACTCAGAATCAGGCACATATTGAATATCAGTAACTACTAGAAGCTGCAGATACTACCAGCCACTGCGCTAAAATACAGTACAGCTCTCTGAGACCAGCGCTTCTATTTCAAATAACTGCAGCAAAGACTCCAGTTTTAAATAGAACCATCTAAATAAAGACCTATCTAGAAATACAGGGAGTGCAGAATTATTAGGCAAGTTGTATTTTTGAGGATTACTTTTATTATTGAACAACAACCATGTTCTCAATGAACCCAAAAAACTCATTAATATCAAAGCTGAATATTTTTGGAAGTAGTTTTTAGTTTGTTTTTAGTTTTAGCTATTTTAGGGGGATATCTGTGTGTGCAGGTGACTATTACTGTGCATAATTATTAGGCAACTTAACAAAAAACAAATATATACCCATTTCAATTATTTATTTTTACCAGTGAAACCAATATAACATCTCAACATTCACAAATATACATTTCTGACATTCAAAAACAAAACAAAAACAAATCAGTGACCAATATAGCCACCTTTCTTTGCAAGGACACTCAAAAGCCTGCCATCCATGGATTCTGTCAGTGTTTTGATCTGTTCACCATCAACATTGCGTGCAGCAGCAACCACAGCCTCCCAGACACTGTTCAGAGAGGTGTACTGTTTTCCCTCCTTGTAAATCTCACATTTGATGATGGACCACAGGTTCTCAATGGGGTTCAGATCAGGTGAACAAGGAGGCCATGTCATTAGATTTTCTTCTTTTATACCCTTTCTTGCCAGCCACGCTGTGGAGTACTTGGACGCGTGTGATGGAGCATTGTCCTGCATGAAAATCATGTTTTTCTTGAAGGATGCAGACTTCTTCCTGTACCACTGCTTGAAGAAGGTGTCTTCCAGAAACTGGCAGTAGGACTGGGAGTTGAGCTTGACTCCATCCTCAACCCGAAAAGGCCCCACAAGCTCATCTTTGATGATACCAGCCCAAACCAGTACTCCACCTCCACCTTGCTGGCGTCTGAGTCGGACTGGAGCTCTCTGCCCTTTACCAATCCAGCCACGGGCCCATCCATCTGGCCCATCAAGACTCACTCTCATTTCATCAGTCCATAAAACCTTAGAAAAATCAGTCTTGAGATATTTCTTGGCCCAGTCTTGACGTTTCAGCTTGTGTGTCTTGTTCAGTGGTGGTCGTCTTTCAGCCTTTCTTACCTTGGCCATGTCTCTGAGTATTGCACACCTTGTGCTTTTGGGCACTCCAGTGATGTTGCAGCTCTGAAATATGGCCAAACTGGTGGCAAGTGGCATCTTGGCAGCTGCACGCTTGACTTTTCTCAGTTCATGGGCAGTTATTTTGCGCCTTGGTTTTTCCACGCGCTTCTTGCGACCCTGTTGACTATTTTGAATGAAACGCTTGATTGTTCGATGATCACGCTTCAGAAGCTTTGCAATTTTAAGAGTGCTGCATCCCTCTGCAAGATATCTCACTATTTTTGACTTTTCTGAGCCTGTCAAGTCCTTCTTTTGACCCATTTTGCCAAAGGAAAGGAAGTTGCCTAATAATTATGCACACCTGATATAGGATGTTGATGTCATTAAACCACACCCCTTCTCATTACAGAGATGCACATCACCTAATATGCTTAATTGGTAGTAGGCTTTCGAGCCTATACAGCTTGGAGTAAGACAACATGCATAAAGAGGATGATGTGGTCAAAATACTCATTTGCCTAATAATTCTGCACTCCCTGTACCTAATAAACAGATACTATTGTCTCTGTTCATCATAAACTTAATTAATACTTTCTAGCTGTCCACTCAGACACCTTGCAGCAGACTGTGCCGACTCAAGAGAAGTTTGCAGTAGCTCTAATACTAGAGGGTTGTACAATAGGATAATAGGACACCTTCTATAACTCTGTGTACAGCATTTTCAAAGCGCTCTTCTCCTCCAAATTACAGTATTAAGATACACAAGCAAACAATGTAACCAAGTACAATAAACATCAACCATTTAACTCCCAATTGATAGCTGCTGTCTGCAGCAATACTTACCAGCAGACTGTGATAGTGCCAACATCCATACTAAATATTAGAAGACCCAGAATCAGGCACATATTGAATATCAGTAACTACTAGAAGCTGCAGATACTACCAGCCACTGCGCTGAAATACAGTACAGCTCTCTGAGACCAGCGCTTCTATTTCAAACAACTGCTGCAAAACTCCAGTTTTAAATAGAACCATCTAAATAAAGACCCATCTAGGAATACCTAATAAACAGATACTATTGGGAATAAAGAAATAATCTACAGCCCCCTAACAGACTGATAGTGAGTCCCAATAAATCGCAATAATGAGCGAACTATGGGAAGATCGTAGGGAACAGATTAAATTTGTCCAGTCTTTCTTCCAACTAAAATCTACCCCTGCACCACCAGAAATACCTGAGAATAAAAGCAGGGAAATAATATTGAATATTAAAACTCTGGTGTAACGGACCGTTTCAGCGGACAAGGGGTTAAAATCCGTTTAGGCGATATGCCCCTTTCCGTGAGACAGGCACAGCTACTGCAGAACACCAAGCTCCCGAACTGGATACAAAATAGCACTCCAAACTGGAACCTCGCAAATAGCTGCTGGCAGACGAACAGGAAAAGCATACAATCGGCTTACACTCCTGGCAATCAGTCTCTAACAGCATACAGGGAATCCCCCCAATAACGAGACAAGGCTCCGTGTTGAGGGTCAGCAGTGGTCTGACTGTACTTCAAGTACAGCCTCTTTTATTCATAAGAAACATACATAGTACTGCCCACAGGGTTTTGAAATCCAACCAATCAATACCTTACAACACACACAATGCAAGTACAGCAACCAATCGTTCCCGCCCCCTAGAGGACCAGAAGGGAGACTGCGACACAGGACAGATACAACATATCCCCACAATGCATCATGGTTTCCTCCTCTCTGTCCCAGAGACAACCGAAGGCAATCCAATTATCTCTCAGGACAAAGGGAGATCACCAATACACATGTGGAGACAACAGGACAGACATCACCATTTAAACACACAATGGCACACCCCCACAGCAAACATAGACATTTAACATATCCCCAGATAGCTCAAGTCTGAGTGCATATCATTAGGTGAATGGCACTCAGAATACACGAATACAATAATATTAGCTATCTGGGTACCCTCACATAACATACAATTTAACCGAATGCATAATAACATAAAATACAATTCCACAGACAGATTTAAGCTGTGCGGCCGGTCTGTCTTCTCCTTTCAAGTTACTATGGGCCATAATCCTGAGGCAAGAGGCTTTGAAACAGCCCTCTCCAAAACCCAGTGGCGAGGTTGGTTTCGCCACATCTGGAAAGACTACTAATCACTGAGATGAGAGATCTGTGGGAGGTAGCTACATTGGAGGAATATTTAAAGAAAATATGGTACCAAAAGGGTTAAAAGTCACCAAAGCACTATTAGGCGATCTAGGGGACCGTGAGACCCTAAAAGAGTGGGATGATCTATTCCATGAATTCTCAAAAACCGCAGTATTATTCATAATAGAAAAAAAGAAAGAAAGGCTTAATGAGGACAAATTATGAAATAATGAAACCTTTTGAGATAATAAGGCCATATAAATACCACCCAGAGGTAATTAAAATCTCAAATTCCATCAAAATGAGAATTAGACAAAAAGAGGATGAAATTATAATTATGAAGAAAAAGAAACTTGAGAGAGACGCAATCCAGATAAGTAATGTGCAGGAATAAGAACAGGGAAATCACTCAGGGGTAGGGACATCTTGTTATGATACGATAGATAATACAAAATGTGATGATAGAGAAAATCTGTGGGAAGATGTAACAGTACATAATGTTAGCCTAGAAAACTCACCGCAGAAAGGCAGCATCACAAGTAACAGGAACTCCCATCCAATATCTCCAATAGTACATATCCTGAGGAAGGAGACTAATGGCTCAATAATCACAGAAAACAGGTATGAGATACTAAACTCACTGGAAGACAAGGGGGAAGGTGAAGCACTGATCAGTAAAAACACTCAACCAACACAAGGGGGAGCTATGTACCCTGAGGATCAGATTAAGGAAATAATTGCTGAAGAAATAATCACTGAAGAAACTATGAACACCAGTTATAGTGACATAGTCAAAAGAAATATTACAAGAAAAAGGCATGTGGGAATGAAACATCTAGCTACTAGTACGAGGACTAAGAAGGCGGTTAATAAGGATTTTTTCAAGGAAAAACCCCCCTCTAAAAGAAAAAAACTCAAAGAGGGAGACGTGGGAAAGGATTAACCAAGAAAACCAACAAAAATAATAACAAAAAGACAGGAGAAGGGATCTTCAACCTGAGCAAATATATATTGAAAAATGACGAACTGAGATTACTTGAAAAAGGTCTGAAATTCGCCCCTTCATCTAGTTTCTGCCCCTTTGATGCCTTTATTGGTATAAAGAAATTTCTACGAAATCTAGCTCTTAAAAAGTACTTTTTGAAAAAAGAGCATAAGGAAAAAAGTCAGGATAAAGGGACAGGGCCCTTATTGATAGAAAAAAGGAAAAAAATTGAAAAAATTGAAAAAATAAATAATAATAATAAAAAAATTGATACCTTTACGCATACAGGGCTAAAACCAAAATCCCATTTTAACCCTATAGGTGAGTACTCGGAGGCCCTCCTAACGTTCCAAACCCTGGTAATACGGGATTTGCATAGGTTTAAACCCAAAACAAAAAATAGATATCAAAATCTATCAAAAAGAGAAAAGGCAGCAATAAAGGCACTACAGATCAACAATCAAATTGTTATTAGATCAGCTGATAGGGGGGGGGGGGGCATTGTAATCCTCGACCAGGAGGCCTACCACAAGGAAGCTCTCAGACTACTGATGGACCAGAAAACATACAAAAAACTACAACTAGACCCCACAGCAACATATAAAAGTGAATTGAATATATTAATAAAAAAAGGGAAATTGAGAGGTATCCTCTCCGGTGAGGAAGCACTATCCATAAACAACCAGTGCCCCAGGATACCCATGTTTTACTATTTACCCAAAATTCACAAGTGTCAATCTAACCCCCCGGGAAGACCTATAGTCTCAGGGATTGAGGGTTTGACCTCAAACCTCTCAAAATACGTGGATATTATCTTACAGAAATATGTACAGGAGCTACCAGCCTATATAAAGGACACCAAGCACATCCTACAATTACTAAATAACATTGAGTGGTGTGATAACTATATCCTGGGCACCCTGGACGTTACCTCGCTTTATACTATCATAAAAAATACAAAGGGTAGGGAGGCAACAGAATATTTTTTAAGGAAAAGTGGAGAGATACCCGATGAACAGGTGGACAATGTATAAATTTTATTTTAACGCACAATTATTTTAAGTACGAAAATGAATTTTACCTCCAGACGTGGGGGACTGCTATGGGGACTCGATTTGCGCCGAGTTTCGCCAATCTATATGTTGGGAGGTGGGAGGAGCTTGCCATCTGTCCATCTGGCGGACTCGGTGCGGATCTAGTCCTCTGGAAAAGATTCATTGATGATGTAATTTTTATTTGGAAGGGAGGGGAATCTCGCCTGCATCAATTTTTAGATAACTTAAATAAAAATGAATTTTATTTGCACTTCACGTCAACCTGGAGCCGAGAGCAGATCAATTTTCTGGATTTAACAATTTTTATAGAGAAGGGTAAAATACAAACAAGAACATTTCACAAACCAACAGATTGTAATAGCTTCATACCATTGGAAAGCTGCCACCTGTCAACCTGGTTGAAGAATATCCCCAGGAGTCAATTTATCAGGACCCGTAGAAACTGTAGCAATATAACACACTTTGAGGAGGAAACAGCAGAGCTCAACAGAAAATTCATCGAAAAAGGTTACAGATTAACTGATCTAGAACCAATAGTAGAGGAAGTGAAAAAATTTTACCGTAGTGAATTAATAAAAAATATACCAATGAACAGGGAACAAGAATCCCCAGCAAGAACAATTGGGAATGGAAAGGATACAAATATAAACAAAAATAAAAATATAAACGAAAATGGAGACACCTTACTCAAAATCCCAATCATAACCAAGTACAGTAAAGGAGATAGGGTCCTCAAACGGATCGTTGGGAGACATTGGGATATCCTACAACAGGATAAACTGATAGGTGAAAGAATCCCAAAAGCACCCACTTTCATCTTTAGGAAAGCACAAAACAGCATACCTAATAGCCCCATCTGTTAAAACTATTCTAAAGAAAAATAACACACAAAACGGAACAAAAATAGGTTTCTCCCCCTGTAAAATGTGCAGAAATTGTAGGACGACTAGACAATATAACCCTATTTTGGAAATAGGAGATGATCCAACCACCTACAAAATAAAAAATTATATTACCTGCGACACCAAAGGGGTAATATATTTCATCAAATGCCCCTGTCAGAAAATCTATGTTGGCAGAACTAAACGCCAAATGAAAATTCGAATACAGGAGCACATCAGGAATATAAATAAAAAATTTGATGGACACCCATTATCCAAACACTACACAGAATATCATGGCAGTTCATTCACAGGTTCAATCTCTGGCGGTATTGAAAGGGTTAAAACGGATATGAGGGGTGGCAATTATATCCAGCAAATGTCACGCTGTGAAAGTAAGTGGATATTCAGATTAAATAGTCTGGCACCAAAGGGCCTAAATCAGGAAATTTAGTTATTTGCATTTAAATAGAGACATGGACCCCATATAACAATGGGCTGGGATAGCGTAAAATGAATAGTGGTGTGCCCCTAGGTTCCTGACCAGATACTGCAGGAAGGATTATGGGAATGGAAAACCTATTTAACCCCCAGGACTTGTACCATGAACTATCCCTGACGAAGGAACCCGTAGGTTCTGAAACCCGTTGGATGGAAATTTGTCCTTTGGAGGCACCCAGAGCGAAGTTGTGACGTCACACGAAGACGCTCCTGAACTCATCCCTGCAGGCTCCTCCACGTGTGCGCTAGCTACCGGCCGGGGCAGCGTGCTAGGTGAGAGTTAGAGCAAGAAGCGTCTCAGCAGATCGATACAGCGCTTCCTGGAACAACGGGATCACACCACATCACGGAACGACTATACATCAGATAACAGGTAGAGATCTGGTAATTAGCGTCCTGTGCATATACACATAATAATCCTCACCCTCCCCTACCCTCTCTGTATGCCAGCGCCGGTATTATATACATATACATATAGCTATTAGCCACCTATTAAAGGTGAGAACAGGTTGGACACTCACCCCAATACTAGGCAGCGGCAAACAAGGTGAAAGACATCAGCCTCAGAGATATATCTAACGGCAGCGCAAGTGTCTCTGTTTATCATAAACTTAATTGTTACAGAATAGAACCATGCTAGGGACTAGGAATAAGAGGGAAGACATACTGGGTACTAGGAATGATAGTGAAGACATGTTAGGGACCATTAACATGAGGATCATCCATGGTGGGGACCAGGAATGAAAGGTGGAGCCATGCTAGGGACTAAAAATGAGAAGAGGAACCATGGTTGGGACCATGAATGAGACAAGGGACAATGGTGGGGATTAGGAATGAGAGGGGGAACCATGCTTGGGACTAAGAATGAGAGGAGGAGTCATGGTGGGAACCAGTAATGAGATAAGGAATAGCATAAGGAGCCATAATAGGGACCAGGAATCAGAGGGGAACCATACTGGGGACCAGTCATAACGGGTGTGGCCATTCTGGGGATTGGGAATGAGGGGGCAGCTATAATGGGTATCAGGAATGAGAAGTGGAACCATAGTGAAGACCAGGAATGAAATGGGGCAACATGGTGGGACTAAGAATTAGATGGGAGTCATGCTGGATACCAGGAATACGAAGGAGAACCTTACTGGGGAACAGTATTCAGAGGGTAGCTATACTGGGGACTCAGAATGAGAGAGGAAGCTATACTAGGGATCAGGAATGAAAGCAGAGGCCATGCTGAGGACCAAGAATGAGAAAGTGAGTCATGCTGGGAATAATGAATTAGTGGGAACTTTGCTGAATACAAGGAATGAGAGGGGGACCCATGCTGAGGACTAGGAATCAGAGAGCCACATGAATAAGAGGGAGAACCCTGCTGGGGATCGGCAATGCAAAGAGAAGCCATGTTGGAGACAAAGAATGAAAGGTTATTCATCCTGGTGGCCATGAATGAGAGGAAGAAGCCATGCTGGGGACCAGGAATGAGAGGGGGAACCATGGTAAAGTCTAGTGAGATAAGTCATGTTAGTGAACAGGAATAAGAGAGTCATGCTGGAGACCAAAAGTTAGGGTGTGCCATCTTGAACTGGGAAAGGAAGGGTCAGAAAGGGAAATAAGGGGGTCAACAATGGTTATGTGTGTGGTTGCCATGACTTGTATACAGTAACATGATTGTTTCATTAGTTCTCGTCTGGGTCTGAATTAATATAATTTTGGTACCATTCATCATTATTTCTGTTTATTTTTGTTCTGTACATTTGTTGATTCCATTAGACACTTTAACCTTCAAATGTATCCTTTTTTCCTTGAGAAGACCACCCCCATAAAAGACAATTTTTACGTCCAAATTTGTGTGGTGTAATTCACCTTGAAGGATCTGACCTGTCCAAAACACTCAAATTCCTGGATAATAGCCAGAAGGGAGACACTTGGGTTGGATATATACAGCAAAGAGGTAATCTGCATAAAGGAATAACAAAGTGTCTCTGTCCCGGCTCTATCCCAGACAAAGAGAAGTATGGATAAACGGCACCCCGGTTGCATACCATTCCAAATGGACAGGGAGATGGAGAGTATTCTGCGGACATTAACTCTAGTAGATGTAGCCTGATCTTATCTAGCAAACACTGGCCCCTCGCTTGTATAATTTTACTTTTTCTATACCAATTAAACTGAGGGACGCAACCTTACTATTATGTTGTTCCAAAAAGTGTTTAGATGTGCCAGAGATGTGTCAATTTTTGTTGTTGTTGGTGATATCATTCAGATGCTTAAGAAAACGCTCCTTCAGTTTTCTGGTTGTACTGCCTATGTAAGGCTACTTTCACACTGGCGTTTTGAATTCCGTATGTGAGATCCGTTTCAGGGATCTCATAAACGGTTCAAAACAGATCAGTTCAGCCCCAATGCACTCTGAATGGATACGGATCCCTTTAGAATGCATCAGTTTGGCTCCGTTCCGCCTCGATTCCGCTCTGGAGGCGGACACCAAAGGCGGACATCTGGCGATGCAGAGCCCAACGGATCCGTCCTGACTTACAATGTAAGTCAATGGGGGTGGATCCGTTTTCACTGACACAATATGGTGCAATTGAAAACGGATCCGTCCCCCATTGACTTTCAATGTAAGTCAGGACGTATCTATTTTGACTTTGTTCTTCATAATGCAAACGGATCCGCTCTGAATTGCATTATAGGTGCGGATCCGTCTGTGCAGATACAAGACGGATCCGCACCCAACGCAGGTGTGAAAGTAGCCTAAGCTAAATTGCATAGTGTACACATGATCATATACTGTATACGATGCCTTATGTGTTGCAATTTATGTTGCTTTTTATTTTGTATTTTATTTCTTTTTGGGTGTGTGGGAATTCTTCGGTTGAGTAAACGTAACACCAAGTTTTGCAGGGATGATTCTCACAGGGATAAAAAAACTAAATTGTTTAGCCATGTGAGCGATTTGGAATAATTTGTTTTTAAATCACTAGGTGCAATTTTTTTTACCTATTGTTTGAGCTTTCCTGTAAGACACTCTAAATCCTTTTGATAATATGTGATGTCATTTTTCATCTTCATAAATTATTGGTATATTGTCACTGTCCGTCCTACCCGACGGGGTGCAACTGGACGTCAGTCCCCAGCTTACGTATGTGCAGGGGCCTAAAGGGAGGAAACAACAAGGGGAAAAACAAAAGACAAGGACAGAAAATACAGAAGCAACAAGCTTCCCAGGCTGGGTAAAACCACAACTGAAACCAATGGAAGCCAAGGTCAAGACCCAGGAGGTAACAGGGCACAAAGGGATAATTCAAGATCAAAGTCAATACAAGCCGAGGTCAGGAGCCAAGAGGTTGCGTCAGTACAAGGGGTAAAACAAGATCGAAGTCAAATACAAGCCGAGGTCAAACAAAAGTAGTCACACATGCAGAGAATGCTAGTGAGGTAACAAGACCAATCACAGGCAACCTGCGGCCAGCAGGTTACCTGTTTAAATAGGTCTAATTGATGGGTCATGTGACGTGGCCAGCGTCACGTGACCCATGTCCAGCACATCAATATACCTGAGCGCTGACTCATTGACTTCGGCGCTCAATTCCCCCTGCTCCTTGTCTAGGGGACAAAGGACATTGGCCACGGTGAAGAGACGTGCGCGGCCGGGTCCTCTCCGCCCCTTGTTACCATAGAGACGAGGACGTCGGCTCCTCCTCACTAATGGGATACCGGGGGCACTGCAGGGAGAGAGCGCATCGCCCGCTCCCTGGTACATATAGTGTTGATCGCGAAAATTCTAATTGCAAATTTTTATCGCAAATATTGGCACTTCAAGAATTTGCAAATATCTAGAATATAGTGCTATATTTTCGTAATCGCAAATATTCAAGATTTTTTTTCATCAATACCCATGATCCCTCACTACTTCTTGCTTGTAGGCCAATGAGAAAAATGCAATATCTTTGACTTTAGGAGAAGTGTTAATTGCTAATTTTCGTATCACGAATTGTTATCGCATGTTTTCCGTTTTCCGATTTTTGCAATCAAGAAAATAATGACTGGAGATCCCGAATTATCGAATATATGACGAATATTTGCCCAAATATTTGCGAAATATGGCAAATTCCAATATTGCCCCTGCCGTTCATCACTGGTTACATATATATTTGTAAATTAAAGAGCGCACTTGATAAAAAAAATGAGGATTATATTGTAAAGTAAGTGTTGGTGTTAACTAGTTTTTTTTTGTTTCTGTTTACATTATGTTCTTTAGTTAAAAGCTCATGTCGTATTAACTTGTTATCACGGGAAGTGGCTTGTTTATCCAATTAGGATAACCCCTGGCTGAGAATCTGTTGTGTATGGCTTTCTGTTCACATTGGTCGTTTTTTTCTGTGCTGCAACTATGTTTGACTCTGATTAATTCACCAGTGGGAATAGCTTTCAATGTATGTTTTGAATGGAATGTACCTGCATGAAGAATTGTATTACCTGAGATGGGTTTTCTATATGTAGCTGGGATCATCTCCTGATTTGGTATAACCTGTAATTTTAGGTCTAAAAATGTAATTTCATATTCATTTACAGTATGGGTAAATGCAAAATTGTAGTTATTATTATTTAAATAGGCTATAAAGGGGGGTACAGCAGACACATCTCCCTGCCAGATAATTAGCAGGTCATCGATATATCTGCCGTACCACCTTATATTATCCAAAAATATCATTTTCATTATAAATAAACATTATCTCCCAGTAAACCATGGCCATTGTTCCATTCTCCCTGTGCATACTGGGACTAGTTCTCTGTAAACCTCCTTTTAGCACTAGAAGAGTTAATCCCTTTCTCCTGTCCCTGTCCAGGTGCTGGTTAAGTTGCTGATTAGCTTATTTAGCTGGGCTCTGGATCCACCTCCTCGTCTGAGCTTTGAGGTTATTCTTGCTTGTAACCAGTGAAGGTGAGCTTGTCTAGATAACCATGTACTGAACCTTGTCTGTTTTCTGATTCTGCTCTTTGCTGCCTGCCCTGACCTCGGACTGTGACCTAGATTACGCACAAACGTTGCCTGGCTTGAATATTGGACTGTATTCAGATTACACTTTTGTCTGTGTCCTTGGTGCTTCGCAGCAGTGTCGCTGACTTCTGTTGGTCAGCAGCCAACTACTCTCGGTCTACTCCAGGAGGTAGCGGCCTGGTTGGTTCCTTGTGGCAAAGTCCAGATCCCTGTACATAGGTTAAAGCGTGAATACTAGGGAACTGCCAGGACAACGCCCCTTAGGATTAGCCCAAAGCCAAACTGGTTAGTTGGTACAGTGGGTCCACACTCACTTTCCATAACACCACCAAACACCACCAGATACTGATGAGGATAGGTCATTAGTAAAAAAAACACCTGGTAAAACCTTTTAAGTATGTGTATGAAATTGGATCACAAAGGAACATGTTCCAACCCCTAACTTATGGCTATAGGGATGAAAGAAACAAAGTGAGAAAGTGTTCAAAAGAACATGCCCTAGGTGTGGATGTAACTGGCTTATCAGGGATGGATAACCCTTGACAAGCTGTCTCAATGTCCTCTTAATATTACCTCAGTGGTGATGTGTCTGTCATTGCCTGTAACAGATATGTGACCCTACCCATTCAGACATTTACAGGATGGGGACCGGAAGACTGCAGATGGGAGGCAGGGATTCAGGGAGCTGGAATTGAGTGGCTCATAGCAATTGAGTATGTGTGCTAGTTATTGTGTATGCAGGCTAGTTCTGTGCTTTGTACCTTAGCTCTAGACCTGCTCATTTATCATCTGTGTTCTGACTACTGACTTGTTTCTGGATTGACCCTGTGTCTACTGTTCCTGCTTATATTGACCATCCTGGTGAACTGAATTGTTTCTGAATTAACCCTATATCTGCTGTTCCTGCTTATATAGGGGATGTGGAATCCCTGAAATGTGTTGTGTGTTGCATATCTCCAATAAAGCAAGAACATCCAATACAAGCTGGAAGTGGTCTTTGCGCCATGCAGTGATTCATTTTGGTATTTACTCTTTGGAGAAGATGTTGTACTTTAAGTCGGCAAGTAGGGTAAAAATCTCTCCTGATTTTTACCCTACTTGCTAACTTATCTTTGTAACCTCCTGGTCATTCTGGTAGGTCTGACACTAGTGTGCCCGCACCAGTTTTCAGCTACCAACTCCACATATGTAGCCTGGGTTCCTAGCAGAAAAGACAATCTGGCTTTGTAGTGCGCTCTGTTGAAGAACCTAGGGATAACCTTAGATTACTACCACCTACAGTGGTTCTGACTTCATGTCCTTGGGAGTCAAATGCAAGGGTTAATGCAACTTGGTCAGAAACTAGGTCAAGAGGCTGCACTTGCACTAAATGAAGCTGCAGTTACTGCTTGTACAAACATACCAGTGTCTGTTGAACTCAAGGTAAATCTCCCTGACAGATTTTCTAGAGATTGGAAATCTTTCATGACTTTCCGAGAGAGCTGCAAATTATACTTCTGTTGGAGACTTCATTCATCAGCTAATTAGCATTAACATGTGGGTCACATCATAAATCTTCTGCAGGGAGATCCACAGACATTCCCTCTGGATCATAAGGCCCCTGTTTTTTGTAGCATTGCGCCTGTTGAAGATAATTCTGCTCGCAAGGCTGTGGCTGAAGTGAATATTCTGTCTCTCCATCAGTGTAATCTCCCCATCGAAGATTACTGTACTAAATTTAGAACATGGACCATTGATTCCCAGTAGAATGACCCACCCCCTCGTTGCCATTTTTGTCAGGGTCCATCTAACAGTTAGAAGGACCTTTTGGTTAACTATCTGCAGATTACTTCCTTGGAGAAGGCCATGACTTTGGCCATTAGACAGAGCACTACATTGATTACTGTAATGTGTCATGCTGTAATAGAGTCAAACCCTCCGAATCTACCAACTCTCTGGCCGCAGTGATTGTCTAAGAAATCTAAAAGCCCACAGAAGTTAAAAAGCCAGTAATAAATGGAGTGACTTAAAAAAATTATGTGATGAAAACCACCCATAATAAAAAAAAATCATATAGAATAGTCACATATACATTTTTTTTATTTAAATATAGTTATTGGCATGCAAAATAAAAAAATAACAATCAAAAATTATTTAAAAATATTGTAAACATAAAAACGTGATTTAAACGATAGGTCATTCTCTAATGACACATTTCCTTTAACTGCTATAGACAGTAGATAGGACCTATTCCATACTGATATTTCAACAATAAACTTTGCAATTGTTAATTATTACTATTGTTGATCATTTGCAATTGTTAATTATTACTTGGTTTGGGAAACCTTGGTCTCATCACTGTGGAATAGCCATCTGATTATCTTGGAAAATGAATTTTTCATTTCTTTATTTCGCAGGCTGTATATAATTGGGTTTGATATTGGCGTCACTATCGTGTAGAGTAATGAAAGCACTTTGTTCATGTTGTACACGTGTCCTTGCTTTGGGACAATATATATTGCAATCAGTGACCCATAATACATAGACACAACTGTAAGGTGAGAGCTGCATGTAGATATGGCTTTCTGTTTGCCTGTACGTGAAGGGATGTTAATAATGGTTTTGATAATACAAAAGTAAGTGAAGCAGACAAATATAAAAGATGGCATTATGACTAGCACAGAGAATATTTTTGTTTCCAGGTCAATTATGAAAGTGTCTGAACAAGACCATTTTAAAACCAGCAGGAAGTCACAAAAATAATGATCAATTATACATGGGCCACAGAATGTAAGTATACATATAAGGGAGCTGGATGCAATAGCTAAAATTAACCCTCCACCCCATGCTCCTATGGAGAGCGTCCTGCAACGCTTGAAATTCATAACTGTGTAGTATTGCAGTGGAATGCAGATAGCTAGGTAGCGGTCATAGGACATTATAGTGAGAAGAAAGCACTCTGTTACCATGATGCCACCAAACAGGAATATCTGAGTGAAACATCCTTCCACAGATATTGTGCCATCTTCTGCCAACGTGGCACCAAGCACATTTGGGATAATGTTAGAGGTAAGTATGATTTCACTAAACTGAGAGGTTACAGATGAAGAAATACATTGGAGAGTGAAGGATCGGGCTGGCAACTACAACAGCAATAATCAATGTATTTCCTGCTAATGCTGTAATATATACCACCAGGAAGAAAAGGAAAATGAAAGCCCTGCAATTATGGAGGTCTTCAAATCCTTGAAGGTAAAATTTCCAGTCTATTGTCTTGTTATTGTCCATCATGTAAAATTTGGTAAACCTGCTAAACAATAAGCAAAGGATTCATGAATCCTCAACCTCAAACAAGTTATAGTCATTGTCCCAGTAAGAATCATTTTTACTTGTATCACCTTAATTCTTTGTATTCCAGTACAGTGATCATTTTCTCTTGCAGAAGTGGGACAAACTCTCTTAGTGGCCAAGGTTAAGCATGGTAGTTGTCAGTTGTAGACAGGCACTGACTAGTATAGGCAGACAGGCAAGGGGCCCACCGAGGATTTCACTGGCTCCCCGGTGGGCCCCGTGCCTGTCTGCCTAGACTAGTCAGCGGTAACCCCAGCTGCCTGCTAACAAGCGCTGTTGTAATAAACAGCGCAGCATTTACCATAGGCACAGTGTTCATGTAGCAAGCAGCCAGATGATCTGGACTGTCATCCAGCTGCTTGTCTTGTATAGCTGGCACAATGCTGAGCAATCTTACTCCTACCTCTGCTCTCACTACGTGCATCCGTCATCCAGCTGACACTGCACACAGATAGGGAGCTCTCATGCCGCCTGCGTTTCAGAGGCTGAGCAGAGCAGGGGAGTTCAGTGTGGGAGAATGTGATTACAGGGCAGAAGAAGAGAAGCAGGAGGCTCTTTTTAAAGGATAACTGTCATATTTTCACTCAAAATTAAATTTTCATATATGTTGTTGCTGCTGTGGTGATAATCCATAATCACTTGATTAATAAGATTCCATCCATAGCAACTGCTCCTCACTAAGACCTCCCTCCAGAATTAATTCGGCTCATCTCGGGAAAGCGTAGCCTCAGCCCAACTAATCGGCTTTCTCCAGACTTAAACATGCCCTCTTCCTTCTGAGTACTGTTTATCGCGAATATTTTAATCACAATTTTTTTTCACGAATATTCTAATAGAAAAGTTTTATTGCGAATATCGGCACTGTCCCGGTCCGGAAGCGCGCACACAGCGTTCGGGACTGTCTAATACTACATCCCTTGTCTTCTGTATATAGAAGATAGGAGACGGAGGACACCTAGCAACGCTGTTTTAGCCGCGCCACTGAAATGCCTGGGGGAGGAAAGAACATGCTGCAATTAGTCAGACCAATCCAATGACATAAAAAAAATTATGACAGTTACCCTTTAAAATAAAGCTATAAAAGTGTGCTCAGCCAGGCCAGTCCCCAAGTCCTTAAAATAATAGAATAGAATGATAAAAAAAAAAAAATGCTCATATTTTTTCCCTGTGAAATGCAGATCTTCAGGACATGCTGAGAGTTGTAGTTTTCCTCACTGCAAAATGCCAAAATGCCATACTGCTGTTTGAAAAGAAAGCAGGGCTTGTACAAGCAGGTGAGCAGGCGTCATATAAAATCAGTGATATAGTCCTAACCTCAGGAAAGGGATTTAGGGATCATTATTTCAGAAGACTTAAAGGTAGGCATACAATGTCATAGAGCAGCAGGAAATGCTAGCAGAACGCTTGGGTGTATAGGGAGAGGCATTACCAGTAGAAAGAGGGAGGTGCTTATGCCGCTCTACAGAGCACTAGTGAGACCTCATTTGGAGTATTGTGCTCAGTACTGGAGACCATATCTCCAGATGGATATTGATACTTTGGAGAGAGTACAGAGAAGAGCTACTAAACTGGTACATGGATTGCAGGATAAAACTTACCAGGAAAGATTAAAGGACCTTAACATGTATAGCTTAGAAGAAAGACGAGACAGAGGGGATATGATAGAAACTTTTAAATACATAAAGGGAATCAACAAGGTAAACGAGGAGAGAATATTTAAAAGAAGAAAACTGCTACAAGAGGACAGAGTTTTAAATTAGAGGGGAAAAGGTTTAATAGTAATTTCAGGAAGTATTACTTTACTGAGAGAGTAGTGGATGCATGGAATAGCCTTCCTGCAGAAGTGGTAGCTGCACATACAGTGGAGGAGTTTAAGCATGCATGGGATAGGCATAAAGCCATCCTTCATATAAGATAGGGCCAGGGGCTATTCATAGTATTCAGTATATTGGGCAGACTAGATGGGCCAAATGGTTCTTATCTGCCGACACATTCTATGTTTCTATGATTCTATGTCATTACAACTACACCGTCCGATTCTCTTCAAAGACACAGCTCCTTCCTATTTACTTGAATGGGAGAGAGCTGTCTCACTGAAGTGAATGGGACAGCTTAGTTTTAATTATAAGATCTGATATTGATGACCTATTCTGAGGATAGGACATCAATATAAAAAAGCAGACAACCACTTTAACCTGGCTACTTAGAATGAATAAAAAAAAAACACTGATCAGCGGTATTGTGGGGCCACGGACAAGACAGTTTTTTTTGTTTTATCTGTCCACAGGTTAAGGCCATTGCGATTGTTGGCTCATAGGTCGGACAACCCCTTGAACAGATAGTCAGGTCTTTATTATGCATGATGCCGACTGTCACTATCAAGCACTTAAAATTGAGAAGAAGATATTACTAATCTTTATATTATTTTTAAAAAATAGACTAGGTTATTGACTTGGAACGAATGTTAATGTATTGTATTAATTTGTGCAAAGGCATCAAACTGTATATACCTTTGAAATGTTGCACAGTTTGAAAGCATGAAATATATTTAAGGGGCTGATCTGTTCACATCACGTATTCACTAGACATAGATAAACATGTACATAGCCTTTCATTGTCAGACAGGGTATCTTTGGCCTCTGTTTGGCCGGTATAAGTTGGTATGCTGCAAAAAAGATCTGGAATAGCATCTTCTGGAGTCCAGTAAAAAGGATAGAGTACATATTTTTTTTAACAGAGTAACCTTTGGATGATGGATTCCACTGTATGGCATCATTAAAGTTTCATGACGGATGCATACACACTAAATGGAAACAAACAGCCTCTACGTTTGTTTCTGGCATTCAAATGAAGATAATCAAATTTTCTTCATACACATTGAATTATGACGAAAGCACAATTTTTTATTATGCTAGAAAGCACTAAACGTTTAGCATCTCCTAAAACAGCAGCATCATTCTCAAAACTAAAAAAAAAAATTCTGCTTACCAGAATATACATATTATTTTACCAGTGCACGTTCATTCATCCTATATGAAGAAATTACATTGATGATGCAGCGTATCTCAAGTTATGGATGGAAATAAATCTGTAGAGTTAAGCTAATCTTCCATTTATATTGGCAGAAGCACACTTTTGATATCCCCTGTGACGCAGCTATAAAATTACTGCCATCTCCAGTGACTTCTAATGTGTAATACACTGCGGCTTTGTTAAATAAATTGGCTACAAATGTGTCTCAGTGTGGATGTTGCTATTGTTAGAGTATTAGCAGCAGTATTGGACTGGGGTGCCTAGGGCCCACCAGTAGAGCTGACTCTGGGGACCCACCGTATACTTGTATACAAATATTGCAAATTCATTTTTTCAGCCTTCAGAATGCTTTCATTGTAGCATTTCAAGATCCATCTTTTTATTTATTTTAGCGCTACCTTGTGCAGAGAGAAACTCTCATAAGGACTCCTTTACTGAAAAGATCAGTGGCTCCTTGGTGGGCCAGTCTGAGACTGATTAGCAGCTAGTTATAGTATCTGACATTGCAGTAATGATTGGTCAGACAGTGGAGACCAAACCAACTGTATGGACTTTGGTAGAGATGATGTTTTAAAAATTTCGATTCAGACGCTTTGTCGAATGTTTCCCAAAAATGCTATATGATCCGAATTAATTAATCACAAAGTGCATTATAAATGAGCTATTTTCCGGCTGCAGGCAGCGTGTATATTGGTCTACATCACTGTGCACTGCAGAAACATGCATAGCTAGTCCGCTGTGGTAGTGAAACAATTACTGTGTTTCAGTGTGACAGGCAGTTTACAGTCATCATCTTATACTCAGTTCACACTTCACTTATTTGGTCAGTTTGCAACGTGCTACCCCCCCAGGGCCAATCGTGTGCCAGGTTTATCGGAATGCCGAGTGGCATGGTGTGGCCTCAATAGTTTTCTGAGTGTGCCATGGAGCTCCTACCTTGATAGTGTCGCTCCTCAGGGTTAGGCTCCGAAGTAATTAAGGAAAGAGTAATGGTGGAGAAATAGTCAAGTCCAGCTTTACAGATTTACTTGAATCAACTTGCATCTGTACAAGAAGTGGTGTTTCTCTTGGTTCCAGCAGGTTTTGGCATAAACTGGCATGCAAACTTAAATATTCTGTGTTATCTCTCTGCTGTGCTTACTTCGGCTTTAGTCTGGTCGCTGGACTTTAGAGCTGTTCTGGTACTTTTTGGAGTTAGGTTTCTTTGGCTGTTGACCTCCTCGCAACAATCTGCAGGTTAATTTGTAAGGAGTCAGGGTGATTCTCCTCTCCTTCCAACTCTAGACTAGACTAACACTGATCTGCTGAAAACTTCCTGCAACCCCTCCGTTGGTAGGAACCAGGACTAGCCCACTTCTGCCCAAAATGGGGAGAATTGTATGATAAGTTCTATCTAAAGATCTCTCTGCCATATACACTTTCACCTGCTGGTGAACCAGGCATATAACATGTACTACAACAAATAACAGTTACATAGCAGAACAATTAATCCACAGTGTAAAAGGACCTGGCATAAATACACAGATGACATTATGTGTTAGCCATTAGAGACAGTAGCAGGGTGAAGGAAAGGTAGTGCCACTCTGGGGTACTACAAGTTACAGGTCAAAAACGGACCAAATAACTGGTGTGAACTGAGCCTTACAGGTCATTGTTAGTGTCAGATATAATGGACTTAACCGTGCAAAGACCCAAGATTCTACTATAGACTGAAAGACTGCTCCTCTTTTATGTCGTCTGCTGATTCCACATAGATTGCTACAGAACCAGTTCTTTTACACTATACAATTACACTGAGACAAGTAGTGGGCCCATGAAAAAATGGAGAGAGTGTCAGCAGTAAGTTTGTGTTGACAAAAAATGAACAGGAGGCTCACCTCCAATCCTAATGGAGTCAGGTGCTCACGTATATGTTTACTGCTATAAACAAGTGCAAGATAATTATATATATAAACGGGCACTCAGGCCATAGGGAGTTGCATCAAAATTGTGAATTTAATAAATATATAACCATAAAACCTATAACATTAAAACCTATAACATTAAAAACAAATCATTTCATGTTGTAATAGAATAAATGGTCGACTGGTGGAGGTAGATAATCGAACAGTAAATCGAGTGAATAATGAAAAAAAAAATGATCGATTGATGGAAATCATCAGAAACCACATAAATATAAAAAGTCCTACAGATTCTGTTCCCAGTGGTGACGTGTATGACAACTTATATTCTCATTAATAGGATGTATGACCACTCATAGCTTGGTATGATCACCATATAAATACGAGACTCTTATATACGAGACTCTAGCATAGGAGGCAGTCATATGAGAAGGAGGCAGGCAAACATATAAAAAGAGGAAGAGCAGTCTTTTTACCGTATCTTCACCACCTCCCAGTGGTTGTTCGGTTGGACAGACCGCACGCCTCATCGGCGAAGATTTCTTTTGCTGCGCAAGCAGCGGTAGATCGGTGTAAATTCACACTTCGGTGTAGAGATCAGAACTAAGTTGAAACTTCCGAATGTTGATCACGCGTTTGGTGACGTCTCACGTGGCGTCCCACGTGATTCTTGTACGTCACATATTCGAAATTACAGCGCGCTGTTTCTCATCCGTGATTTCTATTGTTAGATTGCCATACGCGTTTCAAAGTATTTTACCAGATCTTCCTCATCACCAACATATTATAGTAAAATGTGATAGGGTGTCCAACAAAGGATTTCTATATCGATTGGAATCAGAAATAACACAGAATCGCATAAGAACGCATATGCGATATTTGAGTGATTTATGTATAATCTCCATATCATCATTCCAAACTACCCTAAACTAAGTTTCGAATTGATCTTAGGAGGATAACATGATCAATTCTCTCCAAGAAGAAAACTTTGGAACATTTTTTCAAAATTTCTCCAATTTTTTTTCTCGAGATTTCTCGAAGTTGTCCCGAAAGATTCTTTTTGGAAGACTTTCAAGGTTTCCAGCAGATCTTCTAGATATTCTCCAGGGAGTTTGATAGTTTTAACAATTTTAGAGGCAGTTCTGCGTTTAAGCCTTTAGGGATCAAAGAGTCAAATTCGTATATTCTTTTTGATTCGAGTCTGGACATAGCGGAGATATGATCTCCTCCGCGCCATGGTTTTTTAACCCTTTCGATAGCTGTGAAAATCAGGCCTGATCCCTCATTTGATAACCATCTTTTTTTTACGAATATATTTTTTGCCTCTGCAAATCACGTTCCTCTAAAATTGTTAAAACTATCAAAATCCCTGGAGAATATCTAGAAGATCTGCTGGAAACCCCGAAAGTCTTCCGAAAAAATCTTTCGGGAAAACTTTGAGAAATCTCGAAAAAAAAATGGAGAAATTTCGAAAAAAAATTCCAACGTTTTCTTCTTGGAGAGAATTGATCATGTTATCCTCCTAAGATCAATTTGAAACGTAGTTTAGGGTAGTTTGGAATGCCAATATAGAGATTATACATAAATCACTCAAATATCGCATATGCGTTTTTATGCGATTCTGTGTTATTTCTGATTCCAATCGATATAAAAATCCTTTGTTGGACACCTTATCACATTTTACTATAATGTATGTAATGTTGGTGATGAGGAAGATCTGGTAAAATACTTTGAGTTAAAATTCCATGAGGAAGGATTTGAAAGAAAGTCTGTTATATATATATTTCCTCGAAATAACTTTCCTTGAAGTATCAGACCATGTCGGAATAATCAATCCCCCCCATATTATATATTAGGGAACAACATAAATGTCCTCTTTGAATATGCTATGTCTATACTGACGGGATATAAGTGGCACATTAATTGGACAGATATCGCATGTATGCTTCTGATGCAATTTTTTGTTGTCCCTGCACTATACTATGCACTATATTTGTAACATTTCTGAATACTATTTTTATTCAACACTTGTGTCTCAAATGTCGACTGATGAGACAAGAAGAACCATATTAACAGCTGAAACCACTCCTCCTAGTTAAACTTTGACCAATGGGTGATTTAACCCGACCTTCTTAACACCATATAAAATATGGACTGCCACATATAGAGATTTATATTAGCCACTGAAGAAGAGGTTTGCAACCTTGAAATGCGTATGGCAATCTAACAATAGGAACCACGGATGAGAAAAAGCGCGCTGTAATTTTGAATAGTTGACGTACAAGAATCACATGGGACGTCACTAAACACGTGATCAACATTCAGAAGTTTTGACTTAGTTCCGACTTAGCGCAATATGCCAATAGAGCGTGAATCTACACCGAACTACTGCTGCTTGCACAGCAAAATAAATCTTCGCCGATCAGGCGTACGGTCTGTCCAACCGAACAACCACTGGGAGGTGGTGAACGGTAAAAAGACTGCTCTTCCTCTTTTTATATTTGCCTGCCTCCTTCTCATATGACTGCCTCCTATGCTAGAGTTTAGTATATAAGAGTCTCGTATTTATATGGTAATCATACCAAGCTATGAGTGGTCATACATCCTATTAGTGAGAATATAAGTTATCATACACGTCACCACTAAAATCGGTTTTATTCAGATGCAAAAGAAGTCCTGCATACAGGCCTCTATCACACAGTCAGTATTTGGTCCGTTTTTTGCATCAGTATTTCTAAGGCCAAAAAAACAGGAGTGGATTCAAAACAGAGATAACATGTGATAAGAATATTTGCATGTCTTCTGTGTTTTGGACCCACTCCTGCTTTTGGCTTCCAAATTATAAGCAGATCCGGATGCAAAATACTGACCCTGGGATAGAGGCCTTATGGCAAAGACACGATTCGTTGTGTCTTTCATTTTTCAATTCTTCTGACAGATCAGAAGGGTAAAAAAAACTGTGATGTCTACAAGGCCAAACAGACACTAGTGGCTCCGTTACAGAGTGGGAAGGGTGGAAACAGCATGAGGAGTCAACATAGTGGCTCAGTCACAGAGTAGGGAGGGTGGAGGAGTCAACATAGTGATCCATTCACAGAGTATGGAGGTGGGAGGCAACAGCAGTGGTAGTAACGGCACAAGCTAGTGGCAGTAGGAGAATATGGCAGTGAAGGTAGCAGGTGTGTGGCATCAGGCAGATGGCAGCATCAGAATAGTGGCTAAAGCACATGGTCAGAAGTAAAAGGTCATTTTTGGTGTGGCACCCACAATGATCTAGACTGGTGCATTAGTTACTGGCATGTGGAAATCCTGGCTGATCCATGCCTGATTCATGTTAGCAAAGGTTAGTCTCTCAACATTTTGTGTTGAAAGGCAAGTTCTCTTTGGGATAATTATGCCCCCCACCGGACTAAACGCCCGAGGGTGGAGTTCCAACACGTGGAAACATCGCATATGAGGCGATGTTGGGGAACGCAGAAGTGCATGTTTCCTGGTCATTTTCAAGATGTCGTGCAGTTGGGTAGAAAACTTCAGGAACCGCTTTACAACCCGATTAAAGACATGCGACATGCAGGGTGCATGGGTCAGCTTTCCTTGATGCAGCACTGACACAATGTTCTTACCGTTATCGGTAACCATGGTTCCGATCTTCAGTTGGCAAGGAGATATCCAGGATTCAATTTCCTCTTGAAGGACGTGGAGCAGTTCCTCCAGGCAAACCAGGTGTAGAACAGCAGGTCACCGCCATGCTCTGCATAGATGGCATGCTGGAGTACCACCCTGAATTGTGCCTACAGTGGAGGCTGAGGACAAGGTTGAGGATGAGGAGGCAGAGGAGTACATTAACACAGGAATCATAGCTTGAGAATGCAGAGGAGCCATTTCTGTCACCTGGCCAAGTTGCTGGTGTTCCTGGGCAGGACCCACATTTACCCAGTGGGCCATAAAGGACATATATTGTCCTTGACCATAGTTACAGCTTCACACGTTGCCGCTGCTGTGTACTGAACCAGACACCAACAGGGTTAATAAAGTTTTTATAATCAGTTTTGAATACCTTGAGGAGTGTAGTTTCTTAGATGGGGTCACTTTTAGGGAGTTTTTACTCTAGGGGGGCATCAGGGGGGCTTCAAAAGAGACATGGTGTCAATAAAAAGGGCCATCAAATCCGTCCTTCCAGAAACCATGTCGGTCCTTTCCTTTTGCGGCCTGCCTTTTACTGATACAGCAGTTTACGACCACAAATGTGGCATTTCTGTAAACTGCAGTATCAGGGTAATACATTTTAACTTTTGTTTGGTTGTTAACCCTTGTTTTGTTACTGGGAAAAATGGATTTAAATGGAAAAGTGCCAAAAATAGCGGTTTTGGCACCGTTTTTTTAAATTTTTTTATTCGTGTTAATCTGGGGGGTTAGGTCATGGGATATTTTTATAGAGGAGATTCTTACGGACGCGGCGATACCTAATAAGTCAACTTTTTTTTTACAATTATTTAGGTTTTTGACTATATTATCCTTTTTGATACCCCCAAAAAATTTTTGTATCTCTAAAGTCTAAGTGTCTTTTTTTTAATCCGATTATCTTATGTGGGGGCTCATTTTTTTGCGGGATGAGATGACGGTTTTATTGGCTATATGACTTTTTTATCGCTTGCTATTAAACTTTTTGTTATGTAAGGTGACAAAAAAATTCATTTTTTGCACCTATTATTTATTTATTTTTTGACCGTGTTAATCTGGGGAGTTGGGTCATGGGGTATTTTTATAGAGGTGATTCTTACGGACGAACAAGGGGATACTGGTATAAAAGTTATCCACGTACAGGTGGTAACCCTTATCCAGCAGTGGGTACATAAGGTCCCACACAAGTTTCCCGGTAACACCCAGAGTGGGGGGACATTCTGGGGGTTGAATCCGGGAATCTCGCCCCTCGTATACACGAAATTTGTAAGTGTACCCTGAGGTACTCTCACAAATTTTGTATAGCTTCATGCCATACCTCGCCCGCTTGGAGGGCACATACTGGCGGAAAATAGGCCTCCATGAATTTGACCCCAAAGTGATCGATGACCGGCCGTATCTTATACAGACGGTCATGGGCAGGATCACCTCTGGGGGGACATGCTGCATTATTGGAATAATGCAGACATTTCCGGATGGCCTCAAACCGGGAGCGTGTCATGGCTGTACTGTAAAGTGACCAGGCCCATATGCAGCACGAGGCCCCAAAATGTCCTCATTTCGGCTGCACTGACCGGCGTCCAGCCACCGGGCCTGGCCAAAAAGGAGCCCGGGTGTTGAGCGACGAACTGTTGGGCGTACAGATTCGTCTGCTCCACCATCAGATTTACCAGTGGGTCACTGAAAAATAGACAAAAAAAGTCAGATTCAGTGTAGCCCACTGTGGAAATCTGGATTCCTGATTGGCCTACAAAATCAGGAATCACAGGCTCGTATCGCTCTGGGCTACACCAGACAAGTTCACCGGCAGGGTGCTACGGTGGATTTAACTGGTGGGCCGGGAAACCAGTACGAGCCCCAGAGCTGCTCGTACTAGTGTGGGCCACAGGGTCCCTAACATGGCAATCCCCTTGCTCCGCCTGGCGGCGTCTCCGCCGCCTTGGGGCTCATCATCATCGCTAGATGATGAGGAGGACATGGATGACAACAGGAATGTGGGGTCATCCTCGTCCTCACTGGGACTCTCGGAGTCGGAGGCAAGCTGGGTGTATGCCTCCTCGGCCGAGAACATCCGGCGGGCCATAGGGGAGTGTGTGTCTGTGTGTATATGTGCGTGTGTGGAAATCTTTATTTGGTGTGCGTGTGTGTGGGGGCACGGGTTTTCGCGGACTTAACCCTAAAACTAACAGAAAAAAAAAACTAACAAAAAAAAAAGGGAAAAAGATGTGGGGAAAAAAATTCTAAACCGCTGATCAACCGTCCGAAGTTGATCAGCGGTGGGGTGTGCGATGCGCTAACAGTGGCCGGACACTAAGAGTGCCGGCCACAGTCAGCGTACACAAAAAAAATAAAAAATTAAATGCACCCCAAAAAAGTGTAGGGGAGCAGAGGGGGCAAGCGGCAGCACCCCTGGGGGGGGAGGTCTAGGGGCACACAGCTGTGCTGTGGACCCCAGACACCCTAACTTAGGGTGATGCAATAAACTGCAAAAACTAACTTTCCCTTTTATTTCCCTGCCTAACCCAAACTTTCCCTATGCTGTCCCTATGTACCTGATGGGGGGTGCTGGTGGCACAGATCGGGTCCTGGGGGCACAGATCGGGGTTCTGGCAGCAATGGCGGACACACGTGCAGGCAGCTCCTCTCTCCTCGGCTCCGGAACACAAAAGGAGGAGGAGAGAAGCGCCTGCCTCTTTTGAATATCGCGCCGGACCGCCCACAGACCAATGAGAAAGCGATCCTGAGTGGTGATGTCACCATCACCACTCAGGATCGCTGGATGGTGATTGGTGGGGTGAAATCACCCCACCATCACCATCCTGTTCCGGGTTATCGGGTCTTCAGAGGCCCGAATAACCCGTAAACGCAGAATACCGCAGGTCTGAATTGACCTGCGGTTTTCTGCGATCGCATACATGGGGGGTCACCGGACCCCCCGGCGCATTTGCCCCAAGTGCCTGCTCAATGATTTGAGCAGGCATGGGGTTCCGATCGCCGCGCGGCGGTGATCAAAAATACACAGGGCGTACAGGTACGCCCTGTGTCCTTAAGTACCAGGACATCATGGTGTACCTGTACGCCCTATGTCCCTAAGAGGTTAAGATTCATTTTGTAATGTAAGGTAAACTCAGTGACACAGCAGAAACAACAGAAAGTATAGTGTTAATCTGTTGTTGCTGGGCAGAAGTTTAGACCAATCACAGCCAGCTTCTCATACAGCAAAAGTTTTGACCAATCACAGCCAGCCTCACACATAGCCTATCTGGGAATTCCCCCAGCTCCTGCTGCTAGAATCATTTTTCACCAGAGTCAGGAGCTGTAGAGACATGCACTCCACTGAGAGCTGAGTTTTATGGGAACAAGAGGCCAATATAGGTATTTAAAACAGTTATATAATGTTCATATTGTTAGTATTGTGTTTAGAACTGTATAATGAACTAGATATATATGTGTTTACTTACAGTTCCACCAATTGCAACCATACTGATTCATACAATTGCAAAGTACAAATACAAATTGCAAGCTACAGTTGCAAACTGTGAACTACTTAACAATCCATACAAATTGCAAATCATACCAGATGATACTCAACCAATCTGCAAATAGTTACTGCTAACTGCATACTGCAAACCAAGTTTAGCCAGTACAACTGTTACATCTCAGATATACCTCTCAGAGAGATCATAAAGTGCTTAAAGGGATTCTGTCACCTCCCCTAAGCCAAAAAACGATTTTAAAGCAGCCATGAAGCACAGCTTACCTGGATTAGGCTGTGCTCTTTGATCTTGAAATCCGTCCAGCAGTTACTGCAAAAAACGACTTTGATTGATATGTAAATGTGTCCTGAAGGTGCCCAGAGGGGCGTTTTGTTCTTCTTAGAGAGCCCAGTACCGCCCCTCTTACAGTGCCCAGCCCGCCTTCCTTGTACTGTCTAACCGCCGCCTCCAGCCTGCCACAGCCTCTCCTCCCTCTCCTCCCCCTCCCTCACGCCGAACGAACTCTCGCACAGGCGCAGTACCCACTGAGGGCTGCGCCTGTGCGATCAGCAGGAGACTGAGGGCAGCAGCTTCATCTTCGTCACTGGGCATGCGCCGAGCCCAGTGACGTCCGATGCTCGCTCTTCCCTCAGTCAGCAGGGAAGAGCGAGCATCGGACGTCACTGGGCTCGGCGCATGCCCAGTGACGAAGATGAAGCTGCTGCCCTCAGTCTCCTGCTGATCGCACAGGCGCAGCCCTCAGTGGGTACTGCGCCTGTGCGAGAGTTCGTTCGGCGTGAGGGAGGGGGAGGAGAGGGAGGAGAGGCTGTGGCAGGCTGGAGGCGGCGGTTAGACAGTACAAGGAAGGCGGGCTGGGCACTGTAAGAGGGGCGGTACTGGACTCTCTAAGAAGAACAAAACGCCCCTCTGGGCACCTTCAGGACACATTTACATATCAATCAAAGTCGTTTTTTGCAGTAACTGCTGGACGGATTTCAAGATCAAAGAGCACAGCCTAATCCAGGTAAGCTGTGCTGCATGGCTGCTTTAAAATCGTTTTTTGGCTTAGGGGAGGTGACAGAATCCCTTTAAATTACTTAAAGTGAGAGTACAGATACTCAAGAGAGAAATATATCCACCATGTTATGTTGAATGACAAGATTGAACAGCTGAACCACCATCTTATGCATACTGCCATTTTGTGATATCTTTTTAACACGTGTTATGTACATGGCCTATCTGCTGCGGAGGCGGCAGTGTTATATATGAAGAAAATTGAAGTTAATAATGAAGTTATTTTAAGCATTTGGTGTGCTCTTTAAACCTACTGTTTCCATAGAACGAAGCAAGAGGAATTACAGAGTAATAGACAGTCTGGTTAGACTAAAAGTCAGAGATATCAAAATTCTTCTAATGCCACAGCGCAAAAGGCACTTCATAGTGCTGCGCCTGTCACACTCCTCAAAAACTTGGCTGGGCAGTAGCTGCTGACTGTCCTCAATAAGCTCTTCCTCGCTTAAAAGTGGACCAGAGCCGGCAGCATTCAATACTTCTCGAGCAGAAGGAACAGAAAAAGAGAAAGGCAGGTTCAGGACAGATGTGGGCACAGAGCTTGTTCCTGGATCATGCCAACTAAGCATGGTGTCAGAGGAACCCACTGACTACTGGCTGGGCGTGTCTGATGTCAGTTGAGATGATGTTGAAGACTGAGTCAACCATAAAAGGACAGCTGGTTTGCCGGTCAAAATACGACTGCTGGATGACACTGGCAGCTGTGGCCTGTTGCTATGACTGCTGCTACCCCCCCCCCCCTTCTTCTGCTGCTACTTCTGCCAGCTTCAGGCACATTCTTGCCACTGCCCGTTCCCTTGGAAGGTCCTGGCACCTGTCTTTTCGAAATACTGTACAGTAACACTAACTGTAAGTGTAAGGGTCCATTCACACGTCCGTAAGTGTTTTGCGGATCCGCAGATCCGCAAAACACAGACACCAGCAATGTGCTTTCCACATTTTGCGGACCGCACATCACCGGCACTTAATAGAAAACACCTAATCTTGTCCGCAATTGTGGACAAGACTAGGACATGTTCTATTTTTTTCGGGAACGGTATTGCGGACCCGGAAGTGCGGGTCCGCAATTCCAGATCCGGACAGCATATCATGCGGCCCCCATAGAAATGCAAGGGTCAGGAATTCCGTTCCACAAAATGCGGAACAGAATTGCGGACGTGTGAATGGGGCCTAAAAGAGCAGTAGTATAAGACTGCTTTTTCACTCCGATTAGAGAATCAAGGACTTATGGAATTATTTATTTAACACAAGGTGCAATACCAAATACTTTAAAAAAATAAACAGCTATTTCACCCCAATTACAGAAACAAGGCCTAGTGGAATCACTTATGTAAAAAACAATGTGGACACCGCAATAGCTGTAGTATTAGGGTCCATTCACACATACGCAAAATGGGTCAGCATCCGTTCTGCAATTTTGCAGAACAGGGGCGGACCCATTAATTTTCAATGGGCCGGAATGTGCTGTTCGCGTCCGAATTTGCGGATCCGTTCTTCCATATCAGCAAAAAATAAAACATGTCCTATTCTTGTCCGCAATTGCGGACAAGAAAAGGCATTTTCTATGAGAGTGCCGGTGATGTGTGGTCCGCAAAATGCGGAATGCACATTGCCGGTGTCCGTGTTTTGAGGGTAGTTGCAGAAACAAGACCGGTATCACTGAAAACAACTACCTAAAACGTAACTTTTATTAATGATCATTAAATACAGATCCCTTACAGGGGACCAATAAACACATGGACAAACACAGAATAGAGCTGCTGAGGACCAGGCAGAGGGCTATAGCTGAGAGATAGAGGTACGGGGCAACACGTGTGGATCCCTAATGTCTGTCCCTAAGGTGCCCCTCAAATTATCCTCAGCCCAGAGATGCACCTGGATGGTAGAGGCACTCTGTCCACGTGCCTTGACTGCCTGTCCTTATAACGCCCTTGCTAAAGGTGAATTTACCCAATACATATACCTGGGTCTTCGTATACACTAAATATTAAATACGATACATATCAAAACTTTATGTTACATTACTCGCCCCGACGCGTTTCCCCTTATAATCCTAAAGGTTCGTCAGTGGACACAAGTGCCAAAAAAGCCATATGTGTCATAGATACACAGCAAATACAAACCAAAACCAAAACTGGAGCAACCCTCAAACTAGCACTTGTCTATGAGGGTAAACACAATATACGTGTAGTTACTAAGTTTAGATAGACTGAATACCAGTGTGATACTTATCTGGCGATGAACTTCAGATTCCTCTCACAGACCGGTGGCGCATGGCTTGAGGGTGGCTCCAACTAGTCCATTCACACAAACTCACTTTTAAACCCCATGGGGGGAGACGGTCCTAGGTGTTGTTAGCCAATCCTGGGCTGTAAATCCTGTCATGTGACCTGACCATTAGACATGTTACTTAGCCCAAGTCGTGCTGGGGTTTGAAATTTATTATAATTTTTTTTAAAATTTGCATTGATCGCAGGCTATGTGGGGTCCCAATATACGTAAAGACAGTAGATTACTGCTTACATACATAGGAGGATGTCCATGTATACCTTCCGATTGAGACACGCGCCTACCAGCAAGATGGCTGTGCATTCCACCTGAATCCTACAGTGGATACAATGAAGGCGGTGCGAGTCATTAATGAGACAAGGTGCGCGCCCATCGGAGCACAGGGGGTGTGTCAAGATAGCCGTGCGTTCCACCGCGGCTCACTGATGGCAGTGCGCCTCACCATTGTAATAAAGCGCACGCCTCCTGGAACGTGTGACGTCGGTGCGCATGGACGTGCGTTCCATTCACGCAGTCTAGGTGTCACGAGGGTGTCAAGAACCACGCCTGACTCCGTTATACCTGGGGTCAGGAAGTCGCAGCGGTTGGCTGCGCGCTCTATGTAAGATAGGGCTGTTTCCTTATGGCAGCTTTCTGGGTTTGCTTTGCAACCCTTTTTGGCTCACTCAGGGATCCGTAGCTCCTTCTCCTCAGCTGTTCCTTGTCCAGCACTCCCAACCTCCTTATATTCCCCTCTCACACTTCTCTGGTTGCCAGATATAGAGCTTCCTGCCTGGACTTCATTACTGACCCACTGGAGCTGTGTTGCTGCGTTCTCTGGTTGTTGGTCCAGAACGTTTCCCTCCGGATCCCTGTTGGACCTTTGTGGTCTGCTGTGGTCGCCCACCTGGGTTTATGTGTTTGTCTGTATTGTCTGTCCTCTCCCTGGTGTTTCCCTCTTAGTGTCAGTGGTGCGGACTAGCGATCCCACCGGCCCGTTCACTATCTTGGGCTCATTTTAGGGAAAGCCAGGGTTTAGGCACGTGATCGCCGCACGGGTGAGGAACCAGTCTAGGGACGTCAGGGCAGTCAGGTGCCAGCCGCAAGATGAGTGGGGTCACCACCTTTCCCTCTCCCTTGGGCAGGGCTTTCCCTTTTCCCTCCCTGTGCGTGACGCCGGTCATTACACTAGGCAGCGCATGTCGTGTGGACTACATACGTTCCATCTTGCAAAGAAATATCCCATATCTCGCTCCCCCCATTTCCGGTCAGGTGCTGAGGCCTCAGGCAGACCGCGTATTAACCCTCTTGGTGCCAACTCAGTATCCCACACTGTCACTTACCTAGCCAGGGGGACCACAGAGACGAATGACCAGTTACAAATCATTAATCTAACCTCACGTATCCTCAATGAAGCTGAAGAGACTCTCCTTAAGAAGGGACTGTCCTTTGTTCCCACAACGAGGTTCAATGCCTTTGTGTGGATTAAGGACCTTCACCTCTTTTCAAGAAAATTGAAATGGCATAAGTTTGTGAAGAACAACAATAGAATCACCTGTGAACGACTCGGTTTGCAAGAAAGTGAGTTTGCGGATTTTAGAGTATTTTTTTATTTACTTGAGGAAGGTTCTCGCAAACCTGGCCAGGGTCCATTTACGGACCTTCACCCCAAAAGTAAGAAATTACCCCCCCATGAACTACGATCATATAGATATCTTCCTTCAAATGGTTACCGCAGAAATTATCCTCTTCTACATCTTAGTTTCATAATCTCTCTGGTCCTGAAACCGAGGCCCTCCTGAGCCTTAAGAAGGATACCTCAATAGCGGTCAAACCGGCGGATAAAGGTGGTAACCTTGTGATCATGGGACATCTACAATATAAACAGATGTGTGAACGTTTGTTAAATGACAAACAATGCTATCGGGTGCTGCCCTCAGATCCCACTGCCTTTTTTTGAGGGAGGTCAGATCTATATTGAATGATGGACTCTCTAAGAAAGTCATCAAGGACACTAAATATTGCTTTCTGTTACCGAGCACACCCCAGACAGCCACCTTATATGGATTACCCAAAATCCATAAGGGCGTTTCACCTTTGAAGGGCCGCCCTATAGTGTCTGGGGTGGGCTCGATCACCCAGAATAGCGGTATTTACATTGATCAAGTGCTAAAGGGCTTTGTATCTGCCCTCCCGTCCTACACAAGGGATACCATGGACTTTTTATGGAAAATAGAGACCATTAACATCGAAACATCGTGTTCACTTGCGAGCATAGATGTCGAATCCCTCTACAGTTCAATTCCTCATGTCAAGGGTCTAATGGCGGCCACCGAGTTCCTTAAAACTAGGGCAGTTTCTCACAGTTTACATAATGCTTTTGTGGTGACCCTCCTCGAGTTCGTTCTGACCCACAATTTTTTCCTGTTCGATGCACAGTTCTTCCACCAGCTCAGGGGGACCGCAATGGGGAGCCCTTGTGCCCCGACTTATGCTACTGGGCTGGTGGGAGGACAGAGTGGTCTTTTCTGATGTACAAACCTGATGGGGTGACAAGATTGTTTTCTGGACCCGTTATATTGATGATGTCTTTATCATTTGGAATGGAGGTACCGATGAGTTTGAACTGTTTGTCAAAACCCTAAATACAAATGAGCTGGGACTCTCCTTCACCTCTGAATTCCATCCAGAGATCTTAACATTTCTTGACATCAGGGTCACTATAGATGGGGACAGACTTGTCATCTCCACCTTCAGGAAGACCACTGCCACGAATAATCTACTCCACTGGGATAGCCATCACCCCACGAACTTGAAAAGAGGTATCCCCCGTGGTCAGTATCTTAGAATGAGGAGAAATTGTTCGGACCCAGAAAGCTTCCACAATGAAGGAATCGAGGAAATTGCAAAACCGCTTTAGAAAGAGGGGCTATCCACAACATGTTCTGAGAGATGCCTTTCAAAACGTGGCCACCTGTGAGCGTAACTCCCTTTTGGTACCCAGGGAACCTAGAGGGAAAGATGGAAATATTGTCAGGATCATCTCCACCTATGATCTAAGGAACCAGGAGATCAGGGAAATCATTAGTAAATACTGGCCGATTCTCCTGATGGACCCCGGAGTGTCGGATATACTCCCCTCCCGCCCTAGTATCACTTTTAGAGGGGGTAGGTGTCTCCGTGACCACCTGGTTCATAGTCACTACTCGCGACCAGCCCCAGAGGGCATGTGGTTAGACCGAAAACCACTAGGCACGTTCCGGTGCGGGTCCTGTATGGCATGCAGTTACTTGAAAAACACGAAAGGTAATATCTGCTCGGTCACCAATAAGAAGTATGACATCAGAGATTTCATCAATTGTAAAAGTAAGGGGGTGGTATACCTCGCCCAGTGTACTTGCCCCAGGCACTATGTGGGAAAAACATATAGGGAATTCCGGAGACGTATTCTTGAACACATTAATGATATAAAAAAGAAAAAAGGATACTCCCATAGCAAACCACATGTGGGAATTTCACAGTGGTGACCCTAAATCCTGAAATTTTCAGCCCTGGAAGTGATCAGACCCTCTCCCAGGAAGGGTGATTGGGACCGTAGGATCCTTCAGAAAGAAACTGAGTGGATCTATCGGTTCCGTTCACAGTCACCGGGAGGTTTGAATGAAAAATTAACATTCTCATGTTTTCTGTGATTCATCTAATTCTCTGGTCCATTGGGGTAACTCCAATTATTCATAATCTTCCTCCTCTCTAACTGATAGAATAGGACATCGACACATGAAGTTTCAGTTCACTATTGTAGGGCTAGCTCTATATCTGAGCACCCATTTATTTATCAAATTATTCCTTTCATGGTATGTACAGTGTGGTGTCCATAGCACACTTAAAAGAGTAATGTACTACAATGTACTTCACTGTTACCCCTAGTAACTCTAATCCCACAATTACATATGTCCTTGAGTGACAGTGTGGGATACTGAGTTGGCACCAAGAGGGTTAATACGCGGTCCGCCTGAGGCCTCAGCACCTGACCGTAAATGGGGGAGTGAGATATGGGACACTACTTTGCAAGATGTGTAGTCCACACGACATGCGCTGCCTAGACTGCGTGAATGGAACGCACGTCCATGCGCACCGACGTCACACGTTCCGGGAGGCGTGCGCTTCATCACAATGGTGAGGTGCACGGCCATCAGTGAGCTCCGATGGGCACGCACCTTGTCTCATTAATGACGCGCACCGCCTTCATTGTATCCACTGTAGGATTCAGGTGGAACGCACGGCCATCTTGCTGGTAGGCGTGCGTCTCAATCGCAAGGTACGCATGGACATCCTCCTATGTATGTAAGCAGTAATCTACTGTCTTTACGTATATTGGGACCCCACATAGCCTGCGATCAATGCAATTAGGGGCGGTTAAATTTTTTAAAAAATTATAATAAATTTCAAACCCCAGCACGACTTGGGCTAAATAACATGTCTAATGGTCAGGTCACATGACAGGATTTACAGCCCAGGATTGGCTAACAACACCTAGGACCGCCCCCCCCCCATGGGGTTTAAAAGTGAGTTTGTGTGAATGGACTAGTTGGAGCCACATCTTTTTTTGCCCCCTGGACCCCCTCAAGCCATGCGCCACCGGTCTGTGAGAGGAATCTGAAGTTCATCGCCAGATAAGTATCACACTGGTATTCAGTCTATCTAAACTTAGTAACTACACGTATATTGTGTTTACACTCATAGACAAGTGCTGGTTTGAAGGTTGCTCCAGTTTTTGTTTTGTATTTGCTGTGTATCTATGACACATATGGCTTTTTTGGTACTTGTGTCCCCTGACGAACCTTTAGGATTATAAGGGGAAACGCGTCGGGTCGAGTAATGTAATACCAAGTTTTGATATGTATCGTATTTAATATTTAGTGTATACGAAGACCCAGGTATATGTATTGGGTAAATTCACCTTTAGCAAGGGCGTTATAAGGACAGGCAGTCGAGGCACGTGGACAGAGTGCCCCTACCATCCCGGTGCATCTCTGGGCTGAGGATAATTTGAGGGACACCTTAGGGACAGACATTAGGGATCCACACGTGTTGCCCCGTACCTCTATCTCTCAGCTATAGCCCTCTGCCTGGTCCTCAGCAGCTCTATTCTGTGTTTGTCCATGTGTTTATTGGTCCCCTGTAAGAGCGCTATCTTACCCCAATTACAGAATCAAGGCCTAATGTAATTCATTATCTATAACACAAGGTGTAATACCAAATATGTGAAAAAACAGAGCTGTATTTCACCCCAATTACAGAATCAATGCCTAATGGAATTACTTATCTATAACACAATGTGTAAAACCAAATACATGAAAAAATATTTAGTGCACTATTTCTAACCATAATCAGAGAATCAAAGTGTTGTAGAATTATGTATGTATAAAACAATGTGGACGCCCCACAATAGCAGTAATCTTAGACAGAGTTTTCACCCCAATTAGTGCAGCAAGGTGTAATTGTCACCACCAGACATCTGAGAAGCTCTGACAGACGTCCTTCAGAACCTCCTCCTTGAGGTTCCTTTTGTTTTGCTTTCCTTTTCTCATCTCGTTAGCCTCTCTCAGCTGTCATGTAGTTGCACTGATTGCATCCCTTTAAATCCCTTCCCATACTGCATCACTTTGCGGTTTATACAACTTCCTGGAGTGTATGCATGCTGGATGCTACTACTGAGTCTTCTACAGATAAGTTTTGTTCATTCATTTGTGTTTTCCTGTTTGCTGGATCCCAGGTGACCCTGACTCCCTCCGTATCAAGTGTAGGGAGCCGGTGGCCGTGTCCCCTCACTATTATAGGGTGTTCAGGTGTTATACAGTCGAAGGTACGAGGATATGTGATTATCTACCATTGAGATTTTTGCATAGGCTGAGCAGTTAGGGAGAGAGCCAGGTCTGTTGCAGGGCTCTCCCTTTTGTTCCTTAGTTTTGGATCCAGTCAGTCGGATCTTCATTTTGTGTCTTCTAGTTTTCTATACACCTTTCGTGACAGTAATAGAATTGCTTATCTATTAAAAAAGGGGGGATAACTCCTATTACAACTTATTAATAGTTATGAGCCTGGTAATATGATCTAATTAACACCAAAAAGAGCCACGCAGCAATAAATAGTAAAATTTACAAACTTTATTTAATACAATAAAAAAATATACATATCAAAATTATTACATCAAGGCGGTTAAAAAAGGATCCTATGTAGCAGCACTTAGTAAGTCACACACCCTCTAACATCGGTCTGTAAATACCAAAAATATAGCGACTAGTCCACCAAAACATGGAGTCCATAAGCCACTGTGCAAAACAGCAAAAATAATAATAATAATAATAATAGATGGGATGAATAGAAACAGCTAATCACATAAATGACTAGAACCAATGCAAAAGAAAGTGGAAGGAAAACCAGAAGAAAATCCCGGCAGGCCAAACATCCCATCAAAACCACTCTATAAGGTAATGGCTTATGCACAGTGGTATGGAAGCCCATTTAAACATATCTGCAGTAGTGTGCCACCACACCAAATAGGTAAGTGAACACTAAATACTGCGTAGCAAGCTACAGGTGAAACAAGTAAAGTATTATGAACATGGTACAGACCGCAGAGTAGTGTGGCCACCAGCGACTCCCCAATAATTTTGATATATATTTTGTTATAGTATTGAACCCCTTAACGCAAAATGCCGTACATGTACTATACAGTAATTGCTTGCAGAAGTCGAGAATGGGCTGACACCTAGCTGCAATGACTGTGTTCGACGATAACTCTGATCCTGGTCGTATACCCATAAGATGCCACTGTCCGTAGCGACTACAGCATCTGAGCAGATAGACAAGGGGGGGGGGGGGGGCTCTCTGTCCTCCCAGGAAAACCCCCTTGGCTCCGTGAGGGGTTGTCTCATCTCGCCGTTATTAAGGCAAAATGAAACATAGTCCCGATCACCAGCCAGCTGGGAAACAGAAGAGAGCTATGCTGTTTTAGTAGCTCCCATTGCAGTGCATGAGAGCTATGGAAAGAGCTCAGAAACAACATAGCTTGCTGTGCTATGCTGTTTCCATATCTCTCATGCACTGCTGTCTCATCTCACCTTAGTAATGGAAAGAGACAACCCCTTCAAGCCATGTCTGCTGCCTGGCTTGACAGGCAGGCTGTCATGGTCTTACCTCCTTGCTGTTCCCTTCGTTTGACATGTGCTGGCGGCCATCTTGGTTTCTGGGTTTTCTTGTAGCCTCCCACCCTGCGGCTCCTCCTTCCCACTGGGAGGAGCTGGATGCCCAGCTCATATATATAGGAGGTCTGTGGCTTCAGTTCCTTGCTTGGTCCTCCTGTGTTCACATGCTTCCAAGACTGCTGCTGCTTCTGGTTCCTGATCCTGGCCTCGTCTGACTACCCCGTTGGTTCCTGATTCCGGCTTCGTCTGACTACCCCGTTGGTTCCTGATTCCGGCTTCGTCTGACTACCCCGTTGGTTCCTGTTCCTGGCTTCGTCTGACTACCCTTCTGGTTCCTGACCTCTGTCTCCGTAAGACCCTGCTTCGGTTTAGCCATCCGTTCGGACTTTGCTTACGGCTTGCTCTTCAATAAAACCTTCTTATTTTCCACTTATCTCTTGTTGTACGTCTGGTTCATGGTTCCATGACACAGGCAAAAAAAATCCCATAGACTGCAATAGTATTCTATTGCATTCTATGGTACAAGCAACCAGAATATCACATATCCAAGTCTCTTAAAGGCATATTAATGACCTATCCACAGAAAATATAACTGTATGACTAGTTTTGTAGCAATCCCACATTTCTATGTGGGTGTAATATTTTTTGTCAATTCAATGAGTGTGTTTGTATGTATATATATATATATATATATATATATATATACACATACACACACTCACCTAAAGAATTATTAGGAACACCTGTTCTATTTCTCATTAATGCGATTATCTAGTCAACCAATCACATGGCAGTTGCTTCAATGCATGTAGGGTTGTGGTCCTGGTCAAGACAATCTCCTGAACTCGAAACTGAATGTCAGAATGGGAAAGAAAGGTGATTTAAGCAATTTTGAGCGTGGCATGGTTGTTGGTGCCAGACGGGCCGGTCTGAGTATTTCACAATCTGCTCAGTTACTGGGATTTTCACGTACAACCATTTCTAGGGTTTACAAAGAATGGTGTAAAAAGGGAAAAACATCCAGTATGCGGCAGTCCTGTGGGCGAAAATGCCTTGTTGATGCTAGAGGTCAGAGGAGAATGGGCCGACTGATTCAAGCTGATAGAAGAGCAACGTTGACTGAAATAACCACTCGTTACAACCGAGATATGCAGCAAAGCATTTGTGAAGCCACAACACGCACAACCTTGAGGCGGATGGGCTACAACAGCAGAAGACCCCACCAGGTACCACTCATCTCCACTACAAATAGAAAAAAGAGGCTACAATTTTCACAAGCTCACAGAAATTGGACTGTTGAAGACTGGAAAAATGGTTTCTTGAACATGACAATGAGTTCACTGTACCAAAATGGCCCCCACAGTCACCAGATCTCAACCCAATAGAGCCTCTTTGGGATGTGGTGGAACGGGAGCTTCGTGCCCTGGATGTGCATCCCTCAAATCTCCATCAACTGCAAGATGCTATCCTATCAATATGGGCCAACATTTCTAAAGAATGCCATTAGCACCTTGTTGAATCAATGTCACGTAGAATTAAGGCAGTTCTGAAGGCAAAAGGGGGTCCAACACCGTATTAGTATGGTGTTCCTAATAATTCTTTAGGTGAGTATATATATATATATATATATATATATATACACACACACACACACACACACACTACTGCAGTACTGTACAATTTTTTTTAGGCAGGTCAAAGTGCTGCAAAGTAAGAATGCTTTCAAAAACAGAAATGTTCATTGTTTATTTTTATCAATTAACAAAATGCTAAACTCTTAAATCAAATAAATTAAGGATGAGCGAATCAATTCTACCAGTTTGGAATTTTCCCAAAATTTTCCCAAAATTTCAGATTCTAATAAACTTTTTGTGACATATGAGAGAGTATATGCTACTCTGGATTTCTCTGCAATATATATGTGCTATCTGGGGGCTACTCTTTCCCATTATGGACAGCACCTTGTATATGTACAATGTGTAGGCTAAACAGTGCCCCTCTGGGTTTTTGGAAAAGATATTCAAACTTTCCTAAGCCTATTTCATGCCAGCTAGATGTAAGATGTGCCAATTTACATTTATTTTTCCCAGAAACCCAGAGAAATGTAGACTGGGTTAGGGAGAGTTCACATCACCGTTAATTTTCCTGTAAATAAATGGATCCTGTGCCTCAGTTATGCACATTTTGCATCTGTTTGAGCCTTTTCTGTCTGAGATCTTTTTTTTTGATGGAATAAAGTCCTGCATGTAGAACTTTTTTTTCTCTCTAAAAAATGGATCTATGACGGTAATGGCTCATACGGATGCCAAATGTGCATAACTGATGCACAAGATCCGTTTTTTTACAGGGTCAATTTTTTCTTCTTTATTTTACCTGTTTCTCTGAAGGATCAGAAGAAAGAAAAATAATTGTGATGTGAAATCTCCCTTATGATACTCCTCATGCATACTCTGGACCCTCCATTAAAAAATAAAATAAAAATAGTAACCAGGCAAAGCTTCTTTGCTCAGCGCTGATAAAGGGTAGTTACTCAGAAAGAGCTGGATTCCTGAACGAAGATGGTAATTGAAGACAGAAAGATACCGGGTTTACCAGATGGGACCCTAAGGTGTAAATTCTTAGTGGAAAGCCATACAAGTTCTCCCAAAACAAAATTCGGACCCAAAGAGCAGTTCTTATTGATTTGTTTATACTGGATGCTTTCAGCTTTTTCAAGGCTTTTGCAAACCTGGGCCCAAACTGTGCACAGATCATTCATGGTCATCCACCACAGGACTCAAAGAACTTACCTGAAGAAAAATGCATATTAAACCTATGATTACAATAGAAAGGTAAGATGCCACTAGAAGAGCTAACGTGGTTGTTGATAGCAAACTCCGCTAGAGACAGAAACCTTATCCATTTATTTTGACAATTAGATAGAAAGCATCTCAAGAACTGTTCCAAAACCTGGTTGACCCTTTCAGTTTGTCCATTTGTCTCTGGGTGGAATGCTGATGAGGCGAACAGTTTGATTCCCAAATTTCCCAACCTTTTGCTAAATTATCTCCAGAATTTAGAGACAAACTATACAGAGACAATGGACTCAGGAATCCCATGGCTTGTAGCACCACAGGTCCCAGGGCTATCCTTCAATGTGTGCTGCGCCCAGACTCTCCTTCATCAGCACTCACTCTGTCTCTGGAAATCTCCAGCACAGCAAGACACACCCCACCCCCATCATCAGCAGGCTGGGTTCTTTAAAGGCCCAGCTCCACCAAAAACCTGGGCTGGCCGTCGGGAACAGGCACCCCCCCACTCTTTACCTGATCCCAGTAAGAACCGGCCCGGACACGCTGCGCCAGCAGCATTCGCCGCTGTAACCGCAATGATCCGGTTCTTACTCCACCGAGGCCAGGACCTCTGGTGGCACGTATCGTCCGTCCATTATTATTCCGGGGACTCTCCTACATATCCCCCCCCTTTGTTCACCCCTGAGGGCTTGAACATACTGTTCAAGCCTGAGGGGGTGAACACACGCACAGCAGTGTACCCGGGACAGGGCATCTGCATTCCCCTGTAAGCGGCCGGCCCTGTGCTCAACAGTGAACTTAAAGTTCTGGAGGGACAAGAACCACCTGGTAACCCGAGCGCTCCCCTCCTTAGCCCGACTCATCCACTGGAGAGGGGAGTGGTCGGTCACCAGACGGAATCTTCTCCCCAGAAGGTAATATCTGAGAGACTCGAGTGCCCACTTGATGGCGAGGCACTCTCTCTCCACAATGCTATACCGGGTTTCTGCTGGGGTAAGCTTGCGGCTTAGAAAAACCACGGGGTGCTCTTCCCCGTTGAGCTCTTGGGAAAGCACAGCCCCTAGTCCTACTCCCGAGGCATCTGTTTGAACTACAAACTCCCGCTTGAAGTCGGGCGTCACCAGAACTGGGGACTCACATAGGGCCGACTTCAAACGGGAGAACGCCTCCTCCTCCTTCTCCCCCCAGCGAACCATCACCGACTTTCTACCCTTCAAGAGGCCGGTTAACGGGGCTGCCAAGGTGGCAAAATGGGGAATGAACCTCATGTAGTACCCAATCAGGCCCAAAAATGACCGTACTTGCTTGGACGTACGAGGCCTGGGCCAATTCCGGATTGCTTCAACTTTATTCACTTGGGGCCTAATGACTCCGCGTCCAATCACATACCCCAAATAGCGAGCTTCCTCTAGTCCCACCGAGCATTTTTTGGGGTTGGCAGTTAACCCCGCCTTCCTTAGAGAATCTATCACTGCCTGAAGTTTTGACAAATGACCCTCCCAGTCTGGGCTAAACACGACTATATCATCCAGATACGCGGAGGTATACTGGTGATGGGGCTTGAGGACGACATCCATCAGACGCTGGAACGTAGCCGGAGCGCCATGCAACCCGAAAGGCAACACCCTATACTGAAAAAGCCCCTCCGGGGTGACAAAGGCCGTCTTCTCCTTTGCCGCCTCCGTCAGAGGTACCTGCCAGTAGCCCTACGTGAGATCTAGGATCGAAAAATACCAGGCTTTTCCCAGCCGCTCTATCAACTCGTCCACTCGAGGCATGGGATAGGCGTCAAATTTTGATACCTCATTCAATTTCCTAAAATCATTACAGAACCGTAATGAACCATCCGGTTTGGGAATAAGGACAATCGGGCTAGCCCACTCGCTCTTTGACTCTTCTATGACCCCTAGACGTAGCATCGATCTTACCTCCTGCGAAATGGCCTGTCGCCGAGCCTCCGGTACTCGGTATGGTCTTAGGCGGACTTTCACCCGGGGCTCGGTGACAATGTCATGCTCGATCAAGGTGGTACGTCCAGGAAGGTCAGAGAATACGTCCCTATTCCGACTAACAAATTCTTTCACCTCTTGTGCTTGTTTGGTCGACAGTCCGTCCCCTATCGTCACCCCAGCAGCGTTCTCCGGAACACCTGGTGACCCCGGGGTCACTCCCTGACGTCCCGACAGAGGGCGGGCTGTCTGCAAACAAATTCTCTCTGTCTCTCCAAGGTTTTAGTAGATTCACATGATATACCTGTTCGGGCTTCAGCCTCCCTGGCTGGTATATCCTGTAATCAACTGGGCCCACCTTCTCCTTAACTTCATAGGGTCCTTGCCACCGGGCCAAGAATTTACTCTCGACCGTGGGCACGAGTACAAGAACTCGGTCCCCCGGGTGAAATGTCCTTACCGGGCGGTTCGGTTATATACCCGACTCTGGGCCAGTTGTGCCGCTTCCATGTGCTCACGGACGATCGGCAACACGACCCCTATTCGGTCCTGCATTTTTCCTATGTGCTCTATCACACTTTTATGAGGCGTAGGCTGTTGCTCCCATGCTTCCTTAGCGATATCCAGTAGCCCACGGGGATGTCGCCCATATAACAACTCAAAGGGCGAGAACCCCGTGGACGCCTGGGGCACCTCCCGTATCGCAAACAAAACATAGGGCAACAGTAAGTCCCAATCCCTCCCGTCCTTAGCCACGACTCTTTTTAGCATGGACTTCAGGGTCTTATTAAACCGTTCTACTAACCCATCGGTTTGGGGATGGTAGACGGACGTGTGCAGGTGTTTAATATTTAATAGCTTACACAATTCCTTTGTTATTTTGGACATAAAGGGTGTCCCCTGGTCCGTCAGAATCTCCTTTGGTATCCCCACCCGGGCAAACATACTCATGAGCTCTTTATCTATTACCTTGGCCGACGTATGGCGCAATGGGACCGCCTCCGGATAGCGAGTGGCATAGTCTAACACTACCAGGATGTGTTGGTGACCTCGGGATGACTTAATAATGGGGCCTACCAGATCCATGGCGATCCTTTCGAAGGGCACCTCTATAATGGGCATAGGTACCAGTGGACTGCGATAGTGAGGTTGGGGGCTAGTCAGCTGACACACTGGACAGGACTGACAGAACCTCCGGACTTCCTCATATATCCCAGGCCAATAGAACCGTTGTAGAATTCGCTCCAGCGTTTTCTTAACCCCCAGATGACCACCCAACACATGCGCATGCGCTAAATCCAAGACCATTCGCCGGTAAGGCTGGGGCACCACCAGTTGTTCCACCACCTCCTGCCTCACCTTGTCTACCCTATATAACAGGTCCTGGTTATAGGCCAGGTGAGGAAATACGGTATCGGCGCCGGGACGCTGGGCAACACCATTAACCACCGACACACCTTCTCTAGCCCGCAATAACGTCGAATCCTGGAGCTGTGCGGTCCCGAAGGTTTCTCGGGGTACCTCCAGATCCAGGATGGACGAACTTTCTACTGTCTCACCCGCCAATACTTCTAGGGGAAACCGGTCAGGGTTACACTCTACCTCCTCTACGGTGACCCCTACAGCTGGGGTCCCTGCCTCGGGGTCCTCGGGCTCGGGACCTGGACATTTTCCTTCCCCATAGGTAGGCAACCCGTTCCTCCACAAAGTCCAGAACAGGGGAAAGTCCCTCCCCAATATTGCGGCATAAGGGAGCCGTCTCCCCACCCCGACGACATGTGGTACCTCCTTTCCACACACTGCCAGGGTAACCTTAGTGGTGGGATACTCCCTGCGATCCCCATGTATACAGACAATGGTAAGGGTTCGCCTTTCTGGGAGTTTTTCCGTTACCAGCGACTCATGGACCAGAGTTACCAGGCTCCCAGAGTCCAGCAGGGCCTGCACGGAGTGTCCATTAACAACGACATCACACACCGGAGGGTTGTCCGCCGCCAGCAGGGGGTCAGCTATATACACCGTTGGGCATAAAAAGAGGACCGGCGAGCGAACCCGCAGTCCATGGGTTCGGATGCCCTAGGGCAGTTGGATGCCACATGTCCCCAGTCCTGACAATGCCAACATCTGATCCTTGCAGCCTCCCTCCTCCCCAGGGTATTCCTCCCACGGACTGGAGATCCACTCCCCTCCTTATGTGGTGGGATCCCTTTTTCAGGATCCCGGGTCGGCAGCGGGGGCTGACGTGACTTCGGTAGTACCGCTGAGTCCCGCCCCAAATCCTGAGTGGCCATATACCTCTCCACCAGGCTCACCAGTTGTTCCAGGTTGCCTGGATCGCCTTGTCCCACCCAGCGCTGTATGGCTCTCGGGAGGGTACGCACGAACCTGTCCTTTCAACCATCTGAGAAGGGCTCAATATCTCAGGCTGAAGCCATTTTTTTACTAGGTGAAGTAAGTCATAGGCTTGTGACCGGGCGGGTCGGGACTCGGCAAACACCCACTGATACACCCTGTGCGCTCGCACATAGGTGTTTACCCCCAACCTGGCCAACACCTCAGCTTTTAGCCTCTCATAGTCCTTGGCCTCATCGCAGCTAAGGTCAAAATAGGCCTTTTGTGCGTCCCCCACCAGAAAAGGCTGCCACCACCTCGGCCCACTGCTCCAACGGCAGCCTCTCTTGCTCCGCAGTTCTTTCGAATACCATCAGGAATGCCTCTATATCATCTCCCGGACCCATTTTCCTCAGGGCGGATCGGACTTTGTCCCTGGCGGTAGACACAGTCGGGGTTGTCGCAGTTGAAACTCCTTGCAGGGACGTTCGCACCGACTCTTGCATGGCTACCAGCTGCTGCATTAGGAGAGTGTTTGTTTGCTGCTGTGCACACATAGCCTCCTCATGTCTTTTTTGCTGTAGCTCATTACTTTCCCTCTGAGCCTGCAATGCCTGTTGCTGCTGTACATTACTCTGAATCAGGTGCTTAATGGCCTCCTCCATCTTGTCAGGAACCATAAAACTTGCAGGCCTGATATATGACATGCAGTCCAACACAACTCTTGCCTCAGGCCTGCCTCACTGCAGGAATGCCCGCTCCAAGCCACCAAATGTGGGGATGTGCTCGTGGTAGGCTACGGTAGCGGCGGCAGTATTGAGGCAATCATAGACAGTCTTTGTGATACACTGTGACTTTATTCACACCAACGGCATAACAGGCAATGTGCAGACCACACAGGTGCATATCCACATAGTGCATAGAACAAAAGTCCTTCCATAGAAAATAAACAGCAGGTTTGAGTCACCTTGTTTTGGACAGACCACAGCAGTTCTGCAGGCTTCTAGGCTATCTGCCTTAGTCTCCCTCAGGCCAGAGCCCCTTCGGCTTGTAGCACCACAGGTCCCAGGGCTATCCTTCAATGTGTGCTGCGCCCAGACTCTCCTTCATCAGCACTCACTCTGTCTCTGGAAATCTCCAGCACAGCAAGACACACCCCACCCCTATCATCAGCAGGCTGGGTTCTTTAAAGGCCCAGCTCCACCAAAAACCTGGGCTGGCCGTCGGGAACAGGCACCCCCCACTCTTTACCTGATCCCAGTAAGAACCGGCCCGGACACGCTGCGCCAGCAGCATTCGCCGCTGTAACCGCAATGATCCGGTTCTTACTCCACCGAGGCCAGGACCTCTGGTGGCACGTATCGTCCGTCCATTATTATTCCGGGGACTCTCCTACAGGAGGAACAAACTATTTACCACAAAGGAAGATTACAGGAGTCATATCTTGACAACAGTGTATAATGGAAGCAAGATCAGAATTAACAGCAGCAATGATGATACTGGGAAAAAGGATGTTAAAAGGTTTAGTTTCACCAGCACAAAAGCTAAGTGATAAAGCATCACGAGATTATAAAAAATGTAGATACATTTAGGAAGCAAATGCACCAAAAAAGTATAGTTATTTGACATTATAAGCACTCAAGTTCAATCCTTATCTTACTGATAAAAATGTGGCTTAAATAAGTGTTTATGACCTCTTAGTAATTTACAGTAGGATGCACACAGCCTGAAAAACAGTTAACCCTTTGTGACAGAAAGGCTCTAAAATTATTTTTAGCCCCAAATTAGTAAAATGCAATCATAACAAGGCAATCTTATCTGTAATACATTTTACTTTTTACAATTGCTCAGCCAGTCATCTACCTAATGGAGTTCTGTTCTACAAACCGGATTCCAAAAAAGTTGGGACACTATACAAATCGTGAATAAAAACTGAATGCAATGATGTAGAGGTGCCAACTTCTAATATTTTATTCAGAATAGAACATAAATCACGGAACAAAAGTTTAAACTGAGAAAATGTACAATTTTAAGGGAAAAATATGTTGAATCAGAATTTAATGGTGTCAACAAATCCCCAAAAAGTTGGGACAAGGCCATTTTCACCACTGTGTGGCATCTCCCCTTCTTCTTACAACACTCAACAGACGTCTGGGGACCGAGGAGACCAGTTTCTCAAGTTTAGAAATAGGAATGCTCTCCCATTCTTGTCTAATACAGGCCTCTAACTGTTCAATCGTCTTGGACCTTCTTTGTTGCACCTTCCTCTTTATGATGCGCCAAATGATGCGTTCTCTATAGGTGAAAGATCTGAACTGCAGACTGGCCATTTCAGTACCCGGATCCTTCTCCTACACAGCCATGATGTTGTGATTGATGCAGAATGTGGTCTGGCATTATCTTGTTGAAAAATGCAGGGTCTTCCCTGAAAGAGATGAATGGGAGCATATGTTGTTCTAGAACCTGAATATATTTTTCTGCATTGATGGTGCCTTTCCAGACATGCAAGCTGCCCATGCCACACGCACTCATGCAACCCCATACCATCAGAGATGCAGGCTTCTGAACTGACCGTTGATAACTTGGGTTGTCCTTGTCCTCTTTGGTCCGGATGACATGGCGTCCCAGATTTCAAAAAAGAACTTTGAATCGTGACTCGTCTGACCACAGAACAGTCTTCCATTTTGCCACACTCCATTTTAAATGATCCCTGGCCCAGTGAAAACGCCTGAGCTTGTGGATCTTGCTTAGAAATGGCTTCTTCTTTGCACTGTAGAGTTTCAGCTGGCAACGGCGGATGGCACGGTGGATTGTGTTCACTGACAATGGTTTCTGGAAGTATTCCTGAGCCCATTCTGTGATTTCCTTTACAGTAGCATTCCTGTTTGTGGTGCAGTGTTGCTTAAGGGCCCGGAGATCACGGGCATCCAGTATGGTTTTACGGCCTTGACCCTTACGCACAGAGATTGTTCCAGATTCTCTGAATCTTCGGATGATGTTATGCACAGTTGATGATGATAGATGCAAAGTCTTTGCAATTTTTCGCTGGGTAACACCTTTCTGATATTGCTCCACTATCTTTCTGTGCAACATTGTGGGAATTGGTGATCCTCTACCCATCTTGGCTTCTGAGAGACACTACCACTCTGAGAAGCTCTTTTTATACCCAATCATGTTGCCAATTGACCTAATTAGTGTTAATTAGTCTTCCAGCTCTTAGTTATGCTAAAATTTACTTTTTCCAGCCTCTTATTGCTACTTGTGCCAACTTTTTGGGGATTTGTTGACACCGTGAAAATTTGAATCAAAGTATTTTTCCTTTAAAATGATACATTTACTTGGATTAAACGTTTGATCTGTCATCTACGTTCTATTGCAAATAAAATATTGACATTTGCCATCTTCACATCATTGCATTCAGTTTTTATTCACAATATGTTTAGTGTCTCAACTTTTTTGGAATCCGGTTTGTATATTGCTATAACTATAGGCTAGAACTTCCCCTATAAAACCACATGAAGTTATTCTTTTCTATGTGGATTGTGAACCTGTAAATTTCTAAGAAATAAATGATTTGGAATAAAGTAGGAAATATTCATGATATATATACCAGTTTATCCTGCTCAGGGAATTAGGGAATGAACGTCTTTTCCACTAAAATTCACCAGTACAAATGTTCATGTCATTGAGGCTTAGTTGGGTGTCATTTTCTTTTGAGCTTTCTGAGCTGTGAGGTACATAAGCTTTCATTTTCTCAAAGAAATGAGTACTAGTGTCTGTTTCATTTATGGGAGTAATGGGAGCAGCTTGCTTCCTGTATTCAAACTGTAGATCGATCTCCACTTCTGTATCTATGTCAGTCATTTCAAGCTCATTATGTAATAGCTCCTTGGTGCTAACCAGATCCAGCATCTCAGTTTCCGTCACAGTTGTCTCAATACCTTCACTCTTCAAACTGGTCTTGATTATCAATGGTTCTGTATTTTTTTCTTCAAAGCAGGAGTGTACAAGATGTGGGGGGCTCACAATCTACAAGTATATAAATAAAATTATATGAGTGACCTGTTTCCACAAATTGCAGTAAAATTATGTTTTAATGATTATTTCTGAACATTGTTCTACAAACAATAAAAACAATGGTGGAAATTTATCATGTCCTGTTTGCCAGGTTTTTGACACAAAAGGGTAAATTTATCAAGACCTGCATTTTACACGCCGGTCTTAATCTCTCCCCCTCTTGCATCAGATGCGCCACTCTTATTAAGAGGCTCATGCCTCTTCATGTTTGTGGTGCAGCTGTGCAGGTTTGTGCGCTGAAGTGAAGACTTAAACCAGAAAAGAAGCTAAAGGAGATTTCCACTATAATCTATACCAGTTTCCATGCATAGATTATAATAAATATGATAGGCCACCTATGCCAGCTCCACACCACTCGCTTCATTGAAAAGTAGTGAGCAGTGCCCAAACCACCCAAAAAGTCAAAAAAACATTGCAGTGTACGCCACACTTTGTCAATTTTTGGCAACGATTTCCTGGTGTCGAGGGAATGATAAATTTCAACCAATGTTTAAAATGTTGGTGCATGTCACTTTTTGTGTTCTTACTAGTTATGGCTAATTATAGAGGATGGTTATAGAAAAAGTGAAGTGGGTGCAGTGTCCCACTCAGTGATGGTTGTGGGCACTTCAAAATTTTGTATATGCTTATCTAATGTATTTCTGTGTAAACTGTAAATTCCTTATAGCAGGCTGTTTTAGAGGAGTGTGTCATTACATTTATTTGCCCCTAGGTGGCGCTGGTGCCACTTATATATAGCTGAGGGTGTGTCTAGGAGGGTAGAACAAGAGAGAACAGGAGAATAGAGGAAAGGAAGTTAATGGAGGAGCAGAACAGGCCTAGTCCACAATGTAGCTGCTATTTTAGCCCATTAGCTCTGGCCAGGCTAAGGGAGTATAGAGAACAGTATTACAGCAGCACAGAACAGACCAGTGAGTCTACGTCTGGATATAAAGAGTCTAGTGGAGGTTAGAGCTAAATTAGCCAATGGACCAGTGACCAGGAGGAACCTAAAAGTACCTGGACACAGCCAGATGATTAATGCGCAAAATGATCCTTTACCATATTCCTCTATGGACATAGTGGACCGTAATTCTTCATTGAGCATCCTTTCCAAAGAATAGAGCAGAAGACTGATGCCTGCCATTAGGGAGCCTCCCTGTGGATTACTACTGACTAGTAAGAGATATTATATTCAGTACCTGAGTGCTAGAGTGTGGACAAGGTATAGACAGATATAGAAAGAAGGAAAACTCCACATGTTACAATTGCCAAGCCTGTTAAACGGATTACAGCTAAACCAGTATCTGCGTCATATCTTTATGCCATATAAATGAATTGTATTGACTACCTGGAGACAAGTGATTTAAGTAAAAGTTCAACTGTTTTACTACAACCAACTCCTCATTTTTTCCACCACCAATCTTTGCACCTAACGCTGCTGGCATCACAAACACTGGGGACCCTGCCTCCAAGGCACCTAAAACCAATTCCACCAAGGGCACCTCAACCACCCTCTGGCTGGGAATCCCTGGACAAACAGAGTGTGCGCTGAAGGAACTGGTGCTGTCCTTCCCTTCACTGCATGCCGGCCCAGGGAGGCTCTGCTAACCGTTTTGATGATTGATATAGTTGTAAAGGATTTAAGATATTCTGTAAGCAATTACCTGCCCCAGGGCTAAGATGCAGTTGTGCACCAACCCCCCTGCCCCGAACACACACATTCATGCCTATAACTTACTAGAACTCCCCCTCCTCCCTCCGTGAAATCTAACTTAATATAAACTACACCCCTCATCTATAGTATCACTATACTGTACACCTGCCAGAGCACTGTTTTATGATATACTGTGCCATACACATATACATAGTTTACATTGCTTACACATGCACACATATAAGGTAGGTATGTTCAGTGTATCTGAAGAACGCAATGACATCCAAAGTGCATTTAAACTGGTCTATAATAAATCTTTTCTTCTGTTGGAATTAATAAGAGTTGGTGTTTGGCAATTTTACTGTTGTTGCAACACTCCAAGAACAACCTTGAATCCTCAGTTTTGTGATTCCAGAGGCACTAGCAGCTCTTCTGATCCAAGCTTTTTCAAAGACTTTGATTCTTGTGGCATATCTCAACAACATCAGACAAGCACTGTTCTTACCACAATATATCAAAAGCCTCTCTGCCACATAAAAAGACATACCGTAAGTATTATAAATTGCGCATGGTAGGGTAGTTTGGGGCCCTGTTACAGATTTTGCAGTGAGGTCTAGATACACCTTTTATGGCAAAACTCTTTTAGGAGATATCACCAGGAAATTTACAGTGAACCAAGTACAAGGCTTTGTAAGGCTAGTTTAGCTGAATGTATTGATATCTTTCACAAGAAGTACTTTTAATCCATATGCAAATGAGTAGTTACGTGCACCAAGAGTGGGTCCAAGCCAATGCATGCACCCTTGCTCCTCCACCTTCTTTTACCAGCTCTTCCCTTTCCGATTTGATTGACAGGGCCAGGTTCCTGTATAGTCATTTTTTCCTAGCCCTGTCAATCAAAGAGAGGGAGAGGCTGGCAGAGGAAGCAGGAGAAGCATGGTGCACAGAGTAGCTTGGGCTGGTCTTCAGCAAATTTAACTGCGCATTTGCATATGGGTTGAAAGTACTTTTACTTCAGAATGAAGCAACAGATCACTAAATGGAAGGTACCATTATACTTATCCCAGCTAGCCCTACTATGCATTATATCTGATTTAGCAGTGAATTTCCTGGTGACAGATTCTCTTTAAACAGTACATTCAGTAGATAAACACATACAGGGGCGGATTGGGGACTGGACAAAAAAAACTAAACGTAGCCCCATGTTGTAGATGGGTACAAATTGACAGAAGATGGGACAAAACAAGTAGGCAGGGACAACAGAAGTAGGCAGGGCTTGCAGTACCGTAGTGCAGCACAGAATACCGTCCCAGCAGAGCCAAATACCACAGGGCAGCACAAAGTACTACCGCCCCAACCACAGCATTCAACTGTATCACTGTCATGAGGACGGTAATATAATTGAGTTCAAGAAGGGCACCTGAGGCAGTTGAGCATCAGATATATTGATGGACCCTTGGTAGACATTATCAAACATGTTCATAACTCATAAGCAAACAACAAACAATGTTGTGCTCATTAAAAGGTTTTCTTTATTAGTAAATCTAATTGCATAATGCAGGTTTGGGATGTGGCAATAAAAGCATGGGCCATTTTGCATTAGTCACACTTCATCTGGCCTTCCATGGATGGAAGATGGAAGGCAAAATGATATGTAGGTAATGCAAAACTTCCATTGCCTTCACGGCCACATCTCCAACCTGCCTTATGCAATTAGATTTTCTAATAAAGAAACACGTAAGAGCTCTGTTGTCTGTATATTGTGTGGATCATAACTCATAAGCTTCTTCAATAGATCGGTCTGTAAATTGTCGATAAATTATAGAATGTTGCTGGTGTTAAATTGGTATTCCTTATAGATTAGGAATGGAAGGTACAGAAAACTATGAGCAGAAGACATTAGCTGACAATGATCTGTCACGAGGGTGTCAAGAGCCACGCCTGACTCCGTTGTACCCGGGGTCAGGAGGTCGCAGCGGTTGGCTGCACGCTCTATGTCAGATAGGGAAGTTTCCTTATTGTAGCTTTCTGGGTTTGCTTTGCAAACCCTTTTGGCTCACTCAGGGATCCGTAGCTCCTTCTCTCAGCTGTTCCTTGTCCAGCACTCCCAATCCTCCTTATATTCCCCTCTCACACTTCTCTGGTTGCCAGAGATAGAGCTTCCTGCCTGGACATCTATTCTGACCCACTGGAGCTGTGTTGCTGCGTTCTCTGAGTGTTGCCTCAGAACGCTACCCTCCGGATCCCTGTTGGACCTTTGTGGACAATTGTTGCCGTCCACCTGGGTGTTTGTGTTTGTCTGTGTTTGTCTGTCCTCTCCCTGGTGTTTCCCTCTTAGTGCAGTGGTGAGGACTAGCGATCCCACCGGCCCGTTCATTATCTAGGGCTCATTTCAGGGAAAGCCAGGGTTTAGGCACGTGATCGCCGCACGGGTGAGGAACCCGTCTAGGGACGTCAGGGCAGGCAGGTGCCAGCTGCAAGGTGAGTTAGGGCGTCACCACCTTTCCCTCTCCCTTGGGCAGGGCTTTCCCTGTTTTCCTCCCTGTGCGTGTTGCCGGTCATTACATGATCACATTATTTGACACAAAAGCAATGGGGTTGACTCTTGTGGTGGAACTATAAAGTTACAGGTGGATGGTGACAATATCACTAAGGCAGGTGGGGCAAATGACAATTCTTTACTGAATACCAGTGTAACAGAACAAATAGTGTGACATGTACAATCAACACAAATCGTAATTGTCTCTTTGTCTATTTGTGCCCTATGTACTGAGGAACTATCCTTTTACCAGGAGGAACTAAATTGCTTAGTTCAAATTCCCATGGGAATGAAAAAACTAACTGTACCCCTACAGGAAGTAAAGGCAGCAGCCATCTTAGCAAAGGGAGTGCAGAGCTATACTAGCCCTGCAAAAGTTAGCCCTGCAGTTCCAATTTCCACCACTGGAGGTCACCAGAGAATCTCAGATAAAAGCTGTACTGGAATTACAGCTGCAGAGAGTACTGTAGCCAGCAATGACAGCAATGAGAATTTCACATCTCAGAATCCAGTTGCTGCAAAAGAGGCCATGGGTTCTGACCAGGCCTGAAGTTCTTCAGTAAAGCTGGAAGACCTAAGAGTCTGACAAGGTTCAGGAAGGTGAGATACCTGAGACTGGTCCCTGTTTGTCTGTTTTAATGTGTGTGCCCTACAGAGCCACCCTCCTACCTCTTACCTATAAAAGGGACTCATCTATTTCCAGTTGGCAGTTATTGCATCTTATTTTCTTAGGTTGAGTCGGAACCCTGCCCACTGCAAGAGGCATCTGTTACCATGGCAATGACATTTTATTACCTCATGTGGACTGTTTGCCATTGAACTTTGTGGAGGACACACCTGTGTTTTCAAGCTCATGTCACTAGTAACCACCCACGGGTCGGGGGCCTTTCCTATATTTTTGCACTATGCTTTATGGTTTCTAAAACGTTGCAAGCCATGAACCCAAGGAATAGAATCAAACGATTACCTGAGCTCTTTGTAATCCCACCTGTGATTCTGGGACTCTAGGCAGTTAGAGCTGCAAGTTGGGGGTCTTCTACTGCAATGGACAAAACGTGCACTTTTTTTCCATTGTGTGGACTCTTTTGGTCAGAGCAACAATGTGTTCCATTCAGGCACTTTACACTGGACTTTGCACAAATGCCAATACTTAGCGAGCTAGATAGCTGTCATTTTTTTGTTGTTGACAGAAGGCCTGCCTCTGAGGACTCAAGTACTAAAATCGTCATTTCACCATGTGATTGTTCAGTGAGATAAAAGGTGCCTGAAAAGATGTTTTGCATATGCCCTTAACCATTTCTCTTCCAGGTTTGCAAGGGTGCTATAGTTATACAGGAGGGACCACTACTTAGAGTCACAAGCAGTTTCAGTTCTTTAGCACTTGTCAGAGTTGCCAACTGTTTAAGAACACATGAGATAGAGAAAATGGTGGATCTGCATTTGAGCAATTTCAGGCCTTGCTGCACAGGAAGGGAATACAGTATGAAGCCACCCTTCTACTTGCGGATTACGTTGCCGAGTGGGAGTATTACAGAGTGAAGACACCATCACCCTTCCAGTATTGTTAGAGCTCAGCAAACACAAAAGGGAGTTGGCAATGCTAGTTTTATGCACCTGTTATTATACCCTCTGATAAGCGGAGAGGTATGGGTAGACATAGAGAAAAAGAGAAAATTCATTTAGTCAGACCATATCTAGTTACCTGGTACGAGCCTGGAAAAGATAGATAGTGAAAAACTGGAACAATTGAGAGTAGCAAAGCAAAGAGAAGGAACATTTGCACTAAACCTAAAAAGGGGAACCATGCAAATCCTCCAAGCACAACCCGAGGGCGACTTGGGTTTTAAGTAAGGGGGTATGTAGTGGCCCAGAGTGACACTACCATTTCTACATTCCTTTTGCTAACCTGTTTTTTTTGCCATTGTATTAGTTTGCACCACCAACTGTACCACCACCAGCAACGTGTCATTTTGTTATATGCGAAAACTGTTATGTTCATGTATTGTGCCTGTATTGTCCAGCAAGAGGCAGTGTATCTGGAAGAAAATACCTTTAGATAGAATGGAATTTACTATTCCATTGTCCCCCCTTTTGTGCAGAAGTGGGCTAGTACTGCTTCCCACCAAGGGAGGGTTGCAGGAAGCTATAGTTAGTTGAGAATTTGAAGGAGACCAGACAGCATGGCACAGTGAGGGGGCCTTCTCCCCTCCTGCAGCAGGACTCTTCCATAGGAAGCAGCTTACAAAGCACAAGTATTGCAAAGGGGTCAACAGCCAAAGACACCCCACTCAACGGTATAAGAACCTCTACATAGTCCAGAAACCAGACTGAAGCCAGAGAATAGCACAGCAGAGACAGAAAAAGCTAAGTATTCAAGTTTACCTGCCAGTTTACCCGAAGCCAAGAGAAAGATATCAAATATTGTTTGGATGACACGTTTAATGCAAGTTTATTCAAGTAAAAACCGTTAAACTTCACCAAGTCTTGACTCTACTTACTCCACCAACTACAACTCCTTTGTTGCTATGGAGCCTAACCCTGGGGAGCGACAATATCCAGGTAGGTGCACCATGACACAAAACTATCAGGCCACATTACCACTCCTCATTCCTAAACAATGGGACTTAATTGCTCCTGGGGGGCAGCCCATCGTATGTGCATAACACACATACAAATATAAAAATGTAAGATCCAGCTCAATCTTGTAGCAAAGAGGAATACTTTATTGAAGCTATAAAAACTTCCAATACAAGACAGTCCCGTCTACACGTTTCAGACCTTAGGTTTTTTTGGTCATTACTCATGACAAACGAGACCCTCAACTGACTGCACACTATAAGTTCACCGAACACCTGATTCAATGTTTCCTGTAATCAGTGAGCCTAAAGTGCAATCAGGAACACATGTTTCAGATTTAAAAAAGTTACAACATTACTGAAATAAAAAAATAAATAAATGTGTGTACAAATATAAAAAAAGGTGGCATACAATGGCCTATGACATAAATTTAAAAGGTCAACAGTGGGGGTCCCATCTTAATACTGCAGAATAAGATTGTGCCTTTTATTAAGACCCATTGGATGGCGAGTATCAAGCTAAAAAATCCAGAAAGCTTCTCTGTTGAGTAGCTTTCTCCTATGATCACCACCTCTAACAGGAATTGGAACCCTTTCAATACCTTGCACCCACAGTTTCGATGTGTCACCACCATGTGCAACCGCAAAATGTAAACTGGCAGCAGACACGTTGAGGTTTTTATAGTGCATGACATCAGAGATATGCTTGCAGATTCTGGTCTTGATAGGGTTAGTTGTACATCCAACATACTGCAATTCACATGATTCACAGGTAATTAAATATATTGCAAATTTTGTATTACATTTTACATGAGATTTGATTTCATATTCTTTCTTATTGGCAGTCGATTAAAAAAAACTGCCTACTTTGGTGTGATCACAGCAAATACATTTGCCGTTTCTACATCGATAACTGCCTTTATTAACAATCCATGTTGGCTTAGAAATTTTTGTTTCCTGAAATAAACTACGACTTACGATACGTATGATACGCATGATACGCTCCCCCCTTATCCGCCTTCTTAATTACCATATCCTGTCTGTTTTTTAAATTTTGCAAAGCTTTAAAATCACCTCGGGTCATATTTTTACGTCTTTTTATCGTTATTTCACCTTGGGGAGTACTAGCTGCCTTCCCAATATCAGATCTAACTATCATACAAAACACAAAGGTCCCTTTCTACAAGTTCTTGATAGTGGTCTAAAGCAGGGGATCTGGACTGTAAAGGGTAAAAATCCCTATTGGAATTTGTAAACGATACAGATGAAATTAACCGGCTCCAGATCCTGCTCCTGCGTCCGCATTTCCTGCAAAGTACATATATGAATCGATTCTGAAAAACTCATGGCATTACACAAAGACAGAGTGTCATGACACACAAACAAATCAGTCTCAGATGTCAGAGAATTCACCACATCGATTTGTATTGAAATCTCAGAGATTTCTCCTTGAAAATGTTTTTTAAGAGTAAGACTATGTGCCAATCTATTAACATCTAAGATTTCCAGTCTGGAATGGGCAGAATCCTGTCTATTGGCTTGGACCTGGGTATCTTTAAAAAAAAGGAAGTGGGATATATTTCCATCCTGTTATTTCAATTTTTCACGCGTTGCCAAAAATACACAAGGGCATTTTTCCGCCCCCCTCTAAGACCCATTGTGGCAGGGATAGGGTCTTTCTCTGAGACACTCTCGAAGTGGGTTGATTCACTCCTCCAGCCACTTATTCCTTTGATTCCAGGTTTTCTTAAGGACATTAGATCAATATTGCAGGCTTTTTCAGAGTTCAAATCACTGCAGATGTGGTGTCATTATACACCAACATTCCGCATGATCTCGCTTTAAAATCACTCCATTGGTTTTTGAATGCATATAGTGTTTATAGGGGAGCTCTCCGGGAATACATTGAATTATTTTTTGATTTCCTCCTATGGCTCAACTTCTTTATGTTCAATAATGATTTTTATTTACAGGTGTCTGGTGTGTTGATGGGGGCTAGGTTCTCACCCTCCATAGCCAATATTTTCATGGCATGGTGGGAGAGATACTTTCTCCTCATTGACACACACCCTTTTCATGACCAGATACAGTGGTATGGCCTCTACATCGATGACCTGCTGTTTGTTTGGTATGGTGGTGTGGTGGCCATACCACTGTTCAAGGTGGCCATACCGCTGTTCAAGGATTCTCTCAATTCATGTTTGGGCTCTATTTCTTTTAGTGTTCATCATGATGTTGTGTTTCTTTTTTGGATTTGTGCCTGAGGGGGGATGTGCCCCTGTCCAGAGTTCTCATATCTACCTTTAGAAAGGAATTAGCTGGCAACATTACCCTTTTTGCCTCCTCTTTTCATCAGCCGCATGTTATAAGGAATATTCCGAAAGGTGAGATGATCCGTGCAAGACGTAACTGCACAGATAAGGAATCTTTTCTAAGTGAGGCCACCAGTATAACTGGTAGGCTGTCACATAGATTCTATGCTGTCCAACATATCTCCAAGTTTAGGGATTTAGCTTTGTCTATGGACAGAGACACCTTGGTTTTCCCCACGGCGGTTGGCACCAGGAGACACAACCAATCGCAGTGCTCTGGAGCTAAAACCACCATGTTTATCACACAATACAGTGAAGAATTTAAAGAATTATGCAAAATTGTTAATAAATATTTACCTTTGCTGGGATATGATAAGGAATGGTCGCATGCAGTTGTAGGAGGGATTAAATGTGTGGCACGCAAAGCACCTACTTTGGGTAGTGTGCTAAATACCAGACCTCGTGCCCGCTTTACGTCACCTACGTCGAGCTCACGAGACGCGGTATAGTCACGGGTTACCAAAGCGTGGCATCACGCCTTCCAGAGGAGCAGTTAAGGTCAGCTTGGTACAGTTTACACAGACACCTCCTGTTCACGCAGGTACAGAGAGGCAACAAGCTGAGAGAGCCTTTTCACTGCCGCAGTGAAAACAGCACTGTCTCAGCCCGGGTATCTGCAGCGTCCCACTCAGGACACGTGGGAACTGCAAAATTACTGTGAAACGGCATTATTGTAAAAACACAGCCACTAATGCACAAAAGACTGCTCCATTATTGTGTCAACAAACCACCAAACCCAATTGGAGTACTGACCATTGTTGCTCCGGACGCCCAATTCCTTGAGACCGCCACTTGTACGGTGGATAATGGTTGCATCGCCCCTGTAATTCATACAGACCTAGGAGGCGGGCCCTGCATACAGGAAGAGCGTGACGTACGTGCGCACGTTGAAAAGAGAGACGCTGATTGCTTCCTAGAGAGAGAAGTGTATTACCGAAGCAGCATGGCAGGAGAAGCGAGTGAGCTCTGCGCTAGAGACTGGATCTGATCGGGACCTTGTTGCCGCACCGACATGGACCCCTACGCCTATTACTCCTGAACTGCAGGTCCGTGTCCAGGACCTATGGGATCGCCACTGGAGGGAGCGCACTGTGGATCGCCCTGCTGAGATGGCTGATTACAGTACAGGTCAGCATGTAGCCACGATGCCGCGAAACCGGCCTCAGAAATATGCCAAGAGGTCCGGTCTGGCTGCCGATTCCCCAACCATGGCGTGGCCTACTACTGAGCAGACAGAGCTTTGGGCCAAGTTGTCAGCGGAAATCAAGTCGGCTCGACTCAGGCACACCCACGCTTGTAAGAAGCACAATGAGGGTCTGACTCGCAAGTTGCTGGAGGAACCTGTAAAGGACTTCCCGTTTCCAGTACGGAGATTGGGCCGAGTTCTTGACTTCTGTAAGCAGCGAGGGTTTATCCGAGATATGGAAACCAACAGAGACTATTACGTAAAACGCCGGTCTGTAAAGAGGAAGGAGCTCCCTAGTTGGCTACATAGCCTGTACGTCAACGAGACGGACGAGTTCACCCCTGCAGAAAGTACACATGGACCATACGCTACTGCGGTACGTTGCCCAAGACAGCCCACGGAGACCCAGGAACTTGCCAAAGACTCTGAGTCTGAGGAGGATCTTGAACAATAACTTTCTACCGCCCCTGTGCGGCCTGCTACAAAATATGTGCTGCCTAGCACCCAAAATGAATATGCCACTGGATTTGCGGGTACCAACATTCTATGGCAACCAGCCATTGTTACCAAAGATATTACAAGTGAACCTAAACCCCAGAGGGAATGTGTTAGGAGTAAAAAGGCCAGAGCCAAAACGCCTAAGTGCATCTGCGGAGGACTGTGCAGTTTTGTTTCAACAATTGGCTGTACAACAGCATCAGGAATTCACAATCCCAACCTATAAAGGTGAACCAACGAATCCATAATTAATGAGGAATCCCTCAGAGGAATCAAAACCTATAACCAGGATTGACCCTGCAATCCACTCCTAAGCAGCGGATAATGGAGGGAAAACTGGAAGGATCTTCCCCTGCCTGATTCATAGGATTCTGGAAGCCCAATTTCTATGGATGTGTCGTCCTGTTCAGATCCCTACAATTAAGTAGGCCGTATGCCCAACATTTATATGGAGCAGGAGCTGCCATTGTTTTGAGGACTTCTCTTGTTTTTGTTTTGAGCCCCTCTCTGTGTTTTATTAGCAAAGACTCCATCATGGACTCCACTTGAATCCAGAAAAAGAAAAATCACAGTTGCACTTTATTTGCATGCTTTATGCTATTTAACCCCTTTTTACCCCATTTTCAGATTATCAAGGGACTATGTTGATGAAACGTTTAAAGTACAGTACCCAGAAGGACTTTTCTGTGTTCGTCCTTTTTACAAAAAATTTGCACTCTAAAAAGTTTTTATACATGTTTTATACCCCAATTTAGGTATGCACTTGTCTTTAAACTCGTATCAAGAACCTCACTGCCTTTATGTGAGATCATCACCTAATTACCATTTTTGTCCGTAAAGCTTCAACCAAAAAAACGTATAATTTGTATGTGATATATTATATATTTGCCTACAATGTATTTTTTGTGTATAACCCTTTATTTACACGAGGTTATCGAAGAGTCATGATAATGCATTGCAATGTCTATATCCATATGCGCATATTTGGTGGTGTGAATTTGGTTTATTACAGGAAATGGCTTATACAGGAAAGTAGGCCACAGCACTCTATTCATAGAATGGCGAGGGTGGGTGCACGTCCGGGTTGTGCACCTCCAGAACTTGTAAGTGTCACAAATATTTAGACAGCACTCCTTTGTTGGTGATAGTTAAATGATTTTATTTCATGTTATTTCAGCCGGAATAGGTGGTATGTTAGTTGCAACGTTTCTGGCTTAATAATCGCCCTTCATCAGGCACTCTGAGGACCACACTAGGTATACAGCCGGCTTACTGTGCAGTAAACTGATGAACTGTATTATTATTGGCCCCTTATCGGCCCACTGTGCACCTCACGTGTAGCCCCTGCATTCTGGAACGCCACATATCTGCCACTATATAAGCCCGGTCCGCTAACGGGATTATATAGGGTGAGAAACCAACCCGCGGTAGCTTATAACTAGGCCAAATCACGGACATGGGGATTTATGATCGAGATACAAGCTAGCACAAGATTAAATTATATACTTAATTGCCTTAAGGGCACACTAGATATAACACAATATACACAGAGCATATATACAGTGGTCTGAGGTTACCGATACAGGTGATATAGGTACAACAGGGTTAGGCAAGAGTCAGTTACCGGTTAAAATGAAAGTTCCTTTGGGTTATAATGGTGGAATAGTCCTTGGTTGCAGTCATGTGGGGGCAGTGAGGTCAGCTGGTTCCCGGTCTCTCCAAACACATTGGCATGAATCCAAACACATTTCAGAAAAAACACAGCCCGCTGGCTTGCATGAGCTTATGACCTGTAGCCGGCAGCTCCCCACCCCACCTATGGGTAGGATCCACCCCTCCTTCTCTGGTGCTGGCAACAAATGACCCATAAAACCCCTTAGGGCTTATAGCCCCAGACCAGAATGTCGCAGGAAGATAGTTCCGGGCCCAATTGATCCGCCTTGGTTCCGGCTACAACTAGAATCCAAACATGGTACCGCAATGTGGTTTCTGTGGGGAGCTATATCTCCCCTCCCGGGCATCCTAGCTTTAAGCCAGGACCACGTGGATGTTCGGCTTTGCCCCAGGATTACATAAATTATACCTGGGATGGATGGACGATTCATAATTCCTTATGAAATGTAGGTGCCAATCGGCTGCCAATAAATGATAATCCATATTCCTCACAGGTAGCATCTTAAGTCATAGTTTATTTCAGGAAACAAACATTTCTAAGCCAACATGGATTGTAAATAAAGACAGTTATCGATGTGGACACGGCAAATGTATTTGCTGTGATCACACCAAAGTAGGCAGGTTTTTTTAATCGACCGCCAATAAGAAAGAATATGAAATCAAATCTTATCTAAACTGTAATACAACATTTGCTGTATATTTAATTACCTGTGAATTGCAGTATGTTGGATGTACAACTAACCCTATCAAGACCAGAATCCGCAAGAATTTCTCTGATGTCCTGCACTATAAAAACCGCAACGTGTCTGCTGCCAGTTTACATTTTGCGGTTGCACATGGTGGTGACACGTCGAAGCTGCGGGTGCAAGGTATTGAAAGGGTTCCAATTCCTGTTATAGGTGGTGATCATAGGAGAAAGCTACTCAACAGAGAAGCTTTCTGGATTTTTCAGCTTGATAATCGCCATTCAATGGGTCTTAATAAAAGGCACGATCTTATTCTGCAGTATTAAGATAGTACCCCCGCTGTTGACCTTTTAAATTTATGTCATAGGCCATTGTATGCAACCTTTTTATATATTTGTACACACATTTTTTTGTTTTTGATTTCAGTAATGTAACTTTTTTAAATGTGAAATATGTGTTCCTGATTGTACTCTATGCTCACTGATTACAGGAAACATTGAATCAAGTGTTCGGTGAACTTATAGTGTGCAGTCAGTTGAGGGTATCCTTTGTAATGAGTATGGACAAAAAAAAAACAAAGGTCTGAAACGCGTAGACGAGGTTGTCCTGTATAGTGTTGAGCACGAATATTCGAATAGCAAATTCGCAAATATTTCAAATATAGTGCTATATATTCGCTATATAGAATATTTGTAATTTTTTAACATCTGAAAACATGATTCCTCCCTGCTTCATTCTTGTAGGTCAATGAGTCATTGGCCCACAAGCAACTTAAGCAGAAAGGAATCATGTTTTCAAATGGAAAAAAATGACGAATATTCTAAAAAACTAATATATAGCAATATAGGGAACATATTCCTTATTTAGAATATTCACCTTTTTTCCCCAATCTCTACAGTTGTTCGCATACCCCTCCCCGACAAGCGTCCCCGTTACCATGGGAACGCCTGTGGGTTAGAAAATACCATCGGATCCGAGTTTTCCCTAAGATCGTGAAAACGCAGATACGATGGTATATTCTAACCCACAGGCATTCCCATGGTGACGGGGACGCTTGTCGGGTAGGAGTGTGCCAATGTGGAATGACAGTACACATTGAAAAAAAAATAATACGAATATTCTAAATAACGAATATTCGCTATATTGCTATAACTTTGTTTTTTAGAATATTCGGCATATTCTAAAACAAGAATATATAGCAATATAGCAAATATTCGTAAAATACACATATAGACTGCAATTTAGCTAATAGTGCTATAGTATTTTTTTTTTAAGTGTACATTTTTTCAAAATCTGAAGTTCAGAAGAGAAAAAAAAATTAGACTATAAAAAAAGATTATAGCACTATATTAGCTAAATTACAGTCTATTTGTGTATTTTACGAATATTCGCTATATTGCTATAACTTCGTTTTTAGAATAGACGTCATATTCGTCCTATTCTAAAACAAGAATATTATCACGACCGGCGTGCCTATCACATACGGGACACAAAGGGAGGGAAAAGGGAAGGCTCTGTCCAAGGGAGAGGGAAAGGTGGTGACCCCTATCTCACCTTGAGGCTGGCACCTGACTGCCCTGACGTCCCTAGATGGGTTCCTCACCCGTACGCCGATCGCGTGCCTAAAACCCTGGCTTTCCCTAAGATGAGCCCTAGATAGTGAATAGGGCGGTGGGAACACTAGTCCGCACCACTTACTCTAAAGGAAAACACCAAGGGGAGGACAGACAATACAGACAACATATAATCCCAGGTGGGTGACAACAGAAAACAACAAAAAGCCCAACAGGGATCTGGAGGATAACACTCTGGAACAACAACCAGGATTCACAGCTCCAGTGGGTCAGTATAGAAGTCCAGGCAGGAAGCTCTATATCTGGCAACTAGAGAAGTGTGAGAGGAGAATATAAGGAGGTTGGGAGTGTTGGACAAGGAACAGCTGAGGAGAAGGAGCTACGGATCCCTGAGTGAGACAAAAAGGATTGCAAGGCAAACACAGAAAACTATCATTAAGAAACAGCGTGATCTTTAGACATAGAGCGCGCAGCCACCCGCTGCGACTTCCTGACCCCGGGTATAACTGAGTCAGACGTGGCTCTTGACTCCCTCGTGACAAATATATAGCAATATAGCGAATATTTGTAAAATACACAAATAGACTGTAATTTAGCTAATATAGTGCTTTAGTATTTTTTTTATAGTGTACATTTTTTTCAAATCTGAAGTTCAGAAGAGACAAAAAAAATTAGACTATAAAAAAAAGATTGTAGCACTATATTAGCTAAATTACAGTCTATTTGTGTATTTTACGAATATTCGCTATATTGCTATAACTTCGTTTTTTATAATATTACGCATGTTCTAAAAAACCAAGTTATAGCAATATAGCGAATATTCGTAAAATACACACATGTTAGCCATAGCCAACCAATAGGAAAGTTGCCTTATACAGTTAAAATCGCAATACGCGAATAATTAAATTGCATATTATTCGCGATAAATAGAATAATGACAAATATTCAATTTCGATGAATAGAAGACGAATATTCAATAGAATATTCGCGAAATAAAGCAAAATCCAATCCCGCTCATCACTAGTCCTGTATTGGAAGTTTTTATCTGGATCTTATGTTTTTGTTTTGGAGTTTACAAGTCAGCCGTGTCCAGGAGCTGATTCCGTGCTCACGGCAAAGAGGAGCAGGTGAGAGCTGCCTTTTCCTTTCTACACATACAAATATATACACTTGTGTACAAACTTTAACATAGCTAAGTAATAATGCACACATAAAACATAAATATATGTGCAAATACTCACACAGATGTATCAAAAGTACATACTACTCCCCTCCCCGGACTTCGAGTATCAGGTCCATAACCTAGCAGGTCCCCCCCACACACACATATACTACGCCAAGTGCCTATTGTATAATGCAGTACATTACATCCCTCCCTGTCCCCTCAGCATCTGCTTCATAACACCTTGCCCCCCCCCCTCCCTCCACCGCATGCATTCCATACAGTATTAGAATGTATTAGCTCTGATGAGCCAATTAGCTAAATTAATAACTTCATAAATTGATTTCTACTGTAAAAAACTATTTTCTGAACTCGGATGTTTTATCTGAAGTCAATTCGCTCATCCTTTTTGGGCACAGGTCTGAGTATGTCTAGCAGTAAAACTTGGCTGGTTGAAAATCACTGTTCAGCTATGCTGGCGCCCCACCTGCACTTAACCCTGACTGCACATTGGGGCTAGGCCTTTGGCTATTTCCCCATGTACTTGGCAAAGCTTTATAATATTTCAAACATGCAGACTTGTGCGTTCTTTTTACCTCAATGTGCCAATATTGTATGTGAGTGAGCAGTAGAAGTCATACTCACAAGTTGCAGCAACTTGATGTACCATTTTATATTGGAATTAAGTAAGAAATTAAAGAAACAAAAAGGTTTTGTACCAGAAACTTGTGAGTATGACTTCTATTGCTCACTAAGGGTATTTTCACACTTGCGGCAGGACGGATCCGACAGGCTGTTCACCCTGTCGGATCCGTCATTCCGCTATTTCGCCGTGCCGCCGGACCGCCGCTCCGTCTCCATTGACTATAATGGGGATGGGGGCGCCGCTCCGGCGCAGTACGGCAGTGGACGGCGAAAGGCCGCCGTACTAAAAGTCCTGCATTTCCGACTTTTTAGTCCGGCGGCATCTGACCGCGAACTGCCGTACTGTGCCGGAGTGCCGCCACGTCCCCATTATAGTCAATGAGGACGGTCTGGTGGCACGGTGAAATAGCGGAAGGATGGATCCGACAGGGTGAACAGCCTGTCAGATCCGTCCTGCCGCAAGTGTGAAAGTACCCTTACATACAATATTGGCACAATGAGGTAAAAAGAACGCACAAGTCTGCAAGTTTGAAAGACTATCAGTGCTGGGTTAAGCAGAGCTCCCGGTGTGGACTTGTATTTGCTACAGGTGACTGAAGTGCTACATATTATGAAAGCTATATAATATCTCAAACAACTTACGGTAGCTTTTAAAATTATATTTCAATAAATGGATTAAATGGAATACATACATATTTATTGTCACTAGGAGTGAATGTTGTAGCAGTACTGTTGCTGGGATTTGGAAGGTCCTTGCAAATGCATTGTTTTATTTTGAACCTGAAATATAATAAGAGTATAATGACATTGCTTATCAAGAATTGTTTAATCCATAATATACAGTATGTGTTTTAGTGCATTTGATAATATACCGTAGATGAAAATTAAATACCAGTCTAAAATACTAAGGAGTACTTTGGAGACTAGAAAGTTACTTATCATTGGGCCTACTGGCTAAGGCTCTGTTCTAGTTTTACAATATGATGTGCCTGTTAGTGAATCTTACCACATTATTATGATGTTAAAGAGCAATGGAAACCTGATGTAAAATTAATGTGTGAATGCAGAACACATTTCATGTTGTCCCAATTTTAATACACCGGCTGACTTCCTGGTTCTGGATGACAATGATCATTGGTGGATATTGTCTGGGTATACTCTATTTCCATAAGGTCTCATGCATTCGACCGTAGTTTTGGTCCTGGTCTGATCCGCATTGTTTGCAGATCACATGTGGACCCATTTATTTCTATGGGAAATGAAAAAAATATGGACAACACACAGATGTCATCCGTGTGCGTGTCCACTTCCATGTGGCTGTTCTGCAAGTTATAGAACATTTCCTATTCTTTTCCATTTTGCGGACCAGAATAGGCATTTCAACTGATTGATAGAAATGCGCACAGCCGGTATCCATATTTTGCGGATAGTATAATTGATAAAGTCGTGTTCATGAAGCCTTTTTTAGGTCTGACACTGACCACCCCAGTTTTCAGATCCTTACTGATCTATTATAATGTGTTATAAAATGTAATTTAGGACAACCCCTTTAACACAATAACAATCTGAGTTATATTACAGGTTTTTTTTTCCAGGAGTTAAATATTGATGAGATATCCTCGGGGCTGGTTATCAATATCTGATCACTGAAGATCTCATACTCGGCACCCCCACAAACCAGTTATTTGAAGGGGCTGCAGTGCTCAGATGAGGGCTGCTGCCTCTTCATAGTATAGTGAGAACAGCTCTATACATTATATATGGCAGTGCTTGGAATTGCAGCTCAGTCCCATTTACAGTAGTCCCTCAAGATACAATATTAATTGGTTCCAGGATGACCATTGTATGTTGAAACCATTGTAAGTTGAGTAATTGGTTCCAAAGCCCCCAAATGTCATCCAAGATAAGAGAAAATGAAGATTTAAGAAAAATAAGCAGATAACTAAGATAGATAAAATAAGTCCTTTCATATAACAGTTAGGAATAGCTGCTAACTAGCAGGGGCGGACTGACCATTCGAGCAGTCGGGCATAGACCGAGGGCCCACGGCCAGTAGGGCGCCCCGTGAGATGTGGGGCATTTGGGTTGGCTGCCCCGGGCCCGGCATCGCTGGGGGGCCCATTGCCGACCCAAACGCCCACAAACTACGGCGGGGCATGGGAGCGCATTGTTCCCTGCCCCGCCATCACCGCTAAGCCTATGCAGTAGTATTCCCGGTGCAGGCAGGCACGATAACATCATCACACGCCTGTGCTGGGATGCAGCACAGTGACGTGCGCCGCGTGCCTGCCTATCTACGGGTGAGCGCCAGGAGTCTAGGACACACAGGTAAGTTACTACTGTAGGTAAATTACTACATGGGGAGCAAACTACTACATGGGGGCAGTGTGGGGGGAAATTAACACTGTGGGGGCAGTGTGGGAGAAAATTAATACTGTGGGGGAAGTCTGGGAGAAAATTATTACTGTGGGGGCAGTGTGAGGGAAAATTACTACGGTGGGGGCAGTGTGGGAGACAATTAATACCGTGGGGGCAGTGTGGGGGAAAAATTACTACTGTGGGGGCAGTCTGGGGGGAAATCAATACTGAGGGGGCAGTATGGGGAAATTTATACTGTGGGGGGAAATTTATAGTGTAGGGGCAGTGTGGGTGGACAATTGGTACTGTGGGGGGAGTGTGGGGGCAATTGGTACTGTGGGGGCAGTGTGGGGAATTTAATACTGTGGGGCAGTGTGGGGGACAATTGGTACTTTGGGGGCAGTGTGGGGGACAATTACTACTGTGGGGGCAGTGTGGGGGACAATTGGTACTGTGGGGGCAGTGTGGGGGACAATTACTACTGTGGGGGAAGTGTGGGGGACAATTGGTACTGTGGGGGCAGTGTGGGGGAAATTTACTACTGTGGGGGCAGTGTGGGGGACAATTTCTACTGTGGGGGGAAGTGCGGGGGACAATTACCACTGTGGGAGCAGTGTGGGGAATAATTACTACTGTGGGGGCAGTGTGGGGAACAATTAGTACTGTGGGGGCAGTGTGGGTGACAGGAGTCTAGGACACACAGGTAAGTTTTGGCTTTTATTTTATTTTTCCAAGCAACCTTTGGGGGACATTACTAGGGGGCACATGAGGCGAGGATACATATTACTGAAGGGACAATGGGGGGAAATTACTACATGGGGAGCAAACTACTACATGGGGGCAGTGTGGGGGGAAATTAACACTGTGGGGGCAGTGTGGGAGAAAATTAATACTGTGGGGGAAGTCTGGGAGAAAATTATTACTGTGGGGGCAGTGTGAGGGAAAATTACTACGGTGGGGGCAGTGTGGGAGACAATTAATACCGTGGGGGCAGTGTGGGGGAAAAATTACTACTGTGGGGGCAGTCTGGGGGGAAATCAATACTGAGGGGGCAGTATGGGGAAATTTATACTGTGGGGGGAAATTTATAGTGTAGGGGCAGTGTGGGTGGACAATTGGTACTGTGGGGGGAGTGTGGGGGCAATTGGTACTGTGGGGGCAGTGTGGGGAATTTAATACTGTGGGGCAGTGTGGGGGACAATTGGTACTTTGGGGGCAGTGTGGGGGACAATTACTACTGTGGGGGCAGTGTGGGGGACAATTGGTACTGTGGGGGCAGTGTGGGGGACAATTACTACTGTGGGGGAAGTGTGGGGGACAATTGGTACTGTGGGGGCAGTGTGGGGGAAATTTACTACTGTGGGGGCAGTGTGGGGGACAATTTCTACTGTGGGGGGAAGTGCGGGGGACAATTACCACTGTGGGAGCAGTGTGGGGAATAATTACTACTGTGGGGGCAGTGTGGGGAACAATTAGTACTGTGGGGGCAGTGTGGGTGACAGGAGTCTAGGACACACAGGTAAGTTTTGGCTTTTATTTTATTTTTCCAAGCAACCTTTGGGGGACATTACTAGGGGGCACATGAGGCGAGGATACATATTACTGAAGGGACAATGGGGGGAAATTACTACATGGGGAGCAAACTACTACATGGGGGCAGTGTGGGGGGAAATTAACACTGTGGGGGCAGTGTGGGAGAAAATCAATACTGTGGGGGAAGTCTGGGAGAAAATTATTACTGTGGGGGAAGTCTGGGAGAAAATTATTACTGTGGGGGCAGTGTGAGGGAAAATTACTACGGTGGGGGCAGTGTGGGAGACAATTAATACCGTGGGGGCAGTGTGGGGGAAAAATTACTACTGTGGGGGCAGTCTGGGGGGAAATCAATACTGAGGGGGCAGTATGGGGAAATTTATACTGTGGGGGGAAATTTATAGTGTAGGGGCAGTGTGGGTGGACAATTGGTACTGTGGGGGGAGTGTGGGGGCAATTGGTACTGTGGGGGCAGTGTGGGGAATTTAATACTGTGGGGCAGTGTGGGGGACAATTGGTACTTTGGGGGCAGTGTGGGGGACAATTACTACTGTGGGGGCAGTGTGGGGGACAATTGGTACTGTGGGGGCAGTGTGGGGGACAATTACTACTGTGGGGGAAGTGTGGGGGACAATTGGTACTGTGGGGGCAGTGTGGGGGAAATTTACTACCGTGGGGGCAGTGTGGGGGACAATTTCTACTGTGGGGGGAAGTGCGGGGGACAATTACCACTGTGGGAGCAGTGTGGGGAATAATTACTACTGTGGGGGCAGTGTGGGGAACAATTAGTACTGTGGGGGCAGTGTGGGTGACAATTGGTACTGTGGGGGCAGTGTGGGGGAATATTACTACTGTGGGGGCAGTGTGGGGGACAATTACTACTGTGGGGGCAGTGTGGGGCACAATTACTACTGTGGGGACAGTTTTGAGGACAATTACTACTGTGGAGGACAATTACTACTGTGGGGACAGTGTGGGGGACAATTACTACTGTGGGGGCAGTGTGGGGGACAATTTCTACTGTGGGGGCTGTGTGGGGGACAAGTACTACTGTGGGGGCAGTGTGGAGGACAATTACTACTGTGGGAGCAGTGTGGGGGACAATTAGTACTGTGGGGGAAGTGTGGGGGACAATTAGTACTGTGGGGGAAGTGTGGGGGACAATTACTACTGTGGGGGAAGTGTGGGGGACAATTACTACTGTGGAGACAGTGTGGGGGACAATTAGTACTGTGGGGGAAGTGTGGGGGACAATTACTACTGTGGGGGAAGTGTGGGGGACAATTACTACTGTGGAGACAGTGTGGGGGACAATTACTACTGTGGAGACAGTGTGGGGGACAATTACTACTGTGGGGGCAGTGTGGGGACAATTACTACTGTGGGGGCAGTGTGGGGGACAATTTCTACTGTGGGGGCTGTGTGGGGGACAATTTCTACTGTGGGGGCTGTGTGGGGGACAATTACTACTGTGGGGGCAGTGTGGGGGACAATTACTACTGTGGGAGCAGTGTGGGGGACAATTAGTACTGTGGGGGAAGTGTGGGGGACAATTACTACTGTGGGGGAAGTGTGGGGGACAATTACTACTGTGGAGACAGTGTGGGGGACAATTACTACTGTGGGGGCAGTGTGGTGACAATTACTACTGCGATGGGAGTGTGGGGGATGTCGCTATTGAGTAGGAACTATAGGGGCATTTCTATTACAAGGACATATTAGGGGAATTATTTTTCAGGGACACTATACAAGTATTATTACCTGGAGCACGATATAGGATGTTATTATTACTGGGGGCACTCTAAGGGACATTATAATTGCTGTAGACACTATGGGAACATTTGAGGGTCATTTATCAAACTGGTGTAAAGTAGAACTGGCTTAGTTGCAACCAGATTCCCGTTTTAATGTTAGACAGTTTCTTTTGAGAATGAAAGGTGGAATCTAATTGGTTGCTATGGGCAACTAAGCCAATTGTACTATACACCAGTTTGATAAATGACCCCAATTATGAGAAATCTAACATGTCTGTGTAGCAAACTCTGTAGAGACGAGATGCGGCTGAAATAATTTGTCATGGCGATCTGGGTCAAACGGAGGAGAAGAGAAAAGAGAAGATCTACATGACAGGAGATGTCACTGGATGTAAGAGGTATGTGGTGCTGTATTCTCCTATATGTAGTGCTGGCTCACTACTGTGACCTGCGTCTTATCTTCTCCTCTAAGTCTTTTTTTATTATAAGGGTACTATCACACTAGCATTAAAGTTTTCTGGTATTGAGTTCTGTAATAGGGTCTCAATATCGGAAAAAAACGCTTAAAGGGGTTGTCCAAGTTATATTTATTGATGACCTATCCTCAGGATAGGTCATCAATATCAGATCAGCGGGGTCCGACACCCGGCACCCCCTCCGATCAGCTGTTTGAAGAGAAGGCGCGCGCCGTGCCAGCGCTGCCTCCTCTTCACTGTTTACCTTCTAGCCTTTGCATCTGCAGTGGTGAGCAGGTGTAATTACACCCAAGCCTTCCTATTGAAATGAATGGGACGACTTGGGTGTAAATACACCTGCTCACCACTGCAGATGCAACGGCTAGAAGGTAAACAGTGAAGAGGAGGCAGCGCTGGCACGGCGCGCGCCTTCTCTTCAAACAGCTGATCGGAGGGGGTGCCGGGTGTCGGATCCCCGCCGATCTGATATTGATGACCTATCCTGAGGATAGGTCATCAATAAATATAACTTGGACAACCCCTTTTTATAACTTGGACAACCCCGTTTATAACTTGGACAACCCCGTTTTTTCCCCATTCATTGTCAATAGGGACAAAACTCAACTAAACAGAACGTAATCCTCCAAAATGCATTCCGTTCCGTTTAGTTGAATTCCCAGACCAGAGAGCAAACCGCAGCATGTTGTATTTAGCTTTCCGTCCTGGGATGTGGAGCAAGATGGATCTGACACAATAGAAAACGGTTCCGTCCCCCATTGACTTTCAATGGAGTTCATGACGGATCCATCTTGGCTATGTTACAGATAGTACAACCGGATCTGTTCATAATGGATGCAGATGGTTGTATTATCAGTAACGGAAGTGTTTTTGCTGAACCCTGCCGGATCCAGCAAAACGGTACTGTGAAAGTAGCCTAATTTATGCATTTTAAATTTGGCAAATAAAATTTTTATTTGGCTTCTGGGTATTTTTGCAGTCCCATGTAATATTACAGATAACATAAGGTAAAAGGGTTCTCTAGGATTTACATATTGATATAGGTGATGTGGGCAGTGCGATATGTGGGTGTGGCTTGAGGGTGGGCGGGGACACAGGGGCCCCATAATCTCCTATTGCCCAGGGGCCCCATAAGTTGTCAGTCCACCCCTTCTAACGAGCAACTAATACAGCTATTTACCAGAGAAGTGGCCTTGATTGGTTGGATCTGAGTCTGAGACATTGTATGTTGAGTCTAGTATCAACTTACAATGGGTCAGAAAAGACCATTGTATGTTGAAAATATTGTATCTTGAGGCCATTGTATCTTGAGGGATCACTGTACTTGAATGGGACTGACCCACACAAAGACAATGTAACTGATGGATGTGATGACATCACAGGCCAAGGAAGAGTGTCCACCAATAAGATTTTAATGACCTATCTTAAGTATAGGGCATTAACATTTGACTCTCAGAAACCCCTTTAAGTAGATTTTTTTTTATACTGTAGATGCAGGGATGATAAGTCTTGATCAGTCTTGTACAGTGCTAGCTAAAATGGTCATGGATCCAAGAAGCCACCAAATAATATGGTAGCTTTGTGAAGAAATGTGGCTAAGGAACAATAGTTCAATCTGATTTAGGCTAGGGCTACACGACGACATGCACGACACATAGGGCACAGCTACACTGACACATGTTGTCGCACTGCGACATGCTGCGATGAGACAGTCGCAGAAAAATCCCTTTTGGATGGGTTGTTTTCGACTGTTGTGTCGCAGCATGTTGCAGTGTGACACCATAGACTATCACTATAAAAATTGTCGCATGACATTGGTGCGACAAGCGACAGAATTATTTTTTTTTGTGTAGCCCTAGAATTAAAGAGAGCCTCATAGTAATCATGAATATTATCAATAAGGAAGAGTAGTGTCCCTCTTCACTCCAGTGGTCCTACTCACTGACCAAAAAATATTACCGTACTGCATGCACGTTCAAACAGGTAGACCACTGAGTAGGACCACCTAATGAATAAAAAAAAACTTAGACATTGAAATAGTAAATTGCAAGTTATATGGATTCCATTCCCACAAAAGTAGAGTATTTCTAAATACAGATAGGGTGGCATGATCATTGTCATAGATTCTCTTTAATAAAGCAATACATTAGGAGATGTGGTATTCATTTTTTATTTCTTCTCTTATTGTACAGAAAGATCTTACCATGAAAACACGAAAGCAACCAGCAGTAAGGCAGCAAGAATTCCCACAGTTTTTTCAAGAAGCTTCTTATTAGTATTCTCAACTATAAGAAAATAAATGTATAGTTCATATGTGATTGTCAATGCCAACATTTTTATACAGTACAGACCAAAAGTTTGGACACACCTTCTCATTCAAAGAGTTTTCTTTATTTTCTTGACTATGAAAATTGTAGATTCACACTGAAGGCATCAAAACTATGAATTGACACATGTGTAATTATATACATAACAAAAAAGTGTGAAACAACTGAAAATATGTCATATTCTAGATTCTTCAAAGTAGCCACCTTTTGCTTTGATTACTGCATTGCACACTCTTGGCATTCTCTTGATGAGCTTCAAGAGGTAGTCACCTGAAATGGTTTTCACTTCACAGGTGTGCCCTGTCAGGTTTAATAAGTGGGATTTCTTGCCTTATAAATGGGGTTGGGACCATCAGTTGCGTTGTGGAGAAGTCAGGTGGATACACAGCTGATAGTCCTACTGAATAGACTGTTAGAATTTGTATTATGGCAAGAAAAAAGCAGCTAAGTAAAGAAAAATTAGTGGCCATCATTACTTTAAGAAATGAAGGTCAGTCAGTCTGAAAAATTGGGAAAACTTTGAAAGTGTCCCCAAGTGCAGTCACAAAAACCATCAAGCACTACAAAGAAACTGTCTCACATGCGGACCGCCCCAGGAAAGGAAGACCAAGAATCACCTCTGCTGCGGAGGATAAGTTCATCCGAGTCACCAGCCTCAGAAATCGCAGGTTAACAGCAGCTCAGATTAGAGACCAGGTCAATGCCACACAGAGTTCTAGCAGCAGACATATCTCTAGAACAACTGTTAAGAGGAGACTGTGTGAATCAGGCCTTCATGGTAGAATATCTGCTAGGAAACCACTGCTAAGGACAGGCAACAAGCAGAAGAGACTTGTTTGGGCTAAAGAACACAAGGAACGGACATTAGACCAGTGGAAATCTGTGCTTTGGTCTGATGAGTCCAAATTTGAGATCTTTGGTTCCAACCACCATGTCTTTGTGCGACGCAGAAAAGGTGAACGGATGGACTCTACATGCCTGGTTCCCACCGTGAAGCTTGGAGGAGGAGGTGTGATGGTGTGGGGGTGCTTTGCTGGTGACACTGTTGGGGATTTATTCAAAATTGAAGGCATACTGAACCAGCATGGCTACCACAGCATCTTGCAGCGGCATGCTATTCCATCCGGTTTGCGTTTAGTTGGACCATCATTTATTTTTCAACAGGACAATGACCCTAAACACACCTCCAGGCTATGTAAGGGCTACTTGACCATGAAGGAGAGTGATGGGGTGCTGCGCCAGATGACCTGGCCTCAACAGTCACCGGACCTGAACCCAATCGAGATGGTTTGGGGTGAGCTGGACCGTAGAGTGAAGGCAAAAGCGCCAACAAGTGCTAAGCATCTCTGGGAACCTGACTTCTCCACAGCGCAACTGATGGTCCCAACCCCATATATAAGGCAAGAAATCCCACTTATTAAACCTGACAGGGCACACCTGTGAAGTGAAAACCATTTCAGGTGACTACCTCTTGAAGCTTATCAAGAGAATGCCAAGAGTGTGCAAAGCAGTAATCAAAGCAAAAGGTGGCTACTTTGAAGAACCTAGAATATGACATATTTTCAGTTGTTTCACACTTTTTTGTTATGTATATAATTTCACATGTGTTAATTCATAGTTTTGATGCCTTCAGTGTGAATCTACAATTTTCATAGTCATGAAAATAAAGAAAACTCTTTGAATGAGAAGGTGTGTCCAAACTTTTGGTCTGTACTGTACATAACATTTCTTAAAAAAAAAAAACTTAAATATACCCATTATATATTTGGTTATAGATGGGAAGATGTCCCGTAACCAACCAGCATACTCATGTGCTGGTCATTAATGGAATACTAATAAAAAAAATTCTCTCTGTTGCGTAATCTGTACATTGTGCACTGCTATAATTAACATTGCTAGTGATAGGTTTTTTGTACTTTTTGTAGGGCCTATGACTCACTTAATTGGTACAAAGCTGCAGTACCAAATAGAGTTGCTGCAAGCACAAGTACAGTGTGTAAAGTCTGATGTAAGCAATGCAGAGGCTGCAGTGCTCGCATGAGTCTTACAGCTCCTTCAAACAGCTGATCATTGTGGGTAGTGGGGAGTTACACCCCCACCAGTTTTATATTCAAGGCCTATCCCATGAATAGGCCATTCATTTTATATACTTGAATAACCCCTTTAAATTACTTGGTCACCATATATGTTTCCAAACTTATATAATTATAACAATTATGTATAGTGCATATAAAAATGTAAGGAAATTGGGCCATGTTTATTTTCTTTTCTAAAAATATAAGAAATATATTTCTATCTTACATTAGAAATCAGAAAATGGTATTGTTTGTTACCTATCCAAGGGCTGGATACAGACTTAAAACTGCTCCCAGTTTGCTCTCCAAAGACAGTAATTCCCTTAACCTCAAAGGTGTAATTGAACCCATGAGGTAATCCTTCCACAAGGTATTGAGTCACTGATGAGCTTTCATAAGTCTCTGAAATATTTATGTAGAACATTTCAAGGCAAAACAGAAAAACAATAAAAAAAAAGGTGAACATCATCCATCTTATATTTGCAGCATGTGTTACTTAATGCCACCTGCATAATGCAAATATCTCCTAAAATTTTACTATATACAGTTTTATTTTTCATAAGTACAGTTCAGAACTGCTTAAATGCTTAGAATTTATTTTATTTGTCATTTTTGGGGACATCACTGACATGCTGTGCTACAGGGGTGAACCAGCCATAGACCTTACAGGGAATTTTTCTGGGGGGCCGATGCCCAGGGGGCCACCAAAGCTCCCCCTCATGGCCAGGTTCATATCAGCCTGATGCTCACAGCATTAATTAATGCTAGGGGTAGTGTCCTCCTGAATTCAACTGAATCACCATCCTCAGGACAGAGATACAGTTGAATACTGTGACTGGGGCAGTACTATTTAGTGCTACACTGTGGTATTTGGTTCTGCTGGGACCGTATTTTGTGCTGCACTAGTACTGTAGTGTTGGCCCCTTGTACTTCTGTTGTTCCTGCCTTCTTGTGTTGCCCCACCTTCTATCAGTCAATTTTTACAGGGCCACTTTAAGTTCCCAGTCCCTCCTGTTCTGCTATACATCTAATATATAAAGCTGAGTATATGTTTGTGTGTGTATGTGTGCATGCCCGCTAAAGGAATCCACTCCGTCGCATTTACAATCACGAAATTTGGCACACAGGTATATCATGTGTCAGGTTTTAGACCAGCTAAGGTTTTAGCTCAGCTCTCTAGCATGTACCGTTCCTGAGATATTCCCCCAAAATACATTAACCAATAGAAGTCTGCAGGTCTTTCTCTTCATATCCCAACTGCCATACACACGGTCACATGTCCCTTATCAGCCAATAGAAGCTCGCAGGCCTTTAGTCTCCACATACACACAGTTTTACACCAGATTTCCATAACAACCCAGCCATTTTTCTTCACCGCTGTAGGTCAGCTTTAAAGGTGGTGGGTCCCTGTGCAGGTCACTGTCAAGTGGGTGGGATGCTGGGGAACTCACTATTAAAGGGGCAGGCTGCTGTGAAGGTCAAAGTTAAGGGGGTGGGCTGCTGTGAAGGTCCCATTTTAAGGAGATGGGGCACTGTGGGGGTGCGGTCAGTGTTAAGGGATGGGGGCTGTGGAGGTCACTGTTTTGGGGGCGGGGTACTGTAGATGTAACTGTTATAGTGGATACTGTCTATCTTTTAACAACACACACAAACATTAAATGAAATAGATTAAATATACCCGTGCGAAGCCCAGTCCTTTAGCTAGTAGGAAAAATAAAGATGAAACACTAGAAACTGAATTAAATGCCTTCAGGCAATCACAGGCATTGATGGCACATCACTAGGATATGTTTCCTTCTTGAGATTGCATGAATGAAATGGCAGCAGCATTAGAAAAGCACCATGCCACTTTGTATCTTGTAGGCTCTGATCACATTATACACTGCTGATTTCCATGGCTATGACCACCCTGCCATCCAGTAGCAGTGGTCGTGCTTGCACACTATAGAAAAAAAATCACCAGCCTATGTGAGCTCCCACAGTCCTGGCCACCAGTGTGACCTGCATTTTCTCCTGTGCAAGCTTGGCCATCGCTGCTGGACTGCAGGATCATCATAACCATGGAAACGAGCAGTGTATAATGTGATGAAAAAATGAATCCAGCCAGCAAAGAAACCAATAAGGATAATAACAATACATTAGTAAGTGTAACTTTCTCTACATGATAAATGCCATTTGCTGAAGTGACACAACCTCTTTAATTTCACTTCCTGTTGCGTGATCCCATAAATGGAGCTTTTGCTGTGTAAGTGATGATGTTCCAACACAGGCAAAGACCCTCCTTCCCCTCCCTATGTGCTGGTAATGTGATAAAGGAGCTATTACAGGTAGAGGTAGAGAGCTTCCTTCTCATCCCTGTGTTTCGGTGACGTGAAGAAGGCACAGGCTGTCTGGTGCAGTTGATTAGCTAAGCCAGTCACGGCTGACATAGAGAGAGAGAGAAGAGGACTGGCTTAGCTAACAAACTCAACCAGACAGCCTGTGCCTTCTTCATGTCACCGAAACACAGGGATGAGAAGGAAGTTCTCTACCTGTGTCAGAACATCATCACATACACAGCAGAAGCACCACTTCTAGCAAAATAAGGCACACTTATGAAAATTTATATTTGTAAAACAATTAAGGACTTTTTTACTGGTATTTGACACCCCCTTTAACTATAGATTGACCAGAACATCAAAACTCAATGTCCTAATACGATCCTTATAAAAAAAATTATATTCCATTATTTTACAGTGACATAGAATTAAATTGGCTATTAAGCCACTTGAATTTTTTTTTTACCAAAAGCTTAGAATAATTTGAAATAACAGATATAGTAAAACTCACTTACCAATCTCTAATCCACTTCTGTGCCAACACTTCCCGGGTTATGCTCAGGGCCGTCTTTACCAAGGGGCAAAAGGGGCAGCTGCCCCGGGCCCTGCTAGCCACTGCCCCGGGTGTCAGCTACACAGGGGGTGCTGCCATGCCTGCCGGCACTGAGTCCAGGCATTGTACTGTTAGAGCTGTGAATGTGATCTAGGACCTTAGATGACATCATCACCATGTGACCAGTAACCTAGCAATATTACTGGTCACATGGCTATGAGGTCATCACAGGTCCTAACAGGAGTGTTGCAGTAGAAGTTTGGAGCTTTTTTTGTGAAGATTACATCAGAAAAAGGTGACATGGGCTGTTATGCTAATATACTGTAAAGTACTGTATAGTGGGGTGCTGTATACTGTGTGGGGGCCTGTATACTGTGGGGGGGGGGGCTGTATACTGTGGGTGGAGTCTTCAGAACTGAAAATATTTACAGTCATTCACTGTACTCTACCAGATGTGTGGATTTTTTGTGTGTGTGTTGTGGTGGAGGGCATGATTGCCTGCTAAGGTGTGGGAAGGCGGGATCCAGGGGGCCCAAGTACATTTTTGCCCAGGGTCCAATCAATATTAAAGACGGCCCTGGTTATGCTCCAGTCCCTGTATCCTGGCCATCAGCAATGACATTTTGACAAGGACTGCTGCCAATCACTGTCTACAGAGAACATCAGGGATGTCAACGCTACATCCAGCAGTTGGCTGCAGCAGTCATATATCTATATTGAAATATCATGGATGGAGGCTAGTATACAGAGGTGGGGGAACCTAGGAGGAAGTACAGAAGCAGTGGGGGATCAGTAGCGTGAGTATTACTCCCTTTGTTATTTTTCAAAACATTCTAACCTTTTAGCAAAAAGAAAAAAAAAATATACAAGGAGCTGGAAGCTCATTTAATCTGCATAACAATTTTTGTAGCAACTTTAAAAAAATAATCACATTTTGGAACCAAATCAGTTAAAAATAAAATTTCAGTACAAAATGTACATAAACAGATAAACAACCCCCTATCCTTCCACCCCCAGTTTTAGCAACTTTCAATATACATTGTATTACTTATGTTCCACTGATCCCTTTTTGTACTCCAGAGCTGCATTTTCAATTCTGCTGGTTAAAGTGCTCAGATCTTCCAACAATTCCTTGCTGCACAGAACATGATTAAAACAAGTTACTGCACATTGATCTGATATAGGTAAATCCATCTTTACCACTCCATTATAGGAGATCAACAAAGCTTGTCAAGTTTTCAACAGATGTGTAAAGTCAACTCTGATTTGCAACTCAGCATCAATTAAAAACAAGTAATGCAGTGTATTTCCAATGTAACACAACTTTTTATATACATTATGGGGGAGATTTATCAAACTGGTGTAAAGTAAACCAATAGCAACCAATCAGATTCCACCTTTTATTTTCCAAAGGAGCTGTCAAAAATGAAAGGTGGAATCTGATTGGTCGCTATGGGCAACTAACCCAGTTCTACTTTACACCAGTTTGATAAATGAACCCAATTATATCTCTATATGTGTATATATTATGAAATGTTTTTGAAGGTGGACATATCCTTTAAACATAAAATATGTTATATTACCATTTGAGACATTGGTTGCATGATCTTTTCTGTTGATAACCCAGTTTTTTAAAATTCCTTGACATTCAAGAAGATCAAATGGATCCCATTTCAGGAGAACTGAGCTGACAGTAACATTCATCACTGTGAGATTTCTTGGTCCTATGCTAAATAAAGCTGAAATGGAGTGATGCAGATGTCATGTACTATCCATACCATTTATAACAACATACACTTGCAGAGTCATAGGTATCAACAAGCTTAAAGGTGTGCTCTCACTTCAGTAAGTGGCATTTATCATGTAGAGAAAGTTAATACAAGGCACTTAGGGCACTTTCATACTAGCATTATTCTTTTGCGGCATTGAGTTCCATCCTAGGGGCTCAATACCAGAAAAGAACTGATCAGTTTTATCCTAATGCATTCTGAATGGAGAGCAATCTGTTCAGGATGCATCAGGATGTCTTCAGTTCAGTCTTTTTGCCTTTTTCAGGATGGAGATAATATCTCCATCCAAAATTCTGGAACACTTGCCGGAATGCCTGCATTTTTTCCCATTGAAATGCATTAATGCCGGATCCTGCCCCGATTGTTCCGGCAAAACGGATCCAGCATTGTGGTCTGTGCATTCTCAGACCGCAAAAAATGTGAAAAATAAATAAAAATTCTGGATCTTTTTTTCCAGATGACACCGGAGAGACGGATTCAGCATTTCAATGCATTTGTCATACGGATCAGGATCCTGATCCGTCTGACAAATGCCATCAGTTTGACGGATCCGGCAGGCAGTTTCGGCGATGGAACTGCCTGCTGGAATCCTTTGTGGCAAGTGTGAAAGTACCCTTACTAATGTATTGTTATCACCCATATTGCTTCCTTTGCTGGCTGGATTAATTTTTCCATCACATGATACACTGCTCGTTTCCATGGTTACAGACCACACTGCAATCCATCATCGGTGGTCGTGCTTGCACACTATAGGAGAATGTGTCAGCCTCAATGCTGGCTGGGACCATGCGCTCTGCGCATAGGCTAGTGCTTTTTCCTATATTGTGCAAGCACTACCACCACTGATGGATAGCAGGGTGGTTTGTAACCATGGAAACGAGCAGTGAATAATGCAATGGAGGGAATATGGACAGTCACAATACATTAGAAAGTGCCTGGTATTAACTTTCTCTACATAATAAATGCCACTTGCTGAAAAGAGAGCACACCTGTAAAGTGTAACCATGATGTTTTCATAAAAAAATCTATTTTATTATATGTTATTGCTGCAGCAGCATTATGCAAAAAGCAATCTTTAGTTTCTTCACATACCACTGTTTTCCTTGAGTTTTTCCCTTTAGACTGTTTAAAAATTTACAATATGAGGACCTCTGCCAGTTCTGAGGCCAAAACTGCTTTCCCTCACTTACCATACACACTTGCTGTAGCCAGCAGCTCCATATTGTATTACTGAGAGACACGCCTCCTCTCTCTAAAGCCTAATACAGGTATGCAGTGTGAAGGACTGCCCCTCCGTCTTCCTGTTTTCTTAGCCGGAGACAGACAAGCGCATAGCAACTGTATTTTACGCGAGCAGTGGAAAGGGACAGGGGACATTAACACCTAAAGGACCCTGCCATTTTTTTTACCTTAAGGACCAGGCCATTTTTTGCTAATCTGACACGTGTCGCTTTATGTGGTAATAACTTTAAAATGCTTTTACTTATCCAGGCCATTCTGAGATTGTTTTCTCATCATATATTGTATTTCATAATAGTGGTAAAATTGAGTCAAAAAATGTCATTTTTATTTATACAAAAATACCAAATTTAACAAAAATAATAGATAATAATAACTCCAAAAATAGTTATTACTTTGCATTCCCCATATGTCTACTTCATGTTTGGATCATTTTGTGAATGCCATTTTATTTTTGGGGAACGTTAGAAGGCTTAGAAGTTTAGAAGCAAATCTTGAAATTTTTCATAAAATTTCCAAAACCCACTTTTTAAGGACCAGTTCAGGTCTGAAGTCACTTTGTGAGGCTTACATAATATAAACCACATAAATATTACCCCATTTTAGACACTACATCCCTCAAGGTATTCAAAACTGATTTTACAAACTTTGTTAACCCTTTAGGTGTTCCACCAGAATTAATGGAAAATGAAGATGAAATTTCAGAATTTCTCTTTTTTGGCAGATTTTCAATTTTAATCAATTTTTTTCTGCTGACAAAGCAAGGGTTAACAGCCAAACAAAACTCTATATTTATTTTCCTGATTCTGTAGTATATAGGAACACCCCATATGTGGTCATAAACTGCTGTACGGGCACACGGCAGGGTGCAGAGGGAAAGGAACGCCATATGGTTTTGGAAGGCAGATTTCACTGGAATAATTTTAAGTTGCGATGTCACATTTGAAGACCCCCTGATGCACCACTGGAGTAGAAACTCCCCAAAAAATTACCCCATTTTAGAAACTATACATCTCAAGGTATTCAAAACTGATTTTTACAAACTTTGTTAACCCTTTAGGTGATCCACAAGAATGAATGGAAAATGGAGATGAAATTTCAGAATTTCACTTTTTGGGCATATTTTCCATTTTAATCCAATTTTTTCAGTAACAAAGCAAGGGTTAAATAGCCAAACACAACCCTGATTCTGTAGTTTACAGAAACACCCCATATGTGGTCGTAAGATGCTGTACGGACATGGCAGGGCGCAGAAGGAAAGGAACGCCATATGGTTTGTCACATACACGGGGGTGGGGTAGTGACCACTGAACTCCACCCTCACTCCAGTCCCTGCCTACTTGCCTCGCAAATCCTAGTGACAAGAACAATTGGTCGACAAATCCTTAGCTAGGATAGTGCAGGGAAGACAAACAACACAAACAGAAAGGTCAAACAAGCCGCGTCAAAATCGAGAGAGTAGAAAAGGTACCGTAGAAGCAAGCAGAGAATCGTCAAGACAAGCCAAAGTCAAACCAGGAGAGCACGCCAAGACCAGAGGTCTAGACGGATGGGAAATTGGAAGCCACGCAGGAACAAACAAACCAGGTGAGTATCATGCAGGAAGGCCACAGATTGCCTGTTTAAATAGAGCGCTGGTGGAGTCATGTGACGTGGCCAGCGTCATATGACTCCAGAGTTTTGATGCAGCCAAGCACCGAGTAATCAGATTGGAACTCAGCCCTATTGCGGTTGTCATAGGAACGGGCAACGCGGGGCGCGCTGATGAAGCGAGCGCACCCCGTCCATCCTCGCTTCCCGGACAGTACCCCCCCCCTTTTACGCGGCACCACCGGACCCAAGGCCCCAGGCGACAGCTTCTCAGAATGTTCAATATGACATTTTTTGACAAGCCTAGTGGCGTGAACATCCTTAGCTGGTACCCAGGACCTTTCCTCCGGTCCATAGCCTTTCCAGTGTACCAGATACTGTAGGGAGTTGCAGACTTTCCTAACATCCAAAATTTTTGAAACCACAAATTCCTCAGAATTATTAACCAGTACTGGCGGCGGAGCGGGCTGTGAAGAAACCACAGGAGAAACATGTCTTTTCAGCAGAGATTTATGGAAGACATCATGGATGTGGAACGAATCAGGTAACCTTAATCTAAACAACACTGGATTGATTACCTCCGTAATCTCGTATGGACCTATAAAACAAGGTGCAAACTTTTTGGAGGCCATCTTAAGAGGCACATTCTTAGAGGACAACCACACCTGATCCCCAACCTGAAAATCCACCCCCCTAGAATGTCTCTTATTTGCTTTGATTTTTTGATTATTTTGAGCCTTCTCTGAACCCGGGCCCAAACTGTGCACAGTTCAGATGAGACCTTATCCGCCTCAGCGTTAGACGAGGAGACAGATGACCCAGAATGAAAACGAGGATGGAAACCGTAGTTCCAAAAGAATGGGGAGACACCAGGAATTAACATGGTTGTTAATCGCAAATTCTGCCAAAGGAAGGTATTTAACCTATATCTGTTGATCACCAGAGACATATGACCTGAAAAATTGTTCCACAGACTGATTAAGTCGCTCTGTCTGCCCGTTACTCTCAGGATGATAGGCAGACGAGAAGGACAATGAGATTTGGCACCTCTGACAGAAGTCTCTTCAAAATCTCAACACAAACTGAACACCCCTATCAGACACAATGTTCTCGGGTACACCGTGCAAACGTACAATTTGTTTCACAAATACAGAGGCCAGAGTCTTAGCATTAGGAAGTTTAGCAAGGGGGAAAAAAAAAAAGTACCATCTTACTGAATCTGTCGACCATTACCCAAACCACAGTTTTACCCTCAGCAGGTGGCAGATCTGTGATGAAGTCCATAGAAATATGGGACCAGGGTCTACTGGGAATGGGTAGGGGTTGCAGTTCACCAGCAGGATGAGTCCTAGGGGTTTTGGACCTGGCACACACCTCGCAGGCCAACACATAGGACTTGATATCCTTGAACAGGGTGGGCCACCATTAAGACCTGGACACCAGTTCTTTAGTACTCTTGATACCCGGATGTCCACACAAAACAGAGTCAGGACACTCACCCTACAGCCGGAGACGGAACTGTTCAGGAACAAACAACTTATCTGTTGGTGTGAGTGCCAGAGCCAGATGTTGTTCTGCCTTAATAAGAGCCATAAGATCTTGGGACACGGCTGCTAAAAAGACACTAGCTGGCAATATGGTTTCAGGCGGTGCGTCTGTCGGCTGGATCGCACAGAAACTCAGAGATAAGGCATCTGCCTTCACGTTCTTACTTCCTGGCCTGAAAGTGATGGAGAAATTAAAGCGTGTGAAAAACAATGCCCATTGGCGGGGATTCAACCTCTTAGCAGACTCAAAAAACATAATTTTAATGGCCAGCAATTCACGATTCTGCACATCATAATTTCTCTCAGTTGGAAAACATTTTTTGGAAAAGAAGGCACAAGGCCTTAAATTGGTAAGACTAGCAGGACCTTAAGAGAGGACTGCCCCCACTCCGTCCTCAGATGCATCCACCTCCACAATAAAAGGTCTCTCTTGATCCGGCTGAATCAAAACTGGGGCACAGCTGAAAGCCTTCCTAAGTTTTTCAAATGCTTCAGTAGCCTCAACAGACCAGTTATCTAGGTCCATCCCCTTTTTTGGTGAGGTCGGTCAAGGGCCTAGCAATTGCCAATTTTTTTTTTATAAATCTACAGTAATAATTAGCAAATCCTAAAAAACGTTGTAATTCTTTTAAGGATGACGGCCTTATCCAGTCCAAAATTGCCAATACCTTGCTATGATCCATTTTAAAAGCATGGGGAGTGAGGACATACCCAAGATACAGAATCTATTTGTCACGGATGTAGTAGGGGAGAACACCAAAAGACAACAAGAAGGAAGGAAAAAGACACTAGGCCTCACCGCTAGGGAAGGAAAAGGGTCACCACCTAAAAAACCCTGCTCCTCGCCCTAACTCCTATCCATATGGGCACTACTCGATGGTAGAGATGACCATACACAGGAACCTAGAAAACCCTGGTGGCCCTCGGATGCCCTAATGGTAATGACAGGGCAGAGACAACCCGCTCCTTCCCTGGTGAAGGAACCAGCGTCTCGCTGAGGCCTAGTACACAACAAAGGTGGGGGGGAATACAAAATACAACAAGCGTAATACTTAACTTCTGAGGCTGATGGATGAACAGGACTTCAACTAGAACCACACTCCAGCTCTTCTAAAAACCAAATGAAGCTATCCGGTGCAAGGAGTGATGGGTAAAGTCAGACTAAATAGTAGGAGGTAAAGGTCACATGATCCCCACCTGAACAGGAGGTGTGGACATACAAGCAACACACAGACAAAGTGAAACCAAAACCAAAAGAGGCTGTCAGATCACTAATGTGCAGATAATCTTTCAGACCTTCTAAAACCTGTCACCGGTGTGATAGTACCTCCCCCCCCCCCTTCTACGGGTGACCTCCGGGCACGCAGGACCGACCTTATCAGGATGAGCTCTGTGGAATGCTCTCACCAGACAACTAGCATGAACATCGGTCGCTGGAACCCACATCCTCTCCTCTGGTCCATACCCTCCCCAATGAACGAATACTGCTGATCTGAAATTCTAAATTGCCGTTCACCATGACAGGAGCAGGAGGCAAGGAGGACGGCTCAACAGGTTCAACACATTTCTTTAACAACGATTTATGAAAAACGTTATGGATTTTCAATGCCTGAGGAAGTTCAAGACGGAAGGCTACAGGGTTAACAATGGCAGTGATCTTATATGGACCAATAAATCTTTGTCCCAACTTCCAAGAAGGTATCTTAAGTTTAATGTTTCTTGTAGACAGCCACACAGAATCACCAACTCTCAGGTCCAGACCACTCATACGTTTCCTGTCAGCCGCACGCTTATACCTGTTGCTCATCTTTTCCAGGTTATTTTGGATTTTTCCGCCAAATAGAAGACAAAGAAGAAGCAAATCGTTCCTCCTCAGGAATGCCAGAATTATGAGGACCAGAAAATGTACCAAACTGTGGATGGAACCCATATGCCACAAAAAAACTGCGACTTAGTGGATTCCTGTCTACGGTTATTTATAGCAAACTCAGCTAACGACAAAAATGAAGACCACTCTTCCTGATTCTCTGAAACAAAACATCTCAAGTAAGTCTCCAGATAAGTGCGCTCTGTCTGTCTGTTCGACTGAGGATAAAAAGCCGAAGAGAAGGACAATTGTACACCCAGACGAGTACGGAACACTCTCCAGAATCTGGAAACAAACTGAGTCGCTCTATCGGACACCACATCAGAGGGAATGTCATGTAGTTTTACGATGTTGTCGACAAACACCTGCGCAAGAGTTTTAGCATTGGGTAGACTAGGTAATGCAATAAAGTGTGCCATTTTACTAAAACGATCGACAACCACAAAATTACAGTCTTTCCTAAAGAATTCGGTAAATCCGTGATAAAACCCATGGACAAATGGGTCCAAGGTTTGGACGGGATGGGCAATGGAAGCAGAGATCTGGAAGGCCGAGTATGTGTCACCTTAGCACGTGCACAGGTACCACAGGCTGACACATAGTCCTCAATACACTTACGGAACCCCGGCCACCAGAATCTGCGAGAGATGAGATCGACAGTCGATCTACTCCCAGGGTGCCCAGCAAGCACTGTACAGTGATGTTCCTCGAACACCTTGTGACGTAATTCGGAGGGAACAAACAACTTCTCCTGAGGACAAGAGTCCGGAGCATCCTCCTGTGCCTCCAACACCCTGGCCTCGAGATCAGGATAAAGAGCGGATATAACCACCCCTTCAGATAAAATGGGACTAGGGTCATTAGACTCACCACCCCCAGGAAAGCTACATGACAAAGCATCCGCCTTGACGTTCTTAACCCCAGGGCGGTAAGCGACGATAAAGTTAAATCTGGTGAAAAACAATGACCATCTGGCCTGCCTTAGGTTTAGTCACTTAGCCGATTCCAAGTAGGCCAGATTCTTGTGATCCGTAAAAGGATGAATTGCTCCTTCCAACCAATGCCGCCATTCCTCGAATGCCAACTTAATGGCCAGCAATTCCCTATTCCCCACATCATAATTATTTTCAGAAGTCAAGAGTTTTTTAGAGAAAAATACACATGGGCGCCATTTACTGGGCGAAGGACCCTGTGACAATATTGCTCCTACCCCTACCCCAGACACGTCAACCTCAACAATAAATGGCTAAGACACATCCGGTTGCACCAGAATAGGGGTAGATGCAAAACATTCTTTCACAGCAGAAAAGGGGTGTAATGCAACATCAGACAAGATAGAATTATCAGCACCCTTCCTAGTCATGTCTGTTAAAGGTTTAACCACCGATGAATAGTTCAAGATAAATTTACGGTAGTAAATAAGCACTTTCAGATTTTCGGGGCGATCCCAGTCCAACACGGCACGGACCTTCTCGGGATCCATACGAAAACCTGAGGATGAGAGCAGGTAACCCAGAAATTGCACTTCCTGTACAGCAAATACACACTTTTCCATCTTAGCATACAACTTATTCTCTCTTAGGATCTGTAACACCTGTCTCACATGATCCTGATGAGTCTCCATATTAGGCAAATAAATTAGTATGTCATCAAGGTATACAACGACAAACCTCCCCACCAGATGATTAAATATTTCATTGACAAAGTGTTGAAAAACCGCAGGAACATTGGTTAACCCAAAGGGCATGACCAGGTTTTCAAAATGACCCTTAGGGGTATTAAATGCAGTCTTCCACTCATCCCCCTCCTTGATCCTTACCAGATTATATGCCCCCCTCAGATCCAATTTAGAGAACACCTTGGCACCGACAATTTGACTAAACAAATCCGGAATCAAAGGAAGGGGGTAAGAATCATGGACGGTAATATGATTGAGCTCACGGAAGTCCAGACATGGTCTCAGGGTACCATCCTTTTTCTTTACAAAGAAAAATCCAGCAGCCACTGGGGACTTGGATGGTCTAATATGTCCCTTTGCCAAACTCTCGTGATATACTCTCGCATAGCCTTTCTTTCGGGTTCTGAAAGATTATACAACCGAGATTTGGGCAATTTAGCTCCGGGAATAAGATTGACGGGACAGTCATACTCCCGGTGCGGAGGCAACTCCTGATTACAACTCTCAGAAAACACATCAGAAAATTTAGAAATTAACGAGGGTACAGTTTTAGTGGTAACCATAGAGAACGATGCATCAAGACAGTTGTCCATGCAAAAATCACTCCATCCGAGAATCTGTCTCGTTTGCCAATCGATGTTAGGGTTATGTTTGCTTAACCATGGTAAGCCCAACACCAACAGAGCAGGCAGACCCTCCAACACATAACAGGAGATAGATTCCTGATGCAAATCACCCACTCTTAAATGAGTGTCATTCAATACCTGCGACAGGCATTTTTGGGCTAGAGGTGCTGAGTCAATTGCAAAGCCAGAAATACTATTCTCTAATGCATTAGTAGCCAACCTGTGAATGCGTACAAACTGTCCATCAATCAAGTTAACTCCTGCCCCACTGTCGATAAATGCTTCGATTTTCACAGTTTTGGACTCTAGCGCCACCTTGGCAGACAGGAGAAAACAGGTACTACCAGTAAAAGACAAAAGTAGGTTTTCTTGCTCCCCACCCACACTACCAATAGTAATTTGGGGATAAAACTTTTTTTTTCTTTTTTTTTTTTACACCTTGATGCTGCAAGTACAGACAAATATTCACAAAATGTCCCTTCTTGGCACAACAAAAGCAGACTCCTTTCACATGACCCAAGCTTTTGCCAGTAGTTCCAGGAGTAGCTCCTCCTAACTGCATAGGCTCATCACAAGGCACAACCACCCGTGTCTCTCCAACATAAGTGTCAAAGGAAGCAGTACCCTTATTGGACAGTACGTCCTGAAGGTGAGGACCCCTAGACCTCTCCCTCAGGCGTCTATCAAGACATACAGCAAGGGACATAGCTGCTTCCAATGACTCAGGATTTTCATGAAAAGCCAATGCGTCCTGCAGTCTCTCAGAGGAGAGACCCTGGCAGAATTGGCTACGGAGAGCAGAATCGTTCCAATTCGGGTCATCATAGATAAGACCCAAGGCTCTAAAGAGTCCATCTACCGACCGGAGGCACGGTGATCCGGTCAGCAGAGAAAAAGCCCAAGATTGGGCGTCCTCTTTAACCCCTTAAGGACCGGGCTCATTTTCACCTTAAGGACCAGGCCATTTTTTGCAAATCTGACCAGTGTCACTTTATGTGTGAATAACTTAAAAAACGCTTTTACTTATCCAGGCCATTCTGAGATTGTTTTTTTCGTCACATATTATACTTCATGACACTGGTAAAATGGAGTAAAAAAATAAATCATTTTTATTTATAAAAAAATACAAAATTTACCAAAAATAAGGAAAAATTAGTAAATTTCCAAGTTTCAATTTCTCTACTTCTATAATACATAGTAATACTTTACATTCCCCATATGTCTACTCCATGTTTGGATCATTTTTGATGGATGAACAGAACCACACTCCAGCTCTTCCAAAAGCCAAATGAAGCTATCCAGAGCAAGGAGTGATGGGTAAAATCAGACTAAATAGTGGGAGGTAAAGGTCACATGATCCACACCTGAACAGGAGGTGTGGACATACAAGCAACACACAGACAAAGTGAAAACAAAACCAAAAGAGGCTGTCAGATCACTAATGTGCAGATAATCTTTCAGACCTTCTAAAACCTGTCACCAGTGTGACACTCTTGTACCCCCAAAACACATTTCTCCTGTTTGGCCACCAATTGATTCTTCCTCAAAACCTCCAACACTTGTTTTCCATGAGACACATGACTCTCATAATCAGGGGAAAAAAAATCTAATCATCATCAAGGTAAACAATTACAAAATTTACCCAAGAATTCTCTAAAAATATCATTCATAAAGTTTTGAAACACAGCTGGCGCATTGCTGAGTTCAAAAGGCATTACAAGATATTCAAAGTGTCCAGCTGGTGTATTGAAAGCTGTCTTCCACTCGTCTCCCTCCTTAATTCGAACCAAGTTACATGCTCCCTTCAGATCAATTTTAGAGAACCAGGAAGCCCCCATTACCTGATTAAACAAATCAAGAATAGTAATCTTATTAAACTCCCGGTAGTTGATGCAAGGTCTGAGGCCTCCATCTTTCTTTTTTTAAAAGGAAAATTCCGCCCCCATAGGAGATACAGAAGGCCTAATGTGTCCCTTGCTGAGACTCTCTTCAACATAATCTTCCCTGGCCTTGCGTTCAGGTCTGGAAAGATTATAGATACGTCCCTTGGGATATCTGGGCCCCTCTACCAATTCAAAGGCGCAATCATAAGGTCTATGGGGCGGTAGCAACTTGGAGTTCGAGGAGGAGAACACATCCATATATTCCTTTAAGAGTAAAGGCAATGTATTAGAATCTGCTGAGACACCCGCTTGCACTACAAACAAGCACGAGTCGCATTCAACCCTCCATTTCACTAATTCCCCCTTGATCCAGTCAATAATGGGGTTATGTAACTGGAGCCAAGGCATTCCTAGTACCACCTCTACTGGTAAGTTTTCTAGAACCAACAGAGAACACATTTCAGAGTGAAACACCCCCACAGTCAAGGATATCTCCGGGGTAGAATACTTCACAGTACCACCCACCAGGGGGGAATTGATAGCCATGATGTGGATGGGAGTGGGTAGTGTCAAAATCGGAATACCCAACTTTAATGCAAATCTCCTATCAATAAAGTTGGCAGCAGAACCTGAGTCAATGAACGCATTACCAGAACATTTGTTAATACCCAAGGAGACAGTAATAGGTACTAATAACTTGTTCTTGACCACATTAGGAAATACCTGGTTCTTAAGCTCCCCTGTCTTGGTAGAGTTACCGGAAGAAGGTTTATTGGAGCATTGGTTTATCCAATGGTCTGACTCGCCATAATAGAAACAAGCCCCTTGTCATCTACGCTGATCTCTATGAGTCATCCCGACCTGCTGTCACCGCCAGCTCTCTGAGACGGTCTGGCAGACGTTCTTCTGTACCTCTTGCATGATGTTCTTTGTTTTGGTTTCACTTTGTAATCTCCTTTCCTTCTCCCAGCTGTCACCTATTCACACTAATTGCCTGCCTTTATATTCCCTCCCATACTGCCTCACTTTGCGGTTTATACTACTTCCTGGATCAAAGTGATCACTGCTGGAGACTTCTGTTACTGCTTGTTCAGATAAGTCCTTTCTTGTATTGTGTTTCTTTGCTGGCTTGATGCTAGGTGACCCTGACTCCCTCTGTATTAAGTGCAGGGAGCCGGTGGTAGTGTCCCCTCACTGTTATAGGGTTTTCAAGTGTCACACAGTCTAGGTACGAGGGCATGCAATCGTCTACCTCTGAGACCCTTGTATGTGCTTAGCAGTCAGGGTGAGCTCTTAGGGGTCACCTTTATGCTCCTTAGTTTGGGATCAAGCCAGTCGGATGTTTATCCATAACTTCCAGCTATCTGCAATATCATCCGTGACACCTGCATGGGTTTCTGAGAAGAGAAATCGGCTCTGTTCACAGGACAGACCTCTGACTGGAGCACCTCCTGGGAAAAAAGCAAATGTTCCTGCCGTCTCTCCCTAACACGTCTGTCAAGTCGAACAGCGAGTGTCATGGTCTCATCTAATGTCTCAGGAAGCTGGTAGTTCACTAACAGGTCTTTGAGATTTTCAGACAACCCTGACCTGAACTGGCTTTTTAGGGCTGGTTCATTCCAGCCAGAAGGAACACACCATCTCCGGAACTAGGTACAATACTCTTCGGCAGGTTGGTCTCCCTGTACCAAAGCCTTAAGAGCGGTTTCAGCTACCATGGCCCTGATAGGTTCATCATACAAGGTACCCAGAGCCTGGAAGAACCCCTCGACAGAGCTGAGACAACCAGCGTCAGCAGGCAAGGAAAAAAAACAATCCTGGGGATCTCCCTGGAGATGGGAGATTACAATGCCCACACGCTGGCTCTCAGAACCGGATGACAAGGGGCGTAATCTGAAATAAAGTTTACAACTCTCTTTGAAAGAAAACAACTTTCTACGGTCACCTAAGAACGGTTCAGGAAGCTTAATCTGAGGCTCCATATGATGACTAGATACATGCAGAGTGGAGGCACTCTGTCCTGACTCATGTAAACGGAGTTCCCCCCTCCCTATTCCTGAACCATCTGAGTCAGATTAGAAACATGCTCCGTCAGGGTAACCAAAGGATTCATGATAACAGTGGTAATGATGGCCTGTTATTCTGTCACATACACAGGGGGTGGGGTAGTGACCACTGAACTCCACCCTCACCCCTGTCCCTGCCTACTTGCCTCGCAAGTCCTAGCGACAAGGGACAACTGGTCAACAAACCCTTAGAGAGCAGAAAAGGTACCGGAGGAGCAAGCAGAGCATCATCAGGACAAGCAGAAGTCAAACTAGGAGAGCACACCAAGTGTCACGAGGGTGTCAAGAGCCACGTCTGACTCCGTTATACCCGGGGTCAGGAAGTCGCAGCGGGTGGCTGCGCGCTCTATGTCTAAAGATCACGTTGTTTCTTAGTGATTGTTTTCTGTGTTTGCCTTGCAATCCTTTTTGTCTCACTCAGGGATCCGTAGCTTCTCCTCCTCAGCTGTTTCTTGTCTGCCACTCCCAACCTCCTTATATTCTCCTCTCACACTTCTCTAGTTGCCAGTTATAGAGCTTCCTGCCTGGACTTCTATACTGACCCACTGGAGCTGTGAATCCTGGTTGTTGTTCCAGAGTGCTACCCTCCGGATCCCTGTTGGGCTTTTTGTTGTCTCCTGTTGTCGCCCACCTGGGATTATATGTTGAGTCTGTATTGTCTGTCCTCCCCTTGGTGTTTTCCTTTAGAGCTAGTGGTGCGGACTAGTGTTCCCACCGCCCTGTTCACTATCTAGGGCTCATCTTAGGGAAAGCCAGGGTTTTAGGCACGTGATCGGCGTACGGGTGAGGAACCCGTCTAGGGACGTCAGGGCAGCCAGGTGCCAGCCGCAAGGTGAGTCAGGGGTCACCACCTTCCCTCTCACTTGGGCAGGGCCTTCCTCTTTCCCTCCCTTTGTGTCACGCATGTGATAGTCACGCCGATCGTGATACCAAGGCCAGGGGATGAGACGTACGGGAAATCGGAAGCCAAGCAGGAACAGACAAACAAGGTGAGTATCATGCAGGAAGGACCTCAATAACAGGCTATCTGTGGCCTGTTTAAATAGAGCGCTCGTGGAGTCATGTGACGTGTCCAGCATCACATGACTCCAGAGTTCTGATGCAGCCGAGCGCCAAGTGATCGGCTTGGCGCTCAGCCCTATTGTGGTTGTCATGGGAACGGGTGACGCCGGGCGCACTGATGACGCGAGCGCGCCCCGGCCGTCCCCGCTTCCCGGAACAACGCATTGTGACGTTTTTTGGAAGGCAGATTTCACTGGAATAATTTTAAGCTGCCATGTCACATTTGAAGACCCACTGATGCACCCCATTTTGGAAACTACAGGATAAGGTGGCAGTTTTGTTCATACTATTTTAGGGTACATATGCTTTTTGGTTGCACTATATTACACTTTTTGTGAGGCAAGGTAACAAAAAATAGCAGTTTTGGCATCGTTTTTATTTTTTGTTATTTACAGTTTTCATCTAACAGGTTAGACCATGTGGTCTTTTTATAGCCAGGTTGTTACGGAAGTGACAATACCAAATATTTTTTGGTTGTTTGTTTCAGTTTTGGATAATAAAGCATTTTTTTTAGTGTCTCCATATAATGAAAGCCATAGTTTTTTTTACATTTTGGGTGACTGTCTTTTTTAGGGGCTCATTTTCGGTTTCATTAGACTATTTTAGGGTGCATATGACTCTTTGATTGCTTGGTAATACACTTTGTGTGATGTAAGGTGACAAAAAAAGGCTTTTTTGACACTTACATTTTTTTATTTTTTACAGTGCCCATTTGAGGGGGATGTAAGGTGACAAGAAATGGCTTTTGACACCGTTTTTTTTTTATTTTTTTACGGTGTTCATGTGATATTTTTATAGAGCAGGTTGTTACGGACGTGGAGATGTACAATATGTATACTTATTTTAATTAAAGTTTTACACAATAATAATTTTTTAAACAAAAAGAAAATCACGTTTTAGTGTCTCTATAGGCTGAGAGCCATAGTTTTTATACTTTTTGGATTATTGTCTTAGGCAGGGTATCATTTTTTGTGGTTTGATTCACACAATTTTGGGGTGCATATGACTTTTTGATCGCTTACTATTACACTTTTTGTGATGTAAGGTTACAAAAAATGGCTTTGACACCATTATTTTTTTTTTTTTATTTTTTTTTTTACAGTGATCACCTGTGGGGTTAAGTCATGTGATATTTTTATAAGTTTTTTAGAGCAGGTTGTTACAGATGCGGTGATACCTAAAATATATACTTTTTTTATTTATTTAAGTTGTACACAATAATATCATTTTTGAAACCAAAAAAATCATGTTTTTGTGTGTCCATAGTCTGAGTGCCATATTTTATTTTATTTTTTTAGGCGATTGTCTTAGGTAGGTGCTCATTTTTTGAAGGATGAGATGACAGTTTGATCGGCACTATTTTGGGGTGTATATGACTTTTTGATCGCTTGCTATTACACTTTTTGTGATATAAGGTGACAAAAAATGGCTTTTGGCACCGTTTTTAAGAATCTTTTTTTTTGAGGGGTTAGGTTATGTGGTATTTTTATAGAGCAGGTTGATATGGATGTGGCGATACCTAATAGGTCTACTTTTTCTTCTTCTTACATTTAAGGCTACTTTCACACTAGCGTTCGGGTGTCCGCTTGTGAGCTCCGTTTGAAGGGGCTCACGAGCGGACCCGAACGCAGCCGTCCAGCCCTGATGCAGTCTGAATGGAGCGGATCCGCTCAGACTGCATCAGTCTGGCGGCGTTCAGCCTCCACTCCGCTCGCCTCGCTTGCAGCGTTCGGGTGTCCGCCTGCCCGTGCGGAGGCGTGCGGATCCGTCCAGACTTACAATGTAAGTCAATGGGGACGGATCCGTTTGAAGATGCCACAATATGGCTCAATCTTCAAGCGGATCCGTCCCCCATTGACTTTACATTGAAATTCTGGACGGATCCGTCCGAGGCTATTTTCACACTTAGCTTTTTTTTGCCATTTTAATGCAGACGGATCCGTTCTGAACGGAGCCTCCGTCTGCATTAATATGATCGGATCCGTTCAGAACGGATCCGATCGAACGCTAGTGTGAAAGTAGCCTAACACTATAAAAGCATTTTTGAAACAAAAAAAAAATCATGTTTTAGTCTCTCCATATTCTGAGAGCTATAGTTATTTTTTATTTTTTAGGCGATTGTCTTAGGTAGGGGCTAATTTTTTGCGGGATGAGGTGATGGTTAAATTGGTACTATTTTGGGGGGCATATGCCTTTTTGATCGCTTGGTGTTGCACTTTTAGTGATGTAAGGTGACAAAAGAAATTGCTTTATTAGCACAGTTTTTATTTTATTTTCTTAACGGTGTTCACCTAAGGGGTTCATGTGATATATTTTTATAGAGCTGGTCAATACACACGCGGCAATACCTAAAAATGTTTTACTTTATTTTGGAAAAAGGACGCTTTTTTTTTTTACTTGAAACTTTAAAAAAAAATATTGTAAAACTTATTTTTTTCACTTCTTTTATTTGTCCCACTCTGGAACTTCAACATTTCAGGGTCTGATCCCTGTTTCAATGCAGCGCAATACATCTGTATTGTGCTGTATTATACTGTTAGGCCCCTTTCACACGGGCGAGAATTCCGTGCGGGTGTAATGCGTGAGGTGAATGCATTGCACACGCACTAAATCCGGACCCATTTACTTCAGTGGGGCTGTGCACATGAGCGGTGATTTTCACGCATCACTTGTGCGTTGCATGAAAATAGAAAGCATCCGCAAACAAGTGCGGATGCGGTGCGATTTTCACGCATGGTTGCTAGGAGATGATAGGGATGAAAGCAACCCCGGACCCCATTAAAGTGTATTCCCTGTGTTATTTTCCCTTATAACTGAAAATAGTAGCATTCTTAATACAGAATGCTTAGTAAAATGTAGCTTGAGGTGTTAAAAAATAAAAAAATAAACTTACCTGTTCCAATTGATCGCGCAGTCGGCTTCCTCTTCTTGCTTCTTCTTTCAGGACCTGCAAAAGGACCTTTGATTCTATCTTCATTCAGCAGGACCTGCGTTGACGTCACCACGCTCACCACTTGGTGAGTACGATTATGTCACCAAAGGTCCTTTTGCAGGTCCTAACAGAAGCAAGAAGAGGATGCCGACTGCATGATCTATTGGAACAGGTAAGTTAATTTTTTTTTTTTTTTAACACCTTAATCTACATTTTACTAAGCATTCTGTATTAAGAATGCTATTATTATCCCTTATAACCATGTTATAATAGAAAATAAAATATACAGAACACCGATCCCAAACCCGAACTTCAGTGAAGAAGTTCGGGTCTGGGTACCACAGTAAGTTTTTTATCACCCGACATATTGCACCGCGCGATAAAAACTGAACATCGGAACGCAGTCGCCCATACATGCCCGGCCCCAAGCCTTGGATTGGCTTGGGGCTGCCATGGTAACCATCGAGTCCCCGTCACAGCAGCACGGGGACCTGATGGATGAGGTGAAGGAGCGCAAACCTCTCATATGCCGCGGTCAGCAATGACCGCGGCATATGAGGGGTTAATCTACCGGCATCTGCATTATAAACGATGCTGGTGGATGCAGCACGGATCCGGCTTTTATTAACAGCCGGATCTCTGCCGCTGATCGCGGCACCGGAGGGGGGGGGGGAAGGACCGGGGCACTAAGTACCAGCCTTTTAGGATGAGCATTCTCATCCTGGGTCCTTAACGTGTTAATGAAAGCTGTTATTATAAGGTAATTACAGATCTTTTGATCTTATGACAGTTACACTTTAATATTAGCAAAATAAAATCTTTTATGAGAAGAGCATAAAGCTGGCCATACTGATTAGATGAAAGTTGGCCAAACCCACTGATTTCATTGGATCATGAAATGATCTGTTATGTCTGGCGGCTCTTGACTGTCTTGTAACAGCAGATGTTAGGGAGAAGAGGGATTGGGCAGTGGCTTATTTCCTTTACCAAAGGTACTTAAAGGGGTTGTCCTGGTTTAGAGCTGAACCCAGACATACCCATAATTTCACCCAGGCAGCCCCCCCTGATGTTAGCATCGGAGCATTTAATGCTCTGATGCTCTCCCTTGCCCTGCGCTGGATCGCACAGGGCAACGGCTCTTTCGTTTACAATAACACACTGTCGGGTGGAGGCTTCCGCCCAGCAGTGTGTTCGATGACATCACCGGCTCTGATGGGCGGACTTTAGCGCTGCCCTAGCCGTTTTACAGACTAGCGCAGCACTAAAGCCTGCCCATCAGTGCCGGTGACGTCACCGTGCTCACTGCTGGGTGAAAGCCTCCGCCTGGCAGCCCCATGGAGAGCCCGGTACGTCACCGGAACACCAGAAAATGCCTTTGCCCTGCGCAATTTAGCACAGGGCAAAGGAGAGCATCGGAGCATGAACTGCTCCAATGCTCAAGTCAGGGGGCTGCCTGGGTGAAAATGGGGATATGTCCGGGTTCAGCTCTGAACCTGGACAACCCCTCTACCATTTAATACATTATGGAGAGCTTGCAGGCAAGTTAAAAGGAACAACAGTCTACTGGAAGGTGAGGAAGACTGCCACTTTCTCATACTATATTCTACTGAAAAGTTTTCTGTACTCACCTGCAATGCTATTGTTTCATGTACTGGTAATGAATGCAAACAATTATAACACTAGGTAAATGTATACAATAGTTGATAATAAAATACAAAGATGTCTACCAAAATACACTGGCATATCTACCACAGGTATGAGAACTTGGTAAAGGGCAATGTTATCTCTTAACAGCACCATCCTAAAAAATTCAATGTTTAGTACTGAAATTTGAAAAGTGAAGAAATACCGTAAATTGTCTCTCTTAGCCAGCAAATACAGTCTACAATATCAGTAGCTATAATATTGGCCTGGAAAACACAGTTCTAAACATCATTTCATTAAATCTGTAACAATGAAAACGGGTGAAAATATAGGAAAATGTAGAAAGAAAGGAAATTCCGACTTACGCTTGAAGTAGTTTGTTGTGCCCACAGTACTCTGGTTCTTACTCATCTTGTGAACGTAAATTTTGTAACACTTCATTGGGAGAAAATTATCTAAAGAAAAAAAATACACCTGATAAATCATTACAACCAAAATATTAAGTAATAAATACCTTTAAGTACACCTTAGAATTTCATGGTTTATGTATCAGCACATTAAAAAAAATCTGGTCTATAGTTCTTAAATTAGGTAACTACAACCTCAGATGAACAACAACACGTGAAAAATTACACCGAGTCATTATTTATGTAACAAAAACTAGGCAAAACTGCATATGCTGTGTGTTAAAAATTAAGCACGTACGGCTTCCATAGGAGTGTAATGACCAGCATCACGCAAAGGGAGGGAAAAGGGAAGGCCCTGCCCAAGGGAGAGGGAAAGGTGGTGACCCCTGACTCACCTTGCGGCTTGCACCTGACTGCCCTGACGTCCCTAGACGGGTTCCTCACCCGTACGCCGATCACGTGCCTAAACACTGGCTTTCCCTAAGATGAGCCCTAGGTAGTGAACGGGGCGGTGGGATCACTAGTCCGCACCACTGACACTAAGATGGAAACACCAAGGAGAGGACAGACAATACAGACAAACATATAATCCCAGGTGGGCGACAACAGCAGACCACAAAGGCCCAACAGGGATCCAGAGGGTAACGTTCTGGAACAACAACCAGGGAACGCAGCAACACAGCTCCAGTGGGTCAGTATAGAAGTCCAGGCAGGAAGCTCTATATCTGGCAACCAGAGAAGTGGGAGAGGGGAATATAAGGAGGTTTGGAGTGCTGGACAAGGAACAGCTGAGGAGAAGGAGCTACGGATCCCTGAGTGAGCCAAAAACGGTTGCAAAGCAAACCCAGAAAGCTGCCATAAAGAAACAGCCCTATCTTTCTACATAGAGCGTGCAGCCAACCGCTGCGACTTCCTGACCCCGGGTATAACGGAGTCAGGCGTGGTTCTTGACACCCTCGTGACAAGAAGTTGACAGGGTTAGGCTACTTTCACACTAGCGCTTGATCGGATCCGTTCTGAACGGATCCGATCATATTAATGCAGACGGAGGCTCCGTTCAGTACGGATCCGTCTGCATTAATAACTTAGAAAATTTTCTAAGTGCGCAAGATGCCTGAGCGGATCCGTTCAGACTTTCAATGTAAAGTCAATGGGGGACGGATCCGCTTGAAGATTGAGCCATATGGTGACCTCTTCAAGCGGATCCGTTCCCATTGACTTACATTGTAAGTCTGAACGGATCCGCTCGCCTCCGCACGGCCAGGCGGACAGCTGAACGCTGCAAGCAGCGTTCAGCTGTCCGCCTGTCCATGCGGAGGCGAGCGGAGCGGAGGCTGAACGCCGCCAGACTGATGCAGTCTGAGCGGATCCGCTCCATTCAGACTGCATCAGAGCTGGACGGAGGCGTTCGGGTCCGCTCGTGAGCTCCTTCAAACGGAGCTCACGAGCGGACCGGGGAACGCTAGTGTGAAACTAGCCTAAGTAGAAGCCAGGTGCTGCTAATCAAGTGCCTTTGATTAACTGACCATCAGCAAGTGTGAACAACTCTATAAAAAAAGTTTTGGCAGTTTGCTGGTCTGGAGCATTCAGACGTGTATTAACAGAATGCCATGTATCTTATAGAATGCCATGTATCCTATAGAAGCAATTATTGCTGACCATCAATCTGGGATGGGTTATAAGCAATTTCCAAAGAATGTGAAGTCCACCATACTACAGTAAGAAAGATTATTCACAAGTGGAAAACATTTAAGGCAGTTGTTAATCTTTGCAGGAGTGGACGCCCCAGCAAAATCACTCCATGGTCAAACGGTATATTGCTCAGAGATATTTCAAAAAACCCAAGAGCTACTTCTAAGACTCTATAGACCTCAGGTAGCACGTTAAATGTACATGTTCTTTACAGTACAATTAGAAAAAGACTGAACAAATATGGCTTGTTTGGAAGGATTGCCAGGAGAAAGCATCTTCTTTTTATAAAGAACATGGACAGTTTAAAGGGGTTCTTTGAGATTTTTGGCCTATCCTCCTGATAGTTTATCAGTATCTGATGAGTGGGGGTCCAACACCTGCAACCCCCACGATCAGCTGTTTGAGAAAGCACCAGCGTAGTATCGCCACAGTCTTCTTGCAGTTTTTCGTAGGTCATGTGATGTCACGTTCATTGGTCACATGGAGCAGACGCCGCTTAGCCCCATTAAAATGAACAAGGCTGAGCTGCGATACCAAACATAGCTGCTATCGAATGAAGGCACTGTGTTGGTGAGCAAAGAGAAGGCCGTGACACTACCAAGAACTCCTGTGCCTTCTCAAACAGCTGATCGAAGGGGGTCCTGGATGTCGGATCTCCACCGATCAGATACTGATGACCTATCTAGAGGACAGGTCATAAGTTCAAAAATCCCAGAATGCCCCTTTAACCCCTTGGATACCAGAGTAAATTTTTTTTTCCCCCCTATCTTCCTTGAGGCTCATTTTTGCGGGACAGGTTGTACTTTCTAATGTCACCATTTAATATGACATACAATGTAGTGGGAAGTGGGAAAAAATTCCAAATGGGGAGGAATTGGGAAAAAAATGCAATTCCTCCACTCTTTTACAGGTTTTGTCCCTACGGCGTTCCCTTTGCCGCATCTATTACAGTAATAGCTAAAGCTTGGCTGATACTGGGTCATACAACTGACAATGATCTCAAGCATACCAGAATCTATAAAAGAATGGCTGAAAAAAAATTAATCAATGTGTTGCAATGGCCCAGTCAAAGTCTAGACCTCAGTCAAATTAAAATGTTGTGGCCTGACCTTAAGAGAATTGAGCATAAATGTGCGCCCACAAACTTCAATGAACGGAAACAATGTTGTAAAGGAAAAAAATCCTCCACAGCATTGGAATGGATTTATTTATTATTTATTTTTTGCACTTTACAGACATTAGCATCCAACTGTGTATGTCTTTGGAGTGTGGGAGTAAACCGGAGTAAACCCACACAAACACGGGGAGAACATGCAAAGTCCATGCAGATATTGTCCTTGGTCGGATTCGAACCGACAGAGCAATTGCCCAGGGCCCCCATCCCTAAATGGGACCCCCTACTGAGCTGCCCAGACATAAGTGGAAGAGAGCTGGTGGCGGCACCTGAGAAGAGCACAGACAGCACAGCAAGGAACGCTGGTCCCTGGTCTCCTGCCCACTGGGGCCCACAGGGTCCTTATGCTGTAGTGAGGAGCTGCTTTTTTCTTGCCATAATACAAATTCTAACAGTCTATTCAGTAGGACTATCAGCTGTGTATCCACCTGACTTCTCCACAACGCAACTGATGGTCCCAACCCCATTTATAAGGCAAGAAATCCCACTTATTAAACCTGACAGGGCACACCTGTGAAGTGAAAACCATTTCAGGTGACTAACTCTTGAAGCTCATCAAGAGAATGCCAAGAGTGTGCAAAGCAGTAATCAAAGCAAAAGGTGGCTACTTTGAAGAACCTAGAATATGACATATTTTCAGTTGTTTCACACTTTTTGTGTTCATTCATTGTTTTGATGCCTTCAGTGTGAATCTACAATTTTCAAACTCTTTGAATGAGAAGGTGTGTCCAAACTTTTGGTCTGTACTGTATGTGTTGTCATTTCGCAAAGGTGCTCATATACACCTTAGATAGCTGTCCACCAAACACTTTACTCACCGGGAGAGGGGAGATGTTGGGAAACATGGACAGCTGGCTTCACAAGATCAATTTCCCTTATACTAATCAGTGAACCAAACTAAAAACAAAATTTATTGCATAATATGATGAATAACTATGGCCTATTTATTATTATCAAGGTCCTACCTGTAAGTATGGTTGCTTTATTTTTGTTTGGAATTTCCAAAAGTTTGCTAAAAGACACCCCTTTCATCTCACTGGGTTTCCACGCAATACAATATGACGATTCTCCTTTCTTCCCCTTCCAGTTCACTGTTAGTTTATTTCCAAATAAAGTTACATTTTGAAAGGGTATCACTGAAAATATGAAGTATAATTAGTTATTTATGGAAGAACAAATGTGTTCCATAGAAGAAAAAAGAAATACATTTTCACATAAAATCCAATACAGTGACTTGAAAAAGTATTCATACCCCTATAACTATTCCATGTCAGTGCTCCGTGACATGTTCAGAGTTTGGGATATTTTTTCTATAACCTAACCTTGCTTTACACTTCTCCACAACTTTATCCCTGACCTGTCTGGTGTGTCCCTTGGTTTTTATAATGCTGTTTGATCACTAATGTTCTCCAACAAATATCTGAGGCCTTCACAGAACAGCTACTTATAATGAGAATTAATTACACACAGGTGGACTCTATTTACTAATTAGGTGACTTCGGAATACAGTTGGTCACACTGGATTTAATTTAATGGTATCAGAGTACAGGGGCTCAATATAAATGCACTCCACACTTTCCAGAAGTAAATGTTTTGCTGATCACCCAATGGTCATATGTTGGGTGAAAGCATAGTTGATCGAACAACCAAAATCATTGTTTCTGAGCAGCAGATCATATTGTGTAAGCAGGCATCTGCTGTCTAGAAACAATGAATCTGTATGGATCCTCATACAGAGGAGATGATTGCTGCATGTAAATGGAGCATTTACCTCCCCTCACAATCAGGCAATTATCAGGAACGTGTAGAGGGGCTGTGTAAAGGGGCCATAAGAAGGCAATAGAGGGCCTGAAAGCAAATATATCTGACTCCTACCAGTGATATACATTGAAAAATGGTGGCCTCATAGAAAATATATACCCCAACACCCTAAGGCAACAAAGCATAGTGTCTTGCAAATCTGTAGAAACAAACCAGGTCTACTGATGCTGCAATTGAACCAGTTGACCCTGACATGCCCCATCTCAGCCCATGTATATAGAAAAAACTACAGTGTTGTCCAGCAACACGTTTAAAAGCAAGCAAAATAAAAATTTTCATATTCAGAAGCGAGTTGTAAAACATTTATGCTTACATGTTTCTGATGTATAATAAATCCTTAGTCATAAGGTTGGACACAGGAATTTTTCAGCAGAGTATAATACCTGTTTTCTACCTCTCCATTCTATCCTTTCATAAACTATGGGCTGTAAAATGTACCAATTTGATACTTGTTTGCAATTTCCCCTGTCCAAAATGTCTTTAAAGAATGTAAGTGTAATGTTTCTTTATTTCTTACAGTGGAACGATAATCTAAGCAAACTATCAGATTATGGTTTCAGTGTGAATAATATAGTAACATTTCTTGTGACTTGTGAATCCTTATGGCTGTAACTGTTTTGCACTGGCTATGGTACAGAGTTTAAGGTATCCCTGGTCTTCAGCCATATTCCTGACAATGACAAAGAGCATGACTAGAAGCTGGAGAATCAATGACAAGGAGCGAAAGCCAGTTATAAGGATGCCAGGAGCCTAACCAGGGACTGAACCTTTTCATATGGACACTTTGGAACTAAGGAAAAATTACCACCAGCCAAAGCCGGGAATTGAAACAAGGAGGGACAATGACCAGGAGCTTGTCTCAGACAGATTCAGAAGATGCCGGGAGCAGTGGCGGATTATTATATAGGTGGTTTGGGCAGCCTCCCTGGGCTTAGGCTTCAAAGTGCCCATATGAAAATCTGCCATATGAGAGAGAAATTCAAGCGAATGCAGTAGCTATTGGGAAGTAGAGTCCTTCAGGAGCCCAGCCATGAATATTAAAAAGTCAAAGAGATATCAATCTATATGCTAAAACAGGCTTCAATGAGCATCTCAGTGCCTGCACCCTCTCCTATGCCTCACAGCAACATCACACTGAATGCGAGGATGGGGATAAAGACTGATGATGTTAGCCAGATTACAAAACACAGTCTAAAAGCAGCCTACAAATCTAGACAGACTGTGAATCTAGACTGTCTCCAAAGTGGTAAGCTGAGAAATGAAGGGAGGGTGGTTGTTACTAAAGCTGCCGCCTGTCTGTGTTCTGTACGGGTTGCAGCTTCACAGCAGCTATTCATTTCCTTTGGAGGCCAAAAAGTCCGTCCCACCCTCCCACAGTTCTTTTCCACTGCCCCTAGCATCTATTTTGTCCTCACTACAGAACCTCTTTAAGATAGGGTCACTTCTCTCAGAAAGTCCTTTCAAACCTTTGTCCTCACAGAGCAGCAGTCAACTTGTATCTTCCCATGTTCCCCTTGGCTAAAGCAGCCTGCTATTTTGTGTCCCTCCCTGCCCTTTAGACTGTGCACAGGACATATGCCACATACTGCCTCCCAGCTGTACTGACTATAACACCTACTTACTGTTTCCCCTGCCTGCCCGCACAGAGCTCGTGCACTTTGTTCCTCAGCTGATATCTATTGGATATTGACAAAGCTGGTCATAGTCATTTACTTTTAAAGGTATACTGGCCAAGGTATACCTCTTTTGGCATACATTTGGATGTTACAGCCTTTGTTAATAGCTCAGATTAGTATAAAAAATCTGTGCTATGGTAAAATAAATATTGTATGGAGATTTAGCAGCACAATAAAGCATCAAACATTAAATGGGTTTTCAGAGGCTTAAATACTGATCTATCCTCTGGTCATCAGTATCTAATCAGTGGCGGTCCGACACCTGGGACCCCCGCCGATCACCTGTTTGAGAAGGCAGCGGCATTCGTAGTAATGCTACGGCCTGCTCACAGCTTTTTCTTGGCCAGTCATGACACATTCATTAGTCACACGGCCTAGGAGGAAGCTCATCCCCATAGAAGTGAATGGGGCTGAGCATGATACCGAGCAAAGCCGCTTTACAATGTACAACATACCTGCCCAGTCTTCCTCAATGACTGTAGACCATGGAGAAGCAGCTTGAGCTTCATTAGAAGATATAACAGTAACATTATAAGCTGCCCCAGATATGTTTGCATGAAAACAATTCTGTATTGTAGAATGATGTGTAGATATGCCAGAGCAAGAGAGAGAGGTAACAGTTATATGGTAATTCATATTTCCTTCTTCTTTGGTCCTGGTCTGTAGATATAAAATAGAAAACAATGAAAAAGATTTTTGCTACATGTATTATTACATTTTCTTCTGCTCAGTTTCTGGTCTGATTTATGATTTTGAATGCATGTTTAGTATTACACTATATTGACAAAAGTACTGGGATTCGGGAGATGTACACTTAACTCACAGGAGCGTTTATGACATCCCACTCTTAATCCATGGGCATTAATATGGAGTTGGTCCCCTCTTTGCAGCTAAAACAGCTTCCATTTTTGGAAAGGCTTTCTACAAGATATAGGAATGTGTCTGCAGGAGTTTTTGCCTATTAGTCCAGAAGAGCATTTTTTAAGGTCAGACACGGATGTTGAACAATACGACCTGGCTTGCAGACTCCATTCTAGTTTATCCCAAAGAAGTTTGATGGGGTCAAGGCCAGGTGTCCGTGCAAAGCAGGCAGGTTCCTCCACACCAAACTTCCCCAACCATGCCTCTATGAACCTTGCTTTTTGCACTTGGGCAGCACATATATAGTTACATAGTTAGGCTACTATCACACTTGTGTTCGGGGTTCCTATTGTGAGTTCCGTTTGAAGGCTCTCACAAGCGGCCCCAAACTGATCCGTACAGCCCCAATGCATTCTGAGTGGATGTGGATCCGCTCAGAATGCATCAGTATGGCTCCATTTGGCCTCCGTTGCGCTCAGCAGGCGGACACCCGAACGGTGCTTGCAGCGTTTTCGTGTCCGCCTGGCCGTGCGGAGCCAAACGGATCCGTCCAGACTTACAATGTAAGTCAATGGGGACGGATCCGTTTGACGTTGACACAATATGGTGCAATTTCAAACGGATCCGTCCCCTATTGACTTTCAATGCAAAGTCAGGACGGATCCGTCTGACTAACAATTAGACTTAGATTTTTTTCTGAAATATAATGCAGACGGATCCGTTCTGAACGGATCCCATCGTCTGCATTATAGGAGCGGATCCGTCTGTACAGACATCAGACAGATCCGCTCTGAACGCAAGTGTGAAAGTAGCCTAATACAGTTTAAAAAAGACATAAGTCCATTACGTTCAACCAAGGGATAGGTGGGGACCGAAAAACCAGAAAGAAGTGTGATTTCTACACATTTTCATAAGCATTAATGTTGTTTACTTTTAAGAATTCATCTAACCAACCCTTTTCAAAACTGCCCACTGTTCCTGCGGTGACCACGTCCTGAGGAAGTCTATTCCACAGATTCACAGTTCTTGCAGTAAAGAAGCTTTGACGCTTCTGGAGACTGAACTTTTTCTTCTCCAGTCGGAGGCAGTGCCCCCTTGTCTTTTGAGGGCATTTTACATCGAACAGTTTTTCACAGTATTTTTTGTATGGCCCATTTATATATTTGTATAGGTTAATCATGTCCCCTCCTTAGACATCTCTTCTCGAGACTAAATAAATTTAATTCTTTTAATCTTTCTTCATGACTTAGGCTACTTTCACACTAGCGTTCGGGCGGATCCGTTCTGAACGGATCCGCTCATAATAATGCAGACGGAGGCTCCGTTCAGAACGGATCCGTCTGCATTAAAATTGCAAAAAAAAGCTAAGTGTGAAAATAGCCTCGGACGGATCCGTCCAGACTTTCAATGTAAAGTCAATGGGGGACGGATCCGCTTGAAGATTGAGCCACATTGTGGCATCTTCAAACGGATCCGTCCCCATTGACTTACATTGTAAGTCTGGACGGATCCTGCACGGATCCGCACGCCTCCGCACGGCCAGGCGGACACCCGAACGCTGCAAGCAGCGTTCAGCTGTCCGCCTGTCCGTGCGGAGGCGAGCGGAGCGGAGGCTGAACGCCGCCAGACTGATGCAGTCTGAGCGGATCCGCTCCATTCAGACTGCATCAGGGCTGGACGGCTGCGTTCGGGTCCGCTCGTGAGCCCCTTCAAACGGAGCTCACGAGCGGACCGACGAACGCTAGTGTGAAAGTAGCCTAAGACCCGCCATGTCCCTTATCAGTTTAGTCGTTCTCCTCTGTACTTTTTTCAGCTGCAGTGTGTCCTTTCTATGGACTGGTGTCCAAATCTGAACTGCATATTCCAGATGAGGCCACACCAACACTTTGTAAAATGGTAATATTACATCCCTGCCCCACGAGTCCATACCTCGTTTAATGCATGACAATATCCTCGTGGCCTTATAAGCAGCTGATTGACATTGTACGCAGTTATTCAATCTATGATCTACAAGGACACCCAAATCTTTCTCTATAAGTGACTCTCCCAGTGTTACACCCCCTAGGACACATGAAGCACAGAGTTTATTACTACCAAGATGCATAACTTTACATTTATCCACATTGAACCTCATTTGCCAAGTTGATGTCCAATCACTCAGAGTGTTCAATTCAGCTTGTAGTTTATTGACATAGACTGTACAGTACTACATAGCTTAGTGTCATCTGCAAAATTAGAAATGGTATTAATCCTGTCCTTGATATCATTAATAAATAAATTAAATAACAGAGGACCCAGCACTGAACCTTGGGGTACACCACTTATTAGTGATGGACAAACATCAGCCGGGATGGTTAGCAAACCCGATCGCGCAAACGCGATCAAATGTTTGCGAACCTCAAGTTCACGGCGGGCCCCATTCACTTTAATGGTAGGCGAACCTGAAAAACCTTCAGGTCATATTTTCAGCCTCCAAATACTTACTAGAAGTGCACAAATAGTCTCACAACATGGACAGTGACATACTAGAGGGTGATTAATGACAAAAATTCCCACAATAAATATGTATTTTAATCAGGGGCCATTTTTTGTGTCTTAAAGGGATATTTTCAAAAATGTGCCCTGCTGGAGCCTAGAAAATTTTTATTTTAGGCCACAGGAGTACGGGCCCTAAAAATTAGGCATTCACCTGACATAAAAGAACAAGTGATTATGTGGCTCGAGGTACATTACGCGGTCAAAGGATAAAAAATTTACTGTAGCCCACTGGAGTACAGGCCCTAAACATTAGGCATTCACCGTACAGAAAAGATCAAGTGATTATGTGGCTGGAGGTACATTAGGTGGTCACCGTATAACAATTTTACCATTGGCCAGTTAGATTACAGGCCCCAAAAATTATGCATTCACCGTACAGAAAATATCAAGTGATTATGTGGCTGGAGGTATATTAGACGGTCACTGGATATCAATTTTACTGCAGGCCAGTGGAGTACAGGCCCCAAACATTAGGCATTCACCGTACAGAAAAGATCAAGTGATTATGTGGCTGGAGGTATATTAGACGGTCACTGGATATCAATTTTACTGCAGACCAGTGAGTACAGGCCCCAAACATTAGGCATTCACCGGACAGAAAAGATCAAGTGATTATGTGGTAGAGGTATATTAGACAGTCATTGGATAACGATTTTACTATAGTCCAGTACAAATACATGTCAAATACATATGTTTAAAAGAACTAAAAATATAAAATTGGATTAAAAACATGGCTAACGAAATCCCCCCTCTTGAATAAATCCCAAATGATAATAGGTGATATTCGATAACACGTGATCATCACAGGTGTTGAATTCCTCCGAGGCCCCAAAAATTATGCATTCACCGTACAGAAAAGCACAAGTGATTATGTGGCTGGAGGTATATTAGATGGTCATTGGATAACAATTTTACTACAGGGCAGTGGCGTACAGGCCCCAAACATTAGGCATTCACTGGACAGAAAAGGCCTTTTATGCCGCTGTTATTACATAAGACAGGGACCATTCTTAGTTCTGTGTGGTGGCGGATATGTGTGGGCTGGCATGAGGAAATTCAATTAAATGTGGTCATTACAGATGTTGAATTCCTCCAAGATCCATGCCTCATTTATTTTTAGAAATGTGAGGTAATTCACACTGTCGTGAGCTAGGCAAGTGCGCTTATTGGTAACGATCCCCCCTGCTGCGATGAACTTCCTTTCGGACAGGACACTCGACAAGGGGAAAGCCAAGAGTTCCATGGCAAATTGTACCAGCTCGGGCCACAGGTCAAGCCTGCACACCCAGTAGTCCAGGGGTTCATTGCTTCTCAGAGCGTCCACATCGGCCGTTAACCCGATGTAGTTGGACACCTGTCGGTCTAGGCATTCCCTGAGGCTGGAGCCGGAGGGAAGCTCTCGATGGGTTGGCTGCAAGAATGATCTCATATCCGAAGTGACCAACACATCTTTAAACCGCCCACTTCTTGCAGGCGAGGTAGGATTGGTACCCGCACCTGTTTCGCTGTGGGTAAAAATTCCTCTACCAGCGCCCACAACAGCAGACTGCAGCATCTCTCGCAGCAAGGCCTGGAAATGCTGCATTCTGAAAGCCCTCTGTGATGCTGGTAACATGTTCACCATTTTGTGTTTGCACCGGGAGTCTAAGTAGTGCTGGTCCTTGCCCGTTATGCTTTTTATACGGGAGTCCCTCTTCAAACACTGGAGCATGAAGGCCCCCATTTGCACTAAATTGGAAGCGGTGGTGCGCCCTGGCTCCTATACATCGCCCAGGAGAATGTCGTCATCAGTCTCCTTCCCCCAGCCACGGACAATACCAGGGATCCCTGAAAAGTTTAAAGCCTGCTCTTCTTGCTCCTCCTCCTCCCCCCAACCACCATCCTCCTCTGACTCCTTTTCAGACTCCCCAGAACCAGGCTCCCCAGAACCTGTCCTGCCGCAGAGTCCGTACAGGTAGTCGTTAACGGCACGTTGCTGCTGGAGCAGCCTATCAAGTATATACAAGGTGAAGTTTCAGAGCGTCGGGCTGTCACAAATCAGATGTCTGATGGGCAGGTGGTGTCGTCGCTGAAAGTCAGCTAGGCGAGTAATGGTAGTGTAAGATCTTCTAAAATGGCCAGAGATTTTCCTGGCCCACCGCAAGATGTCCAGGACCCCGGGGTATTTGGCAAAGAATCGCTGCACGACTAAGTTCAGGACATGTGCCATGCACGGCACGTGTGTCATTTTGCCGTGTTTCAGCGCGCTCAGCAGATTGGCACCGTTGTCGCACACCACTTTACCAACTGTCAAATTGAGCAGGGTTAGCCACTGATCGGCCTGTGGCCGCAGAGCTGAAAGCAGTGCAGGACCGGTGTGGCTCTTGGCTTCCAGGCACAAAATCCGCAGCACAGCATGGCAACGTCTCACCTGGCAAGTCGAATAGGTTCTAGGGAGCTTGGGGGGTGCAGCGGAAGAGGCGGTAGCAGGAGTCAGCCGAGGAGGAGAAGAGGCAGGCCTGCATGCAATCCGTGGTGGTAACAGCAAATCCACACGGGTGCCACAGGTTGCATGCTTGACAGCTGTCAAAAGGGTCACCCAGTGGGCATTAAAAGTTATGCACCTTTCCTGCCAGTGTATGCTAGACCACGTGTCTGTGGTCAGATGTATCTTGGCACCAACAATGTGTGCCAGAGATACATTCACTTGCCGCTGAACATAGTCATGTAGCTCTGGGATGCCCTTCTGGGAGAAACATTTCCTTCCATGGACCTTCCGTTGCAGTGTGCCAATGGCAACAAATTTTCTAAAGGCCTCTGAGTCCACCAGTTTATATGGCAGTAGTTGGTGGGCTAGCAGTTCTGACAAGCCAGCAGTCAGCCGTTGGGCAAGAGGGTTATCCGGCATCAACTTTTTACGTCCGAACATTTGGGCCATGAAAGCCTGCCTTTTGCCAGATGAACGCGACGACGGCACAGTGGAAGGTGAAGTGGAGGACAAATAGGAGGAGAGAGAAGAAGGAGAAGAGGCAGGACTTGGCACGCCGGGAGTGTGGCTTTGTGGGTTCTGACAGTTTTGCTCCCACTAAGCTCGGTAATGGGAGGCCAGGTGCCTTCCTAAGGCGGTCGTCCCCGGATGAGTGTTGGGTTTACTGCGACTTATAAGTTGACAGCACAGGCTGCAGATGGCAACACTATTGTCAGCAGCTGACACGTTAAAAAAAGCCCACGTTGCAGAGCCATGTGCCGGCGTCCTGGGAGCGCCAGATGTGAGCGTGCATGGTGATTGGCTTGCTCCAGATACATTTGCAGTCTGCTTTTTGCCTCCTGTGCACTGCGAGTTTTGCCTCCTTCTCCTCCTTCTACCCCCTATCTGCTGCTCTGTCTCTCCCTCTGAACTCCCCTACTCTTCCTTTCTTGTGGGCACCCACATGACATCCATCAACACGTCATCATCGTCACCCTCACCACCACTGACATTAGAGATCTCGGAGTAGGAAGCAACAGCGGGGACCTCCGTCCTTGGGCTGATCTGGGTACTGTCGTCAACCCGCTTGGTGGCGTCCGTTGCTACCTCCTCTTTCTGATCCAATGCCAAGAATAGCTGCGTATCGGTAAGGTCTGGGAATGGATGGGAAAATAATTCATCTGACTCGAATGGATGGGTGGTGGTGGTGTCTTTGGGGGTGCACAAGGCAGAAAGTGAGGAGGGTGCAGATACAGAGGACGAGGAGGGTGCAGAAGCGGAAGACTGAGTGAGCCCCTCAACCAAGTCTGGTGCGTCCTTTGACATAATCGCACGCACCTTCTCCAACTTACCACTTAGGCTCCGGCCTGGTGCACCTGCCCAACCCCTACCACCCCTGCGGAATGGCCAGCCTCTTCCTCTGCCTGTCATTTTCACACAAATGACCCTGTGGCAAAGTCACTATAGAAGAGCAGTATTTGTGGAAGCAGGTATATTGCAGGCCTCAATCAATATTTGGCGGAAGCTTGCATATCAAACCTCTTAATCAATATTTGGTGAAAACTGGTGTATCGCAGGCCTCAATCAATATTCGGTGGAAGCCGGTAAATCAATCCCCTCTATCAGTATTTTGCAAAAACAGGTATATTGAACCAGTTAATAAGTATTTGCTGGAAGCCGGTAGATCAAACCCCATAATCAATATTTGGTGGAAGCTGGTGTATCGCAGGCCTCAATCAATATTCGGTGGAAGCCGGTAAATCAATCCCCTCTATCAGTATTTTGTGGAAACAGGTATATAGAACCCCTTAATGAGTATTTGCTGGAAGCTGGTATATCAAACCCCTTAATCAATATTTGGTGGAAGCTGGTGTATCGCAGGCCTCTATCAATATTTGGTTGAAGCCGGTATATCAATCCCCTCTATAAGCATTTTTTGGAAACAGGTATATAGAACCCCTTAATGAATATTTGCTGGAAGCTATAAAATATCAAACCCCTTAATCAATATTTGGTGGAAGCTGGTGTATCGCAGGCCTCAATCAATATTCGGTGGAAGCCGGTATATCAATCCCCTCTATTAGTATTTTTTGGAAACAGGTATATAGAACCCCTTAATGAATATTTGCTGGAAGCTGGCATATCAAACCCCTTAATCAATATTTGGTGGAAGCTGGTGCATCGCAGGCCTCTATCAATATTTGGTGGAAGCTGGTATATCAATCAGTCTATCGGTATTTTGTGGAAACAGGTATATAGAACCCCTTAATGATTGTTTGCTGGAAGCTGGAATATCAAACCCCTTAATCAATATTTGGTGGAAGCTGTTGTATCGCAGGCCTCAATCAATATTTGGTGGAAGCCAGTATATCAATCCCCACTATGAGTATTTTTTGGAAACAGGTGTACAGAAACCCCTTAATGAATATTTGCTGGAAGCTGGTATATCAAACCCCTTAATCAATATTTGGTGGAAGCTGGTGTATCGCAGGCCTCAATCAATATTTGGTGGAAGCTGGTATATCAATCAGTCTATCAGTATTTTGTGGAAACAGGTATATAGAACCCCTTAATGATTGTTTGCTGGAAGCTGGAATATCAAACCCATTAATAAATATTTGGTGGAAGCTGTTGTATCGCAGGCCTCAATCAATATTTGGTGGAAGCCAGTATATCAATCCCCTCTATCAGTATTTTGTTAAAACAGGTATATAGAACCCCTTAATGAGTATTTGCTGGAAGCCGGTATGTCAAACCCCATAATCAATATTTGGTGGAAGCTGGTGTATCGCAGGCCTCAATCAATATTTGGTGGAAGCCAGTATATCAATCCCCTCTATGAGTATATTTTGGAAACAAGTATTCAGAAACCCCTTAATGAATATTTGCTGGAAGCCAGTATATCAAACCCCTTAATCAATATTTGGTGGAAGCTGGTGCATCGCAGGCCTCAATCAATATTTGGTGGAAGCTGGTATATCAATCACTCTATCAGTATTTTGTGGAAACAGGTATATAGAACCCCTTAATAAGTATTTGCTGGAAGCCGGTAAATCAAACCCCTTAATCAATATTTGGTGGAAGCTGGTGTATCGCAGGCCTCAATCAATATTTGGTGGAAGCCGGTATATCAATCCCCTCTATCAGTATTTTGTGGAGACAGGTATATAGAAACCCTTAATGAATATTTGGTGGAAGCTGGTATAGCAAACCCTTAAACAATATTTGGTGGAAGCTGTTGTATCGCAGGCCTCAATCAATGTTTGGTGGAAGCTGTTGTATCGCAGGCCTCAATCAATGTTTGGTGGAAGCTGGAGTATCAATCACTCTATCAGTATTTTGTGGAAACAGGTATATAGAACCCCTTAATAAGTATTTGCTGGAAGCTGTTATATCAAACCCCTTAATCAATGTTTGGTGGAAGCTGGTGTATCGCAAGCCTTAATCAATATTTGGTGGAAGCCGGTATATCAATCCCCTCTATGAGTATTTTTGGGAAACAGGTATATAGAACCCCTTAATAAATATTTGCTGGAAGCTGATATATCAAACCCCTTAATTAATATTTGGTGGAAGCTGGTGTATCGCAGGCCTAAATCAGTATTTTGTGGAAACTGGTATATAGAACCCTTTAATGAGTATTTGCTGGAAGCCAGTATATCAAAATTCTTAATCAATATTTAGTGGAAGCTGGTGTATCGCAGGCCTCAATCAATATTTGGTGGAAGCTGGTATATCAATCTCCTCTATGGTATTTTTTGGAAATAGGTGTATAGAACCCCTTAATGAGTGTTTGCTGGAAGCTGGTATATCAAACCCCTTAATCAATATTTGGTGGAAGCTGGTGTATCGCAGGCCTCAAAAAATATTTGGTGGAAGCCGGTATATCAATCTCCTCTATCCGTATTTTGTGGAAACAGGTATACAGAACTAAAGGTGGCCTTGCGGTTTGCCTAGCGGTCGTATCGCGGCAAACTTTGCTCGTTTGCTGTTCGGCGAATGGGCGAACATATGTAGATATTTACGCCTGCCATATTCTTTTACATTGTGAAGAGGTTTGACCCATGACACATCCTTCTGGTGGTACAGGATAGCCAATTGAGATATTTCAGCACATGGACATACCCCCTACCTTATAAATAAACCTGATATGGGTGCCATTTTACATTCAATCTTTTGCAAGTGTAGGGAGAGGTTGCTGTGTGGAGCAGGGACAGACTGTTAGGGTCACAAAACGCTAGCTAATAGGGCCACAAAAGTCCTTTTATGGACTGGTATAGGTGTGCTATCGATAGGTGTGACATACTGAGGGGTCTAATATACTTACAATATACTTTCTAACATAGAAAGTATATTATAGTGCAATTGTTTTGTGCAGCATTTGTTTGCGGTTCTGCTGCGATACTGCAGCCACACAGAGTGCCAAACGCTATTGCAACAAATAATTTCTACTGGTGTGATTTACCAGTTGCCCCCCCAAAAAACAGATTGAGGCAGGGGTGTTATATACCAATAATATACTTTCTATATAGTGCATTTAGGTAGTGCAGCATTTGTTTGCGGTTTTGCTGCGTTACCGCATCTACACAGAGTGACAAACACTATTGGAACCAATAATTTATAGGGGTGTGATTTACCAGTTCCCCCCCAAAATTTTTTATTGAAGCAGCGGTGTCATATACCAATAATATACTTCCTATATTGTGCATTTAGGTAGTGCAGCATTTGTCTGCAGTTTTGCTGCGTTACCGCATCTACACAGAGTGACAAACACTATTGGAACCAATAATTTCTACGGGTGTGATTTACCAGTTCCCCCCCCAAAAAATTGATTGAAGCAGGGGTGTCATATACCAATAATATACTTTCTATATAGTGCATTTAGGTAGTGCAGCATTTGTCTGCAGCTTTGCTGAGTTACCGCATCTACACAAAGTGACAAACACTATTGGAACCAATAATTTCTACTGGTGTGATTTACCAGTTGCCCCCCCCCCCCAAACAATTGATTGAAGCAAGTGTGTCATATACCAATAATATTCTTTCTATATAGTGCATTTAGGTAGTGCAGCATTTGTTTGCGGTTTTGCTGCGTTACCGCATCTACACAGAGTGACAAACACTATTGGAACCGATAATTTCTACTGGTGTGATTTACCACTTGCCCCCCAAAAAAAACCAGATTGAGGCAGGGGTGTTATATACCAATAATATACTTTATATATAGTGAATTTAGGTAGTGCAGCATTTGTTTGCTGTTTTTGCTGCATTGCCGCAGCTACACAGAGTGATAAATGCTATTGTAACAAATTATTTCTACTGGTGTGATATAACAATTGCCCCCCTCAAAAAAATGATTAAAGCAGGGATGTGATATACCCAGGGCCGGCTCCAGGTTCATGTGGGCCCTTGGGCGATAAATCCCAGTGGGCCCCCGTGAGGCATTTTTTTACATTGACATGTCCCCCTGTGGCTCCCACACGGTATAATGACCCCCAGTGACCCCTATACAGTATAATGACTACTAGTGGCCCTTCACACAGTATAATGACTACTAGTGGCCCTTCACACAGTATAATGACTACTAGTGGCCCTTCACACAGTATAATGAACCCCCAATTCCCCCCCCCCCCTGTATTATGACCACCTGTGGCCCTGCATTCAGAATAATAACCCCCAGTCGCCCCCATTCAGAATAATGACCCCCAGTAGCCCCCACACTGGGGGAATACTGTATGGAGGGGGCTCTGGGGGTCATTATACTAAATGGGGGACACTGAGGGTCATTATACTATGTAAAGGGCCCTCACAGTATAATGACCCCACAGCGACACTCCATGCAGAATAATGACCCCCAGTCGCCACCACACTGGGGGTTATACTGTATGGAGGGGGCACGAGGGGTTATTATATTTAATGGGGGCTCTGGTGGTCATTATGCTAAATGGAGGGTCAATGGGGATCGTTATACTAAATGGGGGGCACTGGGAGTCATTATACTGTGTAAGGGGCCCTCACAGTATGATGAATGACCCCCCAGTGGCCCCCTCACATACCTATCATTGCAGGGGAGCTGGCAGTCCTGTCCATCACTAACCGCAGCTCCCTGCGCTCTTTCTCTCCTCCGGCCCACTGCAGCAGTGAGCCAGGCCTGGAGCAGAGAAGATGTGCAGTGATGTAGCTGGAACTGACTGGGCCCCACAGCAAATTTGAGTACGCCCCCCTCCTCCCCAATGTGTGTTCACATCACGTTTTTCCTATCGGTTTGATGTATACAAATGTGCAGCGCTCCACGTTTTTGTATCCTGCAGAGTCAAGTAAAAAATGCATACGTTAACGTATATGGTTTTTTACAATGGAACTGTATGGTGACCGGACGCCACTGTACGGCATCAGTCTGCGGCATCTGGTAACGCATACATTTTTGGTATACATTAAATGGATGGCACAAATGGGATGTGAACCCAGCCCTAGTGTCAGAATAAGCCCCAGTACACAGCAGAGCAGCGTGGCGGAGAGCGGAGGCTGCCATGTACTGACAGAGCGCTACCTGATCTTGGTGGTCAGGGATGAGGACTGTGCTTCCCAAGGATCATTTTCTACTGGGAAATACAGGGCACAATATAATACACTAGAATCTATATACTATAAAGATATTAGCCCTACCCCCAAATAATAATACAATTAGGGGGTCATTTATTACATAGAAATACGTCTGTTAGGCTACTTTCACACTTGCGTTCGGGGCTCCGCTTGTGAGTTCCGTTTGAAGGCTCTCACAAGCGGCCCCGAACGGATTCGTCCAGCCCTAATGCATTCTGAGTGGACGCGGATCCGCTCAGAATGCATCAGTCTGGCACAGTCTGTCCTCCGCTCCGCTCAGCAGGCGGCCACCTGAACGCTGCTTGCAGCGTTCGGGTGTCCGCCTGGCCGTGCGGAGGCGCGCGGATCCATCCAGACTTACAATGTAAGTCAATAGGGACGGATCCGTTTGAAGTTGACACAATATGGCTCAATTTTCAAACGGATCCGTCCCCCATTGACTTTCAATGTAAAGTCTAAACGGATCCGTTTGCATTATCATGCAAACGTATACGTTCTGAACGGATGTAAGCGTTTGCATTATAGGTGCGGATCCGTCTGTGCAGATACCAGACGAATCCGCACCTAAACGCAGGTGTGAAAGTAGCCTTAGGCTACTTTCACACTAGCGTTCGATCGGATCCGCTCATATTAATGCAGACGGAGGCTCCGTTCAGAACGGATCCGTCTGCATTAAATTGGCAAAAAAAAAGCTAAGTGTGAAATTAGCCTGAGCAGATCCGTCCAGACTTTTACATTGAAAGTCAATGGGGGACGGATCCGCTTGAAGATTGAGCCATATTGTGGCATCTTCAAACGGATCCGTCCCTATTGACTTACATTGTAAGTCTGGACGGATCCGCATGCCTCCGCACGGCCAGGCGGACACCCGAACGCTGCAAGCAGCGTTCAGGTGTCCGCCTGCTGAGCGGAGCGGAGGCTGAACGCCGCCAGACTGATGCAGTCTGAGCGGATCCGCATCCATTCAGACTGCATCAGGGCTGGACGGATCCGTTCGGGTCCGCTCGTGAGCCCCTTCAAACGGAGCTCACGAGCGGACAGCCGAACGCTAGTGTGAAACTAGACTTAGGCGTATTTCTGACACAGATTGTGGCATAAAGGTCCTTAGCACCGCAATCTGTATCTTTTCCCGCTCATGCCAGGTCTAAAAAAGGATGGCGTGGGCAGGGAAAGGGATACAGTTATGGCCATGCAGTTATTGGATACCACCGCCATATAGTGATAACACCGCCATACAATGATAAAACCACCATACAGTGACCGGATAAAAGGGTATAAGAGGGCACAGTACAGGGAATGACTATGGGCACTGCACAGGGTGTGGTAAGAGGGCACAATGCAGGGTATAAGTGGGCACAGTACGGGGTGGGGGGCACAGTCACATGACCCTGTGACGTTAGAAGGTCCTTATGGTGAATGCTGTTCAGATGCCACCATAATGAGAGGCAGAGGAGTGAGACAGGGGCCCTGGATGGACAGGAGGGGTGGACACAGCAAGTAGGGGGAAGGGGCTCTGAGGGGGATTCATACAAGTAGTGGCAGGAGGTCTGTGCAGGGCAGCAACAGGAGATAGGAGGGTGAAACAGGAGCTCTGGATACATGAGGGAGGAAAGGAGACAGCAGGGGCCCCATGAGGATGAGATAGGACAGAATATGGGGGGGAGGGGGCAGGTGTCATGGAGGCAAACTGCTTAATGAAACAGTAACACAACTAAATAGAATGAAGCAGCAGCCGATCGAAGAGACCCCCCCTTCTGTCCCACAGACAAGAGACATTCACAGTGCAGACTGCAGACTCACTCACAGACTGTCTTCAGCTCCAGCTCCAGCCCTAGGTCTCTCTCCTCAGGCAGCGTGTGTCCTGTGTAGAGGGGGCGTGTCTGAGTCTCTGCAGCTCAGAGGGCCCCACCAAAGGGGTACTGCGTAAGTGAAGTGACAGCAGTGAGAGCTCCCATCTGTATTGATGGAAGTGCTCATAGCAGCTCAGTGGGCCCCCCCAGGAGCATTGGGCCCCGGCACTTGCCCGGGGATGCCGGGTTATGACGCCGGCCCTGGATATACCTTCTTCCACAAATACTGTCCTTTTATAGGGACTTTTGGCACAGGGTCATTTTGAAAATGACAGGCAGAGGAAGAGGTAGGCCATTCCGCAGTGGTGGTAGGGGTCGGGCAAGTGCACCAGTCCGGAGCGCCTAAGTGGGAAGTTGCAGAAGGTGTGTGCGATTACGTCAAAGGACGCACCAGACTTGGTTGAGTGGCTCACTCAGCCTTCTGCTTCTGCACCCTCCTCATCCTCTCTATCTGCACCCTCATCACTCTCTGCTGGGTGCATCCCCAAAGGCACCACCATATCCCCTCCACTCGAGTCAGAGGAATTATTTTCCCATCCATTACAAGACCTTACCGATGCACAGCCATTCTTGGCATCGGATCAGGAAGAGGAGGTATCAACGGTCGCCACCCAGCAGTCTAACGACAGTACCCAGATCAGCCCAAGGAGGGTGGTCCCCGCTGTTGCTGCCTATTCCGAGATCTCTAATATCAGTGGTGGTGAAGGGGACGATGATGATGTGCCTCTGGAGGTCAAGTGGGTGCCCACAAGAGAAGAAGAGGAGAGGAGTTCAGAGGGAGAGACCGAGCAGCAGATAGGGAGGAGAAGGAGGAGATGGAGGCAGAACTTAAAGTGCATAGGAGGCAAAAAGCAGACTGCTAATGTATCTGGAATGAGCCATCCACCATGCACAGTCACGTCTGGTGCTGCCAGCACGCTGGCACATGGCTCCCCAGTGTGGGCTTCTTTTAACATGTCAGCTGCTGACAATAGTGTTGCCATTTGCAGCCTGTGCTGTCAACGCATAAGTTGCGTTAAGCCCAACACTCACCTAGGGAAGATAGCCTTATGAATGCACCTGGCCTCCCATTACCGAGCCCAGTGGAAGCAACATCGTGAAAACCCACAAAGCTACACTCCAGGCGCTCCCCGTCCTGCCTCTTCTCGTTCTCCTCTCTCCTCTTAGTTGTCTTCCACTCCACCTTCCACCGTGCCCTTGTCGTGTTCATCTGGCAAAAGGCAAGCTTCCTTGCACCAAATGTTCGAGCGAAAAAAGATGATGACGCCGGATAACGCTCTTGCCCAATGGCTGACTGCTGGCTTGTCAGAACTGCTTGCCCGACAATTACTGCCATATAAACTGGTGGACTCAAAGGCCTTTAGAAAATTTGTGGCCATTGGTACACCGCAATGGAAGGTCCACGGAAGGAAATATTTCTCCCAGAAGGGCATTCCAGAGCTACATGGCCACGTTCAGCAGCAAGTGAATGTATCTCTGGCACACAGTGTCGGTGCCAAGATACATCTGACCACAGACACGTGGTCTAGAAAACATGGGCAGGGAAGGTACATAACTTTTACTGCCCACTGGGTGAATCTTCTGACGACCATCAAGCATGCAACCTGTGGCACCCGTGTAGATTTGGTGTTACTGCCACGGATTGCATGCAGGCCTGCCTCTTCTTCTTCTCCTCCTACTCCATCCTCCCTCTCCTCCTTGGCTGACTCCTCCTTTTCTACTGCTACCATCTCTTCCGCTGTGCCCCTCAAGCTCACCAGAACTTATTTGACGTGCCAGGTGAGACGTTGCCATGCTGGGCTGCGTCTTTTGTGCCTGGAAGCCAAGAACCACACCGGTACTGCACTCCTTTCAGCTTTGCGGTCACAGGCCGATTAGTGGCTAACCCCGCTCAATTTGACAGTTGATAAAGTGGTGTGCGACAGTGTCACATGTATTGAACTTAGTCATGCAGCGATTCGTCGCCAAACACCCTGGGGTCCAGGACGTCTTGCGGCAGGCCAGGAAAATCTCTGGCCATTTTAGAAGATCTTACACGGCCATGGCTCGCCTTGCTGACATTCAGCGGCGACACCACCTGCCTGTCAGACATGCAGAAACGTGCCGTTAACGACTACCTCTCATGCACAACGCATGCAGACTTCTCCAGCAATTTGATGAGATCACCAAACTAGTCAATCGCAACCAGGGCGCCATCAATAACATCGTACCTTACGCCTTCTTTCTGGAGCGTGCACTGCGTTGTGTCATTGATCAAGCTGTCGAGGAGCAGGAAGATGAGGAAGTCGCAATGCTGGATGAATTCCCAGGGGGGGCTACTCCATCTGAGACAAGTCAACAACCGGAGTTTGAAGAGGAGTCAGAGGAGGATGGTGCCGGGGCGGAGGAGGAGCAAGAAGAGCATGCCTTAAACTTTTTGGGGATCCCTGGTATTGTCCGTGGCTAGGAGGAGGAGAATGAGGACGACATTATCCTGGATGATGAGCAGTAGCCAGGCCACTCCACCGTTTCCAGTTTAGTGCAAATGGGGGCCTTCATTCTCCAGTGTTTGAAGAGGGACCCCCGTATAAAAAGCATAAAGGGCAAGGACCAGTACTGGGTGGCATCATACTTAGACCCCAGGTACAAACAGAAAATGGTGGAAATGTTACCACCATCACAGAGGGCTGTCAGAATGCAGCTCTTCCAGGCCTTGCTTCGAGAAATGCTGCATTTTGCTTTTGGGGGCGCTGGCAGAGGAATTTCGACTCACAGCGAAACAGGTGCGGGTACCAACACATGTGACGAGTCAACCACATTTGATTGAATTGACTCACGACAGCCCACAAATATCCGCACCACCCAGAACAATTCATGGTCCCTGTCTTAGGTAAATACATAAGCCTTTCATGTCCATTGAATGCCTATTTTTTGTGGCCTGTACTGGCTGACAGTTAAATTTTTATCCTGTGACCGCTTAATGTACCTCCAGCCTCAGAATACAAAATTCTTGGCTGTCAGGTGAACGCCTATTGCCTAATTTTTGGGGCCTGTACTGGCCGATAGTTACATTTTTATCCTGTGACCGCCTAATGTACTTCCAGCCACAGAATACAAAGTTCGGTTCTGTCAGGTGAATGCCTATTGCCTAATTTTTGGGGCCTGTACTGGCCGACAGTTACCTTTTGTATCTCTAGCCACATAATCACACCCTTGTCTCACTCCTCTGCCTCTCATTATGGTGGCGTATGAACAGCATTCACCATAAGGACCTTCTAATGTCACAGGGTCATGTCACTGTGCCCCTCACTCCGTACTGTGACCTTCACTCCGTACTGTGCCCCCTTATACCCTGCATTGTGCCCTCTTACTACACCCTGTGAAGTGCCCCTAGTCATTCCCTGTACTGTGCCCTCTTAAACTCTTTTATCCGGTCACGGTATGGCAGTGTTATCCAGTCACTGTGCAGAGGTGTTATCTGGTCAATGTATGGCGGTGGTATCCAGTATCTGGATGGCCATAACTGTATCCCTTTCCCTGCCCACGCCATCAATTTTTAGACCTGGCATAAGTGGGAAAATATGCAGATTGCGGTGCTAAGTACCTTTGCGCCACAATCTGTGTCAGAAATACGCCTAACATAGACTTATTTCTATATAATAAATGACCACCTAATTGTATTATTACAATCCCTTCTCCACCACGCTGCTCCGCTATGTACTGGTGCTTATTCTGACACTAGTGTTCGGTTCACATCCTATTTTTGCCATACATTTAATGCATACCAAAAATGTATGTGTTAAAAGATGCCTCAGACTGATGCTGTACAGTGGTGTCCGTTCACCATACAGTTGCAAGGTAGAAAAAAAATGTACGTTAACATATGCTGATTTTTAACGGGCCGTGCAGGATACAAAAACGTGGAGTTCTGCACATTTGTATACATCAAACCGATAGGAAATACAATTTTCTAGGCTCCAGCAGGGCACATTTTTGAGAGTTTCTCTTTAACCGCTTCCTGACCGCCTAACGCAGGGATGCATCCTGCGGGCGGTCGGGTTGTTCCTCTTCGATGTATCAGCGCGTCATCTCGCGAGACATGAGATGACGCGCCAAGAAGGCCCACACATGCGCAGTGAGGGCCGGAAAAAGTCGCAGCATAAGTTCGTCACCAGCCTGCCAGCAAATGATCAGTGCTGGCAGGTTGGTGACTTTTAAAAAAATCTAATCAAAAGCCATTTAACACATTATATTTATAAATATAATGTGTTAAATGGCTTCTGTGCTCTCTGCTGGTTCCTTTTCGTCGGTTGGTTCCAGCAGAGAGCACAGATCACTGTAAGTACACAAAACACAACACATTTAGCCCCAGATCACCCCCCCCCCCATCACCCCAATTAACCCCTTGATCACCCCTGTCAATCACTAGTGAAAGGAAAAAAGTGATCAGTGTAAACTGTAACTTTTTTTTTTTCACCAGTATTGACTGTTAGGTTTTAGGTTAGTTTAGGCCCCTTTGATAGGTAGTTAGCGTCGGTTAGCGCCCAGCCCACAGCACCACAGTCACTGATTCGCTGATTAGTGTATCGCTAATCAGCATTGGTACTTTTATAGTATCTGTAAGTGATCAGAACTGATCACAGTCAGATCTATAATAGTATTAGTGTCACCTTAGCTCGCCCTCCACCCAAAACGCAGTGTTTGCCGATCAGGCTTGATCGGTCGCCCACACGTGCGTTCACCCACGCCCGTCCCGCCGCAGTGACAAAATTATTATAATTTTTTTATCACTCCGCAATCACTACACAAGCGCTGCGGCGATAATTATTATTTATTTTTATTTTTATTTTTTTATCGCAGTGGCTTCCTGTACTTTGCTAGCCTCCCATTTGTAAAACAGGCTTGCTTTTTTTCTTGGGTAGTCTCAGGGAATACCCCCTAAATTTAGGTGACCAATTGGCAAGTAAGGGGTATTCTTCTGAAGAGGCCTACAGGGTTCTGACCCAGTCGGATGAGGAATGGGAACCCTCATCTGACGAATCCAGCAGGTCAGAATACGAACCTGTAGAAAGCAGTGGCAGTCTGACCCAAAGTTCGGACCATGAGGTTGAGGTCCGTGATACCACCAGGCGTACCTGGCCCCGTGTTGCTAGACCACAGGTTGCGCAGGATCCGCTTCAAGGGCAGCAGAGTGGGGCTGGCGCTGTCGGATTACATGGTGAGGCATACACCAGCAGCGCAGCCCATCCTGGACCTAGTACCAGCACTGCCGTAGAACATGATGAAGTGGCGAGCACCAGAAGGGCAGTTGAAGCTGGTACGGTGGCACGTACAGTAGTTCCCCCGTCGCAGCCACCGCACAGACAGGCCCGTAGAGCCCCTAGAGTCCCTGAGGTGCTGGCAAACACTGATTGATAGCCCCCATCTTCAGCCGCACCAGTAGTTCCCCCTTTCACCGCCCAGTCTGGAGTTCGGGTTGAGACGGCTCAGATCGGATCGGCACTGTTTTTTTTTTAGCTGTTCTTTACTGCGGAGCTCTTTGACTTAGTTGTGGCAGAAACAAACCAGTATGCCACTCAATTTATAGCCGCCAACCCGGGAAGCTTTTATGCCCAGTCTTTTCGGTGAAAACCCGTCCAAGTTTCCGAATTTAAAACTTTTCTGGGTCTTCTCCTCAACATGGGCCTGACAAAAAAGCATGAATTGCAGTCATATTGGTCCACGAACCCAATTCATCACATGCCCATGTTCTCTGCTGCCATGTGCA